>NC_090935.1:1192525004-1193150004 GCF_040938575.1 Ambystoma mexicanum | reverse complement strand
CACACTTCGAGCAAGGCCTAATGCATGAGGAGACAGCTACACCAAACCGGCAGTTCAAACGGAGAAGAAAGGCGGCGAGACCTGGAAGGACGATGAAGGGGGGATTACCCTTGCCCTTTTCAACTCAAAACCTGCAAAGCCTCTGAAAGGGAAATCGTAAAACAGGAGTTACAGCTGTTGTGCAGAGTAGCAGATGTCAAAGGTACACAGGGGCCTCCCGCATTGATAACACAGGTGGAGAGGCAAGCTGGCTACCGTGGTACTATCCTTGACTTCAGAGATCAAAGAAACCAACGGGTTCAGCACAGCCTCTGAGTCGTAGGACGCTGATATGATATGATATGATATGGCATTTATAACGCGCCTATACACAAGTGTTTTGAGGCGCGACGAGGCAAGGGAGGGGGACAGAGGGATGACAGACAACAATCTTACTAGGCCAGGTGTCATTCATATCGCGCAAGTGCATGGGAAGGGGAGGGGGAGAAGTACGTGGGGGAGGACAGTGCAGTGCACGGGATAAGAATAAATAACAATAAGTGAAAGTACAGCCAGCCGGTGGCAAGTGCAGGGTGAGTGCAGACATCAGGTGTCAAGTGCTGGAAGTGGGACTGTAGGGATACAGAAACAGTACCCAAGTGCTGGGGTTGCCAGGAAGGATAGAAAACCAAACTGTGTTGAGCCCAAGATTATAAGTAACAACATTTTGAATGCAAGACATTTGAAATAGAAAGAACTTGTATGTGTGTTTAAACTTTAAAGAAAGCCCAGTTGAGGTCCAGGTGCAGAGGGGTCCAACGCCACGTGGGCGCTCATTCGAAAGACTCTGACCGAGACCTGTTTTGAAACTACAAGAACCAGAAGACCATAGGAAGGGGTGGCGAGAGAGAGGTGTCAGAGTGGTCCTACAAGGGTCACGTCAAATCCCTTGTACAATCGAAAGTCTTTGACCCGTTGCCATAGTGAAGCTATGGGAAGGGAACCCTGCTTTCCGATAGGATTGTGAGCTGTGGAATGAGGCAAGTGTGAACCCGACAGAGGAATTCTGAAAGGAAGCTAGGAGAAGGCAAACCCTGCTTTCTGATGAAAATGAGCAACTCATAAACTGTGTTAAAAAGGTACATGAACTGTGTTAAAGAAAGGCTGCAGTGAACCCGATGGAGGGAGGCCCAAGTTCGACAGGTTGAGATAAAACAGAGTCAACTGTGAACAGTATGTTAAAGTGGCCATATGAACCCAACGGAGGTATGCCAAGGGGCGAGCCAACGAGAGTGAATCTCGTACTGTGATAAACCAAGTTAAACTGTGTATCGGACAAGAGTGAACCCAGCCGAGAATTGTCCACAAGGAGAAGTTGTTCAAAAGGACATTAAGACTCTAGAAAATTTCAAGCTGAATTTGAAAGGCTGTATTGAACCCAACGGATGGAGGCCTAGGTTGCAAGGAGCATACGAGTCTTGCAGAGGGAGATCCTAGGGGCGAAAATCAATCACCCAGGTGCAAAACCACTGAAGGAACATTTGTTTGTTTGTTTGTTTGTCGTTGTGAATCAGCAGGCCTTCTAAGGCAAGAGACTTTGTCAGGAAAGAGACTTAGCCTTGAAAGATTTTGATATTGTTGAACTAGAACTGTGAACCTCGTGCTGACGAGGCCCCGGAGTGTGCTGTGCTCAGATATCCCGCCTTCTCCTGTGCTTAAAACGTGGGGAAGGGACACCCAGCCATAACATCCTGGCCCTCATTACAACCCCGGCGCAAAATCATGGCGCTATTAGCACCATGGTTGGTGCCGGTGTTGTAACCAGTCTGCCATGGTGAAATGGGGAAATACCGCCCCATTCCAAGGTTGGCGGGGCGGTATTTCCCCATTTCACCATGGCCCTTCCCCATTCCCATTTTCGCCCCATAGGGCTCAATGGGACTGGGGAAGGCGCTAAGTACAGTACCGCAAATTGCGGTACTGTAATTAGCACCGAGGTCCCTTTGCGGCACCCTACTTTAACACCTGGTAAAACCAGCCGTTAAGGTCGGGTCCCGCAAAGGGACCTCGTAATCAGGCGTTAAGGGTTTAACGGCGCCGACACCTTTTACGGCGCCGTTCAGCCCTTAATGGCAGGGTCGTAATGACCCCCCTGGACTTTTCATTTGGTGAACATTTCTTTCTTTTCTGGTGAACATTATCCCACACACTTTTTGTAGTTTAGCAGTAAGGATTGGCAATCGTTGAATAGGCCCCTTTTTATTTGACAAGACGCCACTAGGACTGCCTCATTATTTCATGGTCGTATCTTGCTCCCTTTTTAGATTAGGCGTTTATCTCACCAATTATAAGGTTCAATAAACACCCTTGAATTGTGATCACCTGGGTCTGTCTTTACTATTGCCACCATGAGTTCCTTACAGACTACACTAAAGATCATGACCATCTACTGAATGACCCATACTTCCTCTTGCAGAGTAAGAGGAAAAAACAATCAGAGTGCCAAATGGTTAAGCTTCACCGAAAGTTGGGGCTTGTTTTTGCTACACGATAATACCCCCACTTGGTCTGCAAGAGCAGCAGAGTTGGTTATCACCTACATTTTTGTTACTAAACAACTGTTTGACTGAATATAGAAATTCGAGATACTGGCCAATAAGTTCAATGATCATGCTTGGTTGAGCATGAAATTGCGTTGGCCAATTAAAGGAAAAATTATTGTTTCTTCCTTGTCCGTTTGAATGTGAATGTTAGGGGTTCTCAAATTATTTGGAATGCAGCTAGGACTGTACATTTTAACACTAATATGCTGGTTGACTTTGAGACTTCATCTCTTGAGGAGAAGATGTTTCACTATTCCACATCTTAAATATCAGCTCATATGAAGTATGCTATGACGAAGTTAATGTCTAACAAACAATAAATTAGAAAGACCCAATCGGAAAATAAATGCAGGCACACCTACGATAATCAGGTGAAAGATAAAATAGTCCTTGTTATGAAAAGCGATTTGCCTAACAAAAAATACCACAACTAATGGAGGAAATGACGATGAAATCATATGCAAATGTAGGCAATATTACAGGAATTGGTTAAAGTTTCCTCCATCATACTTTACATCAAAGGGATGGTGAGAGGATGCTGGCCTTTATTAATGCTAATAATCCCAGAAATGTCTGGGAACTCATTAATCAAACTGAGGTAAAGTAGCAGATGCTGCTGGCCAACCCGATCTTCGAAAGGCTTTGGAGGTCTCACTTTAAGAACCTCTACAAATGTGATACAGTAGTCAGGATGGGAGGCGAGTCAGCCCTTTCTGAGTGGGCTCTGGACATCGCAGTAAAATCTATTCAGAGGACTATCATCAAATCAAAACATTCTAAAGCAGGTGGTTCCTAATCAGCTAACTAATCTGCTACTAAAACAGAATCCATATCTCTGGGCAAAAAATCTATTTTATTATTCTCTGATATTGTCGTGTTGAGATCCACCCCTGTATCTTAGAGAACATCTTATATAATTCCAATATTTAAGAAAGGATCCAATTGCCTGACCAACATTACTGGTGTTCTCTGGACATGCCTGACCCTCACAACAGTTTCCAGGCTTCTTCCTCGTCTCAGTACCAGTGGTGTAACTGCATGTTAGTGTTTACAACTCCTAGTCGCTTCTTCCTAGTCTCAGTACAAGAGTGGTATGTCTGAGGGGAAATAAGGCAAAATTATTGGCAACAACCTATGAAGGTAAGGGGAGGGGAGGTTTTATTGTTACAAGGGAAAAGGGGGATACAATGCCTCGCCCAAAGACATCATCTGACCAATCCCCACAGACCCTGCATCCAGGTGATCCTCCCTCGCATCTCCACCCCCAGGATCAGGATCCAAAAGCGATGCCCTTTCCCTGGCCAAATGAGAAGAGGATCCAAAGGGAGTAGGTGTGAGGATGCCTTCAGGTTTCTCACAGCATATGGGAAAAATCCAATGTAAGCAGAGACGAAGCTGTGTCTATCACAAATTGCACACGCAAATGCATACTGATTCACAAAGACTGTGTAACTCCCCATGAACAAATCCCCGGCAGGGAACTTTCCCACTTGTATGCCTTTGCATAGCACCACTCTTTTAGACCCTGTGAATGTTAGCCATACCCCAGAGGCACAGATCAGGGGTGACATTATACTGAGCTCCAAGTTACCTGTTGTGAGCTCCAAAACACTTTTAGTCAGAGCCTCTGGTAGCTCCCGCCCGTGGTCCCCCAGTTCTGGAGAGATCCCCCCGCCACATGTGTTCTCACCAACGAGCCCCAACATTGAGCTGTATGTTACTAATTCTAAAGATCTCGAACGCCTGAGTGTTGACCAGAGCACCAATGCTGCCCTATATTTTGAGCCTGCATTAATAATTACTGATTAGAGCCGTTCATAGTTATTTCAGACTTCCCCTTAAAAATAGAACCTTAAGATTTTGTATACGCTTCTGTTATCTGTGGATCAGGCTATGTCCCAAAACCCCTTGATCTTTCTTACAGAGGGCCCAATGGTGTAGACAAGCAGCGGTATACAACTGTCATTTATTGTACAGACCATAATAAACAGACCTTAAAGTCCTCAAAGTCTAAACATCTTAATACACTGAACGTCTGTGTAAATACTCAAGACTCTAAAAGGGTTAGTGTTGTTAAACAATTATTTCAGTTACGAGCTTTAAAAAGGAAAAAATTAAAACATTTAGATTATGATGCTAGGCCTGTCGATTTAGACACTGCCTTGTTAAAAAATCTTTAGCAGCTATGCGTAAGTGTGTTTCTAAGTCCAAACACATCCTTTTCACTAAGAAATCTACAGGGTGAATACCCCACCTAAAAATATAATGAAAAATAAAAGACCCCTAACTCTTAAAAACGCACTCAAAAAAATGAAACGCTTGTTAAAAAATCGTATACAGACCAGGCCTGGTTTTGCAGTCCCCAAAACATCTTTAAGATCCAGGGTTGACCCTTGGTTGTATACAGACGATGCAGACTTAAGCGCAGAGGCTGAGACACCAATGCTACTGTTGAAGCATACGATCATACCATCAAACCCTCTCAAAAAGCGGTGCTTACCTGTAAAAGATTTACTGACTTGGCGTTTAAAATAGTTTTGAACCCAAAGGCAGTGGAAAATGTTTTTAAAATGTTTGAGAAAAGCAAAAATAATCAACATGCAGCGTGCGCTGAAAGATTTAGTCACAACCCCAAAACACACCTGCGCCGTCCGAAACAGACACTTTTTTTTTACAGAGTATGGGAACATACCAGAGAGATCTACCAAAGTTTAGAAGTGTTGAATACTATGAGGTTTTCCATAAATTTAGGTCAATTAAGATCTACCAGACAAGGTTTATTAATGATAACAGAGGCGGTGGGAAGGCTCGTCTCACAAATCCTTGAAACGGTCGGGCCTAATGATTTTGTCCAGATCCGTTTAGACAGCACGGTTTTAAACCGTCCTCTTTTCACCCGGCGCTCATTTCGTCAGACCTTTGATGTTTTGGAGTTTCTAGAAAACATAGGAAAACTGTTACAAAGTAAGGGGGAACTAGCCGTAACAGAACCGTTGACATTAGTGTCTGTGGTTGTCCGATTTAGAGAGGGAGGCGTGTACAGACCCCTGAAGAAAACACTTTACAGTTGGTTGTGGCCAAGAAGAAACATTAGCTCTTGGATTGCAATTATGGGTCCTTGAACATATGTTTGGCTGCAAGCATTATAGGTCTTCTGGAGGCTAGAAATGTTACTGACGGCTACATACAGACGAAGGCTGTGGAAGTTCACAAAGTTCTGGGTATACCCCTTGATATCATGGTTGGTTTTAACAAATAGCATTTATTTGAAGACTACTTCAGAGTACCAATCAAAATTCCGTATAATGAAGACAGGCTTTGGAAATACTTCCCGGGAGGTGACACCGTTAATATGAATACTGGATATATTTTATACCATGATCAGCACTATTATGGGATCTTAAATCTTCAGGGCTTCCTAGGGGCTCGAAATGTATGCCCTCGTTGTTGTCACATATTCAGCAAAAAGGTGAATCACCAGTGCCACCTCCACTGCAACATGTGTCAGAGAGACGTTTGTGTTGTGATCAGTGAATCAGGCTTTAAATGTCCCATGTATAAAACATTTTCCAGGTCCGAAGAATGTCTTCAAAAGCACATTGAGAAAGCATCTCAAGGTTTAGCAGAATTTCATCTTAAAACAGACTGTGGGCCCTGCAGCCTTTTTATAAAGGTCAACCATAATTGTAAAGGTAGGATCTGTCCCCGCTGTGAGGTGGAAGTTGTCTCGATGGATAAACACATGTTTTATATGACAGCCTGAAAAGATGTACCCAAGACCGAGAAATACATAGTCTTTGACATGGAGTGCAGCAAGAGACAGGTATACACATCCCCAACTATTTTTATGCCAAACATCTGACTAGGGAAAATAATTGTGAATTTGATAGCCCTGACTGCGTCAGCCGGTTTATCACAACATTTGTGGCTAAGAAATTCCAGGGGTATAGCTTTTTGGCTCACAACAGTCAGGGATATGATGGCTTCTTCTTAATACAGCAGTTGATTAAAGAGAGAGTCGCCGTCAAGCTGATAAATGAGGGTGAAAAGCTGAAGCTCCTCGAGGTACCAGACCTTAAAATTTGTTTTATCAAAAGCTTGAATTTTCTACCCATGAAGTTAAGAAAAGTGCCTAAGGCTTTTGGTTTCCCTGTGTCCAAAGGTTATTTCCCACATTTCTTTAAAACTGAACATGATCAAAATTATGTGGAACCCATCCCCCCTGTTATGCTTCAGATTTCATGATGCCTGCCGATAAGTTGACATTTCTTAAATGGTATACCGATGCCAGCACACATGTTTTTGATTTTAAGAGAGAGCTAAAAGCCTATTGTTGTGAAGAGGTAAATATTTTGAGAACAGCCTGTAACATTTTTCTAGATGGTGTCATCGAACTGACCCAAAAGGTGCACGTTCTGCACCCTGACATCCCAGAGATGATATAGTGGGTTACCTACGTAGATCCCTTTACATTTATCACACTGGCTAGCATGTGTATGAATATTTACAAACAGTTGTTTCTAAAGTCTGAAACAATAGCCCTCGTACCCCCAGACATGTACCACAGTAAACAAAAATAGTTCTCCACACCCTCCATCCAGTGGTTAATGTGTGTGTCGGAGCAGGTCAAGATACCTATACAGCATGCCCTGCGGGGAGGTGAGAAAAAGATTTCCCCTATTTTCTAGACGGTTATGAGTCTTTAAATGGGGAACAACAGGCCTATGCGTTTAACGGGTGTTTTTTTCACGGGTGCCCCCGGTGCTACAAGAAAGATTACTATAACACCTTGACGGGGTGTACTTATGATCATCTATATAGAAGAACACTTTAAAAAAAAGAATTTTCTTGAGACCCGGGGTCTGCGCGTTATTTCGCTTTGGGAGCATGAATGGTCAGAAATGATGAAAAACAATGGCGAATTAAAGATTTTTCTTAAACAGAAGAATTTACCAGAAACCCTACAACCGCATGACGCTCTTTTTGGAGGCAGCATTACTGCTCTCAACCTCTATCATGAAACAGCCCCGGGTGAGAAGATACACTACAATGATTTTTCCAACCTCTACCCCTTTGTCAACAATTCAAAACCCTACCCGTTAGGGAATCCCTGTATCGTCTATGAGGAATTTGGGGATATTAAGCAGTATTTTGATCTGATCAAATGCCAGGTGTACCCACCTAAGAAGCTTTATTTCCCGGTGCTCCCCCAGAAGGTTTCTGAAAAGTTAATGTTCCCTTTATGTATGACATATGCAGAGTCAAAACAGACTGTAAAATGCACACACAGTGATGAGGAACGGTGGAGTACCTTTGAGTTACAAACGGCATTGCAGAAAGCGTATCGTCTGGGAAAGATTCATGAAATATGGCACTTTGATAAATGGTAGAGCTCTTCTGTGAGTGTATTCGTCTGTTCCTTCGAAATAAACAGGGATCCTCAGAATACCCTGAGTGTTGCGAGGACCCCGCCTCCCGCCAGAAGTACATAGAGGAGCATTACAAGCATCAGGTATCTGTTTAAGACCACAATTCATTGCGAATATCCGATCTAGGCGTCAACTAGCAAAGCTATGTTTAAATTCCTTATGGGGTAAGTTTGCTCAGAGAACCAATTTACCGAACAAAGTGTTACACCTTTCCAGCGATGGCAATTGAGACGGCAATGGTCGTTATGCGGTTCTGCTCTACGCGGATATTCCAAGATGGCGATGCACTACGGGCACAGGAGAAGCGACGGTCTAGCTGTTGCACGTCCACATTGTACGCAATCAGAAGATCAAATGACTCCATTTAAGGATCGAGACTCCTCTCTCCTGTGCGTCGCTTCTGTTTTTCAAGACGCTTCCAACCTTTCGGACATCCCCTCTCAAACGGTTGTTTCCTTACCAGGCTCAACGGTCCGCAGTCCTCTGTCTCCGCGGCTGCCTCTTCTCCGATCCAAATCCTTCTTTGGGCCAATCTTCCGTTTAGACAGAGAATCTCCCTCGCATCCGCTGGGTGAACCTCCTTACCTGCTAGCAAGACCAGTATTCTCTAAACACAGATTCCTGTGTTGATTCGAAGTACTGTAAGTGCATTTCTCCTTCAACTGAGTTCCTTCCTGAGACAGCCTATCTCTTTCCATTTCTTACCTGTACCTTCCTTATTCTATAGACATTGTGACTCCTGCACCACCAGCCATCCTCCAGAGACAAGCCAATCCTCCAGAAGCACTCTCAAGAATACCCAGGGTTTTCTTCCCCCCGAGGGTTTCCCTGGGGTTCCTGTCTCTCCCACTCTGGTTTCCTGTATCCATAGGAGTAGGGGGAGCAGGGGTTTCAGAGAGATACTTGCAGTCGTCCATTTCTACCCCAGGGGACAGCCATCAATCCAGGTTAGTGACAGAAACTCAAATTCTACCTTTAACAATCATTAACTGTATAACACACAGCCATTATAACCAACCCTGACGAGCTGACAGCCCATCTTTTTGACGCTGGTTATGACATTTCAAGCCTGCAGTTTGTAGACAAGGAAACAGCGTGTCTCTGTTCCAACAATATAAACATATTTATTGCTTGTTTCACAACCGCTCATGAACGGTTAGAACTGTTGGAACTGGATACAGTAATGGACGCTCTCCAAGAGCAGTGTTTGTACCACAACACTGATTCTGTCATTTTTGTTAGTGCACCCGGGCAGGAGAACCCCCCAATGGGTGATTATCTGGGTAATTTAACAAGCGAATTAGAACAACAGGTAAGCACATTATTGAATTTGTTTCTGCAGGGCCCAAAACCTATTTGTATAGGACATCCACGGGGCTGTCTGCATGAAAGTAAAAGGCACGATTTTGAACATCAGCAACAGCATGAAAATCAACTTTGACAGTATGAAGGAGTTAGTGCGGGAGTACACTTTAAAGAACACTACCAAGAGTATTGTGGTGCAGCAACCATCCATAGTGCATGAGAAAAAGCACTGGGAAATTAGTAACCAGATGTTTCAGAAAACTTGGAGGGTTGATAAACGTGTGATCACAAAGAACTACAAGACATTACCCTACAGCTATTGAAAAGGATGCATCGTGTAAGATGGACATATGATTTCAACACCCTTGTTCATGCGTGTTAGCGGGTCCATTCAGCTGTGGTAAAAGCTATTTTATTAAACAACTACTAGAGAATGCCCCTACTGTACTGTTGACCATACCACATAACATAGTTTGGTTTTACTCTTGCTGGCAACCCTTCTAGAAATGAGCTGACCGCTAAAATGCTGCACCTGAAGTTTGTAGAGGGGTTACCAGATTGAATGATGACTGCTTGCTACCGCCAAACCTTGTCAATATGATAATCGTAGAAGATCTTATGATGGAGGGTGGGCATAGCTCTAAACTGGCAAAAGCATTCACTTAGTATTCGCATCATCGGAACCTTAGTATCTGCTACATTGTTTAGAATTTATTCTACAAGGGCAAGGGCAACCGTTCAATAAAATTAAACGCCAGCTATATTGTTCTGTTTAAGAACCCCAGAGATAAACAACAACTCTCTATTCTAGGAAAGACAAATGTATCCGGGTAATAGCTGGTTTTTCATGGAGGCCTTTGAAGACGCTACCCGTAAACCTTATGTTTACTTATTGGTGGATTTAAAAACAACCACCATAGCGGACTACAGATTGCGCACTGGTCTTTTCTATCCTGATTTACCAGCTGTTTAAATATAAAAGGCCTCTCGAAAATCCTGATGAAGAGAAAAGCTTTCTTCATTAGTACCCGTGACAGTCCATCTTGACGGCGCGTATACGTAGGAACTATGTTCTCCTTAAAATACTATTAACAGCACCACCACAGTGATGCAAGGCCATTCTGTGCTCAGCGTCTGCTGATTTAGTATCGGCTATAGCCAAGATTGCTTTCAACACCATATAGGGGACTGTTCCACTATCCAGCCGTCAGTTAGGAGCCTTAAAAAAGAAAAAGCACCTCCTCAAGAAACTGGGCAACAAGAGGGCCTCCCTAAAATCTCAAAGAAAACTTAAAGCAATCTGGTGGTTTCATAGGCTCGCTACTAGGTTTTGCATTGACTCTGATCACCAGGCTTCTAGGGGGCGGTTAATGGAGTACAGTCAGAAGATGTATCTGGTTGACAAACGTCAGATGGATGGGCTGAGCACCCAGAACAGTGAATAACCTAATATTCAAAAATCAGCCACACTGAGGTTCGATTCTGAAATGCAAGAGGTCCTGAGGCGTCATGATTTATCAGACTAGGACAAGGTTACCCTATATTCAGCTATTCTCCAAAAATACTTAACATAGTTTAGACAAACCAAAAATGAGAAGAATAAACTAACCTTGTCTCGACAGCACAACCCTCGGGCCCCCCGTTTCAGATCCCCTGGTGGTGGAAGTCCTGAACACCATTAATCCCAGCTATCATAAAAATGCAGAACTATTGATGAACAAGATGACGAGTGACATGGGAGTGGTACTCTGGAACAAAAAGGGGGAGTTTGTATATAAAGGGGTAGTTGTCAAAGGTTCAAACGTCCACGATTTAGTTTGCAGCATTATCAATCCTCAGGCCTTTGGAAGACACAAAAAACCTAGAAGATCTGTTCATGCAATCCGCTGCCAATTTAAACATCCCCTCTACTTTAGTGGGAAATATGGGTCATTGTGAACTGCTCAAGACCTTAAAAGTCTCTGGTGTTAAAACACTGTCAGACGATGTTGATTCTCTAGATATTGCCTTTAAGAAAAGAAAAAAGAAAAAGAAATCCAAATGCTCAGACTGGTTTACTGTGTAACTGTGTATGTTTTTTAATTTTAAGAACAATGTTTAACAGTTCTAATATGTATATACATGTATGTTATGGTTAAGTTGCTCATCTCATAGGAAGAGCACTTTTTGGGCGGCTTATAACTTTGCTCCCTCTGGATGAATCCTCACCAAACTTTGCAAAAGTTATGTTATGTTATTAGCATTTATAAAGCGCACGTTCGCCCAAAGGCATCATGGCGCGGGAAAGGAAGCTACCCAATCAGAGAAGACCAGTGGAGAGGACAGGCTTAAAACAAATTAGTTTTCAGCGCTCTTCTGAATCCAAGATGGTTAGCCGTAGCCCTGAGAGATGCAGGGAGGCTGTTCCAGAGAATGGCCGCGGTGACAGAAAAGGCTCTACCTCCGAGCCTTGCCCGGTTAAACCTAGGAACAGTAAGCAGGTTAGAGGTGGCAGAGCGAATGTCCCGGACCGGACAGTATCGGGTGAATTTGAGCTGCAGAAATTCAGCTCCCTGGCCATGAATTGCCCGGTGAACAATGCACAGAGATTTAAAATGAATTTGCTCGTTAACCGGGAGCCAGTGCAATTGGCGGAGCACTGGCGTGATGTGGGCACCGTAAGGGGAGCCGGTGGCCAGCCTAGCAGCAAGGTTCTGCATACGCTGAAGGCGGTGTACAAGGCCACTCGGTTGAGACAGATAAAGCGAGTTGCAATAGTCCAGCCGTGTAAGGACTAACGCAGCCACCACAGGGGGGCGGAGGGCTTCTGGGATCAGGGGCATGACCCTCTTGAGGATTCGAATTTGGTGATGGGTAGACTGGCACACAACCGTGACCTGGTTGGACATCGACAGGGAGGCGGACAGAATAACTCCAAGATTCTTTACTTTGCTAACTGGATTGGGTAGTGGGCCCAAGGTAGAAGGCCAGAAAGCAGAGGTCCACAGGGAGGGGTTAGGGGGGCAGCCTACCACCAGTACCTCCGTCTTGTCCCCATTTAACTTTAGCCAGTTCTGATCCATCCAAATCTCAAATTCCTTAAGGCAGTTGGGATTTGGATGTGGGATTTTGTGGGATTTTGTGGAATTTTGGAAAAGTATATGGCCTGCTCTGAATTTTTTTGCAAGGTTTGGTGAGGTTTGGTCAAGGGGGGGCAACGTTATAGGGTGGGTCCCAAAATTTATTTTTTCCCATAGACTGAATGGAGAAAACCTTTGCTCACGCCTATAGCCGAAACCGCTGGCCGGATTTTCACCAAATTTGCGGCAGGAGCGGCGGCTTGGTCTCGAACTCATGCTTTTGTAAATTTGGTGGAAATCCGTCCAGTAGTTTCTTTTTAAACGACAAAAAAGTAGGTCCAAAAAAATTAGTTATATCTGTGTCCGGTCCGTGGACACATTTCCCTGTTCGCTTCGCAGACAGGACACCGATTGGCCGGTGGGCCTACGTCATGTCGGCGAACAGGCAATGTGTTTGCTCATTGGTTGGAGTAAAGCGTGAGGTGCGTCACATTTTCACAATGCGCCCGCCATGTTGGAACCGCACCGCTGACAGCGCGGCATGGACCAGAGCAGAAATCACATTTTGGGGAGTGTGTTGGTGTGGAAGAGTGGCTGAAGAGGGTGGGGGACTGAGAGATGGGTCAAATGCTGTATTTGTTTAGATTGGAGAAGGCTGTGATGTGATTGCGGTGTCCTGCTATGCACCCAAGACTCTAGGCCCTGGCCACAACCACTGCTGCATAACTGACATGCCGCCCTACTAATTTAGGATTGATAACCGTGTAAAGGATACAGATGTACAAAAAGGATAATTTAGGATTGACAACCGTGTAAAGATACAGATGTTACAAAAAGGATATAGTATCCTGATGACTTTTCCTTCCTAGCTTCAATGATGACTCCTCAAGGTAAAACCCTTTCCATTGATCACACCCACTGTCCGTTATAATATACAGCCAGCACGAGGAATCAATTGGAAGGACGAGTTAATTAACACACTCTCCAATCTGTGTAATAGAAACGAAAGGTATTTAATTACTAATTACATTAAACTAAATAAACTCGCTAGTTAATTCCACCGACCTTGATATGACTTGATTTGGAGGAAGTCTCTAGTAGCCACAAAAAATCCAGGAATGAAATCCAATAGAAACAACGTAAAGGGAAGGGGAAGTTAGTAGGGAAACTAACCCGCACGGCACGAGGAACGCACGAGTGTCGGGTTTGTGCACTCTGGAAAGCGTCCTTTAGTTCTGTGCACTAGTACAGCATGTCCTGGATATCAATGTTCATAAGCAAAGTTCATATCCGGAGATGGCCTAAATTCACCCTTTGAGTAAAAGTAAATAATTTCCAACAGGAACGTGTGTTCAATGGCCCAATCGGAATGTAGGTTTCAATTCACCTTTGTAATATAAATGATAATAGAATACCCTACTAGGCTGAGTTCTGGGTAGCAACAAAAGTACTTAGAAAGTTCTGTTAAAGTATCATTACCCTGAGTTGTAGAAGCAGGTAACTTTGTGTGCTTGAGGGATGTCACCGCCTTCCAGGTATTTCCTCAGTTTGGTACTGGACGTAGTGAGTAGCAAGGCGAGAACGCGGGAAACACCTTATCAAGAGTGCCGTACTGGACACGGCAAGAAGAGGAGAGAAGCGCCTCCATGTTAGTATGCTTTCTCAGGAGTGCCGCACTGGACACGGCTAGGAGAAAAGAGCCTCTGCTTTTGAACGCTGGGAACGCCGCAGTGTAGGCGCTGTGCCCGGTGGGGAGAAAGGGAACGCCTTTCTCGAAACGCCGAAGTTGGAACACGGGACACGGGAAAACACTGCAGGAGCCTGACTCGAACACAGAGTCGTGGAGAAAAGTTTGTAACACAGGAAACAGGACCGTAATGGTTTCCACAATCAGAAGCACCTAAGGCTTAGAGAAGGGCACCTAAATACTAAACGGATCACGTGATAGAGGTAGTAACAAAAGATGTCACATGATCCTATACTGGGAATCAACACCTCTTTGTGGGAAGTTTGGTAAAGAACCTCCATCTCGTATAAAACGGTTTCACTGCCGACCTAACAGCATACGTGTTCTTTCTACCGGGGAAAGATGAGTGGGGCATGACAATAACTCAACCATGCAAGCAAACATTTTGGCTGTGGTATGTGGGCTGCATACAGGGTATGTTTTCAAAGGTTTGTGTACTGGTTGCCAGTAGTGTAATAGTATTTATAAGACAGTGGACAAGGTGTGTGGTAGTTGGTTTGTTGGATTGTGTTCAGAATGTTGGTACCTAGGTCTGTAGGCATTTTGGGTTGTAGTTAATGGTCAGGTGTTCACTTCCATGAGTGTGTTATGTTGCAGTGTTTGTGACTCCAATCATTGTATATGTACTGTTTGCTTTGTTGAGGTTGTATGCAGTTTTTGTTTATGGTATAGGAAATTGGAGCAGACATTGTTTTTTCATTCTCTGTGATAAAAGAAAAGATCACGTTAGTTAAGGTAGTTTGTAATGAGTTATTGCATTGCATAGTAGACATTTCTGTACTTTGTCGACCCTCACAGTTAGTATTTTACAAGCACTATGCTTCAAACCATTGTACTGTGCTATTTGCCCAGTTCCTGTGTTTGTTGTTAAAATCATTGGGTCTGTGGGAATAAAAATACATGCAGAATTAAAAAAAAACGTTCTATGTTATGGTACAATATTTTTCGGGGGTTGATTTCAGTAGGAGGAATTGCATAGGTTTATGGTTTTTGGTTTTATGGTACAATATTTTTCGGTGGTTGATTTCAGTAGGAGGAAATTAATAGGTGTATGGTTTTTGGTTTGGAAGTGGTGGTACTATTGTTGTCATTAGATACCAGTTGGTGTATTCTAATTGTTTATTTCTTGTTGAAGTTTAGCAGTATTCATTTATCTGTTTGGTTGTTGCAGAATTTTGGGCCAGTTAGATAACTGTTGGCGTATTCTAACTGTTGATAGTTTTGAAGTCATTGAGGGTATTTTTATTTTTTACGTAATATGTGTTGTAGGGTTTTCTTAGAAAAATGTATATTGCAGTTGTCTGGTTGTAGTTAGATACCAGTTGTCGTATTCTAATTGTTTATTGTTTTTCACTGTTAGATAGCTGTTGTCTTATTCTATTAGTTTTTGGATTTAAAGGTTACTGAGGACATTTTGTAGATGTTTATACTCTGATTAGTGAATACATTTTGGTTTTAATAATATTAAGTAAGCATTTACAAGATTTGCTGGTAATCTTTGTTTTAGAGTAATCGAAGTGTCATTACATTCAAACCATCCACATTTCTTTTTTTATGTATGCAGTGCAGTGACCTGCATTGGTTGTGGCTCCTGCGTGGTAGATTATGCCTACTGTTGTGAAGGTTTTCTTACCAAGTGATACTTGTCCATGTGTGAATCCATTCATCGTGCAGTTGTTTTGGTACCATCTGCATTGTAACGCAAAAACATTACTAGTAAGTATTCACTATGTGACTGTATTTGTAAAGCGGAACGATGATCAGAATTGCAAGTAGCACATAATCTGCCATGGTTTACATTTTGTACAAGTTGCTGAAATGGAATAGATAAACAGTTAGGCATGGATACATACACAAAGCGTTCATTAGGGATTTGTTCCTGTGCCACATGGTTGCAGAGAGTGCATGTATGTTTCCATATGTATGAAATATGCAAGATTTCATTTATAGGTATGTTTTTGTTTTCCAGCACTTGTAGTAAGTACATTAGAAATTCTTGTGGATCTTCTTGTGTGTTTATAGTGAATCTGATCATTCCAGCACAGTAGTCCAATTCCTGCCTTATTCCAGAAACACTGTAAGTCTTGCCAGGATTGTTGGTTGCATTTCTGTGAAGGACTAACATTTGCAAACATAATTGGTCTGTCCTGTTTAAGTAAATGTTTTCAATAATTGGTGGCAATTGGAATAGAATATTGATTGCTACATTTGCATAGCAATTTACACCAGTTGTATTTGAAAATTTGAATGGACCAGATAGTTCTGTGTCTAAGTCATTTGTTCGAAGTGTGCGTTGTTTCTTTGAAGAGGTAGTTGGTTTTGTTTGTGCAGTAGATCCTTCTTTGGTTGTGATCATTGATTAAGTATTAGCGTATTTTAATTTTTTTGAAGGTATTGTTGTGAGTTCCTGTATAATTTGAGTCTGAACTAGTTTTCTTTTACAAACCTTTGTATTTTGAGGAACAAGATAGGTTTTGAGATGGGGTGCGTAGGGTGCAGATAGTCTATTGTATTATAGAATGCAAGGAATATCAGCGTTTACTTTACCTGCATCAAAGTTGACTTGAAATAGTCCTTCAAGTGTGCATAGGCGTGATAGTGCTACATAGCTCATGTCTTCTTTAAACACTGCGCTGCCAATATATATCAATGCTTGATCTAGGGTAAGACCTTGTGATTTATGAATGGTGACTGTGTATGCTAGAGATAGAGGAAATTGTTCTCTGCATACATACATGTCTTTGAAAAGAAGGAATTGGGCTGTTGAGCCTCCTATCCTTTTAACCTCTGACAGTTTGTCAAAGTAAATATTGACAAACTGAATGTTGTTGTCACGAAGGGTATGTTTGAAAGCCAACAACTGTCCCAAGTGCTCCATTAACTAGTCCTTGCTCCATGTCAAGGTTACGTTTGAGCATTACTCTACTGTTTTAAAGATAATTTTAATATTTTCTCTAAAACCAGCTGTGTTAGAGATAGAGTTTTCTAAGGTATTTAGTCGTGCTGTGGTTTGTTTACACATGGGTAGTGTCATACTATGCTTGTCCAGTTTGTCTGTAGAGCAAATTTGAACTATTGGTTGCATTTATTTTTTCAACATTGTTTCATTGAATTGTGCACAGCTTGCAAGAGGTGACATCAAGGACATATAGTTTACATTTGTGTGTGCTAATTGTTCCATGACATCAGTAGCACATGAGTTATGGCCGTATAGGTCATGGATGCGTCTGGTATTCAAGATACTCTGTGCTTCCTTAGATAGTACACCAATCCAAATACTTTTCAAAATGTTGGCATAGGTAAGGTCTACAGACTGACGCATGTTTTCAGTAAATTCTTTGTATTGGAAATGTTGCCAAAGATTGACATTTCCTATGCTGCCAAGATTTTTACGGCATAGTTTGTGCCCTAAGGTTTTAAAAATAGGTTCATCTTTAACTGGTGTTAATTGAAGATCTCCGAAAACAATAATGTGTTTTCCTCCAAAGAGCTCTTCGTAGTCTGTTTTGAGGACCTCTTGTAATCTGAGGTGAATGAAAGCCAACATTAGTTTGGAGACCATGCTCACCTCATCTATTAGCAGTATTTTAATTTGTTTAAAAACTCTGCACAGTTCCATTGCAGCTTCTGGAGAATGTTTGTAGTAGTCTAATTTGTTTTGGTGTTCTACTGGAAGGAGTAGTAATCGGTGTAAAGTGACACCACCTATGTTGTAGGCAGCTAAACCTGTGGGGGCAGTTACAACAGCTGACAGTTTGTTGTTTGTCAATTTGAGGAACTTGCTGATTATTTTTATTAAGAATGTTTTCCCTGAACCAGCTTGACCACTCACATATAGCAGTATAGGTTTGTAGTCTTGGCAGGTACAAGATTTAGTTTTGTGCTGCATATCATGTTCAATTTGTTTTGTTATTTCTAGGAAAATGCTAAGCTGTTCATTGCTTAATTGTGATTTGAGTATAGTAAAGTCTTCTGTAGACCCTCCATACTGGTACATGGTGTTTTCTACTTCAGTCATGGCTAATTCAGCCTCATTTGCTATGAATGGCTGTCCAAGTGGTTCTTGGCTTCCTGTTAGAGAAGGTTGACTGCTATCAGGAGTGTCTACATTTAGTTGTGCCTGGAGTTCTTCTTCTTGTTGCTGTTCATTGTCTAACATTGTTTTGTACTGCGTAAAGTTTATGTCTGTCTAGTGCTTTCCTTTGCTTTGAAAGCATCTTCATAGGAGTCATGAGTATCTAATAAATCTTCTTCTTTTCTCCATGGTTTAAAGGGTTGTAGTAGGGACATGTAATACAGTTATTTATGTTGAGGAGTTTTTAATGACAATTTCATATGATTAATTAAGCTTCATTTGGTAAGTTTCACTAGGCTGCATTCACAATTTTCAACTCTGCATCTACCTTTCTTCTCATCTGGTTTAATATTATTTTTGTATGTGAAGTTTTGGGCAACGTGGTACAGACACATGGTTTCCAAAGTGGTACTCCTGTTTGGGTAGTATGTCTCTAGTAAGTTGTTTTTCAAAATGTCTTGGCTGTTGGGATCATTTTTGGCTATTGTTTCTTTGTCTTCATATGATTTGAGAACTATTTTTCTGTATTAGCAGGACCAAGGCTTAGCCATACTATGTTTACAGATTTTCCATACAAAGCAGTACCGGTTAAACTGCCTGGAGTTTCGTAGCAGCCGCATTCTCTATGGAAGAGCATTTTTATGCCTAAGCTGTACAATTTCTGTGACAGTGTTTTGTCAGATGATATGTTGTCCCAGAGGTCTTTGAGCTCTGTGTTTTTGCTTTGGTTAAGTAGGATGTGACATATCGTGCACTGCAGTGGAATTGTCTGCAATGTATTGCACATCTATATTTGCATTCCACAGGAGGGCAATGATTGCATTGTAAACTTTGATGTACTTTTGATCCTTCTGTTCTTTTTATGAAGTATGTGTTCTTAAGTGATTTACCTTTGACACTATGTCTAACTGAAGACATGAAGTTGTTCAATTGACCTGTTATTGAAACTGGTCTAGGGAAACCAAAGCGGCATTTGGTGTAGTATTTCCTTTTGTTTTTGTATTTGCGCCGACAATATTTCCCACACTTGTGTCTTTGAAATTGTAAAATGTGTGCATGTAGGTCACTATGTGTAATTTGTGAAGGGATTTCACAAGTGACATATGTCTGAATGAACTGCAAAACAGTGGCATCACTGTCCTGACCAAATTAAGAGCATCTTTAATCCACAAAAGAATGTGCATGTGTGGTGCTCCTCTGGCTTGGTATTTTTTTCTCCAAAAGAAGTGTTGCACTTCTCCGAGGGGAGGCACTTTTTTATTACAAATGAAGTGTAGCATGGCAATAAAGCGATATATCTTGATACATTTACCGGATCTAGAGAGCAGAGTTCTCCTGGTATTATTATATCTATATTTGTATTGTTTTTGTTTGCTATGCGTAGGAAATCGTGCAAATCTTCCCATGTATGAACTTGTGTTGTCAGAACCAGTATTCTTTTGTACCAGGCATGTTTGCTAAAAGATTTGTAATGCTCGACTGTAAAACTTCATCTTTTTCTTGCACTTTTTGTAGTAATTGCGTGGCAGACCTATTTTGAAAATTTGTACCTGATTTCAATGTGTGTGCAACTCCGTAGCATAGAGTTGCTAGTTCACTTTCAAAGAGAAGGTGGAATAAGTATTCAACGTTTTGTCTGAATCTGGGATCTTCAGAATACATTCATAAAGAGCGGAATTCTGATGCTGTTATTTGTGTGGGTCTTTCATCATACCTTCCTCCTTTTCCAGTAGGAAAGAGTAGAGGAAAGGCTCGTGTTTCTACACTTTTTCCCATATGTTGATTGGAGATCCTTTGGCTTGTCGCATTTGGTAGGCTTCCAGTGCATCATCTATGATGTCTTTAGAGTGCAATGGGTGAATTGTATAATGGTCTAAAATATTGGATTCTGTCGTAGGATCTAGAAGTTGAAATGGGCCAGTTCCTGACGAGTCTTGAATTATTTTGGTGGTTTTCCTCATGTTTTCTTCAATGTCTATTTCTTTGTAGTATTCATTGTTGTCTTTTAGATATTGCAGGGCTTCTCTAACTTTAAGTAAGTCCACTAGTTGCTGCCAATTTATTTTGTCTTTTGTAGGTACGCCAATTACTAGCATAATCAAAGATTGATCTGTTGGCTGTTGCACTCCCAGAGTGTGTACATTTTCTTTAAGATCTAATGGCAAATAAACTACTTTTCCACAAATGCCTTTTAGTAATCCAGAGGGAGGTAGTTTTGCTGTTTTTGGTTGAAGGCGTATTATTGCTTGAAATGGGTGCACTGTTTGAATTATAATGCTCTCATACAAGTTAAGTGTTGCAGTGGTTTTGGTAGTGGGAATAATTAAAAGTTATTAGTGATAGCACGTGAAGGTATTTTAGTTGTTGTCAAGTTTTGCAGTGCAATATCTGCAAAGTATTGAGGGGTTAGTAATTTCGTATTTGTTTTCTGCTATAAGATAGAGAGCCAATTGGAACCACTTGGAATCTTCATTGTCTTCTATTTTGTACATCATGTCTACAGTTTTTGTGCTATTTTCATAAAAAGTCCTCCGGCTACACACATGCACATGGTTTGGTAGGTCAGCAGATGTGCTTTTAAACTTTAGTATTTCTTTTTTGTATGTGTGTAGTAGAGGTTTGCCATCTGTAAAGTTGTGGCTAGTGTGTTCTAAAGATGTTGAATTTTGTAAATGGCTTTCACTTCAAAAATATTTTCTCTGGATGTGCTCTATTTCTTCGAGTAGTTCTTTGGCTGTACCATGTAGAAGAATGTTATTTAAATTGGCCAGTGCTAAAGCAGGACTTTTGGCATATTACAGTTTATAAATGAGATTTCTTACAGTTGAATGGTGTGTTCCTATCATTTTGATATGGTGGAAGGTGCTTTTGCAAATAGGTCAATTTGTCTTTGTCTTTCACGTACTGATTGAGGAACTGGTGTAAAGATGTAAAAGATTTTTTGCCTATGTTACACATTGATGTGCATAGCCATTTGTAGACTGGACTCATTGGTTCAGTGGAATGGAGAATTGATGGTAAGTTTGCTGGAGATATTTGTGTGAGCAGCATTTCTTGTTCCATGATGGTATTATTAACCTTTTCATACCCGCGTCCACTGCTATGTATGGCAATTGGGTTTGTTTGCTTTTGTTTGTATGCTTCTTCATTGAAATATGGTTCTGTTGATATTCTGTTTGTTAAGAAGTCCTTGTTGTAGTTTAGTAGTTAGTTTTGTTAGTGGTTTCATTCTGTTTAAATCTAATATAAATAATTTCCCTTTGAGAAGGATTGCAGTGTCTATGAGAGCTTCCAGGATTAGTGTTCTGCGGTAGGGTTGAGCATGATTTCTCTCCTGTTTTTATAAGGTTCTGAAGAACCAGCTCATCCAGCGTGGCTATGCACCAAGAATTATTAACAATGCATGCAAAAGGGCCAGACACATCCCACACCCATGCACGCTAGAGCAACACAAGAAGAACGATGACCCCCTGATCACAGCAGTACTCAGTTACTCTCCGCTTCTCAACAAAATAAAAAAGGAGATTAAGTCTATGTGGCCCATCCTCATCACAGGCACATCCACCATACCGCCACCCCGGTTTGCCCTGAAAAGAAGACACAACCTGAGAGATGCATTGGTCAACACAGTACGAGCAGACGCAGTCACTGTGTCAGATTCACAAGGTACACTATGGAACCTGGATCAACCATTGGGACACAGCCCATGCGGGCTATGCTCCATGTGCAAACAGACCACTCGCAGCACCATGGTAGACATTGGTTGGAAAATACCGTGGGTCCAAAAACAATTTACCAACTGCAATACCAAAGGTGTGGTGTACATGATCACCTGTCCACGCAATCTGTGGTACA
The DNA here is from genome assembly GCF_040938575.1 of Ambystoma mexicanum. Taxonomy (NCBI): domain Eukaryota; kingdom Metazoa; phylum Chordata; class Amphibia; order Caudata; family Ambystomatidae; genus Ambystoma; species Ambystoma mexicanum. The sequence goes on along the minus strand of NC_090935.1, from coordinate 1,193,127,952 downwards.
TCGGCATGACTGCCGTGAGGTCACGAAACGCATAATCGAACATAAATCCTGCATTAGAACTAAAAAACGGACAGCACCCATGGTTCCACATTTCCTGGCCGAGGGACACACGGCTGAAACCTTCAAATGGATCATCTTGGAAAAGATCAAGCATCCCAAACGAGGAGGGAACTATCGCGCCCTTCTCTTTACACAAGAACAAAAATGGATTTTCCGTTTAGATACCTGCAAAAAAGGCCTGAATGAGGCCATGCAATGGCAAGAGCTTGCGGTCCTACAACACTAAGGACAACCCTTTCTTTTAGCACCCTGTACTGCTCCCCTCTACCTGCCCTTGATCAGCCGGCCCATGCTGCTAGGCTTTGCCAGCTGCAAGCGACCGGTGACCCATCGATCCCAACAATGATTTTGAACCAGCCTGCTCCAGACACAGCAAGGCCCAGTTGAAAACCCCCCTTTTTTTCCTCCAATTTTGGTACCCCATGTTGATTTTCCAGCCACGCCTGGCACACATCCCTCGCGTGCCTCAGCTTCTGCCACATGGCAATGCACACACCCAGCCCACACCCTCCATCAGTTGGTGCTGCCCGTAAGCAACCCCACCATGGACCACCATGGGTTAGCATTTGTAGGGCAATGCACCAATGCAGTAGACACACCATATATACTTGTGTTCATCATTAACATATAACCCAAGTTATTTCTCTGCTTTAACCTTTCTCTACCTTTTGCCTTCTCCTGACTGGCTGCACTGCTCTATTGAACCACACAGCAGGTATGCCTTAATGATTTTTTAAAAATTTCCTTCCGAACTTCTCTTCGACTTTTTTTGTAAATCCGGGGACTTGCTGCCCGTCTTTGCATCAGCCTCATGTGCCCAGATGCGGTAAAGATACTTCTACATTTACTGTCCGTCATGCGCCTGCACAGGGTTTCTTTTTCCCTGCAGGCTTGACCACGCCTTCCTCCTCCGGCGCTCGCACAGCCCCTATGCGGAGAGCCCCGATTGGAGGGATGCCTGACATAACTTTTACCTGGCACCCTCCGATTGGCCGCGCTCTTACTGGGCTAGCAGGCCATGGCCCTTCTCCCACATCACACGCGGAAAACATCGCTATATCTTCTGCAGCCGTGCACAACTCAACCAGCGCTCTTCCAGTGAGCAGGTTGCAGCGATTCCCCTAAGAATCAAGTCAGGTACGTTCTCCTGACCACACGGTTTGCTAATCTAGCCACAGCTTGTCTATAGGGATTACAGGCAGCTCTATCTTATGCTGACATTTCTGTTGCAGACTTCGAGCCCTACGTGAAATTTTTGCTTTTCCTGAATCAGACATGCATCCAGGTAGGCTACTGTGTGCTCCACTATTTCTGAAGCAGTTATGTCTCACACAGTGATAACACTGAATGAGTAACTAGGCATGACATAGATACAACATGACATAGATATATAATTTCTCTTAAAGAGGAGCGCACTTTTTGCCAGCCCCTTTGTCTCTCTTCATACCTCCCATTGCCCCTCCACACCCCTCCCAGGGTTTAGTTGTCTAGTTTTTAGCCACACCAAACAGTGGCAATGATCCTGACAGAGAGTGAGCAACCCTTTATTGGTCAGCAATCACTAGCCATTAAACTAGATTCTGAGCAGGTTCTGGCTGCATCACTTTGCAACATTGCAACTTGAGGAATACTTATGCCCCTCTTGTAATGTTCTTTGTGTCTCCTCTCCAGGATTCCAAGCAGCCTGCTTGCGCTGCCCGACTTAGAGGCCAGCAGGAAGATATAATTGACCAATTTGTGAAGAAATTTGTGTCCTGAAGAAGATGGTCTAAACCACCAGTGTACCATCGAAACCGGTCGACCATATCTGTTGAGGCTCCACCACAACACCACGAGATATCCCTGATATCAGCAGGGGGTACATTAATAACTTACGAAGAACCTACACAGCACGGGTTCCATCCATAGCAAACCCCATAGCCAGTGGGATTCGTGTTTTTAAGAAAATATATTGGGCCTCATTACACGGTAGGCGGTGGACCAAGGTGCTATTAGCTATTAGCTATTAGCACCTTGGTCCATGCCGGTAAATTACCGGCATCGCCTTGGAGGAAAGGGGAATTACCGCCCTATTCCAAGGTTAGCGGGGCGGTAATTCCCCCTCCCTCCATTGCCCTTCCCCATTCCCTTTTGTGCCCCATAGGGCATAATGGGAATGGGGAAGGTGCTAATTACGGTACCGCAAATTACGGTACTGTAATTAGCACCCTGGTCCCTTTGCGGGTCCCTACTTTAACGGCTGGTCTACACTAGCCGTTAATGTCGGGTCCCGCAAAGGGACCTCGTAGTAAGGCGGTAAGGGTTAACGGTCACCGGTACCATTACCGGTGACCGCTAACGCTTACCACCTTCCGTGTAATGAGGCCCATTATGTTTTACATTCCCAGCGATTGGGCAACCATCAGCATGCAGAGAATGTGGAGCCATCAAGGTAATTAAAAATGCTCAAAATCCCGATGACTCCAGTCCCCACATGCTAACTGAAGCAGCCTGGCTTTAGACTACGAGATCTAATCCCCCTCTCATACTCACCTCTAACACCGATGGTTGCCCCTCCCTCTTGTTAGGCTGTTGGTTACACAATTTAGTGTGTTGTATAGATAACCACATTCTTTTTAGAGAGTCAGGGACAGTCTCTCTTCCTATCCCTCTTAGATAGGCGTTGCACCATCTGCTGTCTAGGGACAGGCACCCCCCCCCCTTTAGGGATAGGGTGTTCTTCCTGACGGTCAAAACAGCTCACCATCTTGTATCTTACCTTTGGGACTACCTTTAGTTGCCACAATCACTCACTTTTGCCTTCAACTGCAAATATACCTTCGTTCTCCCAAGGAACCATCTTTTTGTGTACCAGTATTTGTATGCTTACTTGTGGCTACATCAAGATTTATAGGTGCAGTGTTAGCACTAGTGGTAGCTGCAGTCTTTTTTTAATACCTTTCTGTTTAGTTTTACATTTTGAAAGAGGAGTCAAAGTTTCTTTACTGCAAGCTGCGTTAGTTTCGCTTAGTGACTGTATTAGCTGTTTAGTTTGAACTTTTTGTATAAATTCTGCTAGGGGTGGATGCTTATTTTGTACACTTTTATTTTGATTAGCTCTATTTCTGCGTTGCTTTCTACGGAAATGCTTTTTGGTAGGCATTCTTTGGTGTCTATTGGAGAAAAAAAGAAAGTGTGGGTTGGGACGTTGTGCAATGTATGTGTGCATTATGCATGAGTGTCTGAGTATGATGGTAGGCGTATATGTAGAGGTGTATGATTGTGGAATGGGCTGTTACTTCAGGTTGGGAAGGCTATTCTCATATTTGTGTGTTACTATACTGGTGTTCAGATGACAATACAAAGTGTGCACCTGCTGAGGTGTAATCAGTAATACTGAATTTAATGCTGTAGGATTGATACAATTGTTTGTTCTACAATACTAGAATACTACAGTGTTTGAGTAACTGTTAGAACACTACGGTAGTATTGCACTTACTTTGTTGGATGCAAAGAGTAGCTTTCTTCTGGGTTCTGCCTTGTACTTCAGACGCTACTTGTTTTCAGAAGTGTGGTCTTCACTGCAATTGTGAAAGAAGGAAATTAGTACATATGTTTATTAATGTCACAGTAATTTCACTTCAAGAACAGATTAGTTACATTTGCAAGAGAAATTGTTTGTAGGAAGAGGTACTGTATGTGTTAAATTGCATAGCTTTGTATATGAATGGGGATTTTGGAGCATCAGCTTCATTGCTAAGGGGGTTAGTGGAGTTTGTATAGGTGTGTCCTATGAGGTGCACTTTTGAAAGTATGTGTTGCTGTTGCACTGTTTCGTGTGGTAATAGATTAGTGGAAGGTGTAGTAGGGTGAGGAAAAAAGCTTGGAAAAATGTACATATTAAAAGGGAGAATGTTTTTGTGCGGTGGGGAGTCATAATGTCGAAAAATAAATGTCGACAGACAAAAATGTCGACAAAATAATGTCGAAAAAAAAATGTCGACTTTCATTTTTTTTAATTATATATTTATTTTAGGGGTTCGGGAGTAAAAAAAAGGGAAAAATAAAAAAAAAATAAAAAAAAGGGGGGCTGGGGGGGGAACCCCCCCATTTCGAAAAAAAAATGCATTGAAAAAAAAAGTCGACATTTTTTTTTCCACATTTTTTTTTCGACTTTTTGACTGTCGACATTTTTGTTGTCGACATTATGACTATAAACCTTTTTGTGCGTGTAATTCCATTAATTTATTTTGTGCATAGATGTTTCCTACATGAGTACTGGAAACCTTTCAGTCCTTTGACTTTGTTATCCACATTCCTATTAGCACTGTTCTGAATGTACACTTGTATTTGTTTGATTTTGCAAGTATGGCAAGTGTCAGGCATTCTGTTTAAATAAATGCATTGTATGTACTTGCAATGATTTTTTAAGATAAAAGCTGGTCTCCTGTTTTGTGTGCATTCTAGGAATTTATAATAGTGTGTTAAGGGTTTAAGTGGTTGTGAAAATGACAGAAGGATGTAAGAGAATTATAGGTTGGACACTGCAATGAGTAATATGGGTAATTTAAAATTTGGAAAGCAGACAGATTTCTAAGTGAACTTGATTATAGGAGAACGGAGAAATTAGAGTATGCTCTTTTTACAGATTATGCAGGGTCAATGGCAGGTACCCTGTTGACATTTTATTTATAAAAGAGTTGCATATGTACTGTAAACAAAATATTCATACCTGTAGTTTGTATTGATGCATGTAGATGTGGACGAATCTGACAGGAGGAATCTTGAAGAGTTTTTCAGTAGTTGTAGCTGTAGGTGCTTTGCAATCACAGGACACTTGTACTCAGAGTGATGAACAGTACATCTAAAATGCTAAACTGTGATGACAGTTTTAGATGTAGAGTTCTTGGATGAGATTGGTGGATGGTTGTGTGACTGTTTAACAGTAGCCAATGAGGGAATGGTGCAGAGATTGAAGTGGAAAGGGAAGAAGAGCTGCCCCCGTGTTACGGGGTCTGTGGACACTGTGGTTGTCCACGGACAGTGCATTCCACATCCGGGGCTTTTCAGCATATCTGGTATGGAAATGGGACTGGGGGATTAGCCAATCAGGTGCTGAGGATCTCATTCATAGGGATAGAGGGTAATCATTGTTTTCATTGCTGAATGTAGTGAAGATGGCTGTGGTTGCAGAGATGGACAGAGTCAGAGTGTGGATAGTGGGAGATGGTTTTATCACTAATCTGCAGTGGTATGCAAACATGTGTGGCATTTCTCACAACTTGGATTGCAGGGAGTGGAGGCTATGTGGTGTGATGTTCCAGGGAGAAATCTGCAAGGTGTATTTACACTTTGTAAAAATATGGCTGTTTTGAACACTCCAGATATCCTGGTGGTAAATTGTGGAGGAATGTATTTGGGGTATCCTAGTGCAATTTGCCGGGTGCACTGAAGAAGTTGCTAAAGGAACTGATGTACCTATTTCCATCTGCAAAGATAATTTTTTCCCAAATACCACCTAGGACTGCATGGATGTCTTGTGGTGTCTTTAATCCTCAACAAGAAATAGCAAGATGTCTTGTTAATGAAGGAATATCTTATTTTAAGTATTCTGTAGGCATGTCATCATTCCAAAATGAGAACCTTTTTTGAAGATGGTGCAATTTTTTGGTGATGGAATGGTTCACAGATTGTGGTAATGCAATATGTCTTAGTGATATTCAGAACTCAATCAGGAAGTTGTTGTGAAGTCATGTAGCAACAAAATCTGAAAAAGCCTAAAAAGATCCCCTAAAAAAAGACTCTTTTCAGAGGCAGCATCAAAGGGGAAATGAAGTATACGTGTTACATACAGGGATTGTGAGGCTGAAAGGCATGCAAATGAGACTGTGCAGGCCAAGGGATTGCTCAATAAGGTATGTGTAAGGAGAGACTTTGGCAGAAGCCTGTTTCCTGAGTCCTGAGAGAAGAGCAGATGGCTATGGCTTTGTCTTTCAGAAGGCAGAGTGTCTGGATATTGGGTGACTCGTAGATAAATTGGTTGGAGGTGCATGCAGAGCACTTTGGAGTGGCTGTACATCTTGGATTCCCTCATGTGCATGTGCACTGGTATGAAGTGCGTGGAATGAAGGGGCTGGATTTGGTTCCTTTTTGTGCTACTTTGATGACACACCATCATCCAGACATTATTATTAATTGTGGAGGGAACAGTTTAGGACATGTGTCTGGAATCTCCCTGCAGTTTGCAATGAAAGAAGGACTTGGGAATGTCATGGACATGTTTCCAAACTCCTGAGTAATTTTTTCTCGTATTGCGCAGAGACATATGTAGCTGCGTTCTTCTTCATTTGGTCCACAAATGGAGAAAGCGAGGCGCAATGTGAACAAGGCTGTTTGCACTTTTTTGAGGGATATTGGTATGTCCTTTTTACACAATGAAAATATTATGTTTTGTAGCACATACATTTGTCACAGAGATGGAGTACATCTTATTCATGCTGGGAATCAGATTTTTCTGCGAAATATACAAAAAAATTGAGACCCTTTTTGGAAATATAGTAATCCGTTTTCCAGTAGGTGTTGACCACTTGAACTTTTTGAAACACAAAAAAAACCACAAAAAGGCTCTTTTCAGAGCCACCACTTACTTCCGGAGAAGAGTGCAATGGTTTTCATAGCGCAATACCCCAAACATTTCAATGTCTGCGGACTGTCCGCGGACTTCTAAAAATGCACAGAGTCCTGCAGCATTTCATTGGCACTTGTATTTTTAAACTGTGAAAGGTGGCTCTGAAAAAAACCTTTTTTTGCTTTTTGTTGTTTTGTATTTCTTTTGTTTTTTTTTAACAAGACACACAAGATAAGGAAGGGAAGGGAGGGTAAGGAAGGGGCACCAACAACAGGGATAAGAAAGGGCAGATGGATAGAGGAAGATGTTGGGTGGGCCTTAATCAGGTAGCTGGCAGACGTTCTCATGCTCCCAGACCATAGCTTCGAAAGCACTTCAAAGTGTCTCCCCCTGCTGAGCACCGCGTCGCAGTACATACACAATTCTGTGACCCTTGAAAATTAAGGGTCTACTGCGTCTCGTATGGCCTGTAAGGCTGGTTCTGTGATGCTCTGCCCCACTGGAGTGTCTCTTGTGGTGGCATGAGCAGAAACAGAGAATGCTGTAGAGGAACTCAACCTACTACTTTTATCGAAGGGGAAGACCCTCCAAATTGCTGCCCTGTGGAATGACCTTAGGTGTTGCTGCATGGAAGTGGTCCCGTAACTGTACAAACCAGGATTACCATGACTGAGCACAGTGTTGCACTCAGTGCAGCGCACCTTGTGTGCACGTGGCTTGGGTACCCCTCCAACGGTGACAAAGAGCCTCCACACCCAAGACTCACAGTGGCTAGTAATAGGGACTTCCACTACCTCAACCTCGTCATCCTCTTCATCACTCTCTGCATCTCCACGCCTGTTGTCCTCTGCAAGCCCTTAGGAAGGCGGTGGTAGTGGAGGGGGTTAGGGTGGTGCTGATGCAGAAGTAGCAGCAGCCGTGGATGCCATCTCAAATGTGTCAGGAGGCACAGCAAAGTCAGCAATCTGCAGATAGCTTATATCAATCCAGCAATGTGGAGCAGTGTCTGTCCTGGAACTCCAAAAACAGAATGAGCAGCAGCTCTGGGGTGTGGCCTTTTATAGGGCTGCTGGTGCACGCTTCGCAGACAGCCGTGCTGTCCGCGAACACATCGAACACCAAAGAGGGCTCAAAAAGTATCCAGATCGCTAGGGTCATTGTCTGGGACATGTGCAAGGGTTAGGTTTCACAGTAAAATACCTTGGATTGCTCAAAAAAGTACTTTTTTAGTGTACGGGGGCCCAGACTGTGCTCGCAGAGAAGAACCCACACTTAGCGTGGGTGCGGTCACATGATGACGTTGCGGACACATTCACGAATGGGACTGCTGTCCGTAGGACACCGATTGTGCGTGATCGGTTGTACGCATGCATACGGGTGTTCTACCGACAAGGTTTGGATCCCCGAACTAATTAAAAGTGCAACACACATGCAGCAGACAGTTACGGACAAGCGCGATGTTCGTAGGACCCCGAGGGTGAGATGCGCATTCGCACAAATATCCGCTGGACAGGGTTCGGGTCCCCGAACTAAATAAAGGTGCATCACAACTTTGCTGACATGCGGACTGGTTATGTGTCATACGGACACCCCCATTTTGATTGTGGACAGTACGAACAGGCATGGTGTCCTTAGGACACCCCCATTTTGGTTCATTGCGGATATCCCGGACAGTCGCGCCGTCCGCGGACACCCAAACAGCCTTTTTTTTAAAACAAACACAGACACATATAGGAACAGTATACATAATACTTTATTAATGTACAAAAATATAGAAATTATGAAATAGAGGGGGTAGCAGAAATGGAGACATATACAGGGGAATTAGAGGTTTCTACATGTTGGATGGTAGGGGAGGAAGGGATTGAGGTTTCATCATAATGTTTTTGGTAATGGGGATTTTTTGGGGATGATTGACTGGGACATTGAGAAGGGGGAGAGGTGCACGTGGGACAGTGATATTTCATTTTTTCCATGATATGGTTTTCTACAAAGTTCTTCAGAATAATGAAATTGGTAATTAATTGATCACTTTTTTGTTCTAAATGCTGTAGATGATTTTCCACAGTATCTGTTTGTTGTTCCATTAGTACATGATGTACTGTTTGAGTATTATTCTTATTTTCTGTATGTACTGTTAAAGAAAAAAAATGTGTTAGGTACATGTGAAATAATGTGTATTACTTGGCTTACTTTGAAAACTGTAGTGTCTACCATTAGCATCAGAGTTTTCAGTCATTTCATCCCAGGGAACATTTTCTTCAAGCCACTCCAGAGTGCTAGCCATTTCTGTGTAAAAACGAGATCAATAATGTTTTAGTGTATCCTGCTAAAGAATGTTTATAACTATAGTAATTAATGTAGTGTACTTACCAGTTTATTTTTCAATTTTGTTGTTACTGCTTTGTAGGTGTGCTGTTAATAGTTGTTTGTTTGTTTGTTTGTTTATTTATTTGTATGGTGCACCCAAACCAGGGGTTTCTGGGAGCCTTTAGCACAGAGAGGTTTACAGGTATACTTTAAGCTTAGTTACAGTGAGTACAGTAGATACAAAAGTTATAGTAGAACAATAGGATCTTTAGGTAAAAGAGACAAGTTCAAAATGTTGTTGCGTATATACAAGGCAATACAGATACAAAACAATGGTTACAGTGGAACAGTTTGTACAAAAGGATATACATAGAAACAGGCTAAAGGGAGATATATCCTGGAGGGCCTTAGAGGAAAGAGCTTGCGTAGCAATCGGGAAGAATTAGGTCGAGGTTATGGCAGTGTGTGGTGCCAGGGGGCATCGTATGTGCAGTATTAGAGCTAGCTGTTGGTGTCATTCGTAAGGAGCCATTTCATGGTGTTATGCCTAAACAGGCAAAAGGGTTGGTTAGCTCTAAGTGAGGGGGGTAAGGGGTTCCAAGTTTGAGCTGCCATAACAGGGAAGCTGGTTCCCCCTGCCTTTTTTAACTGAAATCTGGGCACAACCAGGCAGTCTGAGTTGACAGTTTGATTGGGCCGTGTCGTCGATTTTTTAGATATTCTTTCGGAAAGGTAAATGGGGGCTGCGCAGTTAAGGCATTTATGCGTTTGAATTCGAACAACAGATCTGCTAAACTTCACAGGACGCAATGTTAGAGAGGCACATGGGGTTGCTAGGCAATGCTTGGCAAACCGGATCACATGACAGCACTTACTTCTACCTGCTGGGCCGTTATAGGCCAGCCGTGACAATACCCACATTCCACAAAAGTACGACCGGCCAGACGGCATGAAACCATTAGTCACGGTAGCACTGAAGCTGTTAACTGGTAAACTTCGCAAGACGCTTCTAATCTCTATGTTTCACGGCTCTTGCTAAATGATACAGACACACAGGCTTGACACTAGACCAATCAATATTTCCTTTCGCACTCTGTTTACAGTTTTCCAAAGAATATGGGATTGTTAGCAGACTGCACCGTTTTACTTTGGAAGCTAAAACTCGAATATTACCGAATTCAAAGAGTATTACGCTTTTTTCTTTCTTGATTGAAATTCAATGTAAGCTGTTACTTACCTCAATATATATATATTTTTTTTAATAAACTGGGATTTTTGATTCTCACCGACTCAGAATATATGTTAAAAAGCAGGGTTTGGCTGCTATTACAAACCGGCTTTCTCCTCCTTTTGTCAGATTTCCTGAAACTCAGAGGGATAATGCACCCAGCGAAACGCAGTTTTTTGCACTCAAATAGTTACATGACCACAGACCAGGTACCTTTCAATTATTATTACTCGCCATTTTGTGATGTTGGGATATTCACCAAGTGCTCTTAGGGGCTTTCTGGTTATGTTATCTGAATGTTACATAATACTATTGCTAAACATTCCTAAATGGAGAACTGCTTACTCACCATATAGTATTGGACTTTGTTTACTATGCTTTCTGAATGATACATGATTTTCCTGCTAAACTGTTCTAAATGGAGAACTACTTACTCACTGTACACTTCTCGTTTTTCTCCCTCTCCCCCTACCCCCTTTGCTCCCTCCTTTCTTGAACTGTCTCAATGGCTTTGATATTTGAATTGTTATGATTTTTGGTTGCTCAACACTGCTGATGACTATATAATCTATGTTTTTCGTTTGTATGTGGTAACATTTGCTTATGGTGGTTATCTCATGTTAGTTATACATTTTTACGCCATGAAGACGGCCCAGTTAGGGTTGAATTACGTGTTGGCGTTTTGGTGGCTTTTGTCTAAGGAACATATGACAAATTAAAAATATTTTTGGTTTCAAAAATTGTCAAATGGCCATAACATTGTAAAAGTATATCTGAACCCCAAAGAGGTCTAAATGACACAGGAACCTTGATATCGGGTCTGCTGCAGCAAGTGGCGAGAAAACTTGCATAGTCCTGTTGTTGAGGAAGGATTCAATCCAGGTAATGGTGCTGTGTGAGAAATGTGCCGCTGAGGCCAAGTGTTTACAAAGGAGTTGGTGGTCCACCAGGTCGAAGGCAGCCGAGAGATCGAGAAGTAGCAGCAGGGCTATTTTGCTTTGGTCTTTCAATTTATCTATCTGTGTTTTGTGGTCTATTAAAGCTGTCTCGGTCCCGTGACAAGGTCTAAAGCCTGATTGTCGTGCTCCTAGGAGGGAATTCGACTCAAGATGCTCCTGAATTTGGAGGTAGGCCACTTTGTCAATGATCTTGAGTAGAAATGGTACAGTGTTAATCAGCCTGTAGTTGGTGGGGATTGAGGAGTCTAGGGATTGTTTTTTCAGTAGAGGTAGGACCCATGACTCCTTTAAGTTATGTGGGACAATATCTGTGGTGAAGGAATAGTTGATCAGTTAACTTATAAATGGGGCAAGTTCTCTTGCAGCGTCTTTAATTATCTGCGCTGGACGGGGGCGCTGTTGCCCGCAACTAAGATGGCCGCCTGATCGGAGTGCTCTGATCCCACGAACATCCTGAACTTGAATTAATCCTTTCTGGAGCCGCGACGAGAAGAAACGGCTTTACCAGCTGATGTCCTAATGCCTGCGGCACATTGTGTGCAAATTTGGCCCGAAAACGCGGAAGCACTGAGGAGTTTGCGGCCCTCCCGATATCGACGGCTTGCCCAGTAGACTGCGAGCCGCCCCAGAGATCAAGGAGAATCTCGTGCCAGACTGAGGCTGCACCAACAACGCGAGGCCGTGTGGGGGAGAAGCGCTGATCCCCGCGCTGCAGCCTCGTGAAGCAGGCTCAAAGGCGTACCGTGTGAGCCGACACCGAACTCCCGGGCTGAGTGGAGGATTAGCCGCGGCGGCTATCCACCCCCCGAACAGCAGCTGGGTCTGCGCACCGTCTTTCACGCGGCGCTGTGAGAGCAGGTGAGGGAAGTGGAGGGTGTGTGGCCCCAGCATCACGGCGAGACTCACAAAGCATGCAATAAGGGGAAGTAGGGATAATATCCCATACATACCGGCCGGCACCCTGAGACATTAAAAAACGTGGGAGGACACAATTCACCCGCGAAGTGGCACGTGACTATATACTACTTGGAATCCCTGGAGGTGGATGATTGATGGTGCTGCCCCGATGATATTTGCCACTGCGGGGGCCCAGACATGAATTTATTAATCCTGTAATCCCAGCTAATAGGCAAGAGTACGAACGTGATTCGTGGCCGGGCACCACCAAGGCACCCCCGACACCATCGGCTGGATTGTGCCCATAGGGGGATATTGCGGCGCCCCTCCGCCACCCCGGGAAAAGGTGGCCGGGAAGGACCGCACTGCAGGACAGGGCACGGCCCGATTGCATCAAGGAGCTGGGCATCCAGCACCATGAGGACCAGGGCGCTGTGAACGGGGACTGGTGGCCATGCGGTGCAACACGAGGGGGCCGCTGGCTACTTGTGTGGAGGCCTGCTGGCAGTGGTATCGGTGGAGATCCATATCGGGGATACACGAGACCAGAAGTGCAGGCGCGCTGCCACCAACCGCTGCGCAGGAACTGGACCCTTATAGGCAGCGGCCTGTGTTTAGCCCTACTCCAATCTAATACTCAGGTGGGCCGCACCTATAGCAGGAGCAGCCCTGTTCTGCAGCTTCACGGGACGTCACGCATCCAAGGCACCGGACCCGATTCAACTTGCCCTGGCCATCAGGATCCACAGGTCTGCTGATAGCTTGGTAACAAGAGCTGGTGCTACGCCCATTACGGGCCAGGTCATACACTGAAGGACCCCCTGGCGGATAAGGCATTCAAAGCCCCTGTGTGTACAGTGCCTGCTACAGTAGCCCACAGAGACACAAAACGAACTACGCTGCTATCTGGTCTAGCACCAAGCAAAGGCCTGATCCCAAAAGGAAATACACCATCCTCTTGATCCTCCGACAAAAACCCAATACACACTGCCAGGGAGTGCCCTGAAGAACACAGCCTAGCTACGGAATACCCAAAGATCCGTGCAGCAACAACGCAGATCGACCAAAAGATTTGATATATTAGTGTCCAACGGATCGCAACATGTATACAGACACACAAGTCCGTATAGACTATATTATTTCAGTATAGGCGACCGGCCCAACCCACGTCATCAACCCTTCATCTACACCGGTGACTCATGGGCCGCCACGAGAAGAAAAGCACAGGCAGGAAAAAAACTGGCCCAATGGATTCCTTTGCTAGCTCCCAACCCCAAGGGACGCCTGCCGCCACATACATGGGAGACGACAATCCTGCCGGGTCATCGTCTGATGACAGAGAAGATCGCTTAATGACTATGGTTCAGAATGGATTCCTAGCACTGAATGTCAAGTTGGATGATATTGTTTCGACGATCAGCTCCCTTAAGGCTAGAGTGGACAAGGAAAGCTCTCGAATTACAGAAACTGAGAACAGGGTCAGCACAAATGAAGATGCGATAACCCAACATAGACGGGACATAGCGCAATTGAAAGGAGAACTGCATAAGACCCAAGCAAAATGCGAAGACCTCGAATCGAGATCTAGAAGAAACAATATCTGTATTGTCAGCATTCCGGAATCCTTCTGCAGGGGCCCGATGGAACAACAAGTAGAGGACCTTCTGAAAACTCTTCTAGGCACAGAATCCTTCTCTGACCACTTCCTTGTTGAAAGGGCGCACCGTACCCTGGCGCCACCACCCAAACTTGGGGTACCACCGCGCACGATCATCGTTCGCCTCCTTAACTACAGGGACAAAGACATGATCCTAAAGCTCTCCAGAGAAAAAGGCACCCTACAATATGAGGAAAGCAGAGTCCACATATACCCGGATTTCTCGACCAGTGTCCAAATGCAGCGCAGATCCTATGAACAGGCCAAAAGGCTACTAAGACTGCGCCATGTCCCATACGCCCTTATCTTCCCGGCAAAGCTACGAATCCAACATGGAGGCAGGTCGCATTTCTTCGAGAACCATGCGGAAGCCATATCGTACATAGAGGCGACCATCCCCATTCCTCCCAAAGACCATGCCCGAGACCAGAACAGACCGCCGCGACCGGGCAACAATAACCCAGACTCAGCTGACTGAAACGGATTGACAGAGATATCCTTACCTGGGCCGTGAAGACTATCCACTCGAGAACAACGGCTCCAATTGATATCGATTGAAGTGGCTGGGATCAAGAGCCTCTGCTAATGGAGGCCATGCGACTGCAACTAGCGACCCCAGGTTATGGGGGAAGGGTTACATCATCAGGTTGGGGTTGATGGTGCAGGTGGGGGTGGGGGTGGGGGCGGGCACAAAGTTTTGCCATAATTGGCAAAAGTTTAAAAATGGAGAGACAGGTTGCATCAAGCACAGTTGTTAAGGCCAGCGGCATTCGTGAATCAATACACACATTGACATCAAAAGGAAACTATGGTACTGGTGACAAGGGTATAACCGTTAAACTCCTTTCATGGAACATTCGGGGCCTAAACAACTTGATTAAGCCCAGAAAAACCGCAGCGTACATAACCAGACACAATCCCCAGATCATACTATTGCAAGAGACGCATACATTGGGACCGGTCTGTACCAATTTCCTTCAAAGATGTGGCGCACTGCGATACTATACCGAATACGCCTCCCAATCTAGGGGAGTCCTTACTTTAATACATCCGAAATTTGGCTTCCGTATTCATGATGCTAAAATTGACATACAAGAGGGATACATTCTGGTCTGGGGAGAGCTGGCGGGACAAAAGATGGTTATAGTCAATACGTATGGCCCCGAATTGTACAACACTATACATAACATGTTAATTGAAGTTGAGGGTACGGCGGTGATTTGGGGGGGGATTTTAATACGATACTCGACACAGCTCTTGACAGGTCCACAACCTCACACAGAACCTTAACCAAAACCGCACTAGCTATACGACAGATAATGCAACAAATGACCATGGTTGACATCTGGCGAGAATTACACCCCCAAGAAAAGCGCTTCACCTTCTATTCATCAGTGCATGATTCCAAATCCCAAATAGATTACTGGCTTATTAGTTGAACACTCACAAACATGGTCTTGCACTGCGAAATGTACCCTTGCACCCTCTCGGATCACTCCCCGGTACCAATCACTCTGGGTGTCAGCGAGGCTATCCCGCGGGCCAGACATTGGAGAATGCCCCCTACCCTACTTAGAGACCCGAACGTTTGCAAATCATTACGCACTGAGAATTTTTTCAACTGAATGAGGGTTCAGTAGACCGGTGCGCTACAGTATGGGAAACATTTAAAGTATGGGTAAGAGGTGCAATCATGGCCAAGACTACTGAAAGCTGTTAGACAGGAATTTGACACCATGGAAGCCAAACTTGAGCTCCTGGAGTTTGAATACACCTGCGCACATAGTAAGGAAGCCCTTTCAGACATCCACACCACACTGGCAGAATTTAATAAACTCGCTGCAAGGGAGTTCCAATACATGGCAGCCCGAGCTCGTAGATACGGGGAAAGCAATAAAGCAGAGAGGTTCCTAGCCCAGATGCTAAAGGCCGAGAACGGCCACCCCCCTATTGCGGCCATCCAGACACCTGGTGGTGACATAGTAAACAGTGAACAGGAAATAAATTACATGTTTGCCGCGTTTTACAAATCACTATATTCCAATCAGGACACCAAAACCAAAGAAGAAATAACAGAGTACCTGCAAGCACTTGATCTCCCAACTCTGACCCTAGAAACACGTATGCTATTAGATACCCCTATATCACTTGCGGAAATTACAGAGGCAATGAAAGCATTAACCTCAGGTAAGGCCCCCGGATCTGACGGTCTAGGTGCCGAAATATACAAAGAATTCCCTGACATACTAGCCCCTGTCCTACTGAAAGTTTGGGAAGAGGCAATGGAACGTGGCCTACTGCCAAGAACTATGTGAGAGGCAGTAATAACTGTTCTTCTTAAACCCTGAAGACCCCCTCATGACATGGGTTTGTATAGACCCCTCTCACTTATTAACACTGATGCAAGGATTTTCGCAAAAATCCTGTCGACCAGGCTACTGCCCTATATGCCCATACTGGTATACCCTGACCAGGCTGGCTTTATACCAACAAGGTCCACTGCCCTTAATCTATGCAGACTCTTCGGAGTGATGGCACAAATAAATCCATCGGCGGATGCGGTGGTGGCATCCCTAGATGCCGCGTAAGCTTTCGACTCGGTCTCCTGGGACTATCTATTCCTGGTCCTCGAAAGATTCGGGTTGGGACGATACTTTGTGAATTGTGTCCGGTTACTATACACATGTCCGGGAGCGAAAATACTATCTAATCAAACTATGTCATCCTTATTTCACCTAGGTAGAGGCACAAGGCAGGGCTGCCCCTTCTCCCCAATTCTATTTGCACTCACAATAGAGCCCATGGCCGAATATGTCCGACAAAATCATGCACGCAGAGGTCATCGTATGACCGGGAAGCCACAAATTGTCTCCCTGTATGCAGATAATACCCTATTATATATCAGGAACTCTGAGGAAAACTTAGCACCGATTATGGCGTAGATTGAGAAGTTCTCTGAATACTCAGGGTACAGGATCAACATTTCTAAGTCGGAGCTGTCCCCGCTTACACCTAAAACTAGAGACAAGTCAGACACACATGGATTCAAATGGTCTCCTATGCACATCTGCTATTTGGGGATCATGGTATCGAGAGACAAGAGTACACTGTACACAGAAAACCATGGCGAACTACTACAATCCCTCACAGTCAAATTACAACTCTGGAACAAGCTCCCCCTATCCCTCTATGGGCGAATATCGCTGCTTAAGATGGTTGTGCTACCCAAGCTCTTATACCTTTTTTGCAACATACCGATTTGGCTGGGCAGAACATTCTTTACCAAATTCAACACGCTAGCTGCTACATTTGTATGGGGAGGGAAGACGGCCAGGTTGAAATGGTCAAAAAATGACAGAACTTTTTGAAAAGGGTGGGATTGCGGCACCGGACTTCAAACTCTATTACCTGGCATCACAGGCACACTTTGCGAGACACTGGTTCGACCCGGGAGACACAGCAGCACATATCCCCCTGGAAAGATATGCGGCATCACCCTCAGACCTACGTGTGGTGATGTTCGACCCCAATCGAAAAGACACATGCGAATATGACCCCGTGAGCACCACCACACGCGCATGGTTTATGATATATAAGAGAAGCGCTCTCACAACCCCATATGATCCGGAGGTGCCACTGTGGAACTTCCCGTGTATAAGCCCCACATTCGATAAGGCACTCCAGGGTACATGGGATCCACAAAGGCAGTTTAGAATGCGGGACATGTTCCCGGAAGGGAGGTATTGTGAATTAGACGATTTTGTTAGGGCGGTGGGTGGAGATCACCTCAAGCGATTCCAATTTCATAGGATGAAATCCACCTTTGCATCTAAATGGCCCTCGTTCCCAGAAGAACCGCCCACACATGAATGTATTGCAGCCATGACAGAACCGGGGGGACACAGGAAAAGTCTGCCCGCGCTATATAACCTTGTTCAAACACACTCTGAGCCATGCAATAATATTAAAGAGGCCTGGGAACGGGACCTGGGTGTGGAACTATGCAAGGCCACATGGTTGAGATACTGTCAACTGACCAAACACGTTTCCATGAACTCGGGCTGCGTCTCATTCAGTTCAAAGTTCTAAACCAGCTACACTATACACCGGCCAAGCTAGCTAAGTTTGTAAAAGGCCACACGGGGAAATGCCCCAAATGCGATGCCCCTAATGCAGACTCTTACCATATGTACTGGGCTTGCCCATCGGTAACTAGATTCTGGGGGGAAGTGGCTGAGATTCTAGAAGACATTACGGCAATACCTGCTACACCTTCCCCACGGAAATACCTTTTTGGGGATATCGGTAAGGCTGCATTTACCACTAGACGATTGTTTAACTTGGCATGTGTGGTTGCGAAACGAAATATACTAAAATGTTGGAAATTCGTAGATCCTCTTAGGCGGCTGGACTTTCTGAAAGACCTATCAATGGTCAATGAGCTTGAGGAACAATGTATTATAACATTGCCATCGAGATGCCGCCCCAAGGACATATGGCACTGTTCAGACTATATTTAATGCGTTATGATATCCGACGAAGATGAGAATATGTCAACACCCTTCTAAGTACTGTAAAACAATATGAAAATATGTAACCTATAATGTAAATGTTCACTAATAATGTTGTGCTTTGATGTGATGCACCGACTGCCGGCCAGTTTAGTCTTGATGTAACTCTCTCTGAACAAAAATAAAAATTATTTAAAAAATGTAAAAAAATGATCTGCGCTGGACAGCTGTCTCCTTGACAGTTAGAGGGTTTGAGTGAAAGGATTACTTTTTCCACCTCAAGAGTTGGGACTTTGGAGAAGCTGAACTGGTTAGACAGATCGTTAGTGGCCAAAGTGTCTAGACTTATGATTACTTAGGATAGGAAGGTTGGCTTTTTTGTTGGCAATCTTGCTTTGGAGAGTTGAGATTATATTTTGTAAGGCATTCTGGATACTTGTGCACCAGGGTTTGTCCTTAAGGCATCCATCTAACTGTGGGATGGGAGCTTCCATTTCCCTTAGAATGGTAAACAGCTCCTTAGAACTTGAACTAGCATTGCTAATTCTCTCATTGTAGGATTCATGTTGTGTCCTTATTATTTCCTTTTTGTAGAGGGCAGCTAAATTAGTTAGGTTTGTTTTATTATGCGCAGAGGGATTAAGTTTCCATATTGATTCAAGCTTTCTTTTTTCAAGGTTTTTAGGTGGGGTGTCAACCATGAGTTGAGATGAGCTTTGGGTTTGTTCTTCCGCATCTTAAGTGGAGCAATGGCATCTAGCGCTTTTGTCATGGTGTCATTGTAGACATCTACTAAATTATCAGGATTCTCTGAGTTTGGCAGTAAGTTAAGAGTAGGCAGGATAAGGAGGATACATTTATCTGCAGAGATATTCTTTTTGTTCCTCGTAGGGATGGCTGGTGCAACTAGGCTGATTGTTGCCTTGGCAGAATTGGCTGGCAGGGTGAATGATATCAAGTGGTGATCATTCCAGGATTGGGGAGTTATAGAGGTGATAGATGTATTACAGTTGCAGTCTGCTACCCAGCCAAGGGTTCTCCCTTTGTCATGAGTAGCTTGGTTCACTCTTTGTGTAAACCCCAATTCAGTAAGTACATTGGTGATAGTTGGAGCATGGTGATCATTAGGATCGTTGAACCCCAAGTAAAGTCTCCTAGGAGGAGGATTTGTGAAGATAGCTTAGTATTCTCAGAGAGAATTGCCGAAAGGTCTTCTTCAAGTGACCCAATAGGTCCTAGAGGTCTATATATTAGATGTATGGTTAAGGTGTCAGTGTTGGATAATGGTAGTTTAGCTGTAAGTATTTCACACGTGGTGATGGTAGGAGAGGGGGCAACTCTCATGGCAAGTTCAGATTGTGCGATGAGAACAATGCCTCTGCCTCTGGAATCAGCTCTGCAGGCTCTTAGGATTACATAATTATCAGGTATGACTAGTAAAAGGGCAGGGCCCGTGGCTGCGTGAAGCCATGATTCCGTAATGGTAAGGAAATCATAGTTCTCAAAAGTGAACAAGTCTGCTATTTCAGTCGGATGCGCCACTAGGGATCTGACGTTGATAAGGGCACCTTTGATATGTGGATGGTCCTTAGTAGTTGATTGAGGTTTGTTCAGGGATGTTTTGGTATGGGGGGGAGGAAGGTGTCATTAATAAGGTCGCGTGAATTCTCCTTGCTAGTTTTGAGAGTAGGGCCTGGGCAGGATATGGGGGGTCCTATTTTTTGTTTCTAGCATTAATAGCTAGAGAGATGTTGTCATTAAGAGTGGTTGTTTTAGTGGATCTGGCAGGTAGTTCATGGAGTTTAGTTAGTCTAGCCCTAGGTCTGTCATTTCTGTTAGTGGATAAGCAAGGTAGGATGGTTAGATTATGAGGGTATAAGATGGGGTCAGAGTTTGGCATGTGATTAGGGCTCGTGCTGCTAGTGTGTTCTAACTGGAAAATATGTGATAGCAAAGGGCATAGGATATTAGCGGCTGAATGGTCGCCTATGAACTGGGGGTGTGATCTGGCTTGTATAGTAACAGTGGATGCTTGGGAGGCCTTTCTGAACCAGGCAGACCTGAGGTCATCTCACTTTTTAATGGCAGATGCCATTTGCTGTGCAGTTTCTGTATAAAGCATCAGTGAGGTAATTCTGTTGGAGGCATGTTATTTTTTTGGTATGCTCCATTATGTTTCATATGCTATGTAATTGGACTGTTGTTGTCTTACATATACATTTTGTACTTCTTATTTATTTCTTAATGTAATGTATGTATATGCTGCTCTTTGAACATGTTCAGTGTGCTTGTTGTATGATATAACAATGTAAGACACCATCTGAGCTTTTGGACAGTGTTGATGTTGACCGAGTCCATCCACGGACATTTGCATGGTCTGCTGACATAGCTGCCACTAGCATGGGACAGGGGGTTCAGTATGTTGTGTGGTATATCTATATAAACTAAGGGTATCTGTTACAATGCAAGTTGAGGGGTTGCAATGATGAGCCAGGAGACCAGGTTGGGTTAAGAGACTTTAGTGGGTTCGTGGTACATAGGTCAGAGGTAATAAGTTACAGGCAGGATAAGTACATAAGGGAGGGAAGCATCCACCGGTCCCCCCTCTGTTCAGCTCATTTTCCAACTGAACAGGGAGAACCTTTGCACTCACACCAAAACATTCTAGATGGAACACTATAATACAAGCATTCCAGGCACAGGCTCACATATACTTAGGAAACAGCTAATGAACCAGGATAGGTAAGACATAACAGTATCCTAGTGAGAACGTATCAAATTCATGATATCTATATTCAGTGAAACAAATGTGTTTAAGGGATGTTATGGTTAAGTTGCGCTACTAAAAACCTATGAAATTCAGTGAAAAAACTTTGTTAAAGGGACGTTATGGTTACAAGTAAAACCAAAACAAAAACTGAAATTCACCAGTTATGGTAAGTTAAGCTACCATAACTCGTGCCACCAGTGTGCACTGCAAGGGCTAACGCCCATAACTTCAAACATGCCATCACAAATCTCATTCATGACATCACTGATGACATCACATGTGCATTTAGTTTTAATAGGAAGCCTCCACAAGGAATTGTTATTGTAAGTTATTGTAAGTGTGACAAAAAACTATCAAAGATTATTGGAAGAACTATCACGAGAGAAGTAGGTCATCGAGGAATGCATTCCTATACACACCATTTTAGTACACACTTCTTCACTGTACATGAAGGAACTACTTTGCAAACGTTGCCATTGTCTGCACCATGCCTCATGGAAGTATAACCTTCAAAATCTTTCCATGTTACATGTGAAACATGTACAAAGTAGCTACCATTCTCTTAATAAGTACATAATTGCACTACTGCACAGACAACATAAACACACCACTATGCATACCAATATGAGCATATACAGGGAAATTAAAGTAAGCAAAAAAGGAACACTATTACCACAAAGTGTTCATAATGTAACTTATTATCTTCATGCACAGAAATTATTGCTGTTTTTTACACTTTTATCTTCCCCTATTTGTATATGTATGACATCATATAAGTATACCCTAAGGAAAGTAGTGTAAGAACATATGAGAAGGGTGCCGTACACCAAGATAGAACATTTTAAAGTGTTACTTACTGACTGTTAGTGAAGAAAAGCACCTGGCCTACTTATGTGAGTGGATAAGAAAGAGGGTGGCACACATGTGATGTCATGAATGAGATTTGTGATGGCATGTTTGAAGTCATGGGTGTTAGTCTTTGCAGTGCACACTGGTGGCGTGAGTTATGGTTGCTTAGCTTACCATAACTGGTGAATTTCCGTTTTTTTTTGGTTTTACTTGTAACCATAACGTCCTTTAACAACGTTTTTTCACTGAATTTCATAGGTTTTTAGTAGCGCAACTTAACCATAACGTCCCTTTAACAACGTTTTTTCACTGAATGAATATATATATATATATATGTGTTTATGTAAATGTTTTTATAAGTATAACCCTCCAGTCTGTATAAACAAAGGCTCTGTTTGTAATAAAATACACTGATTATTTATACAAACCAAACGTTTTGCGTCTAATCCTTTCAATCATGTCTAGCACAGCATTTGTTTTTTTTAAATATTAATTAAAAATTACACAAGTAAGAAAAGAGGCAGTTGTTTAAAATCACAAGATGTTTTTTATTTAGACATGTACACATCTCTAGTGTCTAGTAACAAGAATTAATTTCTGACAAAAGCGAAATACATTTACAGGGGGTCTGCGACATTTGCTCTTGTTCACAAAATCCGCCAACATCCGATCATTTTGTCTTCGATCAAGAGAATAGGTTTGCATAACGCCCCGCAATGACTATTTCTTAGACATTTTAGATGCAAAGTAGCAAGCGTGTTGCCCACATGTCACGGCTTCAGAATGCTACAACTGGGCTCTATTATGATGTAATATGGGTGGTATATGTTTAACATAGTCCAATAGAGCGCCTCTGTATATAAGGTGGCTTATTGAAGTACCCCATACTATTAAAGTCAGTTATTGCACCATTGTCTATAAACATAGCTAGCTATCCAATGTGTGCCTCCTTGATCATGGGGATCTGTGTTCACCACAAGGCTGACGGGCCGCACACCAGATATATCCCCGGAATGTTTTCATAGCATGTTTGTCTTTACGCAGGAAATGCATGATCTGGTGGGTATCCATTACATATCGTACAACACCTGACACTGATTGTTGAGTTCTATGACTGAGTCAAATAGAGCCATAATGGGGGTGGGGGAGTGCTGTTGAACTCATATAGAATGGCCACCTGAGTGAGGAGCTCCATCCTGGGGAAGATCCTTTGTGCCGATTCCTTCTAATTGCTGCCGCGTTCCTGTCTGAGCTCCTGAGGATAGATGCCCACGGCTCCTCAGTGGGTACTGCTCGAATATCGTATTCCACAGAGAGAAGCCATTACAGAGTAAACTTTGCTTCTTGATGCACCGTCCGGTCCCTTCACGGCGCCCTGGGCCGCAACTCTGCCGTGGGCGGCCTCTTGATCACGGGGGTGCCTGGGCTTCCAGGCACCACGGGGGGAGGGGCAGCCGCTGCAAGGAGCCACGATGCCTAACCTGTAAACAGTGTCACGCTGCTGTGGCTCGCCCCCCGGGTCCCCCTCGCCCCACGCAGCGTGTGCTTCTACGGAGACGTGCTGTGCTTATCTAGCCGATCTCAACCTACACTGCGCTCCAGCGTCCGGCCCACTGCCCTGTGGCTGGGCTCCCAGTGCCCGCGGTCGGCGTGCCCTACACCTCCCAAGCCTCCTGACCCTGCGCCGAAGACCACTGGAGGCCCCCACACCTCGGATGCTGACCCCCCTGGCTGACACTATGGATGCCCTGCTGACCACCATGCCAGACCAGCTGTGATATGCTGGGATGACCCAGAGAGCTGGTACGCCAGTCCCTCGCTAGGATACCAGGTACGGGGCTCTACTGCCTGTAACACAGAACAATGAATTGGTGCACACCAGACTGCCTGTCCCAAGAGCTGCAATATTAATATTGAGGAGACACGAGGGCTGCATTTTACATCTGTACTGTGGCGCATCGCTGGACTGTCCCCACCATATGGTACGTAACTTGAATTGCTCCATTATTGCTACAACCGGCAACAGAGAACAACCGTGACCACAATCAGCATACTATCCACTGTCCCCCTATTGCCGGGTCTCCCGGACAGCAACCCGGACACTCCTGCCTTGGTGCCCGCCAGGTGGGACTTCATGTTACTTAACCTGCCAGCTCAACGGGGACTCTGAATACCATGCTTGCCCGTGTAACACACGCTGTGTTCTAACCTATCCATGAACATTGTGCCGTCCCTGGGTCTGTCGGCCACCTGAGGAGAGAGTAAAGCTGTCTGCGGAGATACCTGATTAACCCACGACCAACCAACGGCGCACTGCCTCAACCACTGACATTACTGCCCCTCACCCCACAATACATGGGAGAACACAGTCCACACGCTTGAAGGCTGAGGTAACCCTAGGGGCCATACCTGTTCATACTATTGCTCTGCTTTGCACTAGCCCCCGGGCCTCGCCCCCATTGAGACCAACTGCTGGCGACTGGCGCGGGGGCTTTTCCCTGTCGTCCTGGGTGGCTGTGAGTCTCCTATATCACCCATTGTGAATGGAAACTTACTGCTGCTGCGTCCTCACATTGGAACTCTTTCACCCAGCAGTGCCCGGAGACACCGTCCGGCCAAAGATTGCTCCACAGAGCTTCGGAGGCTCCCCTGACCACCACAGCAAGTCCACACCCACTGCTGGTAGCTTCATCCCTCCGGGCATGACGTCTAACGCTCGACTTGGGTTGAAGTGCGGGGATAGCTGTTTTTCTTGGTCCCAGGCATGGGAGAACACCTGACCTTACTTCGCCCAAGACCCCGTGACCATCTGGCTTGTATACAACGCTGCTCTTCATCCTGTTGCACGGGGGAGGCCACAGTACCCTCGGGCCCAGTCTGGACCAAACCTTTGGGACACAACCAGCGTCACAGCTCAGCTCTAATCAACCTGCTTTGCCTCAGTTAACTGACCCTACTACCTCTGAGACTACCCTGCAAAATATTAAACACACACTCTCCTCGTTCCATTGAATGCCTGTTTAAAAACCACTGGCCAACTCTGACTCAACGGGGTGTCGCTCCCGCACCTGGACTTCTGCGCCCAAACTCTCTCAGAGGGGTGTACCGCGACACCTCACTACGCCTGTCCTGAATGCTATACTTATCTGAACTGAACCTCACTGTCCAGTGCTAATACTCGCTTTCTGCCCACGTGCAGTACACCTCTAGCGTGACCGTAACCCATTGGTATTGCAAGGGGGTGCTGACTGGGATATAGCCCTGGGTCTTTTGGTTGTAGCCCCGGATAGAGGCTCAGTGGCTAGAAGCAAAACGCTAGCTAGCCCCGAGTCATGACAGTCCAGACATTAGCGTAGCCCTGGATCTTTTCCAGACCTAGCAACACCCCTGCCGCAACCCACCTGAATCCAGTCTGAGCCAGACCTGTTGCACTTGAAGGTCATTGCTGGCCATCCCTGTTGACCCTTATCTCCACTGCAACCACTTACGGGATACTTATTTGTGATTGCTGGACCTCTCACCCGGATCTGCTTCCTGCACACCCCATCGGTCTGCATCCAGATCAGTCTACTTTCTCTGTAATACCCGCAAGATACACTATCCTGAGACCTACCACTCCACTGCAGACTACGTCGGATAACCTTACCGCTCATCAACACCCACTGTACTCAGGCTCCCTGGCATGGATCGGTCACTGCTGTTCCCTGGGCGCTGCACAGTTCACCTCCTGTGAGAGCTGGTGGGACCATGACTAAAGGAGCTAACAAAAAGCAGAGCTCCATCAACATGTTTGCAAAAGTAACACCGAAACCGAGTGAGCTCCCACTTGAACCTGAGCCTACCATGTCAGCACCTACTGAGTCAACTGAATCCCAAAAGATGATAGATTACATAAGCGAGGGATTTACTGCACTACATTCCAAACTAGATGACATGAATGGGACCATATCATCGATCAAAGCCCATATGGAAAAAATTGACAACCGGGTTGCAGAGGTGGAGTCGAGGGTTGGGGTGCCCGAGGATGACATTGTCACCCTACGAACGGAGAGTACTACTCTCCAGACAGGTCTTGGATGTTAGCAAGAAGAATGAGGACCTTGAATCGCGCTCTAGGCGCAACAAGCTCTGGATTATCAGGGTCCCAGAAGATAAGATCCACGTCCCCATGGAAGACTATGTCGAACGAACCCTGCTTATGCTACTGGATTCCCGAAACTCTCCCCGCAGTTCGCAATAGAGAGAGCCCACCACGCCCTAACAGCAAAACCCAGGCCGGGTGCACCTCCTCGCCCCATCATCGCAAGAGTTTTAAACTACCATGATAGAGACTCCTTCGTGCGGCGAGGGCCAAGGCTGAACTCTTCCTCGGCTCCTCCAGAGTCCACCTATATCCCGACTTTTCTGTGCCTGTTCAACAGGAGCGTAAGACCTTCCTAGCTACCAAGAAGAGGCTGCGAGACCTAGGGGTCAAATACTCGATGCTTTATCCTGCTGAACTCAGGATTGAACACTGAAACCAAGTCTTTTTCTTCACCATCCCCAAGGATGCCTCCAAATTTATCGACGAACACTTACCGAGATGATCACGCACGTCCCAGATGCTGGGGTTGCGCCGATTTGTTCCTCGAGGATTGTGTAACAATACCGAGTGCGGAGCTGGATCTTGTTTATAGTAGACCCTACAGTTTGCTGCTTATTCCAACTGATATCTAGCTCTGTCTCGCATGTTTGTTTTCTCTACCTGTTATACATTGTTTTCATACTATGCACCACATAATGCTTACTCAATTCCCTATCTCGGAAGCATTGCCACTCATGGCCAGTGCACAGCCCCCCAGGCGATCTGCCACTGTCTTTGGTTCTGCTGGAAGTTGTCTGGGTTTTCATCTCTCTGATTGGGAGAGGGGTGGGGTGAGTGAGGGTTGGGAGGGGTGTTTTGTTGAAAATTGCTTGGCATGCGAAGGGGAGCTAGAGTACTTAAACACACTCAGACTTGCACACATAGATCGATGTCCCACTCACATTTCTGCTGGGCCCTGTGTCCCAACTTCTAACTCATTATCCTGTTCAATTAATACCCGCTACCCGTCCTAATGGCTGTAGAGAGCCCTGTTTGAATGAGTTAGAACATCAGGACACTGGATAATTACACCAAAATGCGTAAATTACAGTTATATGTTGAACGGTACAAAGTTAAATTGCTTTTCTTGCAGGAAACCCATGCTCGCGCTGATGGATTCGAGAGGTTTGCTAAAGCATGGGGTCCCCAATATTATTATACTGACTATTCCACCCAGAACCACGGAGTCATGGTCCTGATACACGAGAGTCTTAAGTTTCAGCATAAGGTGGTTCATGTGGACACCCTAGGTCGCTATGTCTTGATGCTAAACAGTGAGGTTGTACTACTCAACATATATGTCCCCAACGTAGATGACCCTGATTTTTACACACATCTGTCGTCCCTGCTTTCCGGGTTCCCCCTTGTTCCTATCACCTGGGGGGGACTTTAAAACTATTTTAGACATAGATCTTGATAGATCAAGCTCCAGACCTCGCCAACTCCCCACAGCAGCTAAAAACATTATAGAAGTGCAGGCCCAGTTAATGGTGTCAGACGCATGGAGACTGATCCATCCGGACTGTCGTGCATACTTCTTCTACTCCTCAGTACATGATTCACATTCACGGATTGACAGATGGCTCATCTTGTATATACTTATCAGAACCACCACACATATGGCGACTCTCCCCAGAACATTCTCTGACCATTCCCCGATAACAATCTCCCTTCGATGGGGTACAGATACTAATGGGTCTCATTAATGGGGGTTGAAATCACATTCCTTATTAGATATTTGCTTTGAGACAGAGCTGGGAACTGCCAACAGTGACTTTTTTGCATTAAACACTGGTTCAGTCCGCACGCAAGCTACCCTATGGGAGTCATTCAAAGTCTGCATCAGGGGCATATCGATTTACAAAGAGTCCGCAATTCTTAAAGTGATCCGTAGAGACGTCACAGAGAGTGAATCTCGACTCTCCTCCCTTGAGACCCAGTACGCTTCTCCTAAATTACCCGATGCCCTTTCTGGAATTAGCGTAGAATTAGATACATTTCGCTTCGATGCAGAACAGGAAAGGAAGTTCATAGACAACCACCATTCAGCTTGCAGATACGAGGAGGGGGAATGCCCTGGTTGTGTCTTGGCTAGGCTGCTCCACCAGGAGTCCGGTTCACCCCACATTCCGTCTATAGAGAGGGCCGATGGCACCCTGGCCCTATCATCGCAAGCTATTAATACAGACTTCCGTTCATTCTATGAATCTATCTATTCCAATGCTGACAATGTCTCTGCGGTTGATGTCGAGGCATGCTTAGACAGTCTTCCACTCTGTGTCCTCTCCACCGAGACTAGGGACTCCTTAGACAAACCAATTACACCTGCAGAAATATCCAAGATATCCAAGGCCATTGATTCCATGGCCTCTGGAAAGGCCTCTGGATCCGAGGACCTTTCAGTTGAATTTTATAAGCATTACAAGGCCTGCTTGGTCCCCCAACTGTATGCTCTGTGGGAGGAATCATGTGAGTTAGGCGTTCTCCACCTCTCTTCGAGAAGCTATAATTTCTTTATTACTTAAACCAGGCAAACCCCCCACTCAATGTGGCTCATACCGGCCTCTCTCCCTCATCAATTGTGATGTCTAGATCTATGCTAAAGGGTTAGATTTGAGACTGGCCCCGTACATGTCATATATCATACACCCAGACCAGTCCGGGTTTACCCCGGGCACTCTACTTCCCTTAATTTGTGTCAGCTATTCAATATTCTCGCCCGAATTGACCTGAACATACAGGTGGTGACGGCCACCCTCGATATGCAGAAAGCATTCGACTCCGTCTCCTGGGGCTACCTCTGGCGGGTCCTCGAGAAGAGCAACTTTGGATCCCGCTTTCAGTCCTGGGTCAAACTTCTTTATTATTTCCCCATAGCCAGAGTCCGCACCGAGGACAGGTGTTCGACCCTTTTCCAAATAGCCAGGGGCACGAGGCAGGGTTGCCCCTTCTCACCCCTGATTTCTGCTATAGCCATGAAGCCCTTTGCTGACAGGATACGTCAAATGCATGCACCTAGAGTTCTGAGACTGTCCGGCTCCCGTGAGATCATCTCCTTATATGCTGATGACGCCCTCCTCTTCATTCGCTCTCCTGCAGAAAACCTTGCCCCTATTCTGGATGATATCGTCCACTTCGGCGAGATCTTAGGTCTCAAGGTGAACTGTTCTAAGTCTATCCTGTTTCCACTAACTGAAGTCACTTCCCCTCCCCCAGACCCTTTAGGTTTCACATGGTCACAGGCCGAGAGCACCTATCTCGGAGAGGTGGTTGCTCACTAACCAAACCCTCCATACATAGCCAACTTTGGGAAATACCTGACTACCCTTGCCAGAAAATGTACATGCTGGGCTAAATTACCAATCTCCCTGGGAGGTTAGATCGGCATCCTTAAAATGATCGTACTTCCCCAACTGATCTGCAAGTTCCTTAATATCCCTTTATGGCCTGGCCGCGAATTTTTTCAATCACTGACCCACATTGTAAATACCTTTCTGTGGCATTCTGGTGCGGTCTGCTTAAAACTAGACACATTAACTGTCCCTATGTCCGGAGGCGGCTTTGGCGCCCCTAACTTTGAAAGGTATTGGATAGTTGCTCACGCACATTATGCCTTGCACTGGTTTGTATCTACAGACTCTCCACCGTATACTAAGCTCGAGCGTCTTGCTGTAGAAGGTCGCGACATCCGTTCTTTAGTCCTCCCCTCTCAACGTGTTAAGTTCGAATCCCTCGACCCCGTAGGCTCCACGTCACTGGCTTTGACTAAGCTGTGGAAACTGGCTAATGTCTTACATCACTTTCATGGCAACCTTCCCCTTTGGAATTTCCTCCCGGAAGCTCCCCATGTAACCCCCGCCACAATGCGTCTCTGGCCAGGTACAGGTTTCAAGGCTGTCTGAGATGTTTTTGACCAGGGTAACTTGCTCGAATGGCCAGATTTACCAGTATCCCTGCATAGGAAGCCCTCCCATTGGCTCCAATATGCGGGTCTCCGCGGCTCCCGTAAGAACAAGTACCCAGACTTTCCTGCAATCCCCCAGATGATCCTGTACTGTTTGAAATCCTGGATACTATGTCCTTCAAGGGGAGGGTATCCAGATTATATACCCTGCTGCAGTCCAAGGCCATCCCCCTTTTTGACAGACTCAGACACACCTGGGGCGAGGATCGAGAAATCGAAATAACTGATCAACGCTGGGACTGCATGTGTGCCCGCATCCATGAAATCTCGTTCAACTCTGGCTTTAAATTGATCCAATTTAAGGTACTCCACAGGTTTCACTATACCCCGATCAGACTGCATTATATGTCAAAGGATCACCCCCTGCCCCCGGTTCCCCAGATGTGGCTCAGATAATGCGAACTACATACATATGATGTGGCCTTGTCCACGTATTTCTTAGTTCTGGGAGGAGGTATGCTCTACTATGTCTGAAATCCTAGATTGCACAATCACCCCATCCCCACTGACATGTCTCTTTCATGAACTCCCTAGACTTGGGCATGACTCCAGGAAACTAGCTGGGCTATGTATGCTACTACCAGTCCGTTGTATCCTGCTGTGCTGGTTTCGCCCTGGGGTCCCCAAACACACTCGGTGGCTTCGGCCTGTCACCGGGGCCAAGGACACGAAGGAGGCTTGGGCAGACCAGTAACCACAAGTGTCGAGACCTAGAAATGTTTGGATTCCATTCCGTTCCTATATCTCCTCCATGTCGGCTGACGTGGATGATAATCCTGGCGATCTCACCTCGCCAGCTCCGATAACCGCTTGATTTGTGTGCCTCGATTGCCACTGCAATATGTTTATCTTTGTTCTCTTTACCACTTGCTGGCCCCCTACCATTCTGTACAAACTACTATCATACTGTGTATGTTAATTGTATATTTGCCTACTATGTTTAAGTTACTCACTCTCTTGTTGTAATGTTAAGCACAATAAATAAAGTTTTTAAAAAAATAGAGCCATAATAATGAGATTCACAGTGTTTGGTAAATTTACAGCAAACCGTACCTCGATACGTAAATTAACATTCCTAATCAGATTATAATGGCCGGATGATGCATAATTGGGTCTCAAATCAAAAGCCAACAAGGTGGAAACTTTGTCGTAGTCATCACGAGGTATCACAAAGCCTTTATCACGCATGTGCTTGCCACTGATGGAGACTAGACCCAGATACTCCCTAATCGTATTTTTGTGTTGAAAACTTGGACTGTAGGCTTTGGCAGGTATGACGACCCCGTCCTTAAAAAGAGCAGCGTAGTTAACGTTGTAATGTTTAATATTAAAAGGATTGCTCAGGAATCCCCTGAAAAAGTGGTGTTATCCACAAAACCAATAATTATTATTTTAGGTAGTTGTCCCAAGAATAGGTTATCCTGACTGGCGACACGACTGCCCGCTGGTACAATGAAGATTTTCAAGGATGTCTTCTCCACAGGGTATTTTAAGTTAGATACTTGTAGAGCATCAGCATGAGCGAGTCTGACCATAGGTGACACATTGACCTGTTTAATAAATGAACTCGCTGATACTATTACCAGCTTATAGGCTTCTGCATCATCGCTGTTACGAAAGAATGCGTCTTTATTTCAAGAGAGTTTAATTTTCAGATCAACGCCATTCACCATAGGTTTCTCTTGGAAAAATACATCCGTGTGTAGACGTCCTAGTAAATAAAAATGTCTGCTACCTGTCTCATACGTTGCTCTCTTTATAAAGCCTGTGTTGGCTCCATCTAGAGCATAATCCTCCATATGCCCTGCCGTCTACTTATAAAAAAGCCCTGCACTGAGTTGAGTGTCCAAAGCGCCATTGCTGTAGTTCAGAATGCTTTCTATGTACGCTCTGTAGGCGTACATGTTGTCACTCTGGGTAATCAGACAATCGCATAGAGTAATGTCCACTTGGTTGAAAAGGGTGGCCACAGGATAGGCAACCGTGGCAACCTAAGAGGCGGCTGTAATAGTGATCCCATCAGCTTTTGTTATTTTACAGGATAGGTAAAGATCCAGGTACGTCTCCGTTAAGCCCGATATGTAAAACTCTATGTGCGCTAAAGGAGATAGTGCAGCTAGGGGTGCAACTTCTATGAAAATCAGTTTTCAATACTCGTCTGTGTTGGGGGTACGACAAACAGGTCTAGTTCCGATTTCACACATTCACCCGGGGCACAGTGTAAGAAAGCCATCTTTTAGAAAATATTGATGTTGGGTCTGTTTTTATTTTGCTTCCTGTGTCTGTACTTCGGCGTGTGTTTTCTCTTCTGAGCGGCTCTAGTTGTTGATCTTCATTTTTATGCTACTTTAGAGGTCCCCTTCTGTTCAAAGCTCTTCTTTTTCTTTTTGCTGGGCTTTTACCGGCGTAAACCCAGCCAGAACCCTCTTGTGTTGGTTGGTTGAAACAATTTGCGATGGATGCTGCTGCAGTAGACACTACATCCTTAGCAATATTTGTAGCAGCGATTTTCATATGGGGTTTGGCAAATTCAAACCCTTTGCACAGGAAGGGCATGGCTCTCCGAAAATACTCCCTAGACCCTCGCCATACATAACATGTTTCCTTGGAATAAGTGGTTGATCTCCGTAACCGGCCTGTCTGCGGTAATAATCCTTATAAGCGTACAGCTCCCCGTAATTCTTCATGATTACCATTTTCTAGATGTCTTTCTCCCGTCTAGGGCGCACATGTATTTTCACTAGGACCTCCCCGTATTTAAATGAGATCAGTTCACCCTGATCGTCCCTTATCTGTATGTTGACAGTGTCAAAATGACACCTAGAAACAGGGATATAATCAGGTTTAATGTATTGTATATTAACAATGCTGTTATTTTCCCCCTTGAAATGGGCGGTTCTCAACAGGGGTGCATTTGAGTCACCAACCCTTTGGTGTTCTATTATATCGCTGTAGAACATGAGACTGTAAAATCCACCATCAATATCAGCCTGTGTTCTGTCTAGAGTTGTATTACTTTTTACATGTTGATCGCTTCCCAGCACCCTGAAAAGTTTCCCACTACACATAAACTCCATGGTAAGATTGTCTGATTTTAGAAATACTTTCCTCTGAGCGTTATCCAGAAACAGCTGTATATCTGAATAGTGCTTGATGGGTGCGATCGATTTGTTGATAGTATTTAGCAGCGTTTGTATGGTGGGGTAAACGCCATAAGGCAAACTCATGTGTAATAGCTCAGCAGGTTCTCCACGCTTGATGGTATACCAGGCCTCTCTTTTGTCCACTGTATCCCAGGTATAGGGGTACTGAATCTCCATCAGACCCGCTTCCCACAATCCTTGTAAATTAACAGGCTTGGCCAATTTAACAGACTAATTCGATATTTCGTTGTTGGGGAATGTATCTAAAGAGGCGTTACTGGGCAATGTGATATAAAATCCTATGTTTTCCATCTTCTTCTCAGGGAGATCCTCTGCTTTTTAAATCCTCTAGAGATGCAGCATTCACCCAACTGTTAAATTTCTGAGGCCAGCCGATCCATTTTACCAGGTGCTGTTTCTAAGGCCCCTTACCTTTACTCTGAATAATTTTATGAACCCTATGAAGACGCTGGGGATCGTCAGCCACCTTTTGTAACTCCTCTGTATAGAAATGATCACTTACAACTTCCCCAGCATAATCAGTCAACTGGTATATGTATACGCCCTCTTTCAACAATGCTTTTGTCACTATGAAACTTTCATCGGTATAGGATTGATGGTAACCTTTTGTAAAGACACCTTTTAACTTGGATACTCTGACATGATCCCCTTCGCATAAGGTTGTTTTCTCGATCTTCTCCGATAACCTTTCAGCATACAGGTTTCTCCACGCTGCTAATGAGTTTTCAGACGTTACAGACTTTGGAGTCATTTTAATAGACCGGTGATAGCTGTCATTATACGCATCTATAAAAGACTGTAATATATCCACATAGCGTTGTGTATTATAGGCTGTGAAATATCTCCTTAGTTTAGATTTCAGAGTTCTATTAAAATGTTCAACAACTGCTGCTTTAACCTCGGTGTGCGTTATAAAATGATGCACGCTGTGTTGCTTTAGAAGGTTTTGGAGGGATCTATTTAAAAACTCCTTACCGGCATCAGTTTGTAATTTTACAGGTACTCATCCCTTGCTGAAGATATGCTTGAAAGCCACTGTCACTCTTCAACCAGTCTTATCCCTCAAGACCTCGGCAAACGCGTATTTTGATAAAACATCTATCACCGTCAAGATGTACCGTGCACCATTGTTTTGCTTTTCAAAAGGACATATATCCACTAAATCAGCCTGCCACTGCTGGTCTCTGGCAGATACCACGATCATTCTTCTTTTAAAATGTTTTCTAGCCTTTTTATGAAGGGTATATGTCTCCTGGCCAGATAGCCAGGCCTTAACAACTCCACGCACGTGTGACGGGGTGTTTATCACGTTGTAATTTTCGATAAAGAGCATCAAAACCCCCATAAATCACAACATCGCTTTTATCATAATAGCTTTTATGCAATCTTGAACGTGTGTTGTTATCCATTGAAGCACTACAAAAAAATAACCAGAGACCAGACTGGTGTAAGACGTTTTATTTTTTACAATGGATATTATACATGTAGGGCGTGACAAAGTGTTACCAGCTCTGATATTTTCTCATCCACCTTATGAATCACACTATACATGTCCTCCCGGGCTCCCCACCTCTATTACTCTGCAGACACCAGATACTCGTAGCATTTAAAAGTTCAGATAGTTCAGGGGTATGTAAAACATAACCTTTAATGCAGAAGTATCCTGCATACCGCTAATCCATGTGTTGCTGCAATACTGTTCTAGGGCACATGTATAAAGATCCAACATCGTATTGGAAGACGTAACCATATTCATCCCCAGTTGGCAACTTGATGGTGGTACAGATGTCCCCTATACAGATTGCACTTTTACAAATCCTCTCATGTCGTAGTATAGGTACCAAAAGATATTTCAAAGTGTGTGGGGCATTTACAGCTATTCTCTCTTTCAGCATAGTGTATAACAGTTTTTCCACACACATACATCCAGGCTTCAGGTCACGCTCCACACGCATGACTTATCCTCCATAAATGCTACCCTAGAAAGAAAGGTACACATATAAGGAGCAGGTTTATTGTATTTTTATCTTTAAAAAAGCTTTCGGCGTACCGGACACTCCTTATTGCTCTTCCCAAAACTGTATAGGTTAGAAAAGTCTTTGTCCAGTGAATGGGCTACTCGATTTCTAAAAACCATGGGCCCAGCCAACTGTAAAGATCACATTTTTTTCTCTGGATTGTGACGTGTATATTTCTAGGAATGTTTTTGATATTAGACCCTCCACACTAGCATGCACACTCATCCCAATGGCTTTATAAACACCTTTAAGCATCTGAAAAACTTTATATGAATTCAACATAAAACATATCCGCCGTATTGCTCTAGCATGATAAATCAGGAGTAAACAATCATGAGGATCCTGCTGCGGGTCTTCGCATTTATGCCGGTATCACCACTAGTAATAGTCACGCTTCAAACATATTTTCACAACATCCGCCGCAAAAGCCTGAACCGTTAAAGACTCCAAAAAGGTCATCTTCTTCATCAGAGCTTTCAAAGTTTTAAACCGTCACATTTCTTACACATATTACGACCTTGGATTGCTGTACTTTCAATCATTTTTTAACAGCAGACACAGTAATAATTGATGGTATTGAATGAGGAGCTCTGACTCTCAGCTCCGTCAAGTTTATCTGGCGTTTTCTGCAATTCAAAAAAGAAAGAAGTTTAACTCTTGAACATGTGTTTTTACATTTTTTTTCACACACACACACATACCCAAAACTACTTTATTACATACCATAATGCACTTTCAGAACCAGCATCTTCCATCTCACAGGCACTAGCAACGTTCATAAACAACTTGTCTTCATCGGAAGATGGTTCTAACACTGGCATCATGGCTGCCTCTGGAAACAGCTCTTCTAAAACACTCAGGTCCTCATACAGGGGCTCTTTAAGAGACTTAATAGACTCATCCATATCTACGTAGTCTGCATCTGTGTAGTCGACATCCGCTATAGCAGCATCTACACCATCCCTGCATTCATCAGAAGCTTTGATAGGGGAAACAGCTTGTGACATGTCATCAAAAGTCATCACATCAAGGCGTTCACACAGCTTATCCACAGCAGTGCAATAATCTTGCTACCCATCAGCGGTCGGTGCTGTTGCTGGCAGACTTTCAGGGCTGTAGTAATTTTGAATGGTGTACAAATCATTGGCACCTGAATTATTCTTAGAGTAGTAGCTGTAGCGCTTCATAATTCAGGGTCTCGTGGGCTCTGCGCAAGCAGGGTTTCCCAGGGCTTCAGGAGCGGCGTGTACCTCCCTCCCAAACACCCGCTGTATATTTGCACCTTCACGCCACACCCCTAAAGATGGCCCTGCACAGAGATTATCTCCAGGTGCCCCCAGTGCAAAAACTGCGACACACTTCCGGGTCTTTGGGAGGACATCCGGGGCAGCATGGACGACACACATACCCATAACCTCAAGAGGTGAGTCTTTCAGGAGAGGCGAAGCAGACTAGGCCACTTCTGGATTAGGTCACCATTCATGTTTGGACTTCCAGGGGAACCCCAGTGGGGGCCCAAGGGACTACTTTGTGGGGGCCTCACAGCTAGAACCTATGATGTCACATCCAGGGTAACAGAGCCCCTAGGGCCTAATTTCTGGTTAAACACATCTACATCACTTCCGGGATAGGCTTTCTGCTAGGGCAGGACTTCCGGGTCACACTGATGATGACACTTCCAGACTGGGACTTCCGCTAGGGAGGAACATCCGTGGTCACGGGTGTGCCCACCTGTCAAGCGTTTATCAATTGCTTATGAAAAGTATCATCTTATTCTACTGACGGGCTTATACAGAAATGGGAGGAATTCCAAAGGGGCTGATGGCTCTAGTGGTCAACCATGTTGTTCAATTTAACCCCAGGCCTCTCGTTGTGACAAAGTTTGCAAGGAGGCCTTTGTTCTGACATTGTAAATGCCTTTAAACACATCTGGAATGGACCCGTTGCATGTCCTTCATTTGTGAAAAGCTGTAAGCTAGATGCTAAGAACTCCTGTGTGTAGATTGCATGTCTAAAGCCCCACGTAGCTCTGCTTTGCTGGCATGTCTGTATTTTTTGTAGAAGCAACTTT
Organism: Ambystoma mexicanum; assembly: GCF_040938575.1. Classification (NCBI taxonomy): domain Eukaryota; kingdom Metazoa; phylum Chordata; class Amphibia; order Caudata; family Ambystomatidae; genus Ambystoma; species Ambystoma mexicanum. The sequence goes on along the minus strand of NC_090935.1, from coordinate 1,193,090,764 downwards.
AAATCTGAGTCACAAAATGCATCCCTTTCTTTAAACTGGCTTTTGTTTGATTGTTTGTCTTTAAAGTTGGCACAAGAGAAAAAACCTAAAGGATTTTCTTTAGGACCACGTCAATTGGTACTGAAAATATATGCAAACATGGATGTATTTAATATTATCAGGTCCTATGCACACAACAATGTTGGTTCTTGAAAACAAAACATTAATAAATAATTGTACTTTGCACTACAAGTGGATAGTAGAAATGATGTGGTCAAGTAGCTAAAGAGCCTAGAACCCTTACCCAAAAAGGGTGATCCTGTGGTGGTCATTTAATCTCCCTATGCCTCACCTTTCCAAATTGACAGTCACTAGAAGTGATTTAGGTGAACATGTACACAACTGAAAGCCTCACGATAGAGTTGATCCATAAATAAAAATTTTGACAGTTCATATATTGCATACCACAAACTTGTGTCTTTCAATGCCCCCATGGAAATACCACTTGTTTTATATTCTGTTTATTGTGAAATCACTGTGAAGAATATAAGTTATAATCATGTGACACATACACACAAAAAGGCAGCACCTCAAAAGTCTCAAATTGTACTTATTGCAGTTCATTTCTTATTTTCATATAATACCATAAAAAATGCTCCAAATTTTGGAAGATAAGCAAATCTTGGTACATGGAGGTCAAGTGATTTGCCCAAGATTACAGGATTAGATGCCAGGTCGCCTGTGATCAAAGTTACCAACTTGGTCACTAGATCCTAAAAATGTGAATTTGCCAAACAGGGAGGCTTTGTCAAAGGCCAGAAGGGCTGGGACAATGCCAGTACCTCTCTAAAGCTGGTAGGGCTGTTTCTGAGCCGTGGAACATGTGGGACTCCTTGCCTCATTTCATCCTTCCCCACCAAGGCCCCATTCCTGCCTTTATGAGAGGCATATGCAGTAAAGTAGTGCACTCGGTTGACAATACCCAATGTATCCCACACATTACACCTCAACCATCCTGCACTCAGTCTATCCTCATGTGAAAGCAAAAGAAGATATCGAGGCTGAGTACCCCAAAAGAAAATACACCAACACGGGTTTACAAAGATACACAGATCTTTATTCTACAACTGAACAGTTTTCAAAGGACAAAGTAACAGATAGCTATCAGGCCCTCAGTACAACACAGCGAATACCAGCCCTGTTCGCTGTGTGAAGTGAGTGGGGCTGTACATCAGAATGTTCGTGCTCTTTATACAGTTTGTAACCTGATGTCCAGCCCATTTGCAGGTTAACCATTTCTCGGGCTAGGGGTTCATGCCGAGTTCGTTCCTAATTTATGCATCTATACATTTATGGATCATCCTTAATACATACTCGAATAGGTTACAATAGTAACAGTGTGTCTTTGGATTCTACATTAAGCCTTCATACATATCTTGTACAATATAGTTAAACAAGTGTTCACAGTAAATGCTCGAACAGTATTGTGCATAATATATTTTCATGGATTAGTATCGTTGGCACAGGTAATCCTTTATCCGCAGGTCAACAAAGGACAAGGTCTCATTACATGACCCTAACATTTGGCCTGCGGGCAGTTTAAGCATTCACTCGTATGCAGAGGTCAAGACGGCCATGTTACAAGCAGAACAACACTGTTCACCATCTTAGAACACAGGGTGACTTTGGAGTGAGAATCAAAATGGCGGATGAACCTAAAATGGCGGCTAAAACTGATCTAAGGTCAGGACCTTGCTACGCAGATTTCTTCGCAGAGCGACTGGGCTTAGGCCAATATATACAACAAAGAAGGCACGATATAATTTCCCATTCGACAAACCTTCCTTTTGGCCTAAGCCAAGCGCTAAACTACTTCTAGTCACTTTACGAATAACTCCACGTCTCAACGACCATACACCCTGAAACACTATTGGAGATAGCAATTGCCATAAGATCAGTTACTAGGATTTCTTTCAACACATATTCATTGGAGTTCTTTTCTGGGGTGTATACCTTGCGTCCTAATGTACCCATCGCCTGTGCGCAACATCCTCCTAACATCGAACATATACCAGGAAGACATTGTATACAACAACAAAGAAACAGCAGAATTCGTAAAATGATCAGCGAGACCGAAAGTAGCTTCCAACGCCAAGATCGCAAGAAGTCCCAGAACCAAGCGCTAAGATCCCAGTTTCCCTCGGGAGCTTGCACTTCTGAACTTAGGACATGCAGATTCTGTATTGCCTTGAAGATAGTTGGGGAGGAAACTGGCACGAAAACACAGCAAGCGTACCCCACTAATTTACATACTCCTCCACGTTCAGCCAGGGTGACATCTAATGCCATCCGGTTCTGAAGTGCTACTAACCTTATTGCTTTCTGTTCTAGAGTCATATTATAGAGTATCTCAGTGGTCCGGTTGATGGTTCTCTCCAGTACTCTCGCTAGTCTCCTGATATCTTCAGAGTTCATTATTTGTCCCCAAAATGGCACAAAGGATTTAGCTACATCACCCAGAATTTGTGCTGAAGTATCACCATTCTCGTCCCGCCGTGGACGAGTCTTTGAAATCTCTACAGTACTGGCTATGAACACTCCGGGTAACAGGACTCCTAAGTAACAAGTTCCCTGCCAATCCCAGGGTAACCATGGAAATGCTACATTACCGCAAACAAAGTAGACAGGTTCGCCTACATACAAAGGTCTGTCCTCACCAGTCAAATTCGCAACGTTGGTGCAACCTTTAAAATCACCCATTGACTGAGTACCATTCCTCTGTATGCAGAAAGAAACTGAATCGGGGCTATGGTTAACAGTGTTAGAAGGAGGCGTGGCATCCTTATTGCCTATAGGAGCCATCTTAAAAGAGATCAAGGATTGAAAAGGATGAGACAGTCTATCAGAAGGCCTAATAGAAGCAACATTAAGCTTACTCCTATTTGCAAAGAGCGAGCATCCCAAGGGAGTCAAAACACGTTTTTCAAACTAATTCAAATTAGTCCCATCGAAAGTCCTGGAGAGGCTATCATTCCAGCGACCAAAGAATAGTGCTCTAAGAGAAGCATAGCATGCAGTTGTCAAAGGTAAAGGATGAATATGCCAACCTAGCCCCTTATCCCCGTTTTGCGGTAAATGTGAACAGACCCAACAATTAGACTGGGAGTCTCTAGAAGATAGTGTGCAGATGCACGAAAGGAGTAGAAACAGTAGGTACATTTTCAGTCGCCAACAAATTCTCAAGCGGATGTACTTCTTCTAGATACCAGAAGCCTAAAACAATGACTATTATAAAACCAATTAACATTATCACAAGACAGCAGTACGTTTTCGGGCCCACGTAATGAATTGTCAATTTTCACAGCTGGTCACACGTTCTTTTATCAGTCCTGTACGAGCGGGAGCGGTTGCAGGCATTGTAATCTTCAAACGAAAGCACCAATATTAGTTTGCTGGCGACCTCCAGGCCGAGCGTCTTCTTAGTCCTTCCACAAACCCTAGCCAACAGAATCCCCTTATGAACAATTGATCGGGCCAAAAAGGCAAGCCCTTGATGACTTTTTCTTCTCTGAGCGCACAGCCGAACTGTGCCATAAGTCTATTTCCTTGGACGCAGATCGTACCTTGTGATCCCTAGTACTGATTGATTCGTGAACAACGTGTCGTCACTTCCCACTGGAAGCAGCGAATGAGCGGAAGCAAGGTCAGAGGCACAATTGGGGATCGCCTCTGGAAACAAAATGGTTGGAGTGTGGGGATGAAATGGCTTTTTCCCCAGAACTCACAGGATCAGGGAGAATCCCTGACACACTTTCCATGCTGTTTAGTGCTTCGGGATCGTTGGTTGCAGCATTGGTGAGGGGTTCTGCTTCATCTGTATCGTGTGGCACTGGGTGCAGAATCTTCTTGGTGTGCGATGCATGAATCCAATTCTTCCGGCCTGCCACCCGCACCACAGTATGTGTGACCAGCAGGACTTGGAAGGGGCCCCGCCAACGAGGTGTGAGGCAAAATGATCGCTCAAAGGATTTTAAGAGGATCCATTCCCCAGGTCGTATGCTGTGACCGGGACTCTCGTATCGTACAGGTTAAGCCTCTCGCACCTGGTGATAAATCAAATACAAGTTTTTAGTCAACTGGCTACAGTAATCTGAAAGAAGTACATTTTCAACATCTCGCAAAGAACGACATTTTGGAACATTCCAAATATTAGCAGGCCTCCCCATAACCACCTCAAAGGGAGAGAGCCCAGTCTTAGTTTGAGGGGTTGTTCGCATTGATAACAACATGATCGGTAAGGCATCCGACCATTTTAGTTTGGTGCCGGCACACGTCTTAGCGAGCTTGTTTTTGATGATGCCGTTGTGTCTTTCCACTAATCCAGCACTCTGAGCGTGTCTGACCGAATGGAACCGTTTATCGATCTGTAATCCCGCTCATATCTGCAGAATTACAGCAGTGATAAAATGTGGACCATTGTCCGACCAGATGACTCTTGGTAGCCCGAATCTCGGGAAGTACTCTTTTAACATAGTCTTTGCAGTAGTCATAGCTGTAGCGTCTTTAACAGGAAAAGCCTCAACCCTTTTGCTAAAAGCACAGATGACGACTAACACATACTAGATTATTGCAACGTTCCATCTCAATAAAATCAAAATGGATGACCTCGAAGGGGACAGAAGGTTGGCCAAAACTACCCCTAGGAGTTGATGTGCCCTTTCCCACATTATGCTGCAAACAAACCATACATTCCTGAACAAAACGTTCAGCTACTAGAGATTTTGTCATTTACCCATACTTTTTCAACATTTTTGTGATTTTACGAGCACATATGTGTGTGGGACCATGGGCCATAACAACCATCATCATAATGTACGCGTCGGGAAGTAGCCACTTCCCTTCAACTCTGACCACCCAACACCCATCATCATCAAGTTTCCCCAAGCCCTCAGCCCATTTCTTAGAACGTGGCGTCGGCTTGGATATCCCTTACGGAATCAATACCCTCATCCATGGTACAGGCATTTGTGGCATTCCTTGAAGTATACATGTCTGAAGAGAGATCAGTGGCAGTCTGTTTGGCTATCTGATCAGCAAAAGCATTCCCTTTTCCTACATCATCTACAATCTTCTGATACGCTGCGCATTTTACGATATCTAGCTGAGTAGGGAGTGCAAGCGCTGAGAGTAGCCGTACTATCAAGAAGCCATGCTGGATTTTTGTACCATGTGAAGTCAAGAACCCTCTTTCTGACCAAAGTCTCCCAAAGTTGTGAACCACCCCAAAGGCATACTGACTGTCAGTGTATATATTCACGGTAAGCCCTTCGGAAAGCTCACAGGCTCGGGTCAATGCTATAATCTCTGCGGCCTGCGCGGAGTTATGCATAATTATCTTGGTTTCCACGACAGTGCTCAATGTAGTGATTGCATAAGCAGCTGTGGATGTACCATCCGGATGTTTGAAGCAGGAGCCATCACAAAACAGCTCCCTTTGTGGATTGTTCAAAGGAGTATCTTTCAGATCAATTCTCCCCTTCGTCTCTTGTTCAGTAGTGTAAAGGCAATCATGTGACACTTCGTCACTACAAGCAGTACCTTGCGCGAAAGGTAAGAGTTCAGCCGGATTAAGAACACAACACCTCTTAATTTGTATGTGTGGTGCAAACAAGATCAATTCATATCTCGTTAACCGTGCGGAAGTGAGGTGTTGCGTTTGAGTTCTGTTCAATAGAACATCCACAGAGTGAGGTAACATTAGGGTTAAAGCGTGGCCTAGGACCATTCCCTCACTCTGTTTTACAGATGCAGCAGCAGCGACAGCTCGCAAACATCTTGGCAAAGCGCATGCTACAGAATCAAGGGCGGAAGAAAAGTAGCCGCACGGCCTATTCTTCCCTCCATGTTCCTGCGTTAATACAGCCAAAGCACATCCATCACATTCATGCACAAACAACACAAAGGCCTTTTAATAATTTGGTGTGCCCAAAACCGGTGCCCAGCACAATGCAGTCTTGAGCAAATCAAATGCACGCTGGTGCTCCATGTTCCACGGCAATGGCGAAGAAATACCCTTCTTCGTCAGAGCCAACATTTTTTTTATTTTTTTAAATTTATTTTTATTTTCAATAAAACCAAACAAAATAACACAAATTACAACTGTTTAGGACGTACATAATCAGCATCAAACCATCACATTATACAGTATAATTCTCTGTCCCCCCCTCTCCCACCCCACAAACTAGAGCCGGCTCACTCATGTCATCTATGGGAGCATTATCAGGTATCGCAGTGCTTGTACACTCATCAGAGTTCTCTGATTCGCTATTGTCTTGGTGAGGGTTTGCCATAGAGGTCACCAATTGCCGCCAGGCCAACAAGGGCTCTACTTCCTCCTCTCCCCCCTAGTAACCGCTTCAAGCCAAACTACGGATTCCGCCTCCGCCCATCTGAGGAGGTCCATCCACCATAGCTCCACCTTGGGTCTATGGGCCGCCTTCCAACCCATTGCGATCCTGCGCTTGGCCAGGATGTAGGCTAAGTCCTTCATTTTGCTTATGTGCTTTAAATCCCGTGGCCTGGGGAAAATCCCGAGCATGCATAACCAAGCTGATCCCACGTCCAGCTCCACTCCCCCACCAGCCAATTTAGTTTTAATCTTGTCCCAAAATCTGTGCACCTCCGGGCAAGTCCAGAACATGTGTAGCAGCCCCGCTTCCACCTCCCCACACCTGGGGCATTTCTGCGTAGCCGAGCCTCCAAACCTTGCAATTTTCCCGGGAGTCAAATAAGCCCTGTGAGTGACATACAATTGGAGTTGTTGAAGTCTCGCATTCCGGGATACCTTTTTATGGTACCTTTGGGCTCTCTCTCATTGCCCATCTGTCAAGGGTCCTCCTACTTCCTCCTCCCAGTCCTGCCTCCATTGAAGCAGCTCCTTCCCTACCTTTGCTCTTAGAAGCTCGTATATTCTAGATATCTCGTGCCCGCCCTCCGAAACATCATACATCATCTAGGGAGGCATCAGGGTCATCCGCTAGCACTGTCTCTAGTTGCACTCACACAGCAGCCAGGTACGTTATCCACTGTGACGTGCCATGTACCCTGGCAGCGTGGAGTTGCGCAGCACCATGGAGTCGTGGGTTGAACAGGGAAATCTGGCACAGTGGGTGATGAGGTGGCAGGCATCACACACCATCTGCACAATCAGTGAGTGGTAGAGTTTTCTGTTCCAGTACAATGCCTCAAAGGCATGCCTGGCCACCAGTTCCACATGTGTGCAGTCCAATGCACCTATCACGTTGGGCATGCCTGCCAAGGCATGGAAGGCGATTTTAGTGGCATTGACCTGGTCAGCTGTTCCGGGTAGGCTGAGGTGATTTCCAACATAACACAGGAGTGCATCGATGACCTGAAACAGAACACACGAGAAACAGGGTTGCGATATCCCATGACGTTCACCCACAGTGTGTTGGTATGTGCCTGTGGCTAGGAAGTGTAGCACAGACACTACCTTGAGTAAGGGGGGGATGGCTGTACGGATCTGTATCAGGCTGACCAGGTCATAATGCATCAGGTCCACTATGGAAGTGATGGTGTCCCTGTTTAGCCGGTACAGGGTGTGGATCTGGCTTTGGCTCAGGTTGAAGGGTGTGGCCCTTATGCGTGGTATTGGTGGCTGCCTGAGGGCTGCAACCTGCTGCCCATTGTTGTTTTGCTGGGCCATGATGGCTATCCTTCTCCTCAAGTGCCTCTGCCGCATCCTCTGCCTCCCTGCCTCCTCAAGTAGTAGGCCTGCATGCAGGGCCTCCAGCTCCAGTACTGCTACTGCTACTGCTACTGCTAGCATGGTAGTGTTGGAAGGTGTGTGGGGTGTGGGAGTGGTCCTTTTGTGCTTTAGCAGTGCTCATTGGGGCAACCTGGGCTGATTCTGGACACCTGTGGCATGTTTCTACACACCTGACTCTACTTAATGCCTGGTCCGCGATGCCTGTGTTCACGGTGCTACCAGCATGTCCATGCCGGTGTTTGTGTGTGTGGAGCACGGAATATGCCATTACTAACGCTATGCCGGTCTCTCAAGCATGGCAGACGCTTCTCTCCACAGATTCCAGGAACGGTGTTGCCGGATACGGTGGGTCACTTGCGCTAACGGTGTTAGTTGCATCGTAACTCAGTGTATGCCAGACCGGAAAAAAGGCGCTGGTACGGAGGGACCGGCACCACTATTTACGGACCGGCATACTTGTAATGAGACCCAATGTGTGCATTCGTATGGGAAAATGAATTCCTCACAATATTTCTGACAGAATCTCCCTCTCATCCAGTGCTTTAGAATGTTGGCAGGTATGCATGTATATTCATATAGAACACATAGGGGGTCATTCCAAGTAGGGCGGTAAGGGTTAACGGTCACCGGTAACGAGACCGGTGCCGTTAAACCCTTACCGCCCTATTCCGAGTTCCCTTTGCGGGTTGGTACTTAACGCCTGCTTTTTGCAGGTGTTAAAAAACCAACCTGCAAAGGGACCTAGGAGCTAATTATGGCACCGTAATTTACGGTGCCGTAATTAGCGCCTTCCCCATTCCCATTGAGCCCTATGGGGCAAAAATGGGAATGGGGAAGGGCCCTTGGTGAATGGGGAATTACCGACCCCGCCAACCTTGGAATGGGGCGGTAATTCCACCATTCACCATGGCGGAGTCGGAAAAATAACGGCGTCAACCAAGGCGCTAATAGCGCCTTGGTTAACGCCAGGGTCGGAATGAGGCCCACATACTCCGGGATGCATGCGCCATCTTTATTCCTCATACAACTTCAACTGAACTTCCTTCCTTGCACCCACGTTACATCCCACCCCGCCCAAATACTACAATTCCTGTGTGTCCCGACGCTACAACGCCCCACCCCCAATTTAAGTATCAACAGTGTCTTGCTACCTCATTTCTTCAATGTGTCTCTGTGGCCTTATTCTTGCCCTTTGAGTTCGTTGGCATCTCAACTCTGACTGTTTTACGCCTTATGCAAACACTGGGTCATCTTGCTCGGCCCAATCAGAGTACTCACCATCGCCTTTATAGGATTCGTCAGAGGAGCATGCATGCTCATGGTCAGGACTGCTGCTCTGTCATGACGAGTCAGTTCTTGACAGTTTCTTAAAGTGTGACGAGTTTTGCATCACCTTGCGCTGGTCTCCTTCTACAGTGATCATGGAGACTTTGTCTCTGATGATCAATGTGTCCTCGTGGAATGCGTCATTGTGCTTGTTGGTTCTGGGTTGCTTCACCACAACCACATCCCCAAGCATCAGGGAAAAGTTCCAAGCCCTCCTCCTGGTGTCAGCACAGTGTTTCATCTTTTCCTTGGCTGCTACGTCCTTGGCTCTTATGGCATCATCTTTCACATATTTCTCAGAGATGTCAGCCTGTTGTGGCAACCGTGTACGAATGCTTCAGCCAAACATTACCTCTGCAGGCCACTTCCCTGTGCAGCTGTGTTGTGTGCTCTGGCAGTCTCGCAAAAACTGATGTAATACCGGTTCATATGGCTGTCCTGTCAAGTGAGATATTTGGAGCGCTCTTTTCAAGTTGGCCATAAAACGTTCAACCGTCACATTAGCCTGAGGCCATAGCAGGGTGACTTTCCTGTGTTCGAAATTCACACTTATCTCGATTCAATGTGAGGGTGGCTGCTTCTAACACAATGCATGCTCTTGAAAGTGTGCCATCATGATGCAATTCGGAAATGTGTTTTATGATGCTGTGTATGACATTCTGGAATATTTCCGATGACGACGAGACTCCAAAGCTCAATCGCTTGTACCTATACAAACCAAGGTTGGTTACAAAAGTCATAATGTAACGGCTCTCCGGGCTTAGAACCAGCTGGTGATAGCCCTTGTTCAGGTCCAGCTTGGAGAACTGGACTGATAGAAATAGGATGATATAAACATTTGTTTTACTCATATCCATTTTAATTAGAAAAAACAATGAATTCTGCAGATACTAGAACACCATTGTATGCTAAGGTTCAACAAAAAAAGTATCAAAATACATTTAAACGACATAAACATCACATTATTCTACAACACATAGCCTAAACCCAATCCCAAGATCTAGTGTGCTATAATGTTAAAGTGCTTAATCCTAATACATCCTCATTCCTATGTACAACATATCTTCATACACAATTCACAAATGTTGTTAAAACACAATGTTATGGATCTACCAAACAAAAAGAATGCCTAACATGTTTTGTTCTCTCACCACTGGCAAACATCCATAGAACTTAATCAGGCGCTACTACTCCTTCTACAACCTTATATACAATTGGTGTTCACTCTCACCAGCAGTATGCTCTTTCCTATGCTTCTAAGAGCCTTACAATCTTCCAATTTTCACTCTTTTGTAATGCTTTTAACCGGATGTTCCTCCTATCCTATCTTCTAAAGGGCTCTTTGAAATTGAGAGATTGGACTCAGTTGCCCATGTGGCATCTACTATGTAGGGCAGACTACGAGGCGCGCAAAGGAAAGATAGAATGAACACAAGAGTAACATTAACAGGCTAATTCATAGAATCCAGCGCACAAGTAGCGCACGCGGCTGGCGCACAGCGTGCGCCTGCGATAGTCTGCGCCAGGCACGTGCGCTAAAACAGATTTCCGCGCACAGCGTATTCATGGATTTCAAGCTCCCAAAACAGCCGTGGCGCAGAGAATCGCAGCGAGCCTGCAGCAGCGCCAGTAACGCCCCCAAGAACGCCCTCGCGCACGGAAAAGCCATCAAAAGCGCTAAATCATCGCTAAGGGCTGCGCTAACCCCGGACCACTTCACAGGGCAGGCAAACAAGGAAAGCAAAGCGGGCAATCTCCAAATCAGGAGTACGCGGGAAGTACTACACGCGACTAGGCAGGGAACGTGAATCACAGGGGTACGCGGGAATCATCACACGCGAACAGCCAGGGTGCGTGTATTACAGGGTTAGCGGGAAGTCCAACACGCGATGGGCCAGGGAACGTGTATTACAGGGGGACGCGTGAAGTAGAACACGCGATAGGCCAGGGAACGTGCATCACAGGGGTACGCGGGAATCATCACACGCGAACAGCCAGGATGCGTGTATCACAGGGGTAGCGGGAAGTTCAACACGCGATGGGCCAGGGAACGTGTATTACAGGGGGACGCGTGAAGTAGAACACGCGATAGGCCAGGGAACGTGTATTACAGGGGTACGCGGGAATCATCACACGCGAACAGGCAGGGTGCGTGTATTACAGGGGTAGCGGGAAGTTCAACACGCGATTGGCCAGGGTACGTGTATCACAGGGGTGCGTGGGAATTATCACATGCGAATAGGCTGGGTGGGCCCCCACAGGTGTACCCTGTACACCCTCCCCGGCCCCTGCAGGCAGCCCACAAAACAGTGGACTACCCTGCACACCTGATCATGTCCCCCTGCACCCCCATCCACCCGGGGCACCCTCCACCAGGCCCCCACCCATGTCTCCCACCACCCCCACCCCCCAGCAGTGCAGGGGCACCTGCCATCAGGCCCCCATCCATGTCTCCCACCACCCCAACCCCCATCCACCAGGGGCACCCTCCACCAGGCCCCCACCCATGTCTCCCACCACCCCCACCCACCAGCACTGTGGGGCACGTGGCCAGCAGGCAGTCAGGCAGCAGCCGATGGCAGGTGGGAGCGTGCTCAGGGTTCTTGGGGACTTAAATTCGGCCTCCTGGCCAGGAGCGTGGTCTTTCGTGTTAGAACGCGTGGACAGCCTGATAGGGAGTGATTTTGCACCAGAAAACCCCACACTCATCGCGCGAAAACCCGCATCGCGCGAAAACCCGTCACCAGCATATGTGCGTCAATAGTTACCTGCACGTGCAGTGTCAAAGCGTGTGATTGGTGAAAAGTGAGCGACACGCAGGAGTGTCGAAGCGCGTGATTGGTGAAAAAGGATCCACATGCAGGAGTGACAAAGCGTGTGATTGGTGAAAAGTGAGCTACACGCAGGAGTGTCGAAGCGCGTGATTGGTGAAAAAGGATCCACATGCAGGAGTGACAAAGCGTGTGATTGGTGAAAAGATACCTACACGCAGGAGTGCCAAAGCGTGTGATTGGTGAAAATGGGCCAAGCACGTACACGCCGTAAGTGACGATGTACGTGTGGGCCTGTATAAAAGGTAGTGTTGAACACTATTTCCTTGTACGTGCTTTTCGTGGAGAGCGAGTGGGTGAATTCGGTACTTCTTGTCGTTTCACACGCGATTTACTTCACGGCGTTTCCAGTTCGTACTCCCTGTTACCTCTGACAGCTCTTTTCTCTTTTTCCTCTTGTACTGGTTTCCCTGGGCCTGTTCCCTCAAACAGTGTCCCCTTCTACAGTTGTCCTGTCTCCTCAGACAGCGTACACCTCTTCTTTTGGCGGGGGTGTTGCCAACCAAAAGTGCTATTTTTTCACGCTCTTTTACCTGGCAGACGGTGAGTCACGCACGTATCTAACATCTGTGCTTGCCCCGTGTGTAGCCTACCCCTTCAGAGGTCAATCTAGGCCGCGTGTGACACGCATACGTTCATTGTGTTACTGGATGCCACAGCGTAGTGCAGGGTTTTCCATCAGCACACGTGGTCTAGGAGGGGTATTGTGCACGTTCCTTAACTTTTTTGGGGTGCCTGTGCGTTGCGTGACCCGTCATCTTTCCCCAGGGGTGTCATATAGCCTTGCCACTGCACTAGGGTACGAATACCATCTGGTACCCAACCCCTTTGACACCCAATTGCCCAGGACAATTGTGCACACCCACTCCCATACGCACAATACCATCAGTGCCATGGTTGGGAGGCGTGCAAGCCGTAAGGGTGGCAAAGGTGGCCGAGCCACACGTGGTGGCCGTGGAGGATCCAACAGGGGACGTGGTTGTGACTTGCAGGGCGCCCCTGTTCCCCCCAGTCTGGAGGAACAGTCAGGGACACCCATGCCCCCCCCCCCCCCCCCCCCCCCCCCAGTTGAGAGTCATGTGGCTGATACCAACCCTGATCAGCCCATGTCGGACCAGGCCATTGTGGCACCAGACCTGTCCGAGGGTGATTCCATCGCTGACATCCAGGTCAGCAGGTCCACTGTACGTGCACCGGTGCACATTGGTGTCATCAGGGCACGCGCATCTATGCCAGATAGGTCATCTGCTGGCCCCCGTAGCCAGGGTGTGGCTCAATCCACCCCACCTCTCATACACCCTGCCAAGACTGTGTCGGTCCTAGTTCATGCACCTCAGATCAGGCCTGACCCCATCCCACTACCCCCAATGCCTGCACCTACTCCCATGCTGAGTGGGCAATCACACACACCCAGTACAGAGTCCACCACGGCTCCTGCCCCTAGTGTCCACAGCGGCGTAGGACACTCTGGATCCCCACCCCCTTCCAAGCGCAAGAGGAAGAGTGCACGTCCGGCACAGGCTGATGCCCCAGACACGGCTGCACAGTCCGGCCCATCAAGGAAGCCAAGCTTCACAGACGCCGAACTTAATGCACTTGTTCAGTATGTGTCAGATCATGATAGGGAAATGGTCATCGTTGCAGGGTCCAAGACCACACATGCCAGACGCCAGGCACACTGGCAGACCATTGCTGACAGAATAAGTGCCCTTGGAGTAGTGAGGCGCACAGCTAGTGATTGCCAGAAGCGCTGGAATGACCTTAAGCGCAGGGCAAAGGATAAGCTGGCCTCAAGTCATGCCGCAACCTTGGTGACTGGAGGTGGGTCCCCAGCACAGGAAATAGAACTCACACCACACGAGTCCGTAGCTGGATCCTACGTCACCGAGGGACAACTCCAAGGTGTGGGAGACCTCCCTGATTACGAGGCATCATCCGGTGAGTGCACATGCATGTGTGTATCATCCATGTGCATGGTGTGTGTGTGAAGCATTCATGTTGGGTGCCTGTCAAGGGGGTGTGTGGCAGAGTTGACAGTGGCACCCATGTGCCTCATCCAGTATGTTCAGTGCAACACCATCTGGCCACAGCACTATCCCTACTGGCAACAGTGCACATATGGGCCAACACCATGGAAGTTGCCCTTGATTAGTAATTTTGTCACTACATTGTTGCTCATACTCCCCTGTCTATTCATCTGATGTCTTACATACCATTCCTCTCCTTTCCCCCAGCCATTAAAGTTTCATCTTCACATGCCTGACATGCAATGATACCACATGCTAATGCGTCCTCTGTATATTAATGCCTACCAACATGCAGTCATAATGTGGATGTAGCCTTGACATCCACCTCCTTCCTGGGTCCTTTGGTACCGTCTGGTTTCGAGCCCCATTCCCTCACACTCCATGCTGCTCTTCATGGTCTATCTTCCATGACTTCTACAGTTCAGACCATCGTGCCCTACGCACGACACCTGCTTGCCAAAAGTCAAATGAGGGCAGCCTGCCCTCCAATGCGACCCACCCTATTGCTGACCAGTGCATCTGAGCCTACTCTAAGCTAACTCTCACTGACATCTGCTCATACATGCCTTTGCCTGTCCCATAGACCCTTCACATGGTCCCTGTCCTCTCTCCTTGCTCCTCTTCCACCATCATAGGTGGGACCCGTTGGGGTGTACTCCTGGCCTCCTTCCAATCCTCAGATACCACTAATGATGTGCATGGTAATGGGAGCGTCTCAGTCCAAGGCCCTTAGGCCAACCTCAATCTCCTTGAGAAATGCTACCCACATCTCATCAACTTCCTTACCTCTCCTGCTGTCCCCCCTCCTCTCTCCTCATCAATCCTGCACTGCCTCCCTGCACCCTCCCATGAACCTTCTCCGCCTCCCACTCCAACTCCTACACATGCGGCACCTCTGATCTCTAGCACTCCCCGTAAGTCCTACAAGGCTGTCAACCTCCTCCACAATTACACTCCTTTCACTGCGGCTGCATCAGGCATTCCTCCGATAACTGTCACTTACATGAGGTTATGCACCTTGACATCCTTGGTCTCATGGAAACATGTCTGACGGCCAGCTCTGTCTGCATCCTTGACCCTCTCCTTGGCCCGCCACTACTGTGCAGGGGGGGTGTGCCCTTGGCTTCCCTGAGGGTATTCCTGCCACTGTCACACCTACTTAGACCTACTCCACTCTGGAATGGCTTGTGTGAGGTTTCTGTCCACCACACCTTGACATTCCAAACAGTGCGTACTGTGTCTGGGAAAACTGGTCAAATGTACTACTTCCTTTCTGAGTGTCCTCACCTCTCCTCCTCACTCATGTCCCCAGACACAGAATTCCTCATCCTTGGTGCGGTACGCATCCACCTGCATGCCTGTTGACGCCCCCACGTGACCTTTCTGTGACCTCAGCAACTCCCTCTCACCCTCTAGACTCCCGTCTGTCCCTACTCATTCTGCAGGGCACACTCTTGATGCTCTGATCTCATCTGACTTTCCCCTCTCCGTCCATCTCTGCACTCCTCTCTCCTGGAGTGATCACATTCTCCTCTCCTCCCAGCTCACCCTCAACACCCCACAGGCAAAGCCACCCTCACCACTGTCACACACCTTCTCGGTATTCCGACCCATGAAGTGTGTGTCAGTCGAGGCTCATGCTGCCAAAATGTCCCCCCCATCCAGCTCCCCCTTAGGCTCACTCCCATCCTGACAGGGCCCACTCCATGCTCCACTCCATGTCAGGTACACTGGATGTCTTAGCCACGGTCATGACCACCTGTCTGAAGCCCCATGCCAATGCAGAGTCCTGGCATGACTCGGATCTTGGGAACCCAAACCACAGGTGCCGGGTGGCAGAGAGGGAATGTCCTGCATCATGGCCATCCTCTGGCAAACTGGCCTGCCACATGCTCCAAAGGCAATAGCGCCTCACCCTTCTCACCAAGATGAGATCCCCAATCCAAGGGCACATATCTGCGGCATGTGACAACTCTGCAGGACACATAGAAATCTGAAAGGACCTTGCCGAGCCAGAGGCAGTGTGTACCTCCCCTGTCCCCTCCGAGCCCACAGCACAGCATGATTGTCTCTGTACCCCTATAGGCCACCCCCCCAGCACTTGTCTGCGCCTAACACCATCTGCCCTTGACGTCAAGTCCTACTTACCTTGTACAGCACTTCCAGCCGCCACTCCCCCTTGCACTTCATTGTGCCACCCACCCCTGCACTTGCGTGACATGAATGACACCAGCACCAGTAGTATTGTTGACTGGCATCCCCTTCTGCCCCACCACCCCTCAGTGCTCCGCTGCACCTACAAACATTACTTGACCGGTGCTTCACGAATGCAAAATTATTCCGTTACAGGTGTTGGGGAGGTGGAATCACAAAGTTTACTGCATTATGTTGATCTAGACAAGGCACTGTGCATCGTTGCCAATTTGGACTAGCAGATCCATGTACAACATGTATACTAATTGATGTGACGATGCAATGTCAGGACCAGAGTGGTAGAAATCCAAAAAAGTAGCCCTCCTCTCCCTCTTCACTTGGTGGCTATGTCACATGCCATGTGTGTGATGGCATGTGCCTTTGACATGGCAATCACCGCCCAATGTGTGATGGCAGTGCTAGGCATCAAGGTGAGCAGGCGTTGCTCTCCAATCAGTACATAGTATGCCCTGAGCCTCCCCTACAGACCCAGTGATGGTGAATGCATAGGAGGACTCCCAGTCATGTAGGACATGTGTCGTAGGACTACTGCCTATGTTGTTCATCAGCCCTTGTTGCATGCCATGGTGCTAATGCCTGTTTCCATTTTTCTCTTTCATGTCTTTGCAGGGGACGAAGCACTTGTTGATGCTGGGGATGTGGTGGTGGAGCCGTCCCAGGAGGGCAACCCGGGCCGACCTACCACAAGTGAGGGACGTGGTGTGTTTGTGGGTGAAAACCCACAAGTGCTGCAGGCCGTGCTGTCGAGGGGTGTCTCTGGGGGTTCCTCCCCCGAGCAGTATTCAGGTGTAGACTCGGAGGATGACACCTATGTGCAGTCGCAGGTGAGTGTTCTTGGGAGAGAATCTCCTCTGTCCGACCCACCTGCAGCCAGGCCATTGGCCTCAATGGGGATGTCAGTGTCGGCAGATCAGCCTCAGGTGGTTACGGATGCAGGGCCACACCACCCAATCTCTGATCCTGTTCCTGGGGCTGCAGATCAGAGAGGGAATGCAGTCCTG
Organism: Ambystoma mexicanum; assembly: GCF_040938575.1. NCBI lineage: Eukaryota > Metazoa > Chordata > Amphibia > Caudata > Ambystomatidae > Ambystoma > Ambystoma mexicanum. Next base: position 1,193,073,597 of record NC_090935.1, on the reverse strand, counting down.
CAGCCTGAGGCCTTGCCGGCACAGCAAGGCGCAGTCCGCCTTGCCCCAGGCAGGTGTGGTGCCCGTCAACGTGGTGGCCGTATGCCACCTGGCAATACCGTATGGGAGCAATCCATCTACGGTATGGCCACCCAACAGGCAGCATCATCCGAGATGATTGCACAGGCCATGGATAGGGTGGCCACTTCCATTGTCCCCCCAGAAAGGCTGATGGAGCGACTGGAGCAGGCTACAGAGTCCATCTGCCAGGCACACAGGGAGGATATGTTGGCGTCCAACATGGACAGGCGGGCGGCACTGGCGACTCTGGGGGAATCACTTTCCATGGAGTCCCAGCGCCACAGGGAAGCCCTGAGGGAAGAACTCCGTCACCTCAGGTCGACCCTGTTAGAGCTTGAGGCTTCATCCCATAGAAGGACAGAGGAGCAGCTGGAGCGTCTGACACGGACGCTCTCGGCCGAGATGCAGGCAACTCGTGCGGAGGTCAGGTCATCCCGGGAGTTACTGCATGGGGACCTCCGCATGATTATAACCCAGAACCAGAACTACCAGACCCGCCTGCTTGCAGCCATGGAGGAGCAAACTCGTGCTTTACGTGGGCTGCCTCCCATTGTCACACCATCTTCTGAGGCAGCTCCCCCACCTCCAGAGTCAGCTGCAGGGTCTGGGCAGAGCCATAGCGACTCATCTCCCACAACAGAGTAGCCGTGTGGGCCACGAGCCTATGGGGTGTTTTCCTTTCCCATGATCCACACAGGTGGATTGTGGCGTGCATCCTGTCCTCGGACCTCATAGGTGGCCCCCCCCCCCCCCGCCGGCCCTTTCATGGCCATTTTTTCTCTTTTTCATTTTTATTTTGCAAGAGTGTTGCCTTGTGTGGGTACCTGGGCATACACTGTATTGTGGCTGGGCACATGCAGGCTTGTCCTGAGTTTGGTTTCGATGCTTGGGTAGCAGACATCCACACCCCTCCTGCTTCCCTTTCCATGGGCTTGCAAAGGGTGTGCCCAAGTGACAGCAAATTACACGGTGACATTGGACTCCCATGAGCTGTTGGCCAGTCCATAGTCAATACTGTGTAGACATTCATAGTGTTCATTGTTGTTGCACCTAACTATGCATGATGGTATGATATGTGCCTCTACTTACATATGTTGCTCATGTTTTGCAGGTATTTCACACAGATCTTCACAAGGGCATACTCTCTGGAGTCACACTACATGTCGGTAGATGTGCACTGACACTTTTGCATGGCGCCATCACTGTACATCTGGACGGTGAGGACATACCAGCTGAATCAGGTAATGAGACTACCATTGATTACATGCAATGTGTCTTGTTTGGGTGGGCTTCAGGGTGGGTTGGTGTGTAATTTGATAGAAATTACTCTTACACAGGTGTGTAGTAGTGGCTCCAGGGCGGTTAGCTGCTCAAGTGCGGCTATGTTCCATTTGGGGCACTGCTATTTGTGACACTGGTGTCATGTTGTGATGGCCAGTTTGTTTGCTGTCACATACCATGACATGGTGTCCTCAGTGGCGGGACTGTGAAGGGAGTGGGTGACATGGCAATGTTGTCATGTAGTGAATCGCCTGTGGCAATGCATTTTAGAATGATGGAGTTGTGTCTTTGCGTTGTGATGCATAGCTGGTGTATGTGTAGCTAGGGGTGCACACATATTGACACTTCCATGTTAACAATCTCAGGCTGATGTGTATCTGACAGTTCATTGTCAAGTACTTTTCAGACATTGTCAGGTAGAGTCATCATTGATTGTCAGATGGTATGTGCCAGAGCAGTGTGCACTAGCCAGCACTGTGATTCCTAGGTGAAGAAGTTGGCCACCAGTTGCGTACGGGCTGCCTCCCCCCGTGCCCTTTCCCCTCCCATGCGCAGCGGGCGTGCATGTGGTTGTGGATGTGGGGGCACCACCATGTCCACGGGCAGGCCCCGGCGTGTTGCAACGTTGTGCAGGACACATGCTGCCACTATGATCCTGCACACTATTCGGGGAGCATATAACAGCTGCCCGCCAGAACGGTCAAGGGAGCGAAAGCGTGACTTGAGCACTCCGAATGTGCGCTCCACTATGCCCCGTGTAGCAATGTGGGCTGTGTTGTACCTTACCTGGGGTGGCGTGGTGGGGTTCCGGATTGGGGTCATCATGTGGGGGCTGATAGGGTAGGCACTGTCCCCTGCGGAGGTGGTGATGGGTATCATTAGTGGTGTTGTGTCATGACCCAGTATCTGACATGCATGCATGTGCAGTGGCATTCATGCTCACCAAGCAGCCATGTATCTCCATGCTGGCCAGCCTCCAGGTCCCGGCATAGTGTAGACATTCTGTAGATGAAGCTGTCGTGGGTGGACCCGGGATAGTTGGCATATACTGATGTGATTATTCCCTTGGCATTGCATACAACTTGCACGTTGATGGAATGCCAGTGCTTGCGGTTTCTATAGATGTGCTCTGTTGCCCTGGGTGGACGTAGAGCCACATGTGTGCAGTCAATTGCACCAAGCACTTTGGGGAATTGAGCCACACCATAGAATTCCTGGATGCACGTCCGCCTTTCTGCATGAGTCCTGGGGAGATATATGTGCCTGCGGACTGAAGGCCGTGCAGTGATGATGTTCAAGACCTGGTGTAGGCAGCGTGACTGCGTGGCCTGTGACACACCACCCACTATGGCACTTGTCCGCTGAAAGGATCCAGTGGCCAAGAAGTGCAGTACATTCAGGACCTTCTGCAGGGGGCTGAGTGCTTGGGAGCACAGGGTGGGTGATGTGAGGTCATCCTCCCACTCACTGACCAGGTCCAGTATGATGTGTGCTGGAAACCTGTACCTCCCATACACCTGGTCATCAGGCATCCCGAATAGGCTGGTTCTGGGTGTGAATATTCTGGCCCTGACTCTCCTCCTCATCCTCCTTTGGTAGCCCACTGCCACTGCTGCTAGGAACGGTATGTTCATCCTGGCATCTGGCTTGTTTATTGAAAAGTGCGCAAATTAATGCCTTGCGCTTGTAGTAGGCAGCGTGTGAGCCTCGCACCCCTGGAATCGGGTTCCCACTCCAATCGCGTGTGGAAATTCCCACGCTGCAGGCATACAGGTGCGCTGACGTACTTGGCTGTGTAAGTGGCCGCGCGCCCCTGAAATACACGTATATAGGCCAATGGCGTGTAAGCGCACTTTTGGGCAATTACACGCGATGAAATACACGTACATAGGCCAATGGCGTGTACGCGCACTTTTGGCCAATTACACGCGATGACACTCTGACGTGCAGGATTTCCACGTGTGCTCGTCTTCACGTGCTGAGTGGGGAACGCCCGTGCGGATCACGTCAGACGCGCTTACGCGATGAGGGACTCTGGTCCAATAGAATCGCGTATGCGTGCTGACGCACTTACGCGCTAAGGGCCTTTCCTCGGATTTCACGCTGACGTGCAGGAATTTCACGTGCCAAATCACTCCGTATCAAGCTGGCCACCCGAAAACACACGGAACACCACGCTCCTGCCCCGAAGGCCGAGTTACTGCCCCCCAAGTGCCCTGAGCAGCCTCCCACGTGCTATCTGCTGCTGCCTGCCTGCCTGCCTGCTGCCACCGTGCCCTGCCATTTGGTGCCTGCACATCAGCCATCTGCAGGGGTCCAGTTGCTGTGTCCACCCCTGCTGGAACTGAAGACTCCCAACTGGGATTACATCGCTCCACAGCCCAGCCCCAGGACCCAGTTGCCCACCCACACCTGCCTCTGGGGTTGCCATGTCGGGCACTTCTACATCTGGCACCAGTGGCAACCCCAGGCCAGAGGGGCAGAGGGGCACCAGCTTCACTGCCACCGAAGTTGGTGTCCTGGTGGAGCATGTCCTGGGGCAGTATGATGCCCTCTTTGGATCGTCCCGCGCCAGCAAGGAAGGACGGGAGAGGATCTGGGCCGACTGTGTGGTTGCCATCAACGCGGAGGGGGTGGCAACCCGCAACGTCTTGAAGATCAAGAAGCGCTGGGAGGACTTGAGGTCCAGGACCCTTGTGAAGGCCCGGCGCCTCGTGGAGGGGGGCCGGGGCCACATGAGTTCCATCCAGAAGAGGGTCCTGGAACGCGTACGCCCAGCGCTCCACGCCCAGATCCTTGAGAGGGAGACCCGTCTGGAGTTGAGCGGTAAGTGTCCAAGCATCACTGTGTGAGACAGGGCATGTTGCGGTGTGCTGGTTCTATGATACTTGCCTGTATGTGTGCCATGTGCCATGTATGCATGTATGTGTGCTGGGACATCATGGTAATGCATGTGCGACCAGTGATGTGTGACCCACATGGTTGTTGCATGTGTAGAAATGCGGCATGGGGAGCACTATGCAGATTTGGGACATGAGAGCATGCCAGTCTCTGTACCTGGACATGGATGGGGGTGAGGATGGGTGCTGATGCCAGGTACATATATGGTAGCCATGTCTGTGTGCCTGACCTGCATGTCTGTGACTTGTGCATGCCATGGATGCATGACTCATGTGTGTGACAATGCACAGATTCAGTGACGCACCCACCTTACCCTTGTTTTGCCTGTGTTTGGTGTGATTGTGGCCAGATGGATGTGACTGAGGTGTAGTGTGTGCATGTGATATGCATGAGCCATGATGCATGTGAGTTACATTTCATTGAATGTTTCAAGAGTCAATTGGACATGCATGGAAATGTGCATGGCATGCACCATGCCTGTTACTGTGTGTGTTTTGCCAGGACTGACCCATGTGTTGTGGAGGGACATGATGGAAGTGTACTTTGACAGGGTTGCTCATCTGCTATTGCTTCCTGTCTAGGGGACCATTGTACAGTAGCCTGATGCTTGTGTTCTTTGTCTCCCTCTACGCAGCGGCTAGTGAAGAAGAGGGCGGAGACGGCGCTGTGGAGCAAGGCGGCGGGGATGCCCCCACGGCTGCAGCGGAAGGGGTGGGTGAGCCCCCACAGGGGCCTGCTACGGCGGGAGACGGTGAGGAGCCATCCAGGTTGGTGGTTTGCACAGAGGAGGAGGAGGCCGACACTGGTGCACACATGGGCCCTGGTGGGAGCATCCCTGCTGGTGCAAGTGGTGCAGTCCAGGGCCAGGGGCAGGAGGCAGCACAGGTCACCGTGGAGGGGCCTGTGCATGTCGCTGTCCCTGACCCTGTGAGTGCACCACCATGCACCAGCAGGGATGCCCCGTCCCAGGCCCGTCCGCAGGTAGAGGGGATGTCCATGTCAACTGACTCCCCTCCACCTGCGGCCGTGGGAACCCCTGGCCGCGTGGAGCAGGTCCTGATTGGGGTCGCGATGCGCACGGCTGTGATTCGTGATGCCGTGCGTGCTTCCCGGGAGGAGCACGCACGTCATCACGAAGTGCACCGTGCCGACGTGGCCCAATTGGGATCGGCCATGTTCGGGGGGTTCCTGCATGTGTTGGCCAATCTGACGGCCCTCTCCTCCTCTGTGCAGGCTATCCACCAGTCGTTCTCCTTGCCGTCTTCCGGCCCAGATGCCACCATGGCCCCCTGTGGACCTGCCCCGACCAATGCAGCCAGCTCGGTGGGGATCCCATCCCTGCCACAGTTGGGAGTCGGAGGTCCAGCAGGGGTGGACGACACAGCAAGTGGACCCCAGCAGATGGAAGATGTGCCGGCATCATCGGGCAGGGCACGTGCACGACGGCGTCGGTGGTTACCATCAGCCTGGATGCCGTCGTGCTGGCAGAGGCAGTGGCGTCGCAGGCAGCAGCGGGCTCGACGTGGGAGGCATCATGGCTCAGGGCCATCAAGATCGGAGGGGCAGGCATCGGCCGGAGGGCAGGGCAACCCTGGCATGGCGGTGTGTTCCGTGTGGGAGGAGTTTGGCCAGCGGATAGGTGCGGAGCGGCAGCGGGCGGAAGAGGAGCGGCTCGCCATGGCCAGGGCGGAGATCTCCATGCATCAGGCATTGAGGCGGGCTGAGTGCCTCGAGGAGGCTCGCAGGGAATTTGGAGAGCACATGGGGTTGTCCCTGCGAGACCTCGGGGCCAGGACTGAGTCCCGCCTCCAGGACATTGACGTGGAGTTCGAGGATGCCCTGGCCAGCATCACCAAGTGAGCCGCAGGACTAGCCCGCTGCCTTTGTATATAGTTTTTTAGTTAGTTAGTGCTAGGTTTCCTTTATTTAAATTTTTTTTTTTGGACCGCTTGGACAATGGCCACTTCTTTGTACATATTTTTTTAAATAGTTAGTATTAGGTTTAATTTGTGGTGTTGGGCTCATGGACCCTTGAACAATCCTGTAAATATAGTTATTTTTTGTGAGAATAATTTTTTAACTTTCATATTGGTCACACCATGTCGTAATGGTTTATCTTTCATTTCATTCTACATGTGTTTACTTTGGACAAAATCTATTCATTTTTCTATCCTTTGTTTTTTGGTTTCTAATTTTTGTTCCCGGACATGGACCTTTTATTTGCTTTACCAGATAGTTGTCAGAGTTTACTTTATTTTTATTTTTAATACATTTTGATATTATCTTACACTTGTGTCATTTTTTCTTTGGTTTCTTACATGCCATGATATGGGTTTTGACATTGACTTGCACCCATTGTGTGTGTGTGTGTGGCGGACATGTGTTCTTTTGCTTACTTGCCTTTGGGGTTGTGTCATGTGATTGCATTCACTATGTGGGTGCATGCAATCCTTGCCTGGGTGTTTGTGCTGGGTATGCTGGTCATTACTGCCATTATTGTGTATCGTCAGGACCAGGGGCCAGGGGGACATGGGTGGGGGCCTGGTGGAGGGTGCCCCAGGTGGATGGGGGGTTGGGGGTGGTGGGAGACATGGGTTGGCCATGGGTGGGGGCCTGCTGGCAGGTTGCCCACAGTGCTGGGGGTGGGGGTGGTGGGAGACATGGGTTGGCCATGGGTGGGGGCCTGCTGGCTGGTTGCCCACAGTGCTGGGGGTGGGGGTGGTGGGAGACATGGGTTGGCCATGGGTGGGGGCCTGCTGGCAGGTTGCCCACAGTGCTGGGGGTGGGGGTGGTGGGAGACATGGGTTGGCCATGGGTGGGGGCCTGCTGGCTGGTTGCCCACAGTGCTGGGGGTGGGGGTGGTGGGAGACATGGGTTGGCCATGGGTGGGGGCCTGCTGGCAGGTTGCCCACAGTGCTGGGGGTGGGGGTGGTGGGAGACATGGGTTGGCCATGGGTGGGGGCCTGCTGGCAGGTTCCCCACAGTGCTGGGGGTGGGGGTGGTGGGAGACATGGGTTGGCCATGGGTGGGGGCCTGCTGGCAGGTTGCCCACAGTGCTGGGGGTGGGGGTGGTGGGAGACATGGGTTGGCCATGGGTGGGGGCCTGCTGGCTGGTTGCCCACAGTGCTGGGGGTGGGGGTGGTGGGAGACATGGGTTGGCCATGGGTGGGGGCCTGCTGGCAGGTTCCCCACAGTGCTGGGGGTGGGGGTGGTGGGAGACATGGGTTGGCCATGGGTGGGGGCCTGCTGGCAGGTTCCCCACAGTGCTGGGGGTGGGGGTGGTGGGAGACATGGGTTGGCCATGGGTGGGGGCCTGCTGGCAGGTTGCCCACAGTGCTGGGGGTGGGGGTGGTGGGAGACATGAGCAGGTGTGCAGGGTAGTTCCCTGTGGTGTGTGCTGCCTGCAGGGGCCGTGGAGGGTGTACAGGTAATGCCTGGGAGCTCACAGCCAAATCGCGTGTGCAACTTCCCGCGCACCCCTCAAATCCACGTTCCCTGCCATATCGCGTGTGGAACTTCCCGCGCGCCCCAGTAATCCACGTACCCGGCCATTTCGCGTGTGGAACTTCCCGCGCACTCCTGCAATCCACGTACCCGGCCATATCGCGTGTGGAACTTCCCGCGCGCCCCTGATAACCACGTACCCGGCCATTTCGCGTGTGCAACTTCCCGCGCACCCCTCGAATCCACGTACCCGGCCATTTCGCGTGTGGAACTTCCCGCGCGCCCCTGAAAACCACGTACCCGGCCATATCGCGTGTGCAACTTCCCGCGCACTCCTGCAATCCACGTACCCGGCCATTTCGCGTGTGCAACTTCCCGCGCACCCCTCGAATCCACGTTCCCTGCCATATCGCGTGTGGGACTTCCCGCGCGCCCCTGAAAGCCACGTACCCGGCCATTTCGCGTGTGCAACTTCCCGCGCACCCCTCGAATCCACGTTCCCTGCCATATCGCGTGTGGAACTTCCCGCGCGCCCCAGAAATCCACGTACCCGGCCATTTCGCGTGTGGAACTTCCCGCGCGCCCCTGAAAACCACGTACCCGGCCATATCGCGTGTGCAACTTCCCGCGCACTCCTGCAATCCACGTACCCGGCCATTTCGCGTGTGCAACTTCCCGCGCACCCCTCGAATCCACGTTCCCTGCCATATCGCGTGTGGGACTTCCCGCGCGCCCCTGAAAGCCACGTACCCGGCCATTTCGCGTGTGCAACTTCCCGCGCACCCCTCGAATCCACGTTCCCTGCCATATCGCGTGTGCAACTTCCCGCGCACTCCTGCAATCCACGTACCCGGCCATTTCGCGTGTGCAACTTCCCGCGCACCCCTCGAATCCACGTTCCCTGCCATATCGCGTGTGGAACTTCCCGCGCGCCCCAGTAATCCACGTACCCGGCCATGTCGCGTGTGGAACTTCCCGCGCGCCCCTGAAAACCACGTACCCGGCCATATCGCGTGTGCAACTTCCCGCGCACTCCTGCAATCCACGTACCCGGCCATTTCGCGTGTGCTACTTCCCGCGCACCCCTCGAATCCACGTTCCCTGCCATATCGCGTGTGGGACTTCCCGCGCGCCCCTGAAAGCCACGTACCCGGCCATTTCGCGTGTGCAACTTCCCGCGCACCCCTCGAATCCACGTTCCCTGCCATATCGCGTGTGCAACTTCCCGCGCACTCCTGCAATCCACGTACCCGCCCAGCCCATATCGCGTGTGGAACTTACCGCGCACCCCGGTATGCACGCACACGTTTATTTTTTCTCTCTGCGCGTGTCTGTGTTTGTGGGTACCCCTTTGTACGTCATTTGTCCAGGAGGGCAACAGTATTGTACATTGGTCATGTCTGTATATAGGTGCTATTTGTTGGCGCGCCTTTTAGCGCACATTTCTTGCAGGCGCAGACACGCTACCGCCTGCTTTCTTGTGGCGGTCGTGTTTGTGCCTGTTTGTGCCTGTGCGCTGCTTTGAGCGTGCGCTTTTTTGCCCTATTCTATTCCATGAATACGTGTTGTATGCGAGCGTGTGGGCGTTCCGCGCACTTGCCTCCTGAACTTTCCCCGTGCCGCCCACATTCTTCCCCATTCCGAGTGTTGTGCCCCATTTTATTCCCCATTCCGAGTGTCCCGCCCTGTGTTCCGCCTACTTTAGAGCTGTGCGCTGCGCTCGGAGTGATGGCGCAGTGGCCGTGGCGCACGACGTTGGTTGACCTGTGCGCCGGCCTGCGCCGCGCGCTTTTTCGGCGCACGTCCTCTGCTTTTCTTGCGCACGGACTTCCATGAATCGACGTGCGCTGGTTTCCCTGCGCTTTGCGCTGATTTTCGGCGCAGCGCACGTATTGGCCCCTCTGCGCCGGGATTTTCGGCGCACATTTATTCCATGAATCGGCCTGTAAAACTTTAAACACCAAGTCACCAGTTGCCAGGCATTTCACAGAGAGGAGGCATACAGTGGGACAGCTACGTTGCATAATACTAGAGGTTTACATAAACCTCTGAGAGGTGGCAACATGACTAAAAAGCTAGGCAAACTGGCATGGATTGACAAATTGGATTGCCTGTACCCAACAGGGATGAATAAAGAATACTATTTGGGAGCCCTCTTATAATCTACCTTAATTAAACAGTGACTAATACCAAACTATGGGCCTCATTATAAGTTTGCCGGTCGGGAAACTACGAGTTCTGCGAGGGGGTGCCTTTCAGCCTGCCAGGTCTGACCTGGTGGGCGGAACGGCACCCGCTCGCAGAACTCATGAATGGTGCTGGTGCATCTGTCCTCCCCATTCCCATTTGAGTCCCATATGAGTCCAACAGGACTCATATGGGAATGGGGAGTAATATTTACCGGTGCCTGGGAATGGGCAATTACCGGGTCTGACAGGGCTGTAATGCCCCATTCCCGGGCACCGGTAAATTCATGACTCCGGCAGCAGCAGTGCCAGTATATACCAGCACGGCTGCCGCCAGCTTATAATGACCCCCTATGTCTGCAATGCAATACTTGTTAACAACCAGTATTCGTTTGGTATATGTCTTCATAGCCCCCACAGAGACCATTTGTATCCGGGAATTGTAACCACTAAGACTGGATATGTACCATCACGCTGAATGTCGCTGCACATCCGTGAAATCAATATATGCATGGAGTAATGCTTTACAAGATGATTTGGATATGATTAGTTTGTGACTGTATTGAAGAGTCCTTATACAATTGGATTGCATATCTCTGGGACAGATTATTTATGAGGAAGTGTTGTCCAATCCCTCTAACCTGACCCTTAACTCTTTAACTTGTTGGCTTTGGTGTTCACCGCATATCAACTATTAATTGTCTTTGAATTTTTGCCTTTTGTGCATCATTTGTAAACCTCTCATTTCAAGTTGGCAATCTAGAACGCGCCATTATGGAGCATTCTTTACATTATGACATCCTTGCGCTAGCACAATGACGTCACACGTCATGTTTAGTTCTAAAAAGGTGGTCATCGTGGGTGGCCCACATTTGTAATTGTTCTCATCACACTCACAAGTCCTGTTACCTCGCAGCTGGAGTGGTAAGTAGGGTTCCTGCTTATTGAGGTTAACTAATTCCGATATTGGACAGAATAGATGGACCATAATAGTGACCTTGTCCTTCTATATTTTTGTTATTCCAGCAGTTTGTACCCCGTCAGTTGTTTCTTTCAAATTCGATTCCTGACCTGACATTGCACTTTAGAGACACATGACATATCCTCATAGTTAGGAGGATGTGCTTTCGTGTTACGTTGTTGCTCTTTATTTGTTAGTTACTTCTTGTGTAAAAATCAGTGTTTTTTTAGGTAAAATATTTACATTGAGTTTTGTGTGGCTATTTAGATCAATGGTCTTGACCCTTAACCTGGGAGACAGGACGTTCCTGTCTGCTGTTTGTCAGTTCTAGGTGAGATTCCTCCCTATTTCAGATTTATTGTGAATTCTGAATCTCTTGTTCCCCAATTGATGATGGCCTTTAAGTATACAATGTGGGACTTCTAATAGCAATTTTGTTTTGTTTTTGAATTCTTCCACAGATAGCATGAATTTTTGATGTGGATTAAATGGTGAGGATTTATCTGGTTCGCTCGAACTGTTCAGCATTGGAATCCAGGTGAATAGGGACCCTCAATATGGAATTTGGTTTCCTCAATGATGAATTCATCTTTATATGTTTGAAGTATGGAATATAAGTAAAGATTTGGCTAATATATATAATATATTGTGTTTACCTTATAGTTATGGAAGATTGAATCTGTAGAATTGATGACCTAATACAGCTCCTGATGAAGGGGATTACCCGAAACGCGTAGAGCTCTGTATTCTTTTGTTTGATTGCATTATTTATTAAATACATTCTTTTTACTTCCCTTGAAAGTACCTACTAATCATTGGTCTCTTGTATTTACTTATGAATTTTGCGTGACATTTTGATAAATTTTGACTGTTCTCAGTTAACTGGTTGTGCAGGGGACGCGAGGGTCCTTACATAGGTCTCTTTCTTCCTTTTGTTATTGACGTTCCACCTTGTACCAGGGTGGTTTAACTCTCCTCTCCACCCAAAATATCTTTATTGTATTTATCCGATACTTATATCTTCTAGGAGTGCAACATAAGTGTTTTTATTTCACTATTTGCTCAATGATGACAAACACAGTTCATAATCCTGGAACATTTATGCCTAAGCAGAAGGGGTGGCAATTTAAACAGACTAAGGCAACGAAGGGAGATCCACTGGATCGATTGGCCCGACGCAATGTCCCCACAAGGGATGAACTTAAATTGGGACCTAAGTTGTTTTTTGTAAACCCACAACCAAACCGTGATTCCTTAATGAACACATCAGCTAACTACTGGCATATATGGCTTACTTGGAAGAAACGTAAGTTCTGCTCAATGAGAGATGGAAGAAACATCTTAAATGTTTCTTCAGATATGTCGATGACTTATTTGGTATTTGGAATGGCACAATGGAAGAATTGGAGGAATTCTTTATATTCATGGATTCATTAGCACCGAGAATTAAGTCCACTAACAAATCCAGGGTGACGTTGATTGAATTTCTAGATGTACTTATCTATTCTAAGTCAGATTGCAAACCACAATATATGCCAAACCCACCGGCAAGAATAGTCTGCTTTATGCAACAAGATTTCACCCCAAAATAACTATTGAAAGTATTCCATTGAGTCCATTTATCAGTGTTAAGATGGATTTCTGAACTCTGACTTGGTGGGCAAAGGTTCAGAAGGCCTGCCTAGTTTCTTGGAACAGGGTAACCTTCTGGACAAGCCAGACAAATCAAGGTAGCATTGGCGGTGGCCAAGACTAGGTCTCAGGAGGGGTGAGGGTGATTGAAAGCCCACATGAGCACACACAGTAAACAACACTACAAATTACTCTCTGTCAGGTGTATATGAAAAATATATATAAGTTTTTTAAAGACCTTTTAAATCAAACACAAGCAAAGATCAGCAGTAATACTTACACAACACAACACTACTATTAAACATATATACAGATACCAACGGCCTAAAGGAATGGCACACAGTAAGTGTCCACAACCTGTACGGAAAGGGAGCAAACAGTGTGAATATACTTTAAGCAGTTCTTTACTTGTCAAACCCGAACTAAGAGGCAGTCCAGTCCCTAAGAAGAGTGGAGCCTAGCGCTCAAAAGTACTTTCAGTGCAGACACATGTGGTTGTGCGGTAGAGCGAAAAACAGGGTCTCTGGCAGGGGCTGTAGTGACTCCAGAGGGTGGGTGAAGCAGTGAAGAATAAGTTCCCCCTATTCGGGGATGGTCTCCCCAAGAGGGTGTAGTGTTTATGTGAAAAACAAGCTAAAAGAAAGTGGTGCCGGTTGTTAGGGAGAATTCTCATTTATGGCTAATTTCCCTCACCTAGTGAGTCCCGCAGCGGCTTTGCTGGATTTCTGGGGTTTATTTTTTTCCACCTGGTAAGAGTGTGAGCCTTTTTCCCACTCTTACATGTGTTTTGCCATGTGTATTTCTACTTTTTGTGTGATCTTGGGATCTGGAGCCACACCACTCCATGAGCCCCACTTTTTGTGTCTGTTACACAGCACTTTCAGTGCAGTGACACAGGGTTGTCTTTGAGACTTCCCAGTGACTCCATTTTTCTGGGGCTGACTACTGTCCCCCAGAAACATGTAAAGTTGCCATTAACTTTATATAGCGCTTTAAACTACAGACCCAGTACACCCCATCTTACATGGAGTATTGGAAAGGGTTAATTCATACCCCTTTTTGTCTGTGCCTCTTTGAGCTTTGTTTTGCTCTCTTAACATTTAGACTTGGCTGGTGGCAGTGGTATCTACCCTAACTTTTCTACCGCGATTATACTATATAAACGTGGTACTGTTTTAGGCTATTGTATTAGCCTCAAACATAAACCCGCTTGACCAAATACTTTTTATTTTGGCTCCGGTCGGGTTTAATTGCCATTTCTTTTTGTTAAAGTCCTTCTTGTGTTTTACTTTTCGCGCCAAACCAGGTTTGCCTTCTTTGTTCGCCGACCTTTGGCGGGCTTCTGTCCAGAAGCCCTCCTTTGGCGTCTGGGTGTCTAGGTGGGGAGAATGTGAAGGAGGGGTTTAGTCACCCCCTGCACAGGGTCTCCTTGGAGAACCAAGTCGCACTTTGTGTCGATTGGCTGAGGTGGTTGTCCGGGCCAGACAACCGCCCTGCTGAGTGATTGACAGCCAGGCCGTGTGAATGGGGGATTTTGGCATAAAAGGCAGGACTCTTGGGCTGGAAGTCAGAGTCACCACTGGAACTGCAAGAACTGAAGAGAAGCGGAGAAGAAGACGGCTGCTGCAACTCCCGAGTCCCGGTGAAGCCCTGCTGAGGCCTGAGCTATCTACCCTTCAACGACAGAGAAGATCCAGTCCGGAGTCTTCTTCCCTCTAGCCTGGTGGGATCAACCAGCTCATCTTCCACAGCCAGAGGATCCTCTTCTTGGTCTAAATCGCTGCACACAGCTGTAGTGGTCCGGATAGCCATCTGAAGAGCCTCTCCTGTTTTAAAGGAGCGCACCTTTTATTCACCGTTGCTTTGCTGCTGCTGGCCTCATCCCTGGGTAGTGCAGATCGCTCCAGACGTCCTCCTTCTTGTCCCCACTACTGAAGCTCCAGGAACCGTGAGTCTGCAGGAACTACCAGGAACAACTGCAGGGGCACCAGCTTGCTTCAACCGAATAAGGTACTGTGTCTGACTTCGAGGAATTGGGGTGAACCCTTCTTCCTCACTAATGGCTTGTCCTTTTTTTCCTTCCCTCTTATAACTTTTGCCTCCCTTTGTGACAATATCTAAGTACTCCTGGCAATCTCGAATTGTGAACTGTGCTAACCATGTGATCCTCGGCAACAGGAGCCCTGTTACATTTGACACTGGTGCAGGACTATTGACTTATCTACTGGTTAGAAGGTGCCCTCTGATTCTATCTGCCTTGACAAAAGTATTGCCTATGATTTTTGTCCCCAATTCTCTTGTGTTAATTCATGTGCTACGTGTGTTTTGACTTCGGTTACATTTCTTCCCGCGGGTACGCTCAGTTTTCGTAAGACCAAACTGTCATTACTGTCAAAAAGTAATTGCGTAGGTACTCCCGGTAATGTCTTTTGTTTCACAACACCGGCTTGTCAAAACCCAATGTACTTACCTTGAATTGATCAACACAAGGGGAATTGGTTGTGTGTAGTATATTTGAAGTGTGGTTTGATTTTAATAGAAGTGAAGTGTTTTGTGAACAGATGGTTTAAAAATAAATGTACTTATATTTTTTTAACCAGAAACCTTGAGTCAGTGTTTCCTTGAGTCACAGTAATTGCAGTCCTTTGTGTAATCTTTACTTCTGCTCATTTGCTCTTGAGATAGGTTTGGCTGCTCAGCCATTGCTACCACTCTTTCTGTGTAGTACAGGCTTGTACCAAAGGTGAAATTGTTTTATCACTTGTAGTCTTAATTTTGTGCAGTGGTCCCTAAGGGTACTGTATATGATTCTGCCTAACACCGGTGTGAGGCCATTTTGGACATTCACTTCCATTCACCGCAATGAAAGCCTACGTTTTTGTGGGCTCAGTAAGCAAACGTGCATTTTTGCAGTGAAAGCAAGGTCAAATAAATATTGATGTCAACTGAACTAACTGTGGAGAATAGTTGTTGTATTGTCAGCTGAAGCACGAGCCAGAAAGGGAGTCAGTGCGCTCTGCAGGTGCAGTGATAAGGGGTACTGGGAACAAATGCAAGGAAAGGAAGCTGGGTTTTTCCACTTCTAGCTGGATTTTTCCACTCTTTGCTCCTGATGCTTGTGGTCTGCTATTTGGCCGATGGCAGTCATAACTAAGAGGGACGGGGACTCCCCCATAAAGAGAAGAGGTATTCCTCTTGGGAAAGCAGATAGAATTTGGACCCCCGGGTGATGCAGTCTCGCTGAGAGGAAGGACACTCTGCTCCAGACCCTGTTAGCACGAGTGATCTCTGTGCCAACCTGCACTGGGACTAAGCAGTGTTGTGATGGCCGAGATGAAGGTGTCTTCTGCAACCATTATAACGGTGATGCATTTTCTTTATGTTTATGTATAAATGACTATATGTTATGTTAGTTAGGTGTGTCTGTATAAGGTGTGAATAAAGGGCCTATAACAAGCCATTTTCCTTGTTTCTAACTATTGGTCTAAGTGTGATTTTTGCCTGTCGGAGTCTAATAACTTGTTTTGTTGGGGCATAGAGGAATGTAGTTTGAGATTACCCCCACGTGGCCAAGCTAAAGCAAAACAGAGGGCAGAACAGAATTCAAGAGTTGGGAATAGCTCGGTAGCACGGGCTACCTTGATAAAGGTGAGTGGCCCTCGGGGGAGATTTGTGCGTAAAAATGGATGGATGCGCCAGGGGCCACCGGTAAGGGTTGCAAGTACTCACTGACCCAAGATGCACTCCGGACCAAACTTCGGCAGTCGAGTCCACTTCGGTTGCGGGTTCAAATGCTGCAGCTGCTGAGTTCCAGGGATGATTCTGTGGCAGGACAGTGATGATTTCTCCTATCCTGGCGAAGGGATCAGCTTGATTTCACTGCATCTCATCTCAGGGGGCACAGCAGCAGTGCACCCTCGAAGTTCGTCACCACCGCTGGGTGACACAGTGACCATGCGGACTCGAGTTCAGGCGCACTTTCCTAATTTCAGACCTAGGGTTCATAGATGTATAAAATCCAGCGGGAGAGTGCCTTATACCTAGTGCTTATGATCTCCAAAGTCTCAAGAGTCAACTCGAGACGGCAGCAGTTCCAGAGCAAAGGTCCTGCGCAAGCTGGTCAGTTTACTGGTTGGCCCAGGAACACTTCTGAGAAGGTTTGCTTGCAGGTTAGGGTGGAGTTCCCACTATTCATCGACCTGGTATGGGTGTTTGGGCCCTTCTCTTATACAGAATCTCACTGCGCCAAAGTGAAGAGGACCCAATGAGAGACCTGCTCACATACAGCCAGGCCAGATGTCGACCAATCACCGACCATGGCGGTCCCAGTCATTCCCAGTACACCAGACTCTCTGGCACCCAGGATGTGTATTGGAACTAGACAGTCCAGCCCACATTCTGAAGCCACACACACAAGGCATGCAGAAGTCTGCAAAAGCTTGGCGTTTCGCGGGAGAATGCATGACCAAATAAGGACTGTCCCGGGTCTGGGAAAGCCAAAGGGACAAGATGGCCAGAGGACAGAACAAAGGACCTCATGGAATGGCCATTTTGGGCCCAAGCCACTGTCCAGGGCCAAATGCGGTAAATGTGATATGGACCGAAACAAAGGGTTACAAATATATGAAAAATAACAGTTGCCACTCGCTCTGTCCAAGGCGCATCTGCACTTCTACCGAAAAATCCTTTTAGGGTGTCTAGGGCCTTCAAAACGAAAGGAAAACCCCAGCGCACTGTACTGGAAGGTACTTCTTGCACTGGAAAATTTTTGCAAATAACTTGCAACAAAGTGAACGGCCAAGGGAGACAAAGTCTCCCAGTACCGACTGTCTTTAGGGCATGTCAGTTTCCCCATAAAAAAGTAAGCAAAAACCCAGCGGAGTGCAGCAGAAGGCTGTGCTCCACTGGCAAAAGTCAGGCTAGGATGGTCAGACAACAGCAAAATGTTGGGGGGTTCACAACTGGAGGGAAAATTACACATAAATGGAAATCTTTCCTAACACTCAGATAGACGTATCATCTTGGACGATCAAGACTATTCCAAAAAAGCCAAACTACTCACAGAGAAATTCTAGGAACGAGGCTACAATTCTGATTCTGTTCGATCCTGTGCAGAAAAGGTCAAAAACATTACAAGAACTGAAGCTCCACAACCAAAAGAGCGCTCAATCAACAGTGATCTAGTTTATGTCACCACTTATTCGCAACAAAGTGTTCAGATCAAAAAAATCATTAGAAAGAACTGGAGAACTTTATCGCTTGATCCGACCTTAGCTAGATTGTTCCCTAATCCTCTGCTATTTGCCCACAGCAGAAGCAAATCCTTACGAGATTACCTCATCAAAGCAGACTTTGCAACCAAAAAGAAGAAAATACAAGATTTCAAAGGCACTTTACCTTTCAACAACTGCAACAACTGTCATAATGTCATCAAAGGCAATTTCATTACACATCCCCATAAAGGTTATAACATCACCCTTCACCGTGCCTCAACAAGTGAAACAAAGAATGTAGTGTACGGCATCAAATCCCCTGCAGACTTCATTACGTAGGAATGACCACCAGGAAGGCTAAAACACGCTGTGTATAACATAAATCCAACATCAGACAAGCGTCTATAAGATCACCAGTGGCACAGCACTTTAATCAGTCAAGACACACGATTGCACAAAAACAGTTCATAATCCTGGAACATGTATGCCTCCCCAGAAGGGGAGACAATTTAAACAGATTAATGCAACAAAGGGAGATCCACTGCTTCGATCGGCTCGACTTGATGTCCCCACGAGGGATGAACTTAGATTGGGACCTAAGTTGTTTTTTGTAAACCCACAACCAAACCGTGACTCTTTAATGGACACATCAGCTAACTACTGGCAAAGAACCTGTTGCTCATCTGATTTCAATGCATCTCTTAAATTTTGTTTTCCACATTAACAAGCCCACTTAGTTGGCGGTCTGTTCATTACTGCAAACGTATTATACATGTACCTTGTCCATTTCTGCAGGTTTAATATACATGCAACCTTGTTAAAACACAAATGCAGGAGCCATCCCCACACTTTAATCAGTTGCTCTTAAACTTCTCGCTTTACTATCAAATTGTAGTCCTATTATATCGTTTTACATGAGAACATACTCTTCAAAGATGGCACGCTGCTTTGAGCTCCATTTTAGCATCAGGGCCTATTTTTAAACCTAAGCGCATGCGCTCAGGTTGCCTAGCAACCGGGCACGTAGAAGCACGCAAACAGACAGCGGCACTGCCCGAGCCCTCCTGCATCTCCTTTCAGCACCGGCATTGGTAAGGTATGGAATTCACATGTCCTACTGGCACAATCCTAGCAGTGTCATGTCCTGTGTGGGCAGCAGAACCCCGACAGCTTTCGGGATACTTTTTAACATCTGTTACTCCAATTTCCACATTTGCTAAACGTCCTTTCTGTCCCACAGGACAAGTGATTCACGCATCGTGTGTTCCAATCACACAGCATTTTGCCGCTCAAACAGATTTTTTGCAACTCAAGGTGAGTCATTCTCACTTTGCACTTCTAAATGGAATATTCTATAGCTCTAAAATGCGGGCACAACGTGGGATCCAGCGCTACTCATTTGTGACTGGTGCCATATTTGACTTCCTGCAACCATCATGTTTACTCGAATAATTCAGATTTTCAACAATTCGTTACTGAAAGTCATAATTATATTAAAGACACAGAGGCGAAGGATTATGCTTTCTCTTCATCTTTACTGTCAGCAGCAAAGAAAAAACAAATATGCAATAACCATACAAAACCAATAAAAACTACAATAACCATGAAGTTTTTGGATTTTGTAGTCCATCCCCATTGGTCTTCAAACTGACCATGTGTTCCAAGTAACCAATCAAAAAACAGTCCTCAAATAAAAGCTCTTGTCCTCTTTCTATTCTTCCTCTTTCTTTGATCCTGCGAGGATGTGTTCCGTACTTCTTCGAAACTCCATCTACGTCCTGACTCATATCCCGGCTTGCTTGTTATCTGTCGCCCCTCCTACAGAAAACATAAATTTAAAAAGGTGACTATAGACCGAAACAAGGGTGGGACACTCGTATACATAAGCACCAAAAACCATATCTTCAATAAAACTAGTACAAATATTTCCTCATAAGTAGTAAGCATAACAAATAAAACATGATAATATCAACCAAACATTCATACGATTGATAGGGTGGGATAATCCTTTGCCTCCGTGTCTTTAATAGAATTATGACTTTCAGTAACAAATGTGTTGAAAATCTGAATTCTATGTCAAGACCGGACGCTCGGATTATGCTTGTTCAAAGCTTACCTACCACCAACGATGTCGCACTTTCCATGGGTTTAAAATAGAAAGTTTTAAACGTCGATTCATTCGACCAATCTGCAGCTCTCATAATATCCTCTACTCTGGCTCCTATATTATACGCTTTAGTAGCCATCGTTGCTCTAGCGGAATGGGCGCCATACCTCTCAACATCTATGCCCGCTTGAACCATCACCCATCTAAGCCATCTAGCAATGGTGGCCGGTGTAACTGCTTTATAAGGTCTACAAATCGCTAAAAACAATTGCGACACTCCCGGAGGTCTAACCTCCCTCGTCATCTCTTCATAAGCCTCTATGCATCTGACTGGACACAACTTTGGTTGAGTCGGGAAAGACTCGTAGGAAATAGAACTCAAACCTGTTTTGGTCCTTTTTACTATAAGGAAAGTCACCCCGTTCAGAGATATACTCTTCCTATTAACCTCCAACGCTCTAACATCAGATGATCTCTTGAATGCTAAAAGACATAAAAGCATAGATAACTTGCCTGAAATCGCTTTCCGTGACAATTCCTGATTATCCGGCCAAGATAAAAACAATTTCAAAACTTTATCTACATCCCACAACTGATTATATTTAACACTGGGTGGTCTTAACATCCTTACTCCCCTTAACAATCTACAGATCAAAGGATGTTCGCCAATCGCTATACCCTCTACTCTAGGGTGCCCCGCAGATATTGCAGACCTGGCTGTGTTGATAGTCCTGTAAGCCTTGCCCTGTGCTGCCATCTGAGCTAAAGAATTGGCCACATGAACTACATCTGCTCTATCGGGATGAATATTCCTTTCCAAACACCAGCTATTCCAATTTTTCAAAGCTGATCTATAAGCCTTGTGAGTCCCTGGGGCCCATGATTCATTAATGATGTTTTCAGCCTCATTCGATAATCCTGACCAAGCCCAAGATCTCCTGAAATCGCCCATGCCACTAGCCTGAGTCCTCCTGACCTCACTAGTGGATGACTGCCATCTCTGGGATCTCGAATGATAAATTCTGTGTCGGGTAGAACTACTGGGTTGTGATATGTCAGTTCCAGTAGACTGGGAAACCACACCTGCCCCTTCCAGTCCGGCGTAATTAGAATTATGGTTCCTTTTTGACGTCTCACCTGCGCTAGCATCCTCGCTTTCATTGAAAAAGGAGGAAACGCGTAATTCTTCTGGTGTTCCCAGGATTGAAGGAAGGCATCTGTCGCCTCTGCTTTCGTTTCCGGTCTCCAGCTGAAGAACCGAGGAAGCTGTTTGTTTAACCTCGATGCAAACAGATCGACCTGGCAAGGACCCCATCGTGTCATAATTTCCTGGAACACTACCTCGTCCAGCTTCCAATCGCTGGCGTCTCTGAGGTATCTCGAGTTCCAATCGGCCACTTCGTTCATCTGACCCGGCAGATATTCTGCCGTCACCGAAACTCTTCTCTCTAGACAGAGTTCCCAAAATTCCTTCGCCAGATCCGCCAATAACCTGGACCTCGTCCCCCCAGTCTGTTGATGTACCTGACTGCGGAGACATTGTTCATCTTTAACAGAACGCAACAATTTGCTTTCTCTTGGGTCCAGCATCTCACTGCAAAGACCCCGCCAACAACTCCAGGCAGTTTATGTGGAGTCTGGTCTCCTGGTCCGACCACCTGCCTCCTGTGGACAGGTTCCCGCATCTGCTGGCGTCGGATTCGATAATAGGGTCCGGGGATGAACCAAATATGGCTCTCCCGTTCCATGCATCCATATGAATTAGCCACCATTCTAACTCCTCTCTCACCTCCTGTGAAATATTCACTTTTGATTCGTAAGAAACGCCCCTCCTGAGGTGAGATATCTTCAACCTCTGAAGTGCCCTGTAATGCAGAGGTCCTGGAAAAATCGCTTGAATTGATGCCGCTAGACGGCCCACCAATCTCGCGATGTCCCTCAACGACATATCTCCCTTCGCTAGAGTATGTCTCAACTGTTTCTTGATATCATTCACCTTGTGAATTCGTAAACTGAGAGTTCCCTGAATCGAGTCCACTATGAAACCCGGAAACTCTATTGACTGAACAGGTACTTCACTGGATTTCTCCCAATTTATCAGGAATCCCAAACTCTCCAACACCTCTATTGTTATCTGATTCTGCTCTATTAACATTTCCTTCTCCTGACACATCAGACATATGTCGTCTAGATAAATTATAAGTCTTATCCCCTGAGCTCTGAGATGAGATACTACGGGTTTCATCATTTTGGTGAAACACCAAGGTGCCGATGCCAGGCCGAAAGGCAGACATCGAAACTCCCAAATCATTCTCTCCCATCTGAACCTCAGAAATCTGCAGTGCTCCTCTGCTATGGGAATAGTCAGGTATGCATCTTTCAAATCTATTCTGGCTAACCAATCTCCCTGAATGAGGGTATCTCTCAACAGATGTATCCCTTCCATTTTGAAATGTCTGTACACTACATAATTGTTTAGGCCTCTCAGATTTATGATTGGTCTCGTCTTGTGTCTTCCTTTTACTATGAAAAAATAGTAATTTTATTTGATTTCTCTATCCACAGGGTATAAAAAGGAGGTACAGATCAACATATTTCTATTGAATCTCCCGTATTCCTCTTCTGTTCTGATCTTTCTCATGATTAGTTTTCATAATACAGGTTAGAGGTTATTAAATGATTCCCATCTTTTTGATGGAGAGTCCTGAATCAGGGAGCCCAGGTGGGTTTTGAATTCATTGTTTTACTCGTCTGGGACTCTTCCTGATATTTGAAGCCTATCGGTTTCAGTGGCACAAGGGCCACATTCATCAGGGCTGGACAGACACTGAAGGGTTAGTGTGTCGATGTCTAGATAACTGGTTGTATCGTACCAGGGAATCCCACCTGCAGATGAGGCGGGAACAAGAGGGAGGGGGGGACAAAAAGAGGAGAGTGAGTGGTACCATAATGATTTTTGAGCAGTGTCACAGACGTTTATCAGTGCTCTCAAGATGAAAAGTCAACCTAGGTCTTACCTAGTTATAGGGGTCCCCACGAATATCCGTGTGGTTGGAAAGAGAGAATTTATACTTCCCATGAAAAGCAAGAAGCTATTGTCATGCTATTGTCTAGCCTCGGAGCTCCATGAATGAAAATATGCCGTGGGTTCATTTGAATATGACCCCTTCTAATAAGCACTCATTTTAACTACTTGTGATATATTACACTACTGTCCGCCCTCTCTGGTTAAAACATCACTCCCCTCTTTGTTTTCCAGATTCCAGAGCATGACAATAGCTTCTTGCTTTTCTTGGGAAGTATAAATTCTCTCCTTCCAACCACACGGATATTCGTGGGGACCCCTATAACTAGGTAAGACCTAGGTTGAATTTTCATCTTTTCATCATTTAATAACCTCTAACCTGGATTCTGAAAACTAATCATGAGAAAGATCAGAACAGAAGAGGAATACGGGATATTCAATAGAAATATGTTGATCTGTACCTCC
This sequence comes from Ambystoma mexicanum, assembly GCF_040938575.1. NCBI lineage: Eukaryota > Metazoa > Chordata > Amphibia > Caudata > Ambystomatidae > Ambystoma > Ambystoma mexicanum. The sequence continues at coordinate 1,193,050,322 of NC_090935.1, read as the reverse complement.
TTTTTATTCCCTGTGGATAGAGAAATCAAATAAAATTACTATTTTTTCATCTATGAAGCAGCCTTTTTTGAAGTAATCCCAAGTACCTCTCTAGAGGGCGAACTAAAAACAAAAATTAAAATATTTTGTGAAAATATCCCCACAGAATTAATCAACCTGAGTTCTATTGTGTGAATGTATAAGGGTACACTCAGGCTTGAGACCCTTTTCCTTGGTCCTTTTGTGTCAAGTGATTCTTCTGACAGCTGTTTGCTGTGGACCACTGCTACAAAAATCTTTGTAGCAAAACCTTTTTTATTTTAGTGCACGGCAAATACTTTTTCCTTCATTGGAGTCCTGAATTTCTTTGTATTAAAGAACTTGACTTTGAAACAAGGACAATAACAATCACCTAAAAATGGCAGAAAATCTATATTTAGCATATGCAGAAGACCTAGTAGAGAATCTCCTAAGTAACCCTTCCATATTGGGCACAGATGGTATCCCAGAGATTGGGACCAATGGAAATGATTGGAATGAACTTGAAGTTTTGAAAAAACAGTTGATTCGAACTGAGCTTCACGGAATAATAATGACCGAATATCTACGGGCTCACGCAGCCCCGATGGGTCTGATTGTGAGGATCAAACCGAGGATATTCCTGGAACAAATCCAGTTCAGGAAGGATTGGTCGTACATTTCAAACAATTGCACACAGGATTGGCTGGTATTGATTATCAGCATAGCTAAGACAGTATACGAAAAATTAATGAAGGAGATTGAGGAAAAACAAGATTGAAGAACTGGAGGCCTCTATGAAGGAATTTAAGGAATTAAATCTAAATAAAAAAGTGGTGAAACTGAAGAAAGGTTTAGCCTCCTATACTCAAGAAAGAATACATCCCTATATTACAGATGCACATTATGAAGACCAGAGCCAGACTCCCTCGATGCCAGGCCAACTTTTCAATCAATTCAACAGAAAAAGGATACAAAACAATCGCCCTAAACCACAAAACTGGACTTTTTCCAGTGGGAGTTCCAACCGAAGCAATAACAGCACAGCAAGTACCAGCAGCGCTACCAACAATCAACCCAATCGCAATTCCTCCACAGCACCCCAATTTTTTCATCGGGGGCAAGGAAAAACCAGAAACAGAGGAAGAGGATGTGGCAAGCACCCTGGCAGAACCAATCACCACGGGTAACACGCAGCAAGGGACGAGGACAGACATCAATGCCCCCTTAAGAAGCACCCTGAAGAAAAAGTCAGTCACGTGGCATGATGAGGACACAAATCAAACATATGAGAGACAAGGAATGCCACAGAGAGCCAGTACGAATGTACCACAGATAGATATCGATGTGACTTTCAATAATCCAGGACCTCCAGAACAACCAAGAGAGAAATCCCTAGTGATGAACTTCCCCAGTCATAGTCTGACTAAAGACCAACAGGACCTCCTGGAATAAGGACTTTCTTTTGTTCCCACCACTACACATGATCCGTTTCAAACTCGTATAGAAGTAGCACAATTAGTCCGTAAAATCAGACTGAAAGAATACTTCGAGAATATCACCTATACAGAATCGGAAAAAAGTGCAACCAATCTGAGGGAGAAATCCACCTTTTACCCACCTCCACACGGAATCACGCCAGAATCTATAACTTTTGAAAAAGCACTGCTTAGGAAGATTGAAGAAATGGAGAAAGAACACCCCGTAATATTCAATAACATCTCGAAGAAAGAAAGACTGGCACTACGAGCTCTGACAGATAATGAACAAATAATTATAAAACCAGCGGATAAAGGTGGAGCCACAGTGCTCCTAGATATACAGGACTACAAACAAATTGTACAAACTTTACTAGAGGAACGAACAAGCTATAGACAATTGGGGAAAGATCCAACGGAAGATATTAAACAACTGATAGTACCGATCCTGGAAGAAGCCCTAGCAGAGGGTTACATCAGCACAAAAGAGTACGACTATTTGAACCAGAAAACTCAGAGGAGACCAGCATTTTATGCTCTACCTAAAGTTCACAAGGGTATCACCCCTATCCCCGGAAGACCTATAGTGTCAGGCATAGGCTCCATTTTGGAGCCACTGTCAGAGTTTGTCGACTACTTCCTGAGACCTAAAGTGAACCAGATGAGATCACATTTGAAGGATACTACTGCCGTCCTTCGGCTATTCAAAGATCTACCCTTTGACATAGAAGGTCAATTACTTGTGACACTGGATATTGAACAGCTATACACAAAGATCCCGCAGATGGCAACCCTACAAGTGATCGAGAAAATCCTGAGAGATACTCTCCCACCCCTTAAGACGCCAGTTAATCTCATTATGCAACTAGCTGAGATGGCCTTGACTAAGAACTACTTAATGTATGAAACTTCATTCTAAGAACAAACATCTGGTACAGCGATGGGCGCTACCTTCGCTCCGAGCCTAACAAATCTGTATGTAGCGGATTTTGAAGAGAAGACGATCTATCCTATCACCAACCCATGGGGCACATATATAAAACTGTGGAAGAGATATATCAATGACGTTCTGATGATTTTCCATGGCAATGAACAAGAACTCATCATTTTTATGACCTGGCTCAACGAACAGAATCCTTTTCCAACTTTTTCTGAAACACATAGTAAAACGTCAGTACATTTCTTGAACTTGAACCTGGAGATAAAAGACAACCAAATAAACACCAAGGTATAAAACAAAATTACAGATAGGAATTATCTTTTAAAATATCCGAGCTATCATCCATCCTCCTTGAGAAACAACTTACCCTTTGGACAATTCCTGAGATACTGCAGGCACTGCTCAACAATGCAGGCATATGAACAACAATCAAGTCAACTCTACTGCAAGTTACGGGATCGCGGCTATCCCAGACACACGATAAAGAGAGCTAAAAAAAAGAGCAAGAAACATTCTGAGAGACACTACTCTGGAACAGCATACCAGAAAGACAGATCAAGAAGAGAAAATAACTGCGATTTTCAGTTTTTCACCCTTAACCAACAAAATTAAAAAAGAAGTGATTAAACTATGGCCACTCTTGAATGTGGGAGAATCAAATCTTGAGAAACCTAGATTTGCAATTAAGCGAGGGAAGAACCTTCGAGACTCGTTGATCCACACCTATAAAGAACCAAGGGAACCCGTCATCGCCACCTTGTGGAACCAGGCCAAACCCACGGGACATGCGCCATGTGGTACCTGCAGTGCATGTGCAGGAACTACCAGAACCACATCTATCCATATTGGCTGGCGCTACCCATGGCTGCAGAAAAACTTCACAAACTGTAACAGTAAGAACGTGATTTACTTAATAACCTGCCCCTGCAATAAGCAATATGTGGGTATGACCACCCGGTCTATAAAAACTAGACTGGCTGAACACCGGTCATGTATCCGCACCAAAAAACGAACTGCTCCCATGGTAACTCACTTTGTCCAACACCAGCATGAAGCAACGGATGTCAGATGGACAGTCATTGAAAAAGTCAATGTCCCTAAGCGAGGGGGAAACATTCATGATTTACTCTTCAAAAGAGAACAATTATGGATCTTTCGCCTACAAACAGACACGTCCGGCTTGAACGAACCAACTAGCTGGCAAACTCTGGCCACTTTATGAAAAACCATCTTCACTGCATTTGATTATATATATACTAGTCTGTAAATAATGTGATACTATTTATGTGATGCCACCGAATGTATTGGGCTATGGCAATTATGTGAGGTAAAAGCTTGCAGCGCCCCCTAGCTTTTTAGCTAGCTTTTAAGCTTTCACACACTTCTGTCCCCTAGATATCAGGACCTGCAGAGTTATACATGGCGTGACGACTTGTACGTCTTAACCATATATTCCACTAGCATGGATATGGGTCTTTTCAGGAATTATTTGACTGTTTGCTCCCTTTCATAACCCGCCGTACTTTGGGGCCTTGCTCCACGTAGTATGATGCCCTTACTATGTTGAGCCTAATGTGGTGCCCGAATAACGGCACCTACACTTACTCTGCAAACTAGTTCCTCCTTTGTGTCCGTGGCCGTTGCCCCGGCACTGTGGACGCTTTGTTTAATACATCACCTAGACGTGACAGTACCTACGCGAAGCCACGAACATATCCGTGCATGGACCGGCATTTTCCGCGGTGAGCCGTCCCTCCCCGACTTGATATTTTCAAAGCGGCGAAGGTAAGCCCATCTTGAGCATGACATGAGGAAAATCTGAATTTACCGTGCAGGCACAGACTTCTGTCCCTGCCCCCCCTTTTTGTTCGTTATGGGCTCTGAAGTTCAATAGGTCAATTAGTGGACCCTTCTGCCCTACAGTTTCGCTTCCCACTTGCCAGTACTCCCCGTTGGTTGGTTTACCCCAGGGGATTCAGGCACTGCATGATAAGCCATATACGCTATGCTTATTGACACTTGTCTAGCGTAAACATGTCTAGCCTCGGAGCTCCATGAATGAAAATATGCCGTGGGTTCATTTGACTATGACCCCTTCTAATAAGCACTAATTTTAACTACTTGTGATATATTACACTACTGTCCGCCCTCTCTGGTTAAAACATCACTCCCCTCTTTGTTTTCCAGATTCCAGAGCATGACAATAGCTTCTTGCTTTTTGTGGGAAGTATAAATTCTCTCCTTCCAACCACACGGATATTCGTGGGGACCCCTATAACTAGGTAAGACCTAGGTTGAATTTTCATCTTGAGAGCACTGATAAACATCTGTGACACTGCTCAAAAATCATTATGGTACCACTCACTCTCCTCTTTTTGCCCCCCCCCCTCCGTCTTGATCCCGCCTCATCTGCAGGTGGGATTTCCTGGCACGATACAACCTGTTATCTAGACATCGACATCGACACACTAACCCTTCAGTGTCTGTCCAGCCCTGATGAATGTGGCCCTTGTGCCACTGAAACCGGTAGGCTTCAAATATCAGGAAGAGTCCCAGACGAGTAAAACAATGAATTCAAAACCCACCTGGGCTCCCTGATTCAGGACTCCCCATCAAAAAGATGGATTCTGAAAACTAATCATGAGAAAGATCAGAACAGAAGAGGAATACAGGAGAGTCAATAGAAATATGTTGATCTGTACCTCCTTTTTATACCCTGTCGATAGAGAAATCAAATAAAATTACTATTTTTTCATCTATGAAGCAGCCTTTTTTGAAGTAATCCCAAGTACCTCTCTAGAGGGCGAACTAAAAACAAAAATTTAAATATTTTGTGAAAATATCCCCACAGAATTAATCAACCTGAGTTCTATTGTGTGAATGTATAAGGGTACACTCAGGCTTAAGACCCTTTTCCTTAGTCCTTTTGTGTCAAGTGTTCCTTTTACTATGAACATATTGCGTATGTAACCTCCTACCTGACCTGCAGCGGGTCGAATAGCTCTTTTGTTTTCCAAACCCTGTAATTCTCTTCCCAGTAAGACCTTGTCTTCTCTGCTCATTTCTAAACATTTTGGCGGTTCTTTCTGATATGGATTTTCTATAAATTCTATATAAAAACCTTGAGCCGTCTGAAGTACCCAGGGATCCCCTGAAATGTTCAACCAATTTTCCAAAAATCGCGCAGTCCTCCCCCCTACCTCTGGGGTCATAGGAAGTAGGTATGGTAATCTCACCTGTGTTATTCTGCTGACGCTCCCCTCGCCAGATCCTGCCTCTTCCCCTACTCCTCAATTGGAAGAAAGGTGTATGTCTGCGCTCTTCTTGTTTGCGCCAATTCGCTCTGTCTTGGAAGGATCGGTTGTATTGGAACCGGCGAGCTGAGCGACCCCTACCTCTGGCCCGTCCAAAACTTTGCCTCCCGAAAACCCTCTTAAGAAAGGCTTGCGCCTTATCCAAGGCTCCGTAAGAATTCAAAAATGTGGTGAGTTCCTTGATAAAGGAATCCCCAAATAACTTTCCCTTTGCCGAAGAGGCTGATTCCGAGGAGGCTAATTCACTCAATTTTGGGTCGATTTTAACCAACAAGGATCTCCTCCTTTCGGTTCTTATGGCATGATTAGCATTGCCCAACATGCATATCGCCCTTTGGGCCCATCCTATAAGAATAGCCGGATCTATCCCCTTTTACTTTTCCCTCTTCTCCCATCTGGAGAATCTTTGTGAGGGGTCCCGTCATATCAAGCATCTTATCCTGACATGATCGCCAGGATCTATCAAGGCCTTTCCTCACATCTTTTGTGAATTTACTCATAAAGGTTATCATTTTATCATCTATTACAGGTGTATCGGCCGCACCTTCCGGGAGGAGTGGTCTGAGGCATTCCGCCCTCATCTTGCTTCTAGCCTCCTTGGCTAGCGGTGCCCTCAGGCGTTTCTTTAAATATGCCGCAATTCTTTTGGGTGGTTCCCATTCTGATGATCTTGGATGGATCAGTGCTTCTGGATCGAAATCCTCCTCATCTGCACCGTCCTCCTCTGCCTCCTCCTTCTTTCTTTTCTTTAACGCCTCATGGCTTTCCTCATCTGACGAGGATATAGATAGGACTTCCTCCTCTTCTGGGTACTCCTCCTCCCACTCATTCTCACTCTCATTTGAGGTATGAGATGATTCTCGTCCCCTGCTAGGCACCGCCTTGCCTTTCCTTTCCTTTTCCTTTTTCCACCTTTCTTTCCTGGTGGCGTGCCCGGGGGGGTGTGGGCTTCCTCCGTCCTGCGGGCTGATTCACTGCCCCCTTTTGATTTCATACGAGTCTTAAGACCCTTGACCTCCTCCAGGCCCTGAGAAAAACGGAGCCAATCCTCCATCAGCGCTCTTTGCTGAGGATCATGTCCCAGAGAAGCCCCCAGGGCTTTGTGTAAGACATCAGTCATGGCTGTGTGGCTCCTCCTTTGGCTAACACTAGCCTTCCCCTCATCACTGGAGGAACTCCTGATTCTCAGTCCTTGGGGAGTTATGAGGAATTGAATGTTATGAATATATATATATATATATATATATATATATATATATATATATATATATATACACCAGGGGTCTCCAAACTCTCTCAGTACAGAGAAAAAACCAAATAGTAAAGTATTTCCCCCTGGTTCTGCTTATGTCATCGATATAATGACAAATATTAAATCACAGGTTTTACCTGGGACTGTGCCCGTAAAAAGGAGCGGTATCAGCTGACAGCCTGCATGGGCGCTGTTGACCTTTCGAACAGGACGCTACGTTCGTACGATGCGTGCTGTTTAGGATCGAATGGGCAAGTATATATAATCTTTACTGTAGTAACACCACTCGTGTAGACACCTCAAAACTCGAATATAGAATGAAAACGAAGGAGAGAGCGCTGGAACTACGCGGTCCCGTCGTGCTTTCCCTTCTGTTATGCAGTGCCCTCTGTGACGGATCGGAGGAGCTGCGGCCGGCGGTGCATCAGCCCCGTCGCTGCCACAACTTCCTAGAGCCGACTCCCCGTAGCGGATATGCTCCGCCTGAATAGATAAACACTTGCTTGTCAAACGAACTTCATAAAACTCATCAATTCACACACACACAACACTTCACTGAATAAAAGAGAAAAGTACTTAACTCGCTGCCGAGCAGCAAAGAAAGAGGAAGAATAGAAAAAGGACAAGAGCTTTTATTTGAGGACTGTTTTTTGATTGGTTACTTGGAGCACATGGTCAGTTTGAAGACCAATGGGGATGGACTACAAAATCCAAAAACGTCATGGTTATTGTAGTTTTTATTGGTTTTGTATGGTTATTGCATATTTGTTTTTTCTTTGCTGCTGACAGTAAAGATGAAGAGAAAGCATAATCCGAGTCTCCGGTCTTGACATAGAATCTAAATGCAGTTAAACATTTGTCACTGGATATGGTGAAAAACCTATTCGGCTAGTGAAGTGTTCCTGAAAACTCTCAGGTCAGTTAACAATGTGCACAGGACACTAGACGCTTTTTGTCTTAAGAGAATCATTACTTACATATTATTACTCTGATTCACAGGAGAGTATAGAAACGCAGATTTAACCCACCTGATGAAGCCCGAAATGCGTCATAGCAAATAGGAGGAGCCACGACGAGCCCTACCACCTCATCTCAGCCCAGAACTCTCCCCTATTGAGATATCTGTTCTCATGAATTTTCTATTGTGGGTGTAACCATGCAATGTGATTATTGTGTATTTAAATGAACGTATCTAATTAGCTAACACACAAATTGTTTGTACAAGTAGCGCATATGGTGTTAACATTAAAAGTGGTTCTTTTTAGGAACGAAATGTACATTTTCTTGCGTTGTATGTAACTAAATTGTTACAATTTCTATTCAAATCTTGTTTTTACTTTCTTTGTTAGTAAATAATTTGCACATCATTTAAAATTGTATACTTTGACTTAATGGACTCAGGCAATTGATTTTGCCATAGTGTGCCCAGGTCATGCCCCCCAAATTACTCGAGGGACCTCTCTTTGTATGACATTTACTGTGGTGCCATTGGGCCCATGGAGGACATCAGACAACAATGCCTATTGAAGCTGGCAGCTGGCCCTGCCACTAGAGATATCATTGAAGAACTGCCAGCTGACTCCATAGACACTATTCAAGGCCTAAAGACTGATCTTGCCACCTATTTCACACTTCATACAAATGTAGATAACGAAAGACACGTGTTTCTCACTACAAAACAACAGAAGGGTGAAACTATGGATGCCTACGAATCAAGCTAAAACATTGTGATTTTAAAAATGATTCTAAGACTGAGGCCCTGCAGTCATAGATAATCGCAGGTTGTGAGCAGAAATCCAGGGCATTGGAGGAAATACTGATATTGACGAGAGCCGAACTACAAGTAGAGTCGCAAGTGGAGGTCATGGGAAACCCGAAAGTCTTGCATCACACAGCCAGAATTGATTTAAAAGCTGATGGAGGCACAAAGGTCTCCAGGAGAACCATTTTGTTACAGATGTGAGTACGAATTTCCATATGACAGCACCTGTCTGCCGATTGGACAGAGGTCCTCGACATGTGGACTAGGAGTGCTTGGGTGCCCAGTTGCGCCCCAGCTGCGCACCTATGCCACGGCAGAGGTACTCTACCTACATTCTTGCAGCTAAGACAGGAGAACAAGGAGCATTGATTTCCACAGGGAGAACAGTGACATCCTGCGCAAGTTATCATGGCGAATGAAGACGATGGTGCAGCAGCTGGTGCTGGGATGCCACTACCTTCGATGACCCTTGCACCCTTACAAGAGTTTGATGTCTCCAAGGTTCCTTTGGCTTTGGGCCCCAGTTGGGCTGCCTGCGAGAAGCGCCTGGAGATGTTTCTGGAACAAAGAAAATGGTGATGCTTTATTCAGCTGGCCCTGCCGTCAGTAACATTTGTGAGACTCTACGGCCTGCTGACATGTCGTTCAATGCAGCCAAGACTGCCCTCCAAGAACACTTTGCACCCATGGTGAATCTTGACTATGAGCGGTCCCTCATGAGGAATGCTCTACAGAAAGAGGGGGAATCGCTTGACACCTATCACTGCAGGATACGGCAGATGGACACGACTTGTGCTTGGACGGAAGAAGAACACGAGATGCATCAGCAGATCATTCAGGTGTTTCTCCTTTAAGCTGAGATGACAGATACTGCGTGAACCAGGCATTACTCTAGTCCATATTCTAGAACTTGGATGCTCGCATGAACTCGCGGACGTCAGTACGTGTGCCGACATGAAGTCAACCAAGCTGGAAGAGGCTTGCACTGTGGGTCGTCAACAATTCCGGAGGATAGACAAATACCCTCCATGGAACAAGAAAGAAGGGCAGGGTACAGAGGTAACACTGTGTCCCAACTGTGGATACAACCTACCTCACTCAAGTGACTGCGTGGCAAAGGGCACATGTGTGGGAGATGTGGTGTCATCAACCATTTTGCATGAGTATGCCATGCGATTGCACCTTCTACCCACCTGCAGGGACAAGCAGGTCCAAGACAACAATATCAAAGACAGTCGCGCAAGGTTGCACTGGTGGAACAGTCGCCATCTGAGAACTCCTTTTGAGGAAGTACAGATGAAAGAAGAGGAAACCAATAAAGAGGATGTATTCCTCATTTCCGCTATGACCGAATTGAAGGCCTCGAAACGGCGCCAACCCAAATGTACAATTGACATTTGCAACTCGCAGGTTCCAGTGATGATCGATACTGGGGTTTCCATAAGTGTCATGGCTGACGAGCATTATCGTGGACTGACAGGTGTCCCACCTCTGAAGGAGACGCAGGTACGAATTTACACATTCAGGGCAAAAGTCCCACTGCCACTGGAGGGTGTCTTTGTCACGCCGGTTTGCTTTGCATTAGAGCAGAATTCTTTGTCACCAAACTGAACAAGGTTACCCTTCTGGGATGTACTGCGGCAGAGGCCCTGAATATCGTGAATTTTGCATTCCGTGGGTACATTGAAGATGTCTGATCGTTATTGACAAAATTTGCAAAGGTGTTCATAAAGATAGGGAAGTTCACAAGAGAGCAAGTTCGCCTGCACATCGACCCAACGGTACAGCCGACAGCATTGAAGCACATGCAGGTGACATTTCACCTGAGAGCGATGGTGGAGAAGGAACTCAAAAACCTAGTGCACATGGACATTATGGAGGAGCTGGAACGGCCTACCCCATGGGTTTCTCCGAATGTGATCGCTAACAAACCAAAACAACCAGACGCAATTCGAATTTGTGTGGACCTGCGACGCCCGGACAGAGCTATCAAAAGGGAAAGGCATATTACCCCAACGCATGATGAGATCCTGGTGGATATTCAAGGGGCAAAGTTCTACTTGAAACGAGACCTGAGATCACTTTACCATCAATTGATGCTGGACCCCACGTCCCACTACATTACGGCATTTAATACTGTAGGGAAGGCATGGCATCACAAGTATGACACTGACACAATGGATACAATGTGTAAAACCTTTATTGAAAATGTTGCAGTCGCAGAAACTCCTAATTTGCCCCATAACTATGATGCCTGCCCTATCTATTACAAAAAAAGTATAAAAGGAGAAATGTATGCAAAAGAAAAAGTAAGTGTTCAAATGAATAAAGGTAGTTGAACCAGCTCTCCTCCTCACTTTACACCTAACGGAGTACGGCTGTCCCTGTATGCAGGACACTTACTCTGGCTCGGTTTCTAACACTCTAAGCAGTTCCAAACCATGGATTACGGCATGCCTGGCCTTCCATATTAAAGTCTTTTTCTTGACTTTCCAAAATTGCATTTCCACTGTAAAGCTCACAAAGGTCTCCCTCTGCCAGGCTCAGACCCTACAGCACACAGTTCACAAAGGTCCCCCTCTGCTTGGCTCAAACCTTACAGCACACAGTTCATGAAGGTCTCCCCCTGCCGGGCTCAGACCTCTCACGTCACAGTTGAACACAAACTTGCAAGGCGCTCCCTTCCCCAAGTTTATTGTACTTTTGGTCTCCCTAAATCGGGCTCAAACCCCTTTCAAAGACTTTCGAATGTGTGTGGTATTTTTACTAGACCATCCAGACCATTGCACGACCACTTCGGATCAAAGTTCACAGTTACTTTCACTTAATTTGCTTTCGCTCTTCTGTTTGCTTTATAACTTCAAACAATGTACCTTTCGCTGAGACTTTCGAATGGGCTACTTCCTTTTACCCAACCACTCTGTTACTTAGTATCACTGATCTCACAGCTGCTTTTTACTTCACTCATTAGTTCATTCACAGGTCTGCCTTTCTTCCCGTCTCAACCACATGCGTGCAGCCTTCACTTGTGATATGATGTTGCTACTTCATTTGCTTTAACACACCAGTCTCTCAGGTCGCTTGCCAACTCACTAGCTGTGTGCGCTTTCTTTCTTTGTCATTTTCAATTCACGAGTAAAGGTTAGTACCACAGGGCTGGTCTTGCCTCCCCAACTCTGCCGTTCACCCGGGAGGGTTGTTGGCATCCTTGGGACACAATACAATCTTCACCTATAGGATATGGCCATCTCCACGTGTCTTTTGCAGTCTGTCTGAGGCAACGACCTCCAGAAGGGAACCCTTGGGGTTTTCGACCCGCTGCTCTCATCCCTTGGTCCGTTGCTCTGCTCCAGTAGGTGTGCCCTTGTCCCAGAAGTTCTGCTCATGCTCGTGTTCCGCCTTGCTCAGAGTGTGTCTTTAGGTGTTTCTTTGTTTTCGTGTGAGGAGAGCTAACTGGTTTCAGGTGTATGCAGTTAGTGCAAAGTGCCTGACTTTTCCTGACCCGTTTAACGAGACATGTCCAGTACGATGTGAGAGAGTAAGTCCGGTTGCTCTCAGTCATCCTCTTCCTCAGCCCAGTGTTTGTGAAAAAAGGGGGGGTTGGGAATTCGGATGAAAAAAGGGGAATACCGCATCTCACCATCGGCTGCCCTACCTCCACTCCCCGCAGACCCCTCATCCATGTGATCCTCCCGCACTGGTCCACCCCCAGGGTCTGGATCCAAAGGCGATGGCCGTGACACAATCTAGTTTCTCACACTACTCATCAGCGTTTGTATCAGTACAAGCGGCTCAACTTTAGAATCTCTTCTGTCGCAGAAATGTTTCAAAACACAATCCACGGTGTGCTGGCTGGGGTGAAAGGAGCTATCAATATCAGCAATTATATTATGGTCTACTCCAGCTCGGAACGGGAACACCTGGATTAACTGGGCACGACCTGGCACGCATTCAGCAGCTGGGACTCAAGCTGCATGAGGACGAATGCGCATTTATGCAAAGGCAAATCGAATTCTTTGGGTTTGTGTTCCAGGAAGACGGGATCTCCCCAGACCCTGCAAAAGTGAGGGACATGCAGGTGGCAGGCCCTCCTGCCAGTGCCTTGGAAGTATGTAGTGTTTTTGGTATGGTCACGTACTGCAGGAGGTTCATAGGCTACCTGGCCACATTATCGGAGCCACTCTGCAATCTAACGCAAAAGGACTACGCCCAGAGTTGGACCGCCCTCGAGCAAAGTGCATTCAAGGAGATTAAAAACGTACATACGGCTGAAGACACGATGACGTTCTTTGACCCCAACAAGAAAGCAGAGATGATTGTAGACGTCAGCGCGTTTGGAGTAGGGGCAGTACTGGCACAACCTGACAACCAAGGGAATGCCCGTCCGGGGGCATTTGTGAGCAGAGCACTGTTGGCTACGGAACAGATGTATTCGCAGATAGAACGTGAGGCTCTAGCCATGCTCTGGGGCTGTAAACATTTTCGCTTGTACGTGTATGGCAAGTCAGTTATGGTGGTCACTGACCACAAGCCGCGTCTCCTGATCATGGTGGGCTTGTCCTCCAAACCGCCGGCTTAGATCGACAGGTGGTTACTTGCCCTGCAGGAGCATGACCTGGAACTGGTGTGCTTGCCAGGGAGCTCTAACGCCGCCGTTTTCTTTTCCTGACACCTGGCAGAGGCAAATGAATCAGGGAAGTATGATGAGGAAAGAGAGACGGAAGAGTTCCTACTTACCCTACTGTCGGTGGCTACACCCGTACCAATGTCTCTTGAGGAAATACAAGAGGCGTCGGCGAACAACAACTGTTTCCTACTGCTCAAGTCAGCAGGGATGCAAGGAGAGTGGAAACATGCCCTGGAGAAGATAAGCAAGCACACTCATGATGCAAGGAGAACCCTGGAGCAAATGTGGCATGTGCAATCTGAACCTGACTTTCATGGACAGTGGGACGATCCTCAGGGGGTCGAAAATGGTCATCCCTACCAGCTCAGTGCCTTGGGTGCTGGATTTGGCTCACACGGGACATCAGGGATTGGCAAAAACCAAAGCCTGGCTACGGAGGAAAGTCTGGTTCCCAGGTCTTGAAGAAAAAGTGGAAGAGTTGGTCCATACCTGTCTGTGGTGTCAGGCAGCGTTGCCACGCCAAAGGGAGCCCCACATCGAATCCATGGACCAGAGTGACGTTCCCTGGGGAACAGTGAATATGGACTTTGGGTCCACCTGCTGACAACCATTTAATGATGCTCATAGATCAATAGTCACGGTATCCAGAGGTGGAGTTTGTAGAATCCACCTCGCATGAACACATAATGCCAGGCCTCGAGAAGATCTTTGCTACCCATGAGCACCTCGACGAAGTGTACACAGACAATGGACTGCCCTTTCAGAGCGGCAGGTTCGCTGAGTACCTCCAGCGCCTAAAGGATCCAGCATCACAAGATCACCCCGGTGTGGCCGAGAACAAACAGGGAAGTGGAAAGAATGACGAGAACCCTAAATAAAGTATTTTGCATTGCTCATGGACAAGGGTTGGGGGCGATTTGCAAGCTCTCTACCAGTTCTTGTCGGAATACTGCACTACCTCGCATTGCTTGACTGGGGTACCACCGTCTGAGGCCCTGTTCCAGCGATGCCCAAGAGGACTGTTACCGGATCACCCAATCCGTGGCCCGGGTGTGACCGATGACGACATGGTGTGGGAGCGAAGAAGAAGGGAAAATGAAAGAGAAAATGTCAGGAGAGGGTTACGAGACCAGCACTTGGAAGTAGGTGACAAGGTGCTTATACGGTCAAGATATCTGAGCGGGAAAATGTCTCTACCCCATGAGCCTACACGCATGGACATGGTGATGACCAAGGGTACAATGGCCACTATGTCGGATTGCCAAACAGAAGTAACAAGAAACTCCAGTTTCTTTTGCAGGTTTGCTGACGGATCTGGGGAAGGCAGCAGAGAAGACCCTACAAGAGGGAGGCGAGCGAGTCCCCCGCGGTGGCCAGGCCTTGGGAGTGATGAGTCCGACATGGGAGGACCCGAGTCCAGCGATGGAGAGGAAGAACCCATAGATCAAAGAGGAGGGGGTATGACTCTGAGGGAGGAGAATCCGGAGAGAGGCAGAAGATACCCATTGAGAGAACATCGTTGGCAACCGGTCTACCTCAAGGATTTTGAAGTCGATATCCCTTGAGAACATCCCTGATTTGCCTCAGCAGAACTGGCCGTCGTGGTGAAGGCAGCCTTATAAACCTTGTGATGTCACCTGTTGCGACTGTTGTGAAAATGTAATGTTTGTTGTGTTTGGTTCTGAAAAAGGAGGAGTGCGGTGTGTCTCTTTAAGAGCCTCGGGACGTGTTAAGTCACAAGGCCAAGTTTATAAATATGGGACGTCCGGAGCACGAGCGGCAGTGCATCCGGAGACCCGAAACGAGCACAAGGTGTCTGTGTGAAGTATTACCAATGGGGGGCAGGCCCAATCTAGATATGGCATCCACAACACACGTCACTTCCCACCCCGCTCCACTCACTAGTCCCGCCCCCTCACTACAATTCCTGTATGCCCCAAAGCTACACAGTAGAAGAATAATTAGCACTATCACACAAATATTGCCTTCGAGCAGAAAACAGTCCTCCAATGTATTTCTGGTTGTATGCATGTGTGGGTGCAAGAAAGAACCCAGGCCAGCCACCAAACGGTCTGGAGTACTACTGTGATGCTGTGAGCCCTTTCTGATTGGTACTGACTGTAGGGCCCCTACAGCGAGAGAGACCAAACACCACCCATACAGTTTTCGCATTGATTGTAAATATTCTATTAATTGTAGAAACACCTTAAAATGCAGATTTCAATCCAAACATTATATTTACTTTTGAATTATAATGTTTTAAAGATGATTTAAAGGCTAAGCGCATTGGTTTAAAGCATGGGTGCACAACTTACGGCCCGCGGGCCAGTTGCGGCCTGCCATGCTGTTTTGTCCGTCCCGCCAGGAACAAAGACTTTCCTAATGGAGTGCAGCCCGCAAGCAGCATTGACCGCACTCCATTAAGAAAGGTCTTTGTTAGTCTTCCGGGCCGGATGAAAAACTGACCCTTATTGGCCCAGTGCACACGCACTACGTAGCTCCTATGGGTCACGTAGTACGTGTGTGCTGCACCAACGGAGGGCCAGCACTATGGCTTGTGTGGTCAATAAGGGTTGATGCCGTAAGGCATTTCAGCTTTGCCACGCCAGCCGTAGTACCAGAAACCTTGCCAGCGTTCCAGCTAGCCTGCCTTCCAGCATGTCCGGTAAGTACATATTTTGGGGTGGTCGGGTCTGTCCTGCCTGTATGTGTGCTTTTGTGTATATGTTGAGATGCAGGGGTGGGAGGGATGTGTCAGGTCTGTCTGTAAGTTTGTTTGTGTGTGTATGGGCACTGTATGTCGAGATAGGGGTGTCAGGTCTGTCTGTATTTTTGTTTTTGTGTGTATGGGCAGTGTATGTTGAGATGCAGGGGTCGGGGGTGTCTGATTTGTCTGTATGTTTGTTTTTGTGTGTATGTACAGTGTATGTTGAGATGTGGGGGTGGGGGTGTCGGGTCTGTCTATATGTTTGTGTGTGTGGACAGTGTATGTTGAGATGTGGGGGGGTGTTGGATCTGTGTGTATGTTTGTTTTTGTGTGTATGGACAGTGTATGTTGAGATGTGGTGGTGGGGGGATGTCGGCTCTGTCTGTATGTTTGTTTTTGTGTGTATGGACAGTATGTTGAGACGCGGGGGTTGGGGTGTAGGGTCTGTGTGTATGTATTCATGGTGTATGCTTGTTAGTCTGTATGTTGAGATTGCGGTGTGAGGGGGTTCGGGTCTGTATGTGTGTATGTGAAA
The DNA here is from genome assembly GCF_040938575.1 of Ambystoma mexicanum. Lineage (NCBI taxonomy): Eukaryota > Metazoa > Chordata > Amphibia > Caudata > Ambystomatidae > Ambystoma > Ambystoma mexicanum. The sequence continues at coordinate 1,193,033,710 of NC_090935.1, read as the reverse complement.
AGACTGGAGGGGGTGTCTGTACCCCTGCTCTCTATATGGTAGAGGAGAGACACAGAGGACCCCAGCCAAGATTCTCTATTTGGTAAAACGTGGGCAAGCAATCAAGTTCTAGCTCGTAGGAGGTGATGCAGGCTGGTTCTTAAGTACAGTGTAGTCCCCAAGCACACACAAAGGAATGCCACACACTGTATTAGTGAAGACACAGTTCTTTATATAAATAGGATTCAGATTATGTACACAATCACAATAACACACTTTGTGCTCAGTTAATCTAAAATGGCAAATATATACACAGTTCTACATGGTACCACAATTACTATTAGATTTCGTTAAAGTGCATCAACTGTACTTAGTTTAAATGTCACACAAATCAAGTAATAAAGAGAACCAACAATAGACATAGGAAAGTAGTTGGTTAGAACGATTGGCAGAATACTGGACCCGTTTATCTAGACACAGTTCTGTCTGGAGATTCCCCCCACCTGGGCAACCTGTAAATAAAGATATATCGTACAAGCCCAGTCCATATATTGTTCACAAGAGTCTTATTTCCTTCTAAATAGTTCTACAACCCCAATATAACTGGAATAGACGAGTTTGACGTCGGGTCGTCGATGGATCCTTCTAGAGCAGCCCCCTTTAAGGCAGGAGCCACGAATCGTTGAGATCCCATGAGGAAAAAGGGTGAACACTGTTGTTGAGGAAGCAGCTTTGGTTCTTGCAGTGCACGTTGGCAATCGGTCGAAAACATCCTGCAGGCTGAGGCGTGCGGTGCACCTCGACGACAAGTGTTCGTTGCCACAAGGAGTCGGCGGCCTTGACTTTCTCCGGCAGGATGAAAGCGTTCGATAAGGATGAGCAAGGGAGTCCTTGTTCTTAGGCAAAGGAGCACTGCGGCTCCGGTCGGCAACAGTGATGAACTTCAATGTCCGGGTGCTTCTCTTCGTCCTTTCGCGGCGGTCCACGTCTCCGGTCGGCAGCCTTTTTAGGGCCTTTTGAGGGTCTTACATCCAGGGAGCTTTGGCAAAGATCAGCTGGTGCACGATGGTCCCTCGTAGCTCGGTAAGAGGTCTCCTAGCCAGGTCCTCTCTTGGATCAGTTCCTTAAAGGCACAGCAGCTTTCAGATTAGCGAAGGACAGCAGCATCAGTTCTTCTTCTTCCATAGGGCTTCAAAGTTAAGCATCAGTTTCGACTTCAGCTTCTGAACGATTTCTAGCAGTAAGAGGCCCCCAGATATACTGTTTATCTCCCGTTCACTCTGCTGGGTCACACTCAGGCAACCAATCATTCAGAAGGGCATTGAGGCAGCCAGGCAGCCAATCAGACTCGCAGTGCATTCAGGCCATTCTTCTCCATCCAGACATTCACAACACAGGATGTGGATTCCGACAAGCACCCAGCCATTCAGCACTACACAATGCATTCATACCAGTTTCGGGCAGGGCTGTCTCAGTCATTGTGTCAACCACCAGATACTAGACACCCACAACACGGAATGCATATTTGTCACACACTCCATTCACCCAGGTCCCAACCCACGGGCGTACCCACAACATACAGTCACTGGGAAGGCTCCAGCCAGTCTGGCCTGGACTTCCCCACAACACCATATATGGAACTTCCACCCAACAGCCAGTCAGGGGGAAGAGACAGAGTCAGGGCTTACCGGGACTTCACAGGGGCCATCTTGTTTCCTATCAGGAATCAACCGATTCCACTGGCAGGGCCTGGGTATCCCAAAATGGAGGACACTCAGAGCATCTGTCAAATTCAGCATGGAGCTGCCACCAGCCCATACCCTGCTCTGCGGGCCCACAGGTGCCCAAAAGCATACACTAGGAGTACAGGGTTGTACTCCCACCCACGGGTGTCATAAGGGTATCCCAAGGGTCTGTTCACCAAACCAAAAAGAGGAAGAGCTGCACTGACAGGAGTCCCATATGAACTCCTGCGCAGAAAACAAGACAGAGCATACATGATAAAACAATAAAGGACAAGGATATGGAGGCCCTGTCCCTCCAATGCATTTCCAGCATCACAGTCTGTATGCATGGTGTATGCTTGTTAGTCTGTATGCTGAGATGGGGTGGGGGATTCAGGTCTGTATGGGTGTATGTATGTATGGTGTGTGCTTGTTAGTCTGTGTGCTGAGATGGGGTGGGGGGTTTGGGTCTATATGGGGGTATGTGTCACGATCCTGCTTGCCTGCCACCCAGCACCGCTACCTGCTCCTCTTCCATTTTTTCCTTGTTTTACAGCTGCAGTTTTGGACTAATCTAATTGCATGTTCCATTCCGGCTTTTGGGTTAAACCAGCAGATGCATTCTGGGACATGTATGCTGTCCAAAAGGCAGAGGGCTGGAGGAGGCATACTAAATACATTTGTTTGCAGCAATCTACTAAGAGCTGCAGAGGGCCTGATTGCATTCACCTGTTCCAAGCTACTGCAGGCTAGGCTGCAGAGAGCTGTAGAGCACTTGATTAGAAACCACTGCTGCTACTGCTGCAGGCTATTGAAGCCAGGGCTGGACTTAATTGAACACAGCTGCCAGAGTCTGGAAACAGCTCCGCCCTGCTGGCCTGCTGGCTGGGAGGGTCTTCATAAGCTCACTTTGAACAGAAGTAGTTTGGGAGTTTGTGCTGGTGCTCCTGTTACCAGTTTTTGACCTTTCCTGGAAATCATCTTTTGGCCTTTTGATTCCTGTTGCTGTTGATGCTTGCAGCTCCCTCTCCAGTCTGCTGCAGCCTTCTGCCCTGTGCCTCTGGGCTCCCACCTGGCAGCTCTGCCACACTCTGCTGCCTTCCGCCCTGCTCCTCTGGGCTCCCACCTGATGGCTCTGCCGCACTCCGCTGCCTTCTGCCCTGCTCCTCTGGGCTCCCACCTGACGGCTCTGACGCACGCCAATGCCTTCCGCCCTGCTCCTCTGGGCTCCCACCTGACTGCTCTGCCGCACTCCCCTGCCTTCCGCACTGCTCCACTGGGCTCCCACCTGGCAGCTCTACCACACTCCACTGCCTTCTGCCCTGCTCCTCTGGGCTCACACCTGGCGGCTCGGCCACACTCTGCTGCCTTCCGCCCTGCTCCTCTGGGCTCCTACCTGACGGCTCTGCCGCACACCTGTACCTTCTGCCCTGCTCCTCTGGGCTCCAGCGTGATGGCTCTGCCGCACTCTCCTGCCTTACGCCCTGCTCCACTGGGCTCCCACCTGGCAGCTCTGCCACACTCCGCTACCTTCTGCCCTTCTCCTCTGGGCTTCCCTGCCTGGCATCCTTGCCACATTCCTCTGCCTTCTGCCCTGTTCCTCTGGGCGCCTTGCCTCGCAACCTGCCTGTTCTAGCTTCTGACATCCTGTCCTGTACCTGGTTATGTCTTTCAACGCTGCTTTCTACTTGTATACATATTGGTCCACTGTGGTGCCTCCACTTGAATCCGTTTTGCAGTGTGACCCTGGGTTGGTCTCCGTTCAGATCAGATAAGGGAAGACTTATGTTGCCTTCGCCTAGTCCATTGAAGTCGTACCTGCCTCAGTATATGGTCTTTCAGTTTTACCCTTGCGCTGAGTACATCAGTTTCCTCGGCACGCCTAAGTCATGACGTTGCTGTATGACTGTTAAGAGTAATCTGCTGGTACCTATCCCAAGGGCTTTCCTTAATCCCTGGAAACCCCTTACATTTCCAGTACACCCTTATTTCTGATCAATCCAAGTTACACCACCCATAGTGTTTTCGCATTGATTGTAAATATTCTATTAATTGTAGAAACACCTTAAAATGCAGATTTCAATCCAAACATTATATTTACTTTTGAATTATAATGTTTTAAAGATGATTTAAAGGCTAAGCGCATTGGTTTAAAGCATGGGTGCACAATTTACGGCCCGCGGGCCAGTTGCGGCCTGCCATGCTGTTTTGTCCGTCCCGCCAGGAACAAAGACTTTCCTAATGGAGTGCAGCCCGCAAGCAGCATTGACCGCACTCCATTAAGAAAGGTCTTTGTTAGTCCTCCGGGCCGGATGAAAAACTGACCCTTATTGGCCCAGTGCACACGCACTACGTAGCTCCTATGGGTCACGTAGTACGTGTGTGCTGCACCAACGGAGGGCCAGCACTATGGCTTGTGTGGTCAATAAGGGTTGATGCCGTAAGGCATTTCAGCTTTGCCACGCCAGCCGTAGTACCAGAAACCTTGCCAGCGTTCCAGCTAGCCTGCCTTCCAGCATGTCCGGTAAGTACATATTTTGGGGTGGTCGGGTCTGTCCTGCCTGTATGTGTGTTTTTGTGTATATGTTGAGATGCAGGGGTGGGAGGGATGTGTCGGGTCTGTCTGTAAGTTTGTTTGTGTGTGTATGGGCACTGTATGTCGAGATGCAGGGGTCGGGGGTGTCTGATTTGTCTGTATGTTTGTTTTTGTGTGTATGGACAGTGTATGTTGAGATGTGGGGGTGGGGGTGTCGGGTCTGTCTATATGTTTGTGTGTGTGGACAGTGTATGTTGAGATGTGGGGGGGTGTTGGATCTGTGTGTATGTTTGTTTTTGTGTGTATGGACAGTGTATGTTGAGATGTGGTGGTGGGGGGATGTCGGCTCTGTCTGTATGTTTGTTTTTGTGTGTATGGACAGTATGTTGAGACGCGGGAGTTGGGGTGTAGGGTCTGTGTGTATGTATTCATGGTGTATGCTTGTTAGTCTGTATGTTGAGATTGCGGTGTGAGGGGGTTCGGGTCTGTATGTGTGTATGTGAAAAGACTGGAGGGGGTGTCTGTACCCCTGCTCTCTATATGGTAGAGGAGAGACACAGAGGACCCCAGCCAAGATTCTCTATTTGGTAAAACGTGGGCAAGCAATCAAGGTCTAGCTCGTAGGAGGTGATGCAGGCTGGTTCTTAAGTACAGTGTAGACCCCAAGCACACACAAAGGAATGCCACACACTGTATTAGTGAAGACACAGTTCTTTATATAAATAGGATTCAGATTATGTACACAATCACAATAACACACTTTGTGCTCAGTTAATCTAAAATGGCAAATATATACAGAGTTCTACATGGTACCACAATTACTATTAGATTTCGTTAAAGTGCATCAACTGTACTTAGTTTAAATGTCACACAAATCAAGTAATAAAGAGAACCAACAATAGACATAGGAAAGTAGTTGGTTAGAACGATTGGCAGAATACTGGCCCCGTTTATCTAGACACAGTTCTGTCTGGAGATTCCCCCCACCTGGGCAACCTGTAAATAAAGATATATCGTACAAGCCCAGTCCATATATTGTTCACAAGAGTCTTATTTCCTTCTAAATAGTTCTACAACCCCAATATAACTGGAATAGACGAGTTTGACGTCGGGTCGTCGATGGATCCTTCTAGAGCAGCTCCCTTTAAGGCAGGAGCCACGAATCGTTGAGATCCCATGAGGAAAAAGGGTGAACACTGTTGTTGAGGAAGCAGCTTTGGTTCTTGCAGTGCACGTTGGCAATCGGTCGAAAACATCCTGCAGGCTGAGGCGTGCGGTGCACCTCGACGACAAGTGTTCGTTGCCACAAGGAGTCGGCGGCCTTGACTTTCTCCGGCAGGATGAAAGCGTTCGATAAGGATGAGCAAGGCAGTCCTTGTTCTTAGGCAAAGGAGCACTGCGGCTCCGGTCGGCAACAGTGATGAACTTCAATGTCCGGGTGCTTCTCTTCGTCCTTTCGCGGCGGTCCACGTCTCCGGTCCGCAGCCTTTTTAGGGCCTTTTGAGGGTCTTACGTCCAGGGAGCTTTGGCAAAGATCAGCTGGTGCACGATGGTCCCTCGTAGCTCGGTAAGAGGTCTCCTAGCCAGGTCCTCTCTTGGATCAGTTCCTTAAAGGCACAGCATCTTTCAGATTAGCGAAGGACAGCAGCATCAGTTCTTCTTCTTCCATAGGGCTTCAAAGTTAAGCATCAGTTTCGACTTCAGCTTCTGAACGATTTCTAGCAGTAAGAGGCCCCTAGATATACTGTTTATCTCCCGTTCACTCTGCTGGGTCACACTCAGGCAACCAATCATTCAGAAGGGCATTGAGGCAGTCAGGCAGCCAATCAGACTCGCAGTGCATTCAGGCCATTCTTCTCCATCCAGACATTCACAACACAGGATGTGGATTCCGACAAGCACCCAGCCATTCAGCACTACACAATGCATTCATACCAGTTTCGGGCAGGGCTGTCTCAGTCATTGTGTCAACCACCAGATACTAGACACCCACAACACGGAATGCATATTTGTCACACACTCCATTCACCCAGGTCCCAACCCACGGGCGTACCCACAACATACAATCACTGGGAAGGCTCCAGCCAGTCTGGCCTGGACTTCCCCACAACACCATATATGGAACTTCCACCCAACAGCCAGTCAGGGGGAAGAGACAGAGTCAGGGCTTACCGGGACTTCACAGGGGCCATCTTGTTTCCTATCAGGAATCAACCGATTCCACTGGCAGGGCCTGGGTATCCCAAAATGGAGGACACTCAGAGCATCTGTCAAATTCAGCATGGAGCTGCCACCAGCCCATACCTTGCTCTGTGGGCCCACAGGTGCCCAAAAGCATACACTAGGAGTACAGGGTTGTACTCCCACCCACGGGTGTCATAAGGGTATCCCAAGGGTCTGTTCACCAAACCAAAAAGAGGAAGAGCTGCACTGACAGGAGTCCCATATGAACTCCTGCGCAGAAAACAAGACAGAGCATACATGATAAAACAATAAAGGACAAGGATATGGAGGCCCTGTCCCTCCAATGCATTTCCAGCATCACAGTCTGTATGCATGGTGTATGCTTGTTAGTCTGTATGCTGAGATGGGGTGGGGGATTCAGGTCTGTATGGGTGTATGTATGCATGGTGTGTGCTTGTTAGTCTGTGTGCTGAGATGGGGTGGGGGGTTTGGGTCTATATGGGGGTATGTGTCACGATCCTGCTTGCCTGCCACCCAGCACCGCTACCTGCTCCTCTTCCATTTTTTCCTTGTTTTACAGCTGCAGTTTTGGACTAATCTAATTGCATGTTCCATTCCGGCTTTTGGGTTAAACCAGCAGATGCATTCTGGGACATGTATGCTGTCCAAAAGGCAGAGGGCTGGAGGAGGCATACTAAATACATTTGTTTGCAGCAATCTACTAAGAGATGCAGAGGGCCTGATTGCATTCACCTGTTCCTGTTCCAAGCTACTGCAGGCTAGGCTGCAGAGAGCTGTAGAGCACTTGATTAGAAACCACTGCTGCTACTGCTGCAGGCTATTGAAGCCAGGGCTGGACTTAATTGAACACAGCTGCCAGAGTCTGGAAACAGCTCCGCCCTCCTGGCCTGCTGGCTGGGAGGGTCTTCATAAACTCACTTTGAACAGAAGTAGTTTGGGAGTTTGTGCTGGTGCTCCTGTTACCAGTTTTTGACCTTTCCTGGAAATCATCTTTTGGCCTTTTGATTCCTGTTGCTGTTGATGCTTGCAGCTCCCTCTCCAGTCTGCTGCAGCCTTCTGCCCTGCGCCTCTGGGCTCCCACCTGGCATCTCTGCCACACTCTGCTGCCTTCCGCCCTGCTCCTCTGGGCTCCCACCTGATGGCTCTGCCGCACTCCGCTGCCTTCTGCCCTGCTCCTCTGGGCTCCCACCTGACGGCTCTGACGCACTCCAATGCCTTCCGCCCTGCTCCTCTGGGCTCCCACCTGACTGCTCTGCCGCACTCCCCTGCCTTCCGCCCTGCTCCACTGGGCTCCCACCTGGCAGCTCTACCACACTCCACTGCCTTCTGCCCTGCTCCTCTGGGCTCACACCTGGCGGCTCGGCCACACTCTGCTGCCTTCCGCCCTGCTCCTCTGGGCTCCTACCTGACGGCTCTGCCGCACACCTGTACCTTCTGCCCTGCTCCTCTGGGCTCCAGCCTGATGGCTATGCTGCACTCTCCTGCCTTACGCCCTGCTCCACTGGGCTCCCACCTGGCGGCTCTGCCACACTCCGCTACCTTCTGCCCTTCTCCTCTGGGCTTCCCTGCCTGGCATCCTTGCCACATTCCTCTGCCTTCTGCCCTGTTCCTCTGGGCGCCTTGCCTCGCAACCTGCCTGTTCTAGCTTCTGACATCCTGTCCTGTACCTGGTTATTTCTTTCAACGCTGCTTTCTACTTGTATACATATTGGTCCACTGTGGTGCCTCCACTTGAATCCGTTTTGCAGTGTGACCCTGGGTTGGTCTCCGTTCAGATCAGATAAGGGAAGACTTATGTTGCCTTCGCCTAGTCCATTGAAGTCGTACCTGCCTCAGTATATGGTCTTTCAGTTTTACCCTTGCACTGAGTACATCAGTTTCCTCGGCACGCCTAAGTCATGACGTTGCTGTATGACTGTTAAGAGTAACCTGCTGGTACCTATCCCAAGGGCTTTCCTTAATCCCTAGAAACCCCTTACATTTCCAGTACAGTACACCCTTATTTCTGATCAATCCAAGTTACCCAGTGTACTTGCTTGTCTTTGCCTTTTCTCTGTCTCTTGGTTTACAGCCTGCTCCTGTAGTTCCTGTGAATACCTGTTTCAACTAACAGCTTGGTATGTATCTTTAATCTGTTATATGCTGGCATTGTCCCCGGAATCTCCCCTAATCTACTTGCATACAGTGAGAGATAGCCTCTGCCCTGTGCGCTCTGCCTAGACTTGTGACAGTATGTATAAGTTATGCAGTGTACTTGCTTGTCTTTGCCTTTTCTCTGTCTCTTTGTTTACAGCCTGCTCCTGTAGTTCCTGTGAATACGTGTTTCAACTAACAGCTTGGTATGTATCTTTAATCTGTTATATGCTAGCATTGTCCCAGGAATCTCCCTTAATCTACTTGCATACAGTGAGAGATAGCCTCTGCCCTGTGCTCTCTGCCTAGACTTGTGACAGTATGTATGCATGGTGAATGTGTGTTAGTTTATATGCTGAGACGGGGTGCGGGGTTTGGGTCTGTATGGGTGTATGTATGCATGGTGTATGGTTGTTAGTCTGTATGCTGGGTTGGGGGAGGGGGTTTGAGTCGGTTCAGGTGTATGTATGCATGGTGCATGCTTGTTAGTCTGTATGTTGAGATGGGGTGGGGGGGTTGGGTCTGTATGGGTGTATGTATGCATGGTGTATACTTGTTCGTTTGTATGCTGAGATGAGGGTGGGGTTTGGGTCTGTATGGGTGTATGTATGCATGGTGTATGGTTGTTAGTCTGTATGCTGAGATGGGGTGGGGGCTCAGTCTGTATGGGTGTATGTATGCATGGTGTATGCTTGTTAGTTTGTATGCTGAGATGGGGGAGTGGGGTTCGGGTCTGTATGGGTGTATGTATGCATGGTGTATGCTTGTTAGTCTGTATACTGAGATGGGGTGGGGGTTCGGGTCTGTAAGGTTATGTATGCATGGCGTATGCTTGCTAGTCTGTATGCTGAGATGGGGTGGGGGATTTGGGTCTATATGTATGTCTGTTTTTGTGTGTATCAACAGGGTGGGGTGGTGGGGGGTGTTGGGTCTGTCTGTATGTTTGTTTTTGTGTGTATGGACAGTATGTTGAGATGTGGGGGTGGAGGGGGACGGGTCTGTCTGTATGTTTGTTTTTGTGTGTATGGACAGTGTATGTTGAGATGCAGGGGCGGGGGTGTCGGGTCTGTATGGGTGTGTGTATTCATTGTGTATGCTTGTTAGTCTGTATTCTGAGATGGAGGTTGGGGGGTTCGGGTCTGTTTGGGTGTATCTATGCATGGTGTATGCTTGTTAGTTTGTATGCTGAGTTGGGGGTTTCGGGTCTGAATGGGTGTATGTATGCATGGCATATGCTTGTTAGTCTGTATGCTGAGATGGGGTGAAGGGGCAGTGTCTGTATGGGTGTATGTATGCATGGTGTATGCATGTTAGTTTGTATGCTGAGAAGGGGTTGGGGGTTGGGTCTGTATGTGTGTATGTATGCATGGTGTATGCTTGTTAGTCTGTATGCTGAGATGGGGAGGGGGGTTTGGGTCTGTATGGGTGTATGTATGCACGGTGTATGCTTGGTAGTTTGTATGCTGAGATGGGGTGGGGGGTCGGGTCTGTATGGGTGTATGTATGCATGGTGTATGCTTGTTAGTCTGTATACTGAGATGGGGGTGGGGGTTCGGTCTGTATGGGTGTATATATGCATGGTGTATGCTTGTTAGTCTGTATGCTGAGATGGGGGAGTGGGGTTCAGGTCTGTGTGGGTGTATGTATGCATGGTGTATGCTTGTTAGTCTGTATGCTGAGATGGGGTGGGGTGATTCGGGTCTATATGTATGTCTGTTTTTGTGTGTATGGACAGTATGTTGAGATGGGGGGTGGGGGGTGCCGGGTCTGTCTGTATGTTTGTTTTTGTGTGTATGGACAGTGTATTTTGAGATGCAGGGTGGAAGGTGTCGGGTCTGTATGGGTGTATGTATGCATGATGTATGCTTGTTAGTTTGTATGCTGAGATGGGATGGGGGTTTCGGGTCTGTATGGGTGTATGTATTCATTGTGTATGCTTGTTAGTCTGTATGCTGAGATGGGGGTGGGGGTTCGGGTCTGTATGGGTGTATGTATGCATGGTGTATGCTTGTTAGTTTGTATGCTGAGATGGGGTGGGGGTTTCGGGTCTGTATGGGTGTATGTATGCATGGTGTATGCTTGTTAGTCTGTATGCTGAGATGGGTGTGGGGATGGGGTCTGTATGGGTGTATGTATGCATGGTGCATGCTTGTTAGTCTGTATGCTGAGATGGGGTGGGGGGTTTGGGTCTGTATGGGTGTATGTATGCATGGTGTATGCTTATTATTTTGTATGCTGAGATGGGGGAGCTAAAACACAGCTGACAATGCAACAGGGTGTTTTTGCCCAGAAATAAAAAGAATCTGAATGTGCCACCTTGCAAGTTCTAAGGTTGCACAGCTTATTGCAAGGTGACCCATTGTGTCAGGCTGCGGATCGATCCTTGAACCCCTCTGTAAATTTATCGATTTCTTTCTGGAACTTCTATGCCAACTTTCTCCCACATACCTCAAAGATACAATGTCCACCATCAACATCTTTGAAAATGTGACCTTCGATAACAAGACTGAGATCTTTGTGACGCTGGACATAAAGGCATTATATACCAGCATTCAACAAACTGCAGCCCTGAATTGTATACGGAACCATCTAACCATCACATGGAAAAAGAGAGAGTCCCAGTTAACTTAATTCTGGAATTGTTAGAAATAGCTCTTACCAAGAAGGTTTTCATGTTTGACGACACCTTCTATCTCCAAATCTCTGGAACAGCCAGGGGGGCTGCGTTTGCCCTGAGCCTTGCAATAAACTTCATGGCAGAATTCAAAGCTATCCATGTACTAAGCCATCATAACACTTTTTTGAACAACATTAATCGATGGTACAGATATATCGATGACATTATTTTTATCTGGAAAGGCTCCGCCGATGCACTTAGACTTTCACAAATGGCTCAACACGTGGTCCAACGACCTCCAATTCACCATGAACAGCAATATGACAGCGATTAACTTTCTGGATCTTAGAATCAAAGTTGAAGAGAGCTAACTTACCTGCACACTCTTCAGAAAAGAAACCGACAGGAACTCTCTACTCTACTACCGTAGGAACCATCCGCAGAGCCTGAAGACCAATCTTCCTTTTGGCCAGTTTGTCAGGCTTAAGCGTAACTGTTCAGACACTCATCAATATCGATACCATGCAGAAATCTTGGAATCCAAATTAACAGCTCGTGGTTATCCAAAAAAACTGCTAAAAAATACCAGATAACGAGTCCTCTGCATCCCCCGTGATACACTGCTCCAGCCCAAAAACAGAGACACGGAGAACAATAGAATTACCTGTGTTACCACCTTTGGACCAAACACCAACAGGATCAAGAGCATTATTAAACAATTTTGGCCACTGATTCACCAGATATTACCTGATGAACCACCACCCAGAATGGCCCTCAAAAGGTCCAAGAACATAAGTGAATGGCTCACACATGCAAGACTTCCAAAAAAGCCTCTCAGAACAGGTCTCTGGAACCTAAGAGAGATTACGGCCCACTACCCATGTGGCGGCTGCACAGTTTACCGATTTGCCAACAAAATAAAAACCTTCAAAATTCAAGGCAAAATTCAAATTCCAAAATTACGTCAATTCACCAATTGTAAGACACCCAATGTTGTCTATGCAATAGAATGCCCTGGCGGCCTACGTTATGTAGGCCAGACCAGTAGACTGGTACACAAACGTATCGTGGAACACCGGTCCAGGATCAGATGTCAGACTATAACAGCTCTACTGGTCTCCCACTTCTTGGAAATACAACATGACCAGGACCACCTAAAGTGGTGGGTCCTTGAAAAAATACAAAACACTGTGAATGTGAAAAATACCCTGAACTACAAAGAAGCCTGGTGGGTTTTTAAATTGCGCTCAATCGAACCAGGTCTCAATAAAGCAACACCCCTAGACAATCATCACTACTAAGGGGCTGGCCTGTCTTCCTTCATTTAGCCTGAACCTGTTGGCCCTGGTCCCCCTTCATACACCACTCCCATCCTTGATACATCTCCTGTGTAAATGATTGGCTCATGTACATATTGTGCAGCAGGTGACCTTTATAACTGACATCTCCACCCAGCTGCCATATGAAATTGCCCCCCCCTGCATTGCGGTACCACATCTCCCATGCACGCACCTATTGCCAACTCATTGGTTTAACCTCCTGGAGCCCTCTATTGGCTCACCCTACGGTGTATTTCCGTTCGGCAACCAGGGGTGGACTGGGAACTAAAAGAAGCCCTGGAAATAATTACTGGGGACCAAAAGAGGCCCTGGAAATAATTGTCAAAGTGGCCCCATATGACACATTTTCAGCAAGCCCAATGCTTTTCCTATGTGAACATTTGGAAATGCCACACAAAAAAGGCCTAGGGTGCAGAGGCCCACCGGGAAATCTCCAGAGTTCCCTATAGGTCAGTCCACCCATGTCGGCAACCTGCATCATACCACGGGTAAACTGGCCGTTCTTGCTACATTCCACTAAAGGATATATGGGTTGGTCCTTCCACGATCTGCATCACGGCTCCTCCGGACTCCTGTCAGGATCAGACCACACTGCCAGGTCCACACAATTGCCCTGCACGTAGCCCAGGCAACACCATTCTGGCTTCATATACAAACTCAGAGCGTGCTTTTGCGGCTTCTGAGCATGCGCTTGAGACCAGAGCTCGATCTACAGAGCATGCGCATAGGGCCCCACAGACATTCATATAGCTCTCTCCATGGGTCCAGAGTCGTAGCCTCCATTCATTCATGCTGTGCTCCCTTGAGAGGTAAGCAGCGTGCACCACCCCGCCAGGGGCTCACTTCTTTAGATCTTTATCCGCAATGTTCCTCATGTATACACTACCTGCTCCCCATACTCCAAGTGACAGGCTCACTTTTTCCAGCACTGTTTTTCCTTTCAACTCCACAGTGCGGTCCTCTCGGTTACACTACAGGGGTCTCATCCCCTAACTGCTCCTCTATAACCATCTACATCCGGTTTTTGACATTTTTGTCTACAACTTGATTTGGGTTTTCAAGTGCATTTTATTCTCTGGCCCCTCGCAACAGCAGTTCCCGACAGCCATTTCCACCATCACAGGGCCACTAGGTAAGAATACTTTCTATACCCTTCATTTTACTCTGTGGTTCAGGACCATGAATGGGACATGCCAATCCTTACACAAGCATACTGCTGTTTTACAGATGGACCCTGGTGTACTGACTCCCAATATTTCACAGTAGACCAGTGGATGACACCTGCTCCTTGCTGATTGAATACGGCTTTATCAGATTGAACTATCTTTAAAACCCCTCTCCCGGACCCAAGCACAAGGTTGGCTTGCATTTGTTTTTAAATGAGAATGCTTTTCCCTTTTAGCTATACAGCACTGAGCCTGTATAGACACTATTGGTACCACTTGATGGTACAGTTCACCCTGTGAATTTTTAATATGCCCTTATTTTGTGTTCACTACCTATAGGGAGACAAAATCCTTTGGCCCAGAAGAAGGCACCACACCTGGAAGCCGAAACGTCCTAGGGCCCAGCTTCACCCTTGCTGGTCCTACATACATCTCTGGGAATTTTATGTTCCCGACGTAGACCGAGGATTGGTCACCAATAGATTTCAAATAAATGCACAAACATATGGGACTTGTCTTGACATTGAAAGGACAAGTGTACCTTAACTATATATGTTTGTGGACCACTAACTAGTGCCTACTAGACCTGCCTTCCTTTTGTTGCAGTCTAATTCTGTGTGTCATTTTTCTAAGTTGTTGAAAATGTACTCACTTTTATGTTGCTGTTTTTTGTTTTTTTCTTATACTCTTCATTCTATCATCTATGTTATGATGTTAAGCAAATGCATGTGAGCAATTTGTCACTATAATTCATGTTTTTAAAATACCTTTGCTGCAGAACACACTTGAGACACATGCTCTAACGATATCTGCCTGTTTATAAATGTACCAGGATGTTCCACTTTGTTTGTTGCTGTCTTGGTACGAGAAGCTTGATGTAATAGATTTGCACAAAAAAAGCTTTTTCTCCTGACAACATTGTGTATACATGTACAAAGTAATGTGCCTGTAGTCTTCACCCCATAGGTTCCCTTAGATTAAATCACAAGTATGGACCACCAGTGATTCTTTGAACACCACAACTATTTTCCTCTAAATAGTAACATACAAAATCAATGGTATGTTCTAACTTTGTCTGGCGGCTACCCCCTTTTGTGATATACTATATACCTCAGCCTCAGGTTCCACCTTTAGGGCTGCCCCTCCAGTTTACACACATATTGCAAGGTTAGCACAGCCTTTCACAGATGGGGATTTCGTAAAAAAAAAAGACTGCCTGATGGAGATTTGCAAGGCAGTGTGTAAATAAAAAATAGACTCTTTTACAAATGTTTCCCTTTCACGGACGAGTATCCAGCGCCGTATTGTAGACATGGCTGACAATTGTTACAGCCAACTTCAAATGCAATGTAAGGATATCAAGTTCTTTTCAGTTGTCCTTGATGAGAGCACAGATGCAAGTGACACAGCCCAAGTCTTAATTTTCATTTGGGGGGTCAATAACGGATGCAAGGTATTTCAGGAACTGGCTTCCATGGTATCATTGCATGGCAGGACTACTGGTACTGACATTTTTAATGCCTTTCAAAAGTAATCCATGATTTAAATATGGGATACTCTGGTAGGCGTGACCACTGATGGGACGCCAGCCATGGTGGGGGAACAAAATGGTTTTCATGGCTGCTTGAAAAGACACTTGGGCTAGAAGGCTGTCCATTAAAAAAAATATCACTGCATCATACATACATCAGGAGGCATTATGTGCAAACCATTTGAAATTCGCAGAAGTCATGGAATTTAATTTTATCTGTGCATGTTCTTTAAATCACAGATTGTTTCAGACATTTTTAGAAGAGTCAAAGGTGGATTATGGTGATGTCCTATATCACACTGATGTTCGATGGCTAAGTCGTGGAAATGTTCTGAAGCGATTCTTTGCTCTATGGCAGGAAATAAAATGCATTCCTTGATGAAAAGGGAATGGACACTTCTGTATGTAAGATATTGACTGGGTGGCTGACTTTGCTTTTCTGACTGACACGACAGGCCATTTGAATGATTTAAATTTAAAGTTGCAAGGCAGCCAAAATGTAATATCTGATCTGTTTTGCAGACCCTTTCTCTGTTGATTTTGACAGTGTGCAACTGAACTTCAACTGGAAGTGATTGAACTTCATTGCTGTAGTGCCCTCAAAAATAAGCACAGAGAAATGCCTCTATTACCCTTTTAACAGTCTCTAAACACAGCTCAGTTCTCCAATCTATCACGGGAAGCATTAAAGATGGTATCTATGTTTTGCAGTACTTACATTTGTGAGCACGTTTTTTCACAAATGAAACTACATAAATCCAGCCTAAGGACAAGCCACACTGACCAACATCTCCATGCTCTCATGAAAGTAGGAACACCATCACTGGAGCCCAAGATTCAGAAACTGACAGCTGAGAAATGCTGCAATGTTTCTCACTGATCAAGTATGTCTGGTTCACTGTTCATCTCCCAAAAATGAATGGTTAATTGCTCACTTACAGCCGTGCCAGTTGCTGTGCAAAATGGCAGAGCTTGTGCCTTCCAAATCTAAACCAACATAACTTGTGAAATGTTTTAGAGCAGTCTTTTCATCTTGTATGATTTGCATATTTATTCTAGTGTCAATATGTTCTTTGCAAAGAAAGATAAAAGTGGAATATGAAAAATAAGTACTACAAAATGTACGTTTTAAATACAAATAAAGACCGGTAGACCTCCAAAAAGGTATTCTTTTTCCATGTGTCTAATAAAAATTGGGGGTTGAAAAGGCCTCTCACCCCCATACCCTGCGTCCACCACATTTACTTTTCAGCCCACTATAGGCAGCATTCGATCCACTGCCAAAATCTGTTTCTTCCGTACGTTTGCCGACCGATCTGGGGAAGGCAGCGGATAAAACCCTACAAGAGCTAGGAGATCGAGTCCCCCATGGTGGACAGGCCTTGGGAGTGATGAGTCCGACATGGGAGGACCCGAGTCCAGCGATGGAGAGGAAGAACCCATAGATCAAAGAGGGTGTATGACTCAAAGGGAGGAGAATCTGGATAGAGACAGAAGATACCCATTGAGAGAACGTAGCCGGCAACCGGTCTACCTCAAGGATTTTGAAGTTGATATCCCTTGAGGATAACCCTGATTTGCCTCAGCAGAACTGGCCGTCATGGTGAATGCTGCCTTATGAACCTTGTGATGTCATTTGTTGTGACTGTTTTGAACATGTAATGTTTGTTGTGTTTGGTTATGAAAAAGGAGGAGTGTGGTGTGTCTCTTTAAGAGCCTATGGACGTGTTAAGTCACAAGGCCAAGTTAATAAATATGGGATGTCCGGAGCATGAGCGGCAGTGCATCCGGAGACCCAAGACGAGTACAAGGTGTCCGTGTGAAGTATTACAAACGGGGGGGACCTGGCTTCTAGATATGTCATCCACAACACACGTCACTTCCCACCCCGCTCTGCACGTCCCGCCCCACACTAAAATGATTAATCCCCCTCACTAACATGAGAGGGTGTTTAGATTCTATTAAAGACAAGGAGGCGATTATTATGCATTATTCTTTACTTCTGACAACCACAGCAGCAAAGAAAACACTTTATAAACAAAAAGTTTGATCCACAGAACTGAAACAGAGTTTAAAGTCAGTGTAGGGCAACTCCCCAATCCAACATGGAGGCCAGGTCATGCCCTGTAGGTGACCAATGAGCAGGGACCCGCCACCATATACGTCCTTTACTCCAATCCCAACTCCTCTTTCTGCAGCTGTCTTGCATCAGACGTCCACTGAGAAGACAAGTCAGTGTAGCACGGAGACAGGATCCATACGAAGTTCAAAGGATCTCAACCTCGCCGCATCTTGAAATTGTGACGGACTGTTCCTGAATGGACCATCTACACCAAAGATGTAAGAACAACAAACAAAGGGTGTATGGGTCGGATAATACTCGCCTCCTTATGTTTAATAGAATCTAAACCCCCTCTCATGTTAGTGGGGGGATTAATCATTGTCAAGACAGGAGGCTTTATATTATGCAAGTTTAAAGCCATTGCATCACATTAATCGCAACATAATCAATTTGCTTGTGATAAAAAAATGGAATGTTGATTCCCTTGACCAATCAGCTGCTTTCCAAATTTGTTCAAGGCTACCCCCAGGAAAGTGGCCTTAGAGGCCATAGTGCCTCTAACCGAGTGAGAACCAAAGGAGGAAGTGTCAATCCAAGCCTCCTTCATAGCCCACTTAATTCATCTGGCTAAAGTGACAGGAGACACAAGCTTATGGGTTAGGAAATGAGCAGCTGAGAGGTATTAGGGGGCCAAAGAGCCTCAGTCTTCAACTCAAAAGATTTAAAGCACTATATGACACATAAATTAGAATCTTATGGAAAGGCTGGACAAGAAATGGAGGAAATTAAACAGTTAGCTCTCCCGTGAGGGGTGAACATTTTGTTGCCCACATCCAAAACTCTTATATCCTAAACCCTTTTTTGTGGCCATAATAACATGGATAATTTGGAAAAGAGTTGCTGCAAAGACAAATCCTCATTAGCAGGCCAGGAGCGAAACAGATCCAATACCATATTAACGTCCCATATAACCGAATACCTAGCTTTAGGTGGAACCTTAATGCATATAGATTTGAGGGCCCTGCGCACTAAGAAGTGCCTACCCACTGGTTCACCTTTAACCAAAACATGTCCCGCTGAAATTGCAGACCTAAAACCATTTATAGTCCTTTCCTTCTGTATTTTGGAGAGCCTGCGAAGGAGAAGGAAGCAAAGCTTGGAATCTATATTGAAGCCCAGAAATTGGATACATTCTGTAAGATGAGATGATGTTACGCTCACCTGGCTCCCACAAGGGCGTCGATCTGAACTGGACAGCTACGGCCTCCACCAATGTGACGCGTAGTGCCGAGATGACGGACTGGACTGGCCCACCTAGCTTTGTTTACTTGGCCTGTAGGAATATTCTTCTGCAAATGGAGAAAGGGAATTAACCACCCGTGGAGTTGAGCGTTAACCCTCCCCCACTCCTGCTGTTCTCCCCACTGATCACCTTTGATGTCCCCTCTTATAGTCTCACCTGGTGGTTTGGAAAGATGAGCTCTCCATCCTGCATTGAGCGCAGGGGCGCTTTGATGACCAGTTGCTCCACTGGCTCGAAGGAATTGGTGAGTTCCAGAACAATATTGACTCTGAGATTCTCGGCAAGACGCTGTAAGTATGCAGTTCGTAAGAGTTCAAATGTCTGACTATCACTCTTGTCCGATTCCTTGCAGGTTGCAGCTTGACCCTAGCGAAGAGTTCCTCGTGGCAACCGGTAATATTCAGGTAAGGATTTGTATTATCCAACACAGTTCGATAAAATAATGTCAATATGTAACCTGTTGCTTTCCCCCTTATTCAGGCGCTGAGAGAAAATATGAAGTCTCAGGGAATAATGCCTCCGGCGGTAAAATCAGGTAAGTCTATTGTGGTGAGGAAGTTTCCCCTTGTTTGTCCCTTTGTTTCACCTTGCTGTCCTTTTGTTTCCCAAAAGGGGCCTTCTCTCCCCTTTTTCTAGGAGCTCCGGTCTCAAGGCGGGCGTGGCAAAAGACTGGATGCAGACTTGCAGGCACAGTGAGCGTTATGCTGCTGGATGCAGAATAACGCGAAGCGTGTGCTGCTCTGTGGGTGTGGTTTAAATAGCCTCCAAAGTAGTCCCAGGTTAGTATTCCTCCCCAGCCCCACCCGAGTAAAAAAATAGTCCATTAGGTAAAGTAGTCCCTTCCAAGCCTCCTTTGGTTTGGAGCTCTTGCAGCATGGTCTGCATCAGGTGAGTTTGCAGCATGGTCTGCATCAGGTAAGTTTAAATCTATGAGCCAGGACTGACTCTCCATATGAGCCTGGCACCATAGGCGCCAGGACTGCACCCAAATAGCCCCTAGCAGGGGTTGTTGGGTTTGCTTAGTATAACTTGATGCCTGCTTCCGGGGTTGCTGGACTTGGTCTGGGTGCCCGGGGGTAGGCATCATGACAGATGAGTCTGAAGAATCTGAGAATTCTGAGCTAGCAGAAGAATGTTGTCTAGGTAAATTATTATCTGAATCCCCGTGGACCTGAGGTGAGCCATCATCGGCTTCATTAACTTGGTAAACCACCAGAGGGCTGACGAGAGGCCAAATGGAAGGGAGGCAAACTGCCAAGTGCGAGACCCCCACTGGAACTGTAGAAACTCCTGATGGGAGGAAATACAGGGACCACCAGGTACACATCCTTGTGGTCTATCTTGACCATCCCATCCGCCGCGAGAAGGGTGTCCCCGAGTAGGTGAATTCCCTCCATTTTGAAATGAAGATACACCACAAATGAGTTGAGGGCTTGCAAGTTTATGACTGGGCGAAAACGCTCCTCTGGCTTTGGGACCAGAAATATCATGCTCAAAAACTGGGAGGCTGTGAAGGACCCTGGGACGACTGACCCTTTGAAAATGAGGTCTCTGAGCTCTGCATCTATCAATTTCTGCTTGTCCTTGTCGAACACTAGGGGAAATGGTAAGGAAAGCTGACAAGGGGGAGAATAAAACTCTATTTGAAACCCCTTCACCGTCTGCAACACCCAGGGATCTGAGGTGAGAGCTCCCATTGAGGAAGAACCCTGGCCAACCTGCCCCCCAAACCTTTGTGGGAAGAAACCTTTAACACATGTGGCATTACCTGGAGCTTCTCTCGCTCTACCGGCACCCTTGCCGGTACGTCAGCGCCACTAGAAACCCCTCTGGGGCTAAAACTCAGCTTCTGCTCCTTGAGCAGAGGAGGAATTGTGTGCCCCTCTTGATGCACATTGCCAGGGCTGGTAGAGCCCTGGGAGAAACGGCCAGAGGAGCGGGCTCTACCTCTTCCGGCCCTATCAAAAACCTTAGGGGCAAAGACCTTCTTTATATTGACCTGAGCTTTATCTAATGCCGTGAAGTGTGTACATAGGCAGAGAGATCTGTAATAAATCTGTCACCAAATAAATTGCCTTGGGCCTTTGGACCCGCCTACCCTTCTGCCATGTCTGCCAACTTGGAATCAAGCCGCATGAAGAGGGACTTGTGTCGCTCTCTAGAAATGGCGGCATTGGTGTTGTATTCATAATTGTTTGGAGTTTCCATGGTATCCTGGCTCCCTACTTGCACGAGCGATTGGAATGTTTGGGTTTGGTATGATCAAGGGCTTCGAGTGGGCAGTTGGAGAGAGTGAGCGGAGTAGATGGCTGTGGGGTGGAAGTGAGCTGCAGTGCAGGGCGCCGGGTTAACATATGACGCTTAATAAACAGAAGTTACTCACCCGCAAGCCTTGTTATTGGAATACTTCAATTGGCGAAGAGGAGGTGCCCGGCATCCAGCGAACCCATAAGAAGAGATAGCGCCCGCTCCGAGTGAACGCACACTTGGCATTTACTTGTGCTGTAGTGCTGCAGCGTCGTAAGACTGAAGCGAGAATTGGGCAGGTGGCGCTTCCACAGGAAATAGGTAAGTTGTTTGCTACGTTGATCGTACACGTACAGATCTGCTTAACGCATACACTCGTAACACTCACTTTAGAGTAAAGGACCTTCTAAAGCACATCGCGGTCATGTGACACGAGCATCTACTGTACCAGGCAGTCAGGCGAGGGTGGAGAAGGAGCATCTTCATCCTCGTCCCAGTGGGGGAAAAAAAAACATTTATTCCCCAGTGCATGGGATTAATGGAGACATCCATCACGAATGTTAGATGATCATATTGACAAGGAGAATTCAATTCACTGTACTCAGCAAACTCGTGGATATTGTTCACATTATTTAAGAATCATCACGTGGCTATCTGGATTTGATAATGCAAGGCATCAGTATTCAGCCACCTGCAAGCTTCCAGCTGACTCCAGGTCAACCAGTAGTTGCTTGGTCTGAGTGTGAAGAGTTCTGGTTGAACTATATTCAGACTGTAGAACAAGAGGGACTTACTTCCCACAAGAAACAATTGCTTTTGCTTCATGCTCTAGGTTTGGAAGGACAAAGGAAATGTAGGGAGTTGGCAGATTTTCCTGGAGATGAGGCTGGTGATGCCGATGAGCATGAAAGAGCCGTAAGACAATTGGACAAATACTATGCTCCGGAGACTAATGTGGCTATAAACAGATACAATTTTTATACGAGAATTCAAAAAGGACATGAGAGTATAGAGGAATATGTGTCAGCGTTAAGGCTCTTGTCACGCACTTGTTACTTTGGAAATGGAATCACCCTTGATGAGTTGATCCGAGACCAGATCATTATCCATTCTAAGGACAGTTTAGTCCAGGACAGGCTGTGGATGGTAGGTAATCCGTCCCTGCCAGAGACTATTGCCATTGCGAAACGTATAGAACACAGTCAATTGTGCTCCAAAGAAATGAAGAGCAAGAAGGAGGAAGCTGTACAAAGCATGCAGGGACAAAATACCAGAGTGGCACAAGAACCAAAGGAGCAAGGTTTGGTCAACACGCTACGGACCAAAGACCGGGGTGAAGCCGCTGCAATCAAAAGCAATAGAACAAAAGGGTTTGAGTACAGAGGAAATTCCTTTACAGGGAAGAGTTGGGTGAAGAATGAGCCCAGATTTCAGAATGTCCAGACTAGAGAAGGAGACAGGTGCTATAATTGTGGTAGGTTTGGCCACTATGCATATGCAAAACAGTGCCCGGCAATAGGGCAGAAATGTGGAAATTGTGGTGTGAAGGGTCACTTGGCCGTCACCTGTGGACGAAAGAAAGTTTCTGCAATTCTAGATGAAGAGGAAGATTCGGAGGAAGAGAGGGTGTTCATGATCCATAAACCACCAGGTGGAGAATTTAAATGCCCAAGTTGTGAGGTGATATTTGATAACTGGAAACTCAAGGTGAAGGTGGATAGTTGTTCGCCATGGACAATCATCACTAGAAAAACCTGGCACACATATTGGCACGTGGTCTCAGAAGTAAGTTGAATGCATCAGATATAAGGAATCCTGGCGGATTCAAAGGATCCAAGATTAAGATGGTTGGATGGTTTTCATGCATCATTCAATTCAAGGACAGGTGTGCCCAAGTGAAAGTCTACGTTGCAGAAAAAGGTGTGAATATAGTAGGTTATAGAGACTAAGCTGGCTTGAGAATCAGATTGGATCCATGTGAAGAAGAGCAAATTCTAGTTGTAAATAGTAGTCAAGGGCAAGAAGACAAAAGTACAACAAAAAGGAGTGAAGTTCAACCGAAATTAGGATTGTTAAAAGATTTTGCACATAGGATCCACCTCAAGAAGGGTGCATTGCCAGTTAAACACGCAAAGTCCAGACCCATTTCATTTGCCATTGCTGACAAGGTCGAGCAGGAACTGACATTGTTAGAATCCGAAGGAGTTATAGAAAAGATTGAATCTTCAGAGTGGGTGAGCCCCATCGTGGTTGCATTGAAGAAAAATGGCAAACCAAGAATTTGTGTGGATTTGAGGGATGTCAACAAAAACATCATAACTGATACATTTCCTCTTCCCATAATATCTGAGATGTTAAATCGCATTGGGAATACTGATTTATTTTCCACATTGGATCTTTCAAGTGCTTACCATCAGATTTCACTTACAGAGGATTGTAGAGACATCACAGCATTCATAACACTGCATGGATTGTATAGATATAAACGCATGCCTTTTGGTTTAGCCTCCGCGTCAGCTGTGTTTCAAAGGGTTATGATGCATGCTCTTAAAGGATTGAATGGGACACTTGTATATCAGGATGATATTATTGTATTTGGCAAGGGTTCTGGGGAGCATGATAGAAGGTTGAAAGAAGTGTTGAAGAGATTGGAGGATGTTGGGTTGAGGATTGAACAAAGTAAGTGCAAGTTTGGAGTAGAAGAGGTAGAGTATTTGGGGCACACTGTAAATGGCAAAGGATACAAACCTAAGCGGGATGCCATGAGGGCAATCAAGGACTTACCTAGTCCCAAAAATAAGGATGATCTCAGATCTTTTCTTGGGTTATGTGAATTTTACAACAGATTTGTAAAAAATGTCACCAGTGTAACGGAACCTTTGAGAAAATTGTTGAAAAAGGATTCTAAGTTTGAGTGGAATGACGAATGTAATGAAGCAGTAAATTGCATAAAAGAAGAGAATTATAATTCTACAGAATTAGGAGGATTTGTGTTTAGGAGATTAACCAAAGTCATGGTGGATGCCAGTGGTAGTGGATTGGGGGCAGTTTTATCTCAGATAAATGAAAATGGTGATGAGAGGGTGATCAGTCATGCATCTAGAGCTATTTCAGAAACAGAGAGCAGATATTCAGTAATCGAGAAGGAGTTGCTAGCTTGTTCATGGGCAGTAAATTACTTCAGGAAGTATCTGTGGGGAAGCAAGTTTTTGATACAGACTGATCACAAACCCCTGATTGAAGTTCTTACAGTGAAGGGAATGTGTAAGGCTTCGCCTAGGTTAGCAAGATTAAGTCTCAAGAGGCAAGACTACCATTTTTTGGTGAAATATGTGCCGGGGAAAAGAAATGTAGTTGCTGATTATTTGTCACTGTTGCCTTTGAAGAATAATGAAACAGAGATGGAAGCACATGAAGAAATAGTGGCAGTTGTGCTTGAGGTAACGTCCAAGGATATATGGCTAAATGAATTCAGTAAGGACGGGGTTTTGCAGTAAATCAAAAAATACACTGAATCAGGGTGGCCTGATAAGAGAATAGTTAGTGAAGGATGTATGAGATTCTGGGAAGTAAAGGATGAGTTGTCCATGGAAGATGGTTTTCTCTTGAGGGGGGATAAGTTGATCCTTCCACAAGTGTTATGTAATTAACTCATAGAAAAGGCACACCAAGGACATCCAGGCATCACTGGTACCAAAAGCAATGTGAGGTCGAAATACTGGTGGCCAGGTATGGATTTGATGATCAAAACATTTGTTAGAAATTGCTGGCCATGTCAGATCAGCGACAAAAGTTGCAAAAGTGTTAAGTCAGAGCCTATTAGTATTGATAAAGGAGAGGCACTGTGGGAGAAGGTAGGCATTGATATAGTCGGACCCTATGTGAAGTTGATAGGTGAAAAGAGGTTCTTAATAGTATTGATTGATTATTACTCAGGTTGGCTTGAGGTCAAGGCTGTGAGCAAAATTGATTCCGGTGAAGTAATTACATTCTTGATGCAAATTTGCAGGAGGGAGGGATTTCAGAAAGTGATCATTAGCGATAATGGTGTTCAATTCAGAAGTAGAGAGAAAAAGGAGTTTGCTAGAGGTTCGGGAATTGAATGGAGATTTTCAGCGTTATATCATCCACAAACCAATGGGTTAGTGGAGAGGTGCAACAGAATAGTTGTAGAGACACTGGAATTGGCATTAAGAAACAACATGTCTGTGGATGAGGCTCTTAAGGAGAAAATATGGAGTGTAAGAATGTCTGTCAAGAGAGGGATGGAGGTCTCTCCTTTTGAATTAATGAGGGGGAGAGCCCTGAACGCGTTGCTAAATCCGGAATGGGTTAATCACAGGGGAGGGTAAGAGTGTGAAGAAAAAGGTGGCTATAAATATCGAAACAGGTCTAGAATTTGTCCAGAAGAGTTTAGGTCTAGAATTTCACCAGGAGATTTTGTGAGGATAAAGTTGGGGCGTAATGTGAGAAAAGGTGAGTCCAAATACAGCAGTCCGGTGAATGTGGTACAAGTGTTCAAAAGGGCGGTTAGAGTTTGTGGTGGTTCTGTATGGAATTTGGATAGAGTCAGTAAGTGGTTTTGGAAAGGTGAGTGTGATAGAGATAGACAGGTTAGATATGACAGAAGGGCAGTTGACTTATTTGGAGATTATATTTTTGTTCAAGATGGTGATGAGAATGTGATTGGTGATACTGGGGCACAAGTTGGAGAAGTAGACATGCAGCATGTTGTATTCATAATTGTTTGGAGTTTCCATGGTATCCTGGCTCCCTGCTTGCACGAGCGATTGGAATGTTTGGGTTTGGTATGATTGAGGGATTCGAGTGGGCAGTTGGAGAGAGTGAGCGGAGTAGGTGGCTGTAGGGTGGAAGTGAGCTGCAGTGCAGGGCGCTGGGTTAACATATGACGCTTAATAAACAGAAATTACTCACCCGCAAGCCTTGTTATTGGAATACTTCAGTTGGCATTGCCAAGCAGGCAAACTGTTCTCTGAATCCAGCTCCAAAGGACCTGTACATCAATAGAGGAACCAGAAAGTGCCACCTCCTCTGCCAATTCAAAAATGTGGGTCACCAGCCCCAACACATCCAACAACTTGTCCTTGCAACTCCTCAAGCTTTATCCACCCCATTTTTGGGGTCTTTCCCTTTTTGGGACAAAAAGGAGACCATAGACTGGTCGATGTCTGGAGTAAGGGAAACTTATCTGGAACCACGGGCCTAGGGCACTCAGAATGTGATTTGTTTCTGTCCTCCTTGAATAAGGGGCGACT
This sequence comes from Ambystoma mexicanum, assembly GCF_040938575.1. NCBI lineage: Eukaryota > Metazoa > Chordata > Amphibia > Caudata > Ambystomatidae > Ambystoma > Ambystoma mexicanum. The sequence goes on along the minus strand of NC_090935.1, from coordinate 1,193,007,591 downwards.
AACCCAACAATTCAAAAAGGAGGATACCGCCTCCGAGGGGTGCCATTCACCTGTCCTGGGGTGCTGACTCAGAGCTGGGTCGAAGAAAGGAACCCCACTAACAACAAGCACTGCCCCTTGGGATGGAACCATGGGCTCTACCTTTCTCTTGCGCCTTTTCGGAGGGGAGTCCGAGTCGTCTGAACTATCTATGGATGAAATGGGGACTGCAGTGACACTAGCGGGAAGCTGTGAGCTACCTGGCCAAGAGGGAACTAACTGGGACTGCTGGGACCCCTCCAACTTACGCTTCAGACCCATTCCCAGGGTGAAGACATGACTAGGGGTAGTGGATGGACGGAGTTGTCCTTGTAAATGCTTGTATTTCTTAGTACACTTACAGAGAACTTGTTCAGTTATAGAAGAAACTTCCTCAGGCGAAGGGTGAAAATCAGATATTTTATTAATAAGCCTATCAAACGCTGAGGCTAATGCAGAATTGAGGTCTTGAAGAGCGGTGTCTAAGGATGTCTGTATCACTTGAGCCACTGATGGCTGGTTAGGAAGGGAAGGCTCCCCTATAGGTCTATTAACTGCCTCTTCCTCCAACCTCTCACTTTTTTTGGAAGGCCTAACCTGAGTGCTGCTATCAGCAGAAGAGGGTCCCTCAGACCCTTTAGTAGTCATGACAGCACAAGCACACAATCTGGGAAAGGGTAATAAAAAGCTAATATATAAATTGTGTGTATAATTATTTTCATTTCTTTGCATAGAAAAGAAGCCCAGCAGGCAAGGGTTAATGTATTTTTTACACAGCCTACACTTTTGTTGTATCAGAAAAACACACCGAGCAGGCGTATCTCAAAGCTGCTCACCCTAGCAGGGTGTGCCACTCAGCAGCACACGAGGGAAACCTTGCAATATTTACCGGGCAAAGCCTGAAGCCGAGCAGGCTGTGGCATGCCTTCAGCGTGGGCAGGTTGCAGACGCTGAAAATTCCTTGAGGGAATGTTGCACACAAGTAAACAAAGGCCCATGAGAGCCGGGCCTGAAGCAAAGGCTTCTGACAACCTTGTGTAAGTCGGGCCTGAAGTGTGCGGGTCGCCGGCACTGAGAATTCTCAGAGAGAATGACGCATACTAGTAAGCAAAGGCCCACGTGCGCCGGGGCTGAAGCAAAAGCTTCTGACAGGCCCATGCGCGTCGGGCCTGGAGTGCAAAAGAACTCTGTCAGGGGGCAGAGCTCACGGCATGTGTGTGAGACTATCACTGAAAATAAAGCAGGCGGTCTCACACAGACTCTTTTAATGAACAACAAAACCAATATTAACACAATACAATGTAACTTAAGCAAGAACACGCGAAGGGAAAAACTTTTCCTAACTGAAAGACCAGCATGAAAGTGACTGCATCACTTAAAAGCAAATATAATTGTAGTGTCCTGTAGGTGGACCTCCTCACACTCTCAATCGCTCTCTCTTACAAGGAAGAGGCTGACACAGGAGCTGGGGTGCAACACCTCTTATCTTTATTGAATCCCAACACTAACTGCCGCTTTGCGCGGTAACCTCTCCCCTTCCTGACACGTGGGAAGCAGCCCACTCAGCAAGTGATAACAGAGAGAGAGGACTGTTCCTCTCTTCGATACTACGGTGACGACACCACACCCTCCCGTCACTAAACATTCAGTTGCGTTCTCAACCCATTTCTTCGATGAGACGAGTAGGTTTTCTTCTTGTTCTCTGTGGTTGGTGGTCCACACTTGCAGATGGCACCACCCACTCTTCTGGTGTCACATCATCTCCAGAGTCTTCCCTGTCTCCCTCATAGGGGGCGTCCCACTGGGAGAAAGTGTCACACATACTTGAATTTCTTGTATGCTGAAAGCCAGGCATCTTCCTAAAGTGAGAAGAGTTTCGCGTTATGGACCGGTGGTCTCCTTCTGCGGTGATGAGCGATCCTTTCTTCCTAGTGATGATGAGTGGTTCTTCATTGAACAGAGTTGCGTGTTTGCACTGTTGCTGTTGTCGGACCACCACCGTGTCCCCTGGCGCCAGGTCGCTCTCTCTGGCTCTGCGCTTACGGTCGGCCGCTTCTTTCATGTGTTCCTTCATGAGGGAGTCTCTTATTCTCATCTCCGCGTCCTCTTCGTACTGTTCCTCATTGTCGGGTGCGTGTGGTAGTCGCGTTCTGATCATTCGTCCGAACATTACCTCTGATGGGGACTTCCCCGTGGTGCTGTGTGGGGTGTTCCTATAATCTCGCATGAGTTGGTACAGCATTTTCTCGACAGGTTCACCCGTAAGGCGTGCGATCTGAGTCGTGCGCTTGATGTTGCTCATGAATCTTTCCACAGTGCCATTTGCCTGAGGCCACAACGGTGTTACTTTACGGTGACGGAAACCCATGTATTCTGCGAATCTTTGAAAGTCTTGTCCCGTGAAAGGTGGTCCGTTGTCAGACTTTACTACCTTCGGTATGCCATATATTCCGAACATCCGATCCAGTGCCGGGATGGTGTGATGTGCAGCGGTGGATGGGATGATCTGTAGGTCTGGATATCTCGAGTATTCGTCTACAACTACCAAGATGTATTCACCCCCTTCCATGGGCCCAAAGTGGTCGATGGCTATCTCTTCCCATGTTCCTTCTGGTAGTGTGGTCATTCTTAGTGGTTCCGGGACCGTGTGCGGCTTTACGATGGCACAGGTGGGACAGTTTTGCAATAATTCTTCCACAGATGTGTCTAGTTGGGGAAACCAAAGCTTTTGCCTTAGCATCCTTTTGGTGGATACAATTCCCCTGTGTCCTTCATGAGCTAGCTCTAGCACCTTCTGGCGTAGGCTTCGCAGTATTACTAATTTTGTCCCTTTTAGTAGTAGTCCTTCCTCTGGCTTCGCAAGTTCTTCCTTTACGGCCAAAAGGCACGTGATGTCATGTTTGGTATCATCGTTCATTGTTTCACGGATCTGCTTTGCGTGTTTCCACCGTCCTGTTTCTAGGCACCTCAAGATGGCTTGTATTCCTTGGTTTGCGTTGGACTCTCTCGTTATCTGTTCCATGTCAAGTCCTTGTGGTGTGCTGCTGTGAATAACATATCTGATGTATTGATCAGCAATGGATTGTTCTGGTCCGCTCTTTTCCTTGGGGTGCCGGGAGAGGAAATCCGCGGGATTTTGTTCCTTCTCTGGCCGGTGTATGATGGTGAATCGATAGTCCTGCAGCCTAAGTGCCTATCTGGCTATTCTTGGTGGTATTTTAGCTTGTGGGTTGCCTTAGATGAAAGTGAGTGCCTGGTGATCGTCACGACTATAAAAGGTTTCCCATACAGGAAGAGGTGAAAATGCTCGCAGGCCCAGACAACCGCCAGTCCTTCCTTCTCTGCTTGAGAATAGGCTTGTTCGGTTTTTGATAGGCTTCGACTGGCGTACGATACTATGTGTTTCCCGCCCCCTTCTTTGTCATCTAGTTGCGTGAAAATGGCGCCTAACCCAACGGTACTGGCGTCTACGACGAGTTCTGTTGTCTTCTTATGGTCAAAGTACGCCAGGTTTCGGGCGTCTGAAATGCGGTCTTTGATGATCTGGAATGCTTCTTGGCATTTGGGTGACCATACAAATTCGGTGTTGAGTTTGGTGAGAGCTCTCAGGGGTTCACTGATGGACGCAAAGTCACGTATGTACCTCGTGCAGTAGCTTGCGAGCCCCAAGAATGATCTGAGGTCTGATGTTGTTGTGGGTGGTTCAGCTTCGCGGAGCACGCTAACCTTTTCGGGGTCAGGCGTCATGCCCTTCTCTGAAAATATGTGTCCGAAGAATCTGAGTGTCTTCTTGCGAAATTCACACTTTTCTTTGTTGAGTGTTAGCTGGGCTTCCTCCAAGGCCATGCAGACTCTCATTAGAGTGTCATCATGTTGTTCCTGAGTCTGGCCGAACACCAGAATGTTGTCGCTGTAATTCAAGCAGTTGGGCACATGCTTGATGACATTGTGGATTTCTGCTTGAAAGATTTCGGCCGCTGAGGATACTCCAAAACTAAGTCGCTTGTAGCAGAACAACCCTAGATGGGTGGCAAAAGTTGTTATGTATCGAGAGTTCTTGCTGAGCTCCAGCTGATGATAGCCTTTGTTTAGGTCTAACTTCGAGAATATTGTTGCTCCATTTAAGAGGTGCACCATGTCCGTTATTCGGGGGGCTTGATGTTGTTCTCTTAGGATGGCTTCATTTGGTCTTCTCATGTCTATACATATTCTAATGTCCGGAGATTCTCTTTTGGGTACCGGCACTATAGGGGAGACCCATGGTGTGGGGCCTTCCGCGGGCTCAATGATGTCGGCCTCTAGTAGCTTAGTTAGCTCGTTTTCAACTTGCTGTTGAATGTTGATAGGGATGCCCCTGTAGTGCTGGGCTACTGGAGTGATGTGAGGGTCGATGTGAAGTTCAATCTGTTTTCCCTTCAGTTTTCCGAATCCTTTGAACAGTGCCGGGAATATTTGATCGATGCTTGCCGTTGGATCTAGGTACTTGTGCACCATGAGACGGTACAATATGGGAATGAGTCCCATCTCTATGGCTGACCGATAGCTTAAAATGCATCCGCTCTCAGTGGTGGCTTCTAACACATGCATGGGGACGCTTTTCTTGTGTTCCTTGTATTGGCATGATGCCATGAAAAACCCTTTGCATGCTAGGGGTGTTTTTGAGCCATAGGGATAGATGAGGGCTCGTGCTGGCTGTAGGCGAGGAGCGTTTGGTATGCTTTGGGATATTTCTTCACTTATTACGTTCACAGTTGCTCCAGTATCTATTAGGAATTCTGCAGCTGTTTGATTTATTCGCATTCTTAGCATTGGGCTGTGTTCTTTGGCCATGTTGTTTCCAAGGGCGTATAGATATCCCTTTCTCCGCGTTGCTTCTTGTTGCTTTTCCGGTCTGCGGGATCTCTCTTCTGAGGATGCGCTTGACACGCTGCCTGACTGTGACTGTTCTATGAGGCATCTCACATATCTTCTGGGTCGCCTTCTTGCTTTTGACTGGGTGGTTTTGTTCTCCCTCCATTCTCTCCTCTCTTGTCTTCTTTCCGGTTGCTCGTCGTGGTGACGGTGCCGTCCTTGTTCCTGGAAGTGGTGTGCCGCCCTGTTGTGGTGGGAGGGTTGGTTCTGTTCTAGTTCCATCGAGGGTTTCCCACTTCTACTGGCTCCCTTCATTTTGCTGCGAAATATCAGGCATACGGATTTGTAGTGGTTGTTGCCACCACATGCGGAGCCACACCTGTAGCAGAAAGGATCCGTGTTGGTCCTTGTTGTACCCTCCAGCTTGTTGATGCTTTCCTGCTTGCCGTGTGTGATCTTTGTCGTCCAGGCCTTCCACTTGCGCTGCGAGGGCAGCGTCGGATCTCGCTAGGCGCAGGATCTCCTCTAGACTTCTCGGCTGTTGTAGTAGTCGCCTCCGGAAGTCCGCGCTTTCGCACCCCACTATGATTTGCGATCTGAGGGCCTCCTCGTTCGAGTAATTGTTGAAGTCACAGTGCTTCATTTTTGATCTTAGCCTCATGACGAACGCGTCTATGGATTCTCCTTTGTTTTGCTTGGTAGTGTGGAATATGTGCCGTTCATAGTCCACGTTTGTGTGAGGTGTGAAATATTCTGTGAGCGATGTCTTTAGCTTGATGTAGGTGTCTATGGTGTCTTCCGGCATTTCCTCAAGGATATCTCGCACATTGGAACCTACCGCATGGTTTAGAAGGTTTCGTTTTTGTTCATCCTCCAGTGGTCCAGCTGCCTTTAGGCATACTTCAAAGTCTCTCAACCATCTTCTCCACCTTGACCCCAGGGTGCTTGTCTCTGTGAGGTCAAAATTTGCTGGTAATTGGGCTAGAAGGCTGTCCGTCATTTTTCTGTGCGGGGACGCTGGGGCGGAGGGTGCCTCTTCTTGTGCTGGTGTCACTGGGACTGTAAGTGACACCCTTCGGGCTGGAGTCGCTGTAGCAGTGAGTGACTCCTCTCCTGAGCCACTCATGAGCTTGACCTTGGCTAGCTTATTGCTCGCGAGTGCGGTGGCGTCTGGCCGCCACTAGGGGGCGCTGCGTTGGGGAGTACGCGCTCCCTATGTCGAGCCGGGTGGGGATGGCTGCATGGGGATCTATGAGGTCTTCGAGATGTGTGTCTCTTGACTCGCTGCTTGCGTTGGGGTTCGTGTGCTTACCCTTTTCATGCAGGCGCGGAGTGGGCAAAATGTGTCTTTGTAGCCGTTGCCGTCGGCGGGAGGCCAGTGCTCCTCGGCCGCCCGGCTTCTGCTGGAGTTATTTGCTCCAGCCGTTGCCGTTGGCGGGAAAGAGGTCTTCTCTTTCTCCCGCCCGGAGAGTTGTTGCACGGGGAGCTGCTGCTCCTGCTCCACCCGTGGAGTGAGCGCTTCGGCGCCTCTTCTTGCATGGGGAGCTGCTGCTCCTGCTCCACCCATGGAGTGAGTGCTTCGGGGCCTCTTCCAGTGGAGGGGAGCCTTCATGCTCCGACCCGCTATCCTCGGGGCATCGGAGGGACGGAAGACACACGGGCGTCACGAGCGCTGTGATCTGAGGTGGCGGGCACGGCGGGGCGCGTGTCCGTCTCGTCGCCAGATGTAGTGTCCTGTAGGTGGACCTCCTCACACTCTCGATCGCTCTCTCTTTCAAGGAAGAGGCTGACACAGGAGCTGGGGTGCAACACCTCTTATCTTTATTGAATCCCAACACTAACTGCTGCTTTGCGCGGTAACCCTTCCCCTTCCTGACAAGTGGGACGCAGCCCACTCAGCAAGTGATAACAGAGAGAGAGGACTGTTCCTCTCTTCGATACTACGGTGATACCACAATAATATAGCTACATTGTATACAGGCCCACTACTGACTAGCAACAAAGGCACAACTAGGAGGAGTGACTTAGTTTATGGCATCAGCAGCAAAGAAAGAGGAGTTGGGATTGAAGTAAAAGACTTATATGGGGGAGGGTCCCTGCTCATTGGTTGCCTACAGGGCATGACCTGGCCTCCATGTTGGATTGGGGAGTTCCCCTACTTTGACTTTAAACACAGTTTCAGTTCTGTGGATCAAACTTTTTGTTTGTAAAGTTTTTTCTTTGCTGCTGTGTTAGTCAGAAGTAAGTTTGTCTGTTTGTTTGTTTATTCACTTATTACGCGCTCCAGATCCAGAGGTAATAGGGCGCAACATTAACAATAATATACAATGTACAAATATACAAATTACGGAAGAGTCACTCTGTTGAGCCCTCTGACTCGGGGTAGAGACATATAAATTCCAGCAGTAAACAAAGTTCAAATATACAAATTACAATAAGTAAAGAATAATGCATAATATGAAGCCTCCTGTCTTGACATAGAATTCATGTGTGTTGGCGGTCTCCGGATGCCGCCGTCCGTGAGCCCCCCACCCCCCGTGACACAGAGACACGGAGACAGCGGTGCTACCAGTGTGGGCTCCCCGGGGACTGTGTCGTCACGGGGAACGCCTCGTTTATTTAACTGCGCACGCGACGGAGTGAACGTCACCCCGTCGCGTGCGTACCCTTAAAGGGCCAACGCCACACTCCTCCTTTTCCATAACAACAAATTGGAAACAGGAGGGACTAACTATCACACATTTATAAAGCACACAACTCTGTCAACTCCAAAAACCCCCATTTATTCACAGCCACCCTGGATCCCCCGCGGGTACCTGTCACGGCCTGACCATTACCCCCAGTCAGCCTCCCCAGCTTAGTCCGTCACATAGTCTGTGAGACGGGCAGGTTTCCCACGCCCTGTTCTCAGGGGGTACCTCCTGCCAACGTCCCTGGCCGGTGTCTCTTGACCTGGTCTACCTCGAGCCGGAGAGTCCACGGCGGGGATTTCACCCCCACCTTCATCCAAGGCACCCTCACCCTCTCGGTTGTCCGGGCTGTCCACTCTCGGGTCGCCGATTCTCCTGAAGAAGGAGGCATTCCTTGTTACAGACGACGTCCCGTCAGATGCTGTCACCATAGAGCCCTTGACCGCCACGACATCTAGAGGAGCGGGTTCATACGTGAGGGACAACTTTCCTTGTGGGTGGCGATTCCTCACCAAACCCTCATCTCCCGGCGCGATGTGCGGGGGTCTCAGGCCCCTCCGGATGTTTTCCATCTGCGTCCTGATTCGTCTGTCCTCTTCGACCTGTTCATTGTCAATGACGGCAGGGTCCCTGTCCCCCACCTCCGGTATGACGTCTCTCGGGCATCTCTGGAAGAGAGCCTCCGCCGGGGCCACACCCGTTGAGGAGTGAGGTGTGGTCCGATATCCCCGCAGGAAGACGTACAGGGCCCTCTGCAAGCACTCGCCCTTTCCATGGGTGATCCTGAACACTTTGTTGAGGGTGCGCATCATGCACTCTGCCTCCCCGTTGGCCCGGGGCCACAGTGGGGTTACCCGCCGGTGTTGAATGCCATACTCCCTCATGAGCTCGGCAAAACTCTCGCCTTGGAATGGTGCCCCGTTGTCGGAGCACAGCACAGAGGGCAGGCCATGGGTGGCGAAAATCTTCTCCAGCGCCACCACCACGTTCTCAAATGCGACGGACTCTATGAACTCGACCTCCGGGTATCGAGACCACTCGTCCACCACAACTAGGAAGTGAGTGCCTCTCGACGTGGACCCGGAGTCTGCGTGCACTACTTCCCATGGCCTGGTCCCTCTGGGCATCGCTTCAATGGATGGTTCCCGCTGGGCCGGTGCCGCAGCCTGGCACCATACGCATGACGCCACAAATGCTTCCACCTTCCGCTCGAGTTCCGGGAACCACACCTTCTGGCGGAGGCGAGCTTTGGTTTTGGGCGCCCCTTGATGACCCTGGTGCGCCAAGGTGATGACCTGTGCAATTTTGGCCTGGGGCACCACGATTCTCTCACCCCTCAGTAGCAGCCCCGACTCTGAGAATGTCAGTTCTTCTCTCACTCTCCATAACTGCTCGAGGGCCACTCTGGCTTCACATGTCCTGCGTTCCACGGCCTCCAGTACCGTCTTCCAGGTACCCCTCTGCATGGCTTCCCTCAGGATGGCGAAACATTCGTCGCCTTTTGATGCAACCTCGAGCTCTTCCACCTGCATGGAGTTTGGGGTGGCCATCTCCACAACCAGGCGGACATGTTCGTCAGCCTCTTCCGCTGATGCAGACTCCTGCGAGTCCCCTCTTGGGTGTCGAGAGAGGTAGTCTGCCGCGTTGTTAGCCCCTGGACGATATGTCAACGACACTCCATACTCGAGCAGGGCGAGCATCCAGCGCTCTATTCTCACTGGTGGACGGGATGATGAGCCCGCCATGATCGGCAACAACGGCTTGTGGTCCGTGACCACAGTCACGGGGCGCCCCAGAATGTAGAGGCGAAAATGTCTGCAACCCCACAGCACCGCCAGGGCTTCCCTCTCAATCTGGGAGTACCTTTGCTCGGTGTCGGAGAGCGCCTTACTGGCGTATGCTATGGGTCGAATCTCCTGGTCATTCCCCACTTGTGTAAGTACTGCCCCCAGTCCATATGGGCTGGCGTCCACAACGATCTCTGTCTGCAGACTCGGATCGAAGAACGCCATGGTGTCGTCCGCCGCCAAGGCACCTCTGATGTCATCAAATGCCGCCTGCTCAAGGGGGCCCCACTGCCAGGTGGTGTCCTTCTTTGTGAGCGATCTCAACGGCTCTGAACGGGACGCCAGATTCCTGATGAAACGGCCACAGTAAGTAACCATACCCAAAAAGCTCCTCACCTCCGCAACATTCTCTGGCGGACTCCTTGATGTCCCTCACTTTGCGGGGGTCCGGCGACACCCCATCCGCCTTGAACACGAACCCAAAGAATTTGATTGTTGTTTTCAGAAATTCACACTTGTCCTTGTGCAGGGTGAGTCCCAGCGAGCGCAGGCGTTCAAAGGTCTTGGCCAGGCGTGCCAGATGCTCCGTCTCCGACCTGGCATACACCAAAATGTCGTCGCTAATATTAAGGACTCCATCCAAATCCGCTAGTGCCCCTCTTATGATGTTTTGGAAGACCTCCGCCGCGGAAGACACCCCAAAACTTAACCTCTTGTATCGGTAAAGACCTCGATGAGTGGTAAAGGTTGTGATGTAGCGGGACTCGGGGTGCAGGACCACCTGATGATAGCCTGCTCTCAGGTCCAGTTTGGAAAAGAACCTCGCCCCTTGCAGTTCTGCTATGATGTCATCGATGGTAGGGGTCAAGTGTCGCTCCCTCTTTATGGCCTTATTGGGGAGTCGCATGTCCACACAGATCCTCACCGCATCCGGCTGTTTAGGCTTGCGCGCAATGACAATGGGAGACACCCACGGGGTGGGGCCCTCAACCTTTTCAATAATGTCCAGCCCCACCAGATTGTCCAGTTCTCGATCCACCAGATCCCTGAGATGAAAAGGAACTCGCCGGTGCTTCAGCGCCACTGGTTGGATTGACTCATCTATGTGGAGCCGGACCGGCTCACCCACCAACTGTCCAATGCCTTCAAACAGGGAGCTGTGTTTGGCCAGGAGTACCTGAATGTCGTCTAAGTACACTGAATATGCAAATGTGACAATTCCCAGCGCCGCAGCACAGCAAAGCAAGGTGTTGTCGCTCACCGGGGTGACATAGAATCTGGGCCGGATGTGTGAGTCCCCATATTGAACATCAGCCACGAATGCGCCGTCCAGAGGGAGGGGCTGATCGCCGCCGAAAGCGAATATGCATGCTCTCGGTGCGGTCAGCGTGGGCGGGGCCTGCATGGTATCATACTGCTGTCTGGCCATCACATTCACGGACGCACCGGTGTCCACTAGCATTGGTACAGAGTCACCATTGACAAGCACGTTGCACGTGGGCTGTCTCTTGGAGCGGGATTTCAGCATGCTCACACTGGACACGAAAAAGACGTTTTCCTCGTCCTCTTCCTCCTCCTCCTCTTCCTGAGGCGCCCCTTCGTCACCCTGGTCCACCTGAGCGACGTTGGACGTCCTTTGGGGTCGGAAGAAACCAGCTCGAACAGGCCCCCTAGGCACTATTTTGGGAGCTGCAGATCTGCAAATCCTGGCGAAGTGGTCCGCGCCTCCGCACCTACCGCACTTAACCCTAGTCGCAGGGCATTCAGCTGGGTGCGGGAGATCGTACCCACACTTTGGGCACGAGGAAGTGGTCCCAAGCGGGCGCGGGCTCTGAGTGTTCATGGGGCGCCTCGCTCCACGGCCTCTTCCGACCGCGCAGACCTCCTCCACCTTGCCTGGGCGGGCACCAGCTTCCATTCTGGTCGCCCGCAATTCCGACACCTCGTGGCACCTTCCCAGTTCTAGGATGCGAGGAAGGGTGATGCCAGGCTCGCGCAATATCTGGCGCCTCAGTTTCCCAGAGACACACCCCTGAATGAGTTGGTTGCGAATCATGACTTCAGGGTCGTTCCACGCACATGGCACGGCCATTCTCCGCAGCCGCCCATAGAATACATCCAGAGTCTCGTCATCCTTCTGTCGAGCCGTTCCCATGAGAAAACGTTCATAATCGGCGTTGGCCATTGGCAGAAAATGATTATGGAGTGCATCCTTTGCCGCCGCAAACGACCCATCCGCCGGCTGCAGGGACAGAAATATCTCATGCACTGCTGGGCCAGCAGAGCACAGGAGAGTGGCCAGCTTGCTGTCGTCGCTTGTCTCCATCATGGCCCTGAAGTACATCTCAAGCCTATCCATCCACATCTTCCACCTCTGTCCCAGGCTTGACGGAGCACCCGAGGTATCAAACTCAGGCATTGGCTGTAGGGACCCAGGTGGTTTCAGCGGGGGAGCAGGCGGAGGCGCAGCAGCAGCAGCAGCAGCAGCTTGACTCCTGGTGGATAGCGCACAGGCACCCCAGAAGATATAATTGATGGGGCCGCACTCACCACCAGCAGTCAGCCTCCAGAGATGGATTGAATTCTGCCTCTCACCAGGCACACTCCTCGCAGATGTATCACTCAAGCCAGCAGGCAGACAATGAAGTGTCCAAAAATTGAGCAGGGGGAAAGACCCCTAGTGCATTCAGCAGGCTTCCTATAGAGTCTCACCCATCTACTCGGTGAAAAACAGTAAAAATGTCAATGAATCATTCTGAAATTGACACGTGCTGTTTCCAGCGACTGCCCGCCGCTGAAATATCCAAAAATTATGTCCGGATGGCTCACCGACGCTTCGCTATGAAGCCGTGAGTCTCCGAGGCCTATTCATCAAGATGGCCGCCGGCCGCGTGTGTCGCTTCCTTCTCCGCGGTCAGAATTCGCTGGAGCGTTCACGTAAGATCATCTACGCTCCCAGCAAATGTCTCCGCCTGTTCCAGGAAGTGATCCCGGCACTCGTCGCCACTGTTGGCGGTCTCCGGATGCCGCCGTCTGTGAGCCCCCCACCCCCTGTGACACAGAGACACGGAGACAGCGGTGCTACCAGTGTGGGCTCCCCGGTGACTGTGTCGTCACGGGGAACGCCTCGTTTATTTAACTGCGCACGCGACGGAGTGAACGTCACCCCGTCGCGTGTTTGTTTGTTTGTTTGTTTTATTTAGTATAGCGCTCCAGACCCAGGGGTAAATGGGCGCTTAAGGATAGGTTACATAATTACAGTAAATAATCAGTTATACAATTGTGGCGTTAAGATGCCAAATATAGAGTATACAGGCAGGCAGTGGGAGCATTTCAAGGTATGTACAATATATACAGTTGGTACAGATCTAAGACAATCATCTATTCAAGGTATGTACAGTAAACGCAAGTGGGACTGAGCTTAATTTATCTGGGGATTTCCTTCTCTAGAAGCCAGCTAATGACTGATCTTCTGAACAGTTGGAAGGATTTGGTCAATTTAATACTCAGTGGCAAGGTGTTCCAGAGTTGAGGGGCAAGGACACTAAAGCTTGAGCCCCCCGCTCTTTTGGCGGAGAATCTGGGCACGGTGAGGCAGAGAGTATTGGATGATCTGGTGAGTCTTGTGTTAGGCTTGAGGGAGAGTTTGTTGGTGAGGTACTGGGGGGCAAGGTGATTTAGGGCTTTATAGGTGAGGCAGAGGGTTTTCAAGTCGATTTTTTGTTGGATAGATAACCATTTACAAGCTAGTCTTATGTGTGAGATGTGCTCTCTCCTGGGAATGTTTAGAGCTGCTCTCAGCGCATTATTCTGGAGGATCTGAAGTTTCTTGATTATAGCTTGGTTGGCACCAAGGTAGAGGCTGTTGCAATAATCGAGCTTAGATTGTATGAGGGCCCTCGCCAGAATGAGGCAGCTGTTTGTAGATAGAAAGGGTTTACAAGCCCTAATTAATTTCCCCGTGTAGGCGGTAGCTGAGGCGGTCATATTAACTTGTTTGGAGAGGTTGGTATTGGCGTCTAGGTAGAAGCCTAGGGTTTTCACATGGTTTACAACTGGAATGATGTTGCCATCTATGATGAATTTGGAGTAGTCAGGGCTGAGTTTCTGTAGGTTATTGGGGGAGCCGACCAAGAGGAGCTCAGTCTTCTCATCATTCAGGCAGAGGCCGTGTATGGCCATCCATGCCTGAATGATGGCGAAGATTTCGTTGATCCTGGTGGCGTCAGTGTTGTAGTTGCCAGTGATGGTGAGGAGTATCTGGGTGTCATCCGCGTAGTTAGTGTAGGTGACACCCAGATGGTCCAATTTATCAAAGAGGGGTTTGGTAAAGATATTGTAGAGGGTAGGGGAGACGCAGGACCCTTGTGGGACACCGCATGTGATGGGGATGGGGTCTGCTGCAGCCAAAGATGAAAAAACCCTCATGGTTCTATTGGCTAGGAAAGATTGTATCCAAGTGACAGCAGAGTGTGAGAAGTGGGCAGCAGATGAAAGGTGGTTACAGAGTATTTTGTGGTCAACCAGGTCAAAGGCTGCTGAGAGGTCTAGGAGGAGTAGGATGGCTGCTTTGTTGTTGTCCTTGATGCCATCAATCTGGCTTTTGAGGTCAACGAGGGCTGTTTCTGTTCCGTGTTGAGGACGAAAGCCAGATTGACGCAGGCCTAACAGTTGATTGGTCTCCAGGTAATCTTGGATTTGCAGGTAGGCGACTCTGTCGAGGATTTTTAGCAGGAAAGGGACCGTAGTGATGGGTCTGTAATTGGTGGGTATGGCCGGGTCGAGAGATTGTTTTTTTAAGAGGGGCAGAACCCAGGACTGTTTCAGGTTGTTAGGTACAGAATTGGTTGAGAATGAAAGGTTTATTAGTTTGGAGATGAAGGGGGCTAGGTCTCGTGCAGCATCTTTGATGATCTGGGCGGGGCAGCTGTCCCCTTTACAATTAGAAGGTTTGAGGGATGCTATGATTTTTTGGATTTCAGGAATAGTAACCGGTTTGAAAGTGAAGCCAGAGGTGTTATGGGTCGGGGTGGGTGCGCTAGGAGTGAGGGCATTGCTGTTGGCGAGTTGTTGTCTTTTGGTTTCAATTTTGTTTTGGAGACCAGTAATTTTATTGGCGAGGGCATTTTGGATACTGGTGCACCAAGGCTTGTCCTTCACGCAGGTATCGGTAGGAGGGTTAGGGTTTTCTAGTTCCTTCAGGATGGTGAAGAGTTCTTTAACCGACGATTGGGCATTATTTATTCTAGTATTGTAGGTTTCCTTTTTAGTGCGGATTATCTCTTTCTTATAGAAGGAAGAGATGGTTTTGAGATTAGATTTGTTTTCTGCAGTGGGGTTGGATTTCCATAAGGCTTCCATCTTGGCTTTCTTTTTTCTTATGGATTTGAGTTCTGGTGTGAACCAAGGGTTCAAGTGGGCTATGGGTTTACCTTTGCGTTCCTTTAGGGGAGCGACAGTATCAATGGCGCTGGTGAGGGCATCATTGTAGGTGTTGACTAGAAGGTTCAGGTCGGCAGTGGCAGGCAGTGTGTTTAGCGAAGGGAGGATCAGAGGTGTGAGGGTCTCTGCTGAGATATTGCGCTTGTTTCTAGACAGGCAGGCTGGTGCACAGGGGCTCTGTTTGGGGTTGGGATTATTTAGGTTGATTTCAAATGATATGAGGGAGTGGTCAGTCCATGCGAGTGGTTGTGGGGCTTTGCAGGTGATATTACAGTTGTGGGCTGCAATCCAATCTATGGTTCTACCTTTCTGGTGGGTGGGTAGTGTAACGACTTGAGTGAAGTCGTGCTCGGATAAGGCGTTGGCCAGGGAGGCAGCTGGAGAGTCGTTAGGGTCATTAAATCCTAAGTTGAAGTCTCCTAGAATGATATTTTGGGAGTGGGGTTTGGTGTTCTCTGCTATGAGAGTGGTAATGTCTTCCTCAAAGGATCCTGTGGGGCCTGGGGGTCTATATATTAGTTGCACAGTAATGGTACTCTTGGGGGTAGTTTGTACTTTGTAGGTGAGGTGCTCGCAGGACTTTAGCGGGGGGGAGGTGATGTGTCTGACGTCGAGTGAGGATTTGAAAATGATAGCTACACCTCCTCCGCGAGCATTAGGTCTGTCTGCTCTGAGGATGGAGTAGTTGTCGGGGAGGGCCAGAGTGAGGTAGGGTCCTGCTGCTTCATGTAACCAAGTTTCTGTAGTGGCAAGGAAGTCGAGGTCTCCTGAGAGGATAATGTCAGCAATTTCGGTGGGGTGGGCTACTAGAGATCTAACATTGAGTAGTGCACCTTTTAGAGCAGTTGCGTTAGTGGTCATGGCACTATCCTTAGTGGTTGAAGTTTTAGTCATAGGTTTGGTAGGCAGTTTGCTAGAAGTGGTGGGGAGTCTAACGCCAAGTCTATTATTGCGGTCTTGGAGGGTGGGGTAAGTTGTGGGACAGTGATCTAATAGGTTGGGAAGGAGAAGGTTGGAGGCAGTATGGTTGGCATTTGTTGAGTTGGTACTGTTAGGTAGGATGTTGGCTGGTGTGGCCTTACTTTTAGCGAAGAGTTGTTGGTGGGGGGTGTGTGAGAAAGGTGGAAGGGAGGGGAGGAAGGGTGTGGGGCAGGGGATGGGGTGGTGCCTAGGGCAGCCTAGTTTGGCTAGTCCATTGTTGTATGGTATGTAGCTGTTATTGCTACATGGAGTGTTATTGTTTAAGATACAGAAAGGGAACATGGTGAGTATGAGCCAATGGATCATAATTGGAATTGAGGAGAGCGTGGGTAGTTTGGTTGTTGGCGCAGTAGGATAGGCAGGGGCAAGATTTGAACTAGCTGGTGTGGTGCGGAGACGGGCAATTTTAATTAAAGCACAGCCGAGGTTATAGATTGAAGTTGCTGTTATAGTGCAGAAAGGGCAGTTTCAGTAATACCGCTACAGATGGCACAGGCTAAAATCGAAGTTGTAGCTAGGGTGCAAAAGGGCAGTTCAAATAAAGCCAACATAGGTAGGCACAGGCACAGAAGAGTAATTAGCACTATCACAAAAATTGCCCTCGTGCATAGCTCTCAACCATTTCTGTCGCAAAAGCCGGTGAAAACACCGATTCTATTTTTGGCGGGTGAGAGCCTTTGGAATGAATGGGCGTGCAGGAGGCTTGGCGGGTGAGTCAGCTCTTTACAAGGCGGGTGACACCCGCCAAAAGCGTGTGAGTTGAGAGCTATGCCCTCGTGTAAAAAAAAATCTTTCAATGCATTTTCGGTTGTATTCATGTGGGTGACGAATGCAAGAAAGAACCCAGGCCAGCCACCACACGGCCTGGAGAGTCCTACTGTTATGCTGTGAGCCCTTTCTGATTGGTGCTGACTGTGTGGCCCCCTACTGCGAGAGAGACCAAACACCACCCATAGTGTTTTGGCGTTGAGTGTAAATATTCTATTAATTGTAGAAACACCTTAAAATGCAGATTTCTATACAAACATTACATTTACTTTTGAATAATAATGTTTTAAAAATCATTTAAAGGCTAAGTGCATTGGTTTAAAGTAATGCCACAAGAAAACACGCGACATTCTTTATTAAATTCGGCGCTGTTAACCAAACTTTTTCATAGTCCTATTTTTTGAGCCGGTCCGTAATGGTAACGTAACCTTCACCGGCGAAATCGGCGTCCTAAATGGATCCACTGTGTGGTGGAATCTAGCTTCATTTTGCATAGCATTGAACTATATCTGCATCAACTAACAAGGCTGTAGGCCCAGCGCCATTACGGAAATGCAAAGAAATGTGTTGCGCGGTCTAGTGTTTTGAGACTTCTGTGTCGCTCGCTAGGCCCATGTGTTTCACCCCTTTGTGTTTAGCCCTACCTTGGTGACTGTACGTTTCTCCACCCTTGCAGACCAGCGCATGCTAATTGGCTGCAGGGTAGGGGAGCGCGGTGACGTGGGCACATTCCCCTGTATGTGACCACCCTGCCTGCAGACAATTCGCTCTGATTGCATTATAGAATAGGTTCGGCGCGGTGGCGGCAGTTGGGTCTGGGCAGTGAGTGGGCGATGGCAGAGACGCATCAGGGAGTCCGTCGGCGTAGGGAGGA
The DNA here is from genome assembly GCF_040938575.1 of Ambystoma mexicanum. Taxonomy (NCBI): domain Eukaryota; kingdom Metazoa; phylum Chordata; class Amphibia; order Caudata; family Ambystomatidae; genus Ambystoma; species Ambystoma mexicanum. The sequence continues at coordinate 1,192,990,180 of NC_090935.1, read as the reverse complement.
GGATGGACAAGGCACTGGGGGTGCAGTAGGCTGCGGGCCGGAAGATGAGGAGGTGGAGATCTTTTTCTCCAGCAAACGGAGGCTGCAGCATAGCCCGCAAGAGGAGGAGCGGCTGGAGCGCGAGCATTTCTGGAAAATCATCAACGCCTTCCGATACTATGGGTAAAGAAGGGTGAAAACATATGCTTCTGTCCGGGTAATGAGTGCTACCCACTGCCTCACCCCAAATGTTTCACTCTACCCCATACCTCACATATAGGATCGATGGAGTCCTAGCATGGTATGCTTGTGGCTACTTCCCAGTGGCTTCCTTAGTCAATGATGAGCACCTTTCTGAGTGTCACCTACAGTGGCTGTAAGCATTTTGGAGAAAGTGGGCACGTGTTAAAGTAACCACGTAAACGAAAGTAAACCAGTATTAATGCACAGAAGCAAACATTAGATTTTTCCACTGCCAGCTGTCCATTATCTACAGGGTTAAAATGGGCAGGTACTCTGGTAGAAACGCATTGTGGAATAATCACCTCCTCGGATATAATGGGCGCTTCAGGAACCGTCACCCTCACTTCTATCACAGTGGTATTTGGTAATTGTTGCATGAGACAACGTCTTTGCAATCAAATCTAGCATGAATGACTTAAATGCACCCGTTAGGTAATCGTGAATAGTCCCTCCCATCTGTCTTTTCCCTTATCGGCGGTTTTGTGGAGCAAATTGCCTCAATGGACCAAGGCACCCACTCCACCAACTCCCATGAGCTGCAGTTGCTCCATCAAGTACAGTCAACAGTGGCGTCTCTAGAAATCATTACTGGGGGGGTGCAAACCGGCAGGGACAAATAGAAAAGGGGAACAGGGTGGTGCCACATTCATTAATGGTCGACTTGGACCCATATGGTTACAAACAAGTGGCATTATGCAAGTTCAGGGTAGGTTTATATAATGAAAGGTCTGCATCAAGTCAATACACACCCTAAAAGGTTAACTTATGTTGAACAGTTAAAACAAGGCCCTTGTGTATTGAGCACAATTCATCACCATTTGTTCATCTACCTTTAAAACCATGAACAATTGCTTGCATACATAAAGGTATGTACAGTCTGCAAATTGACCAGTCTTCTTCCTTTATGATGTACCTTCAAGGTACAACCTATGGCACCCTGGCCAAAGTATATCTATGAAATGGACCCTCCCCCCCCTAATATTATCCATAGAAGGGACACCTATTCATGAAAACGGGATAACGCTAACATCAACACAAAACGATCCAGTGTGTCACACTGTCCATATATCGTAGACCTGAGCATCACAGTCTATTTCTTGTTAGATGAGACTTGATCTGGTCATCAACCCTTCACAATGGTTCACATTGCATGTCTTCATATACACCTAGCCAGAACAACTTCATGTTTGGGCATAGACAGCATGTTATTTTATTAGAAATTACTAAATCAATCTACACAGCGTGATATACATGTAATCATCAGACAATATCTCTGCACATATACATCAAAATGTAACCGTACCAAGTAAAGTGCAAATGTTTAATTGTGCTACGTAAACAGATATATCATCTCCTTTAGAAAGGGGAACGTACGCTCACCAATAGCCAGAATATCGGACTCCACAATTGGATATGGGAGTTATTGATGCAGTTGTTGTACACCTTCCTCGTTGAATACATGTATTACCAAACTATTGCAGTGATCTAGCTTCCAAATATGTTTATCACGACAACTATTTCATAATGTTGAGACCTATGCTAACACACTACGGACCAATGTGTGTCCCTGTTTGGATGAACAACACATAGGAAAACACACTATAAAACCAAATGTCTATAAAAATCAAGATGTTGCCACTTTGTGTTTCAGCCCTATACATGGGAATCCACTCGTCCATAGTGTCTTCCTAAGAATTTTGAGGGGGGCCTTCATCAGGATATAAAAAATCAATGAAGAACAGAGATGAATCCAATGCACATCTTGGTTTGGAGATCTTCAATTCAGAGAAAATCATCTGTAAACAAGACAAATTGCAATCACTTACTGATCATACTACAACCAGGTGGTGCCAGTGGGTTAAGATCAATCTGCTGAGATTGACATTAATGGATGTTCCATAAATGTGCCGGACTTGATTCGAACTGTGGAGAAATCTTTTGCCTTAGTTTCCTTTTGGATCCCCTCCACAGTACACTCCTTTCACTCTCTGATTCTTTTTAATTATTTGCCATATCTAAAGATGAAATTAATTGAAGCGTACTCCTTAAATTGTGAGGCAAAAGGCCTCTTAACATGTTTAGTAACAATACCTACACCAGCGCAGGAGAATACAGTGAAACAATGACCTGCAGGGGTATCACACGCAGGCATCCAAAGTGATGCATCAATTTGTGTTCATGCCACATTGAACTTCTATACAGGCAGCTACTGGTTGCTTGCACATGCCAAATCATCCCTGGAACATAAAATACTTTCCCTTATATTTATATTCTTAGGCCTTTAGATAGCGATTTTACAGACAACTTTTTGACCCTTTTTTTTATTTATTTATTTATTTTTTTCTCCTCAAAGAACGCTACTCTGTAAACATCCATGAGGGACTGAAAACAACAAATACTTTTATTGTGGTTTTTATTTAAGAAACACTATCGAGATCTGGTCACATGATCAAGCGCAGGCCAGAAAATGCACCGTCTCATCTTGTGCTTAGGGATCCTATATCCAGCTACAAGACCACCTGAGTATACTTACTCTGATAAAGGATAGCCTCTCTCCCCTCCTCCCCCCCCCCCCACAGCATCATCCTTCATCCTGAACAACGCTGTTGTTCAATCTGCCGGCTCCTTACTTCATGGTAATTCTATGACGCCCATTTTAAAGTGAACTAAGCAATCACATTACCTAATTATTGAAAGTTCGTAATTCTTTTGAGCTTGGGGACATTCAATTATTTTTTTCCACCATATGGGTTTTTACTCGCCCTTTCCAATGGGCTGCAACTAGATATTCAACCCCATCGGCTGATTGCGAGCACCATACTGCACCCTATGGACTTCTGACTTCATGGTGCACCCAATTCTATGACGGCCATATTGGGATGAGCTGAAGGTTGAATTTCAAATGCCCCATTGTTAAAAATACCTAATTCATTTGAACTTATGAGCTAAAAATTAAACATAATTTCATCAATGCAGGTTTGTTGCACTCATTACAGCAGGCTGCTACTTATTCAACTGCGAACTTCCAAGAAAAAGTGTTTAATAAGTTTAAGTACGTTCGACCATAGTTATAAATTGCCATTCCGTATTTATTTAGGTAAGACCACCGAAATGCACCTACTGTGGTCATTTTCTCCTTGGAAAGAAACATATCTTTCTGTCCTAATGGACGGGAACATATTTGCTCATTTGAACTCCTTGACTATGCACTTGCACAGTTCATAGCCATGTACTGCTAAGATAGCATGGTACTCCCATGTCTCTAGCGGACATTATGTAGTGGACACACGATTGGTAATGTATGTGCTCCACTGTTGTGTATTCTAGAGTTCATTCAACTCGCAAACCATATATTTAGCAGCACTCCTGGTATATTTGGACCATTACAATAAACTGCCACTGATCATTCTGCCAGGCATAAATCGCCCATCATGAAATACCCCTGGTTCAAAACATACACACAAAAAAGGGGAAAATGTGCAGGGCTGACCTCTATAAATTCATATAGGATCACTGAGGGAATTAAAAACATTGCTGGTTTCAAAAACCCGATTGATTACCTAATGTGTTTTCACAGTGAGCGTGCATCGAATAAGGAGGCATTTCCATCACTGCTTCAAAATGTCAAACCAGACCATTCAATGTGGTTATTTAGACCTCTTTGATTTGTGTTTATGTCATCTGATCTATTTTTGTTCAACCCATATGAGCCATTTGTCCCAGTCACCAGCTCTTGAATGCGCCTTCACCACTTGAATTATGGTCCAAAAAAGATCAGACTGCTCCTGGTTTATCGCAGTGCTCAACCAATGGGGTTTCTTGAACTTTATTTTGAATGCATGATCGTGCTCACAAATTCTCTGCCGGATCTCCTGGGATGTCTTTCCTATCTATATTAATGAACACTGGCATTTAATGTCATAAACCACCCATTTTGTTCTGCAATTTGTACAGTCTCCAAGTTCCCATTCAAGGCAATACAAGTCCATAGACTTAAGATTCTTGGTGCGGGGACATACCAAGCAATTCGCACATTGGAAATGTCCCCTCACTGGTGGTAACCCCCATATGTTGGCAATGGTGGGGCCCGCTGGCTCTTGTTTTTCATAGGTGTGGGTGAGGTTCTGCCTAATGTTAGGTGTACGTTTGAAGACAAATCTCGGCTTCCTGGAGTTAAAATCATTATTTTTGAGAATATGCCATTCTTTTATCATCTCCTTATGCAGATAATTACTTTTAGTATTAGGCAGAGGTAGGCATAAGGTGAGACAAATGCATTTATTTAAATCTCAATATATTAGCCCATCTGCAGAGCGTCCTCTCAATTCTTTTTTCAGCGGTTGCAGGCACCCAGCAACCCAAACATCCCACTCTTCCACACATGACATTCCACACAACCTCATACATCATCAAACACACTACATTACTCTTTGGCATGTATATAGTCACACATGTTATTTGGTCAGTAGAGAATTTCTCTTTTTGGCAAATAAGTGGTCCTGTTCAAATGTTTCTCTCCTCCTGGCTATCTTAATAGTACACAATGGATATCCTCGATTAACCGTCTGTAAGACTTCTGTATGTTTGTTAAATTCCTTGCCTGTGGTACAGTTTCTCTTAATTCTAATAAACTGTCCATAATGCAGATTTTCTTTCAAGGCTTTTGGATGAAAGCTTGCGAAATGTAGTAAGGTGTTTTGATCTGTTTCTTTATGGTAGAGAGATGTATGTATCTCTCCCTGTTTGGTCTCCAACAGATGCAAATCTAGAAACAGGATGGGGTGTTCATCCAATAGTGAACCCTAAATGTGGGTCTTGGTTAAGCCTTGTTGTGAAATTATGCAAGTTTTCAAGTGGATCCTTCTGAATGAACACATCATCAATATACCTGTACCAACAGGAAATGGATGATGTGAAAGGATTCTAACCACAAGATTTTCTTTGTCTGGGAATTATACACATAGTCGCCCCCATACTAGTCCCTGTATTTGCTTATACAGATTATTCTCAATAAGAAAGACCTTTTAAGTTAAGTCTCACCAGATTGGTCTTAACCCTTCCGCACCACATGGGTGTAGTATGATCAAGTGATTGGAATCTGTCTTCTTTACATATTTTATTTGAATTGAAGGTCTCTGAACCAAGAAGGGCATGGGATTCATCTCTGTATTTCATTGATTGCTGTGTCCTGATGAAGGCCCTCTCAAAATTCTTAGGGAGACACTGCGGATCAGTAGATTCCTGGGTATCGGGCCGAAACACAAGTGGCGACATCTTGATTTTTATAGACCTTTGATGTTATAATATGTCTGCTTGTCTATATGTTGACACACATTGGTCCCTAATGGGGTAGCATGGGTCTCCACACTATGAAATGGTTGTAATATACACATTTGGAAGCTAGATCACTGCAATAGTTTGGTAATACATTTATTCAGTGAGAAAGGTATATGAGGACTGCATCAATACCTTGCATATCGAATTGTGGAGTCTGATATTCTGGCTATTTGTGTGGGTTTCTTCCATGTGCCCCTTTTAAATGAGATTATATATATCGGTTTATGAAGCACAATTAAGCATTTGCACTTTACTTGGTACTGTTACATTGTTGCACTTTGAAGTGTATGTGCAGAGATATTGTCTGATAACTACATGTATATCACGCTGAGTAGATTGATTTTTGTAATCATTCCTAATAAAATTACATGTTTTCTGTGCCAAAATTTTTTAAATGAAAAGTTGTTCTGGGTAGGTGTATATGAGGTAATGTGAGCCATTGTGAAGGGTTGATGACCAGATTAAGTATAGTTTCCTTGAGTCACATCAAGATAGAACTGTGAATGTTACCTTGACTCACCTCCAGAGAGGACTGTAACAATTAGTTGGTGCCACATTAAAGATGGAACTGTAGAGTTTTTCTTTTTAAGCTGGAATCACACCTAGAAAGTACTGGGATTATCACCCTGTGCCTCATTAAGATAGAGCAGTGAACTCTAGCCTGCACCAAACCTAGAGAGGACTGTGAATAATAGCCTGCGTCACAACTAGAGAGGAGTGTCTCTATTGGCCTGCGTCCCATCTAGAGAGGATTGAGAATATTATACCGGCGTCCCATCTAGAGTATTGTGAACATTAGCCTGTCTAGAGAGCATCGCAATTTATTAACCTGTGCAACATTAAAGTAGACCCGTCAACGTTGGCCTGCCCCATTTCCAGAGAGGATTGTGAATAGTAAACTGCTTCACAACTAGAGCGGACAGTGAACATTAGTCTTCTCCACCTCGCATCCAGATAGGATTACAAACATTAACCTACGTAACCCCTAGAGGCGCATTGAGATTACAAACCTGTGTATCTTCTCAGCCTCACATACGAAGATTGTGATTATCAGTTTATGAAATTTCTAAAGAGGATTGAGATTACAAACCAGTGCCCCAACTATGAAAGAATTGTGAACACCAGCCTGCCCCACGTCTAAAGAGGACTGGGAATAATAACCTACTTCCCACCAAGAGGGGATTCTGAAATCTTCTGAACATTAGCCTCCGTCACATCTAGAGAAGACTGTGAACATTAACCTGCCTCGCCCCTAGAGAGAACACTGAATATCAGCCTACATCACTTGCAGAGAAGGTTGTACAATTTTGCTCACATAAACGGTTAGTTTGCCCCAGCTATATACCGACGCCAACTACATCATCCCCTCAGCCAATAATCACACCCTTATTATTTGTTCTCCTTAGCCAGATAGAGAACCAGATTCACTGTAGCTAATCAAACCCCACTACAAGACAACCAACCACTCTGTCACTAGACAAACCAACCTCCCCTCAGACTAACCCCATGAGACAAATGGACTAAACACGAAAGCATGACCGCGTGCAACACCACCACACCCATAAATCATACATGCAAGGAACAAAAGAACCAAATGAAACCAACCAGGAAAAGCACCTACAGTTGTACACCCAAAAACAAACAAAAAATATGACGCAAACCGAGAAAAGCACTGCACATGGGCTACCGCCCCTGCAACCTCAAACAAAACTCAAAAGGAACATAAACCAACTAATTCCAAGGAACCCGACTCCGACAATCCAAATACAAAACCTCCATATCAACTCATCAACCTACCGCCAAGTAACACAAAAATGAAAACGAATACCACCACGAGAAAGACCTATGCGAGAGGGAACAAACCCAACTGAGTGCCACCACAGATCCACAACTGGGGAACACACACCCACTAACAGGACTGAAAACAGAACGAACGCTTTCAGTCCTAAGAGAAAAGTCTCCATTGAAACACTTGTGTATAGGCGCGTTGTAAATGCCATATCATATCATACCTAACACCATACCTCGCAATCAACCACTCAATGAAACCACTCAAGCAGACGAACAATTCAAGAAAGACCGACAACAGAACATAGCCACGCAGAAGAAGGGGCAAGGCCAAAGAGAACAAGAACGCAATCGACACCCAGACCCCATATATCATAAAAACACGAGGATCCACCTTTCAACAGCCACGAAATACAGAAGTGGAACGTGAAGAAAACAAAAACCCTAGACTTAACCTGGAAGAGCTATTTGACGACACACACGACTGTACCACCACCACAACCGGAGACCCACATGGAAGAAAACCAAAACACCAATCAGATGACAACACCAATAATAAAACACAGGCTAAATCAAACCATAAAAATCCACTGCAACCTAGTCCACGCAAGATCGATGTCAAAACACACAACAGAATCTTCGACCTGCTGTGCGACAACAGCATGGACATCCTATTCGTCACAGAAACATGGCTGGATGATAAATACAAAATCACACTCAACAGCTGCCTCGCCACCAACTTCAAAGTCATCAAAAACATAACCATCCAACATGAACATCTGATAATCCTGGGGGACTTGCAACATATGGTTTGAAGAAAAACACGGTTACTCACAAAGTTCACTAATCGGGCAACTAGCAACCATGAAACTACAACAACTGGTCAAAGGAGCAACACACACAGCAGGAGACACATTGACCAATTTTCGCCAACAAATATCTTATCACCACTGCACCACTGATGCAGATACTCTGGAGAGACCATCTCATCATCCCATTTGTGATCACGCTACCAACTAAAGCAACCAACCAGCCCCTCAAACTCCTGACCACCACAAAAAGAAACTGGAAAGCTATCAAAGCAAGCAACCTAATAAATATCTTGAACTCACAAAACCATCCGCAACCAAACTGGACAAGCCAGACCTAGACGGAAAAACAGAGCTACTAAATAAATCGATCTCTGATACAATAGACAGCCTCTCCCCTGGAAAAGCTGTTCACCCCTTCAAGAAAAAGATCAATGACAAAATGGTTCACCCCCCTACTAAGCACCATGATAAAGAACAACAAAGCTGGAACTAGAATGGAGAAAAGAATATGACCATGGTAAGTAGACTCAGTTCCAGAGGCAAATCCGTTCATACAAGACGGAAATTGAAAAGGCACTATGACGACGTAACCACCAAAGCCACCAACACACAAAAAGAAATGTTCAACATCGTAAACGAAATGAGGAAACCACCAGGTTGCGACAACACCCCGATACCTTCACAGAAGCTATGCAACGACCTAGCAGACAATTTCAAAAATAAAAACCACAATCTTACATACAAAACAACGGACAACCAACCAGATTCGACGAAGAGCCAGAGCACAAAGTCCAAAACATCCCGCAAATATCAATAGAGAGATTCATCAATCTGGTAAAAAAGATGGCAAGAAAGCTGGCTCTCCCATGTATTCCTGCCCCCCAGACATTTACAAATCAATCCTCCCACAAGGAACGCCATTAGAATATTGCAGAAATCTCTTGAACCTGTCGCTTGCAACAGGGACTGTATCGCAAGATTCAAATCAGCATACATTAAAACACACATTGAGAACACAAGTGGCGACGTGGAAGACCTTTCCAACTAAAGACCTATTTCAAACATCTCCTACCTGACAAAACTCCTAGATGACTATGTATACAAACTAAATCAAGAACACGTAGAAAAGCACCAGTTGCTGGACCAAGCACAAGTGAGATTCAGACACGCGAGAGGAACAGAAATGGCACGCCTATCCATCTGGGATGACCTAAAGACAAATGCAGACACCAACACAATTTCCGCCCTGATTCTACTGGACCTCTCAGCAGCATTCGACACTGTAAGCCATGACATGCTCATCCAGAGATTAGAAGAAATGGGTATAACAGACCTAGCAGTACTCTGGATAAAATCATTCCTAGCAAACGGAACAGAGACTGGATAAAACCCTTCAAATCAGCTCCAGAAGTGAACGACTTGAGGAGTACCACAAGGATCCTCACTATCACCACTGTACTTCAACATCTACCAGGCTCCACTAATGAAGATCTTCAAAAAATACAATCTTATGTGGTACAACTATGCAGACGACAACACTCAAATCATCTACAAAATCGAAGACGCACAAGAAGCAAGCACAACTCTAGGAGAATGTCTCAAAGAAATCTATGACTGGATGAACGCCAACACCCTAATAATCAACCCAGGAAAGGCAGAAATCATGATTAGATTCAAAAACCAAATATCATGTGGCCAACGGAATTGGGAATGGCGCCCATACCATCAAAAGTAAAAAATCTAAGAGTCTTAATGGACAACACACTAACATTAGAACCACAAGTAAACGCCATAATTAAGAAATGCTTCTTCCTCCTACACTCAACAAAAAGAATCCTACCATTCCTGTCCTTCACCCACAAAACACTGACAATCGTTGCCCTCATGTCAAGAATCGACTACGCTTACAGCCTCTACCTCGGAATGCCAGAATACCTACTGAAGAAACTGCAACACATCCAAAACGCAGCAGCCAGACTTCTCCTCAAACTCTCTTGAAGAGACATCACCACACTGGCGCTAGAAATGCTACACAAGCTTCCAATCAAACAACGTATCACATTCAAAACAATGTGTATAACACACACAGCAATCAGCGGCAAAGGAGGTGAATTCCTGCAAAAGAAAATAACCATGTACGAGCCGACGAAACTCCTCAGATCAAGCAACGAAATCCGCTTGGAGCCAAAACCATACGCAAGGAAAAAAACGTGTGGCTCTTTCTCCCACCTGGCAGCAAAAACCTGGAACAACCTCCCAAAAGAAATAAGAAACCCAAAAGACCACCTGAAATTCAGAAGCTCAAATCCTGGCTCTTCATGGGCTCAGAACCAGACGGAAACAACTGAAACAATAAAACCAAAAATACAAAAGAGAGCTAACTAACAACAAACCCATGACGGACCAGAAAACACAGAACCAGCAGTAAAGGGGACCACCCACAGAATCTAAAGAGATAATGCAAGGCTTAACCGATCACAAGCGACAATCCAACCTGGACCTAATGATACCGAACAGGGCTGACACGGACAACAGACACAACTAATAACAAAACCCAAACTAACAAAGCATCCCGCCTGCCAGACAGGACAACATAACGTCATGTGTTAAACTGCCAACCCAACGCAATCTTGCATCCACTAATTGACAATTACCTCACGATTACTAAATAGCCAACCTCAAACCAAGCTCTCCATATAAGCATCCCACTAGCCAAAACAAGTCCACTAGTGTCCCACTAAGAAACCTGCACCTAAGCTAGCAAATAGGCGATAGAATCCACTACTAACGTATACGAAACAAAGGCAATCTCTGGAGATGGACTTGCATCCTCTAACCTGACACACACAACCAAAATCAACTGCAGACATCGGTATGGTGACTGCCTTGCGTAAAATCTGGACATGTTGGTGATAACTGAACCGCATTGCTTCCAGATGGGGGAACGGGCATGTGCCACAATTGGATAAATCCATGGGGACCGGTTTGCATCATGCACAGGCTCAGCTGGGAGGGCTTGCCTGAGTAACAACAAAGATAAAATTGTAGAGACTGACTGGCGTGACATATGGACAGAGGCGAGGAACAACCTTGTGTCATCACGGAACAAGATCACTGCAAGGAAGGACGTTTGTCTAAACCTTGAAAGACCCACAAAATGATTGTGCATCTCTACAGACAACAATGATAATAACCAACCCTACTAAAACCTCACCCCTCTGCATACACCTCTCAAACGCTAAACACAACCATACCTCTAAAAACTGCACGCACTTTACTACACTGCAACAACAAACCAACCAAACACAGCCTTACACAACAGCGGATACCGACCGTATACCGCACCAAGAAGCTCAGCGAACAGTGTTAACCGAACTAGAGCTGCCAGCAGCACTTCACAGCTCTCTTGCTCTTTCTCCAAACTTTGTCCTACTAATGTACCCGAACTGGCCCCCCCAACCCTCTTTTTTCAGATCGGCCAGAGTGCCAGGACACCACTCCGATGGTGATAGTGCACGGTATAAATATCCTTTAACATTAACGTAGTTTACAAGAAATCTAACTTTGATGCTCCTCTCTGCGATCTAATGACAGGGTGACCTACTGGATCTTTTTGTGTTGATGTTACCCTGGCCAAGTTACAATGTTACAACTTTAACTTGACAGTTTAATGCCTTCCTTATTGGCCCCACTCAGTGTTTTAAACCAATAATCCACAACATTGTACCATCCAAACCTGTTACATTATTTCAAGTTAAATAATAATGCTATGTCTATAGTTGGTGTTCATGGCAGATGCTTTCCCTCGTCTAAGTGCTTTAATCGGTGTTCTAACCCACATTAATCGTAATATAATGTAGAAGTGGTCTTGTATAGCAGGTTTCTGAAAGTTGTGGTGACCTTCTGACGTTAGTTTTCCGAAAACAAAACAAGATGGGGAGGTTATAAGGGAGAGGCAGGTAAAAAATAGGTGGCATTGATGAATGCAGGCTTGAAGGGCCAGAGTCATGAGTGCTGCTATGGCTTTATGTGGTTTGTGGCATTGACAATTTGTTGTGTTCCATATTGAAGGAAAAAGTCAAGGTTTATTAGATGACCGTGCTGGGATACCAGAAAAGTCCTTGACAGAGTATAGTATTTATTTATTTTTGCATTTATAGCAGCGCACCAAACCCTGAGGTATCAGGGCGCTAGTTGCAGTAAGTGCAGAGTATTCTTTCTTTAAAAAAGCCGGATAACGTATGCAGGTTGCATCGTGAGGTTCCTTCGAGCATAATCTGATGAAGCTATGCCTCATGGTGCGGGGGGCTACATCAAGTATATAAATACATGAGACAAAATTGGGGTAAATGCACAAACTGGCCAAGCCACGCCTCATGGTGTGCGGGGCTACATCGGGTATACAAATACATGTGAGACTATATTGTAATGCTCAGTTAGAACAGTGTTAAAGTTGGAATAACACAGCAGGGCTGCTGGGTCAAAATAGTGGGATACATGGGGGGGTTACAAAAAGTAGTGCATGTGCATGAGAGACAAAATAGGTTGCAGTGCACAATGCTGGAGGGCCTTGCATACCATAGTATGTAATAGAACTAAAGATATAGGTGTCTGTGAGCTTTGAGATGCTCCCCAAACTGTGACTGTGATGGTGCTAACGGGCATACATCTCCAGTGTGCGTTAAATTAATTTCTTGTAGCTTATAAGGTGGTAGTAGATTGGGTCGATGAAGGTGTGGTGATTTGATGCTCCTCAGGAGTCAATTTCAAATGTTAGCGTTATATTAAATCGGTAGAGTTCAAGCTGTATTGTATCCATCTGGATGAGATGTTACTGTTCTTGTTTCCATTTTAGGATGACATTGGGGAGGTTTCAGTGTCTTGTGTGACTGTGACAGGGATAGGGTCAGATCTCCTGATTTCAGTGTTGTGCACAGGCGTATTGCACATATCCATGAGACTGGTGCGAATGGATCAGTCTCTGTTTTGTCCTGTTTGTGAGGGTAATGCTCTGATCAGTCTGCGTCCCGATTTGTGATCTGTTAAAATCTGACTGGTCTGTCCCTTGGAAGTTGCAGGACCAAGGTGGTGCATCTGCGTGGTTCTGTTGAGTCTTAGAGCCGCAACCTGGCATGTAAAGAGGTTGAACTTTCTGCACGGTCCAGCCTATAGAGGGTGTAATGATAGTTTGTTACAATCTACTAAACATCCCGGTTTTGAGACTTTTACTGAAGATTGGGTGATTGTCATATGTGCCTGGAAATTGAGTTCCATAGTTGTACTTTCACAATAGCCAAAAACGTTACACAGACCCCCTAAGGGCACTGAGCGTGCTACCCTTGTTAGGAGTGAAATGCATGCCACCACTACCCAAAACCTAGAAACAAACCTTCTAATTTGCACCAATAAGCTTACTGTGCATCTGGGTACGATGACCTGTGCTCCGGCAATAGGTAACCCTCCCACAACTTTGAATAGATGTGAAGCAGCAACATAGCATCGCTCAGAATTAACTGTCAATTTGAAGCTCTGGTTAATAAACCAGGCAATTATACAGATTTCTTAGGCACATGGGTGTTAGACGCAAACGATTCCAGCCGCCCTGAACGATTAAGGCCTGAGTAGATTTAGTATTGCATTGATCTACTGTCCCAGTCTCCCAGTGCCATGATAAAGGTCAATTGATCATGATCACTGTGAGCCTTCTTAATCACTTGGAATTTATTTATCATTGCAAACAAATCTCTGTCCGTGTAGACTGTTGATAATTTCCTGTTGGTTATTCCTACACCAGGTGGGCTTGGGAAGGATATCGGCTTCAAATGCTCCATTTAGTATTAAAAGTTGTCTTTCCTACATCCGCGCCATCCATCTGGTTAAGGTTGTCCTACATGCAGTGTATATTTAAATCACCAACCAGGATTGTGGTCGTTATTGTCAGATCTAATATGATAAAATCAAGTATAGCTCTGTCTTTTAGAAATGTATCTGTTGTAATTCCTAGGTGCTTACAATGATGTTTATGAATGCAATCACTTTTGCATGAAAGGAAATTCTGACCAGCTGTATAAAGTCATTTGGATTTAACCATTGCTCCAATTTACATCCGGATGGGACCTTTGTGGCGACTAGAAAACCTGCCATTGGTCTGCCCTTTGCTTTTGTTACGGCAGGTATTGCTAGTACAGTAAAATTATTCCATATTGCTGTTTGAGATAATTCGGTTTCCTGGAGCGCAATTATGTCAACTTGATCTAGACTGTGAGCTGTCGAATGTAATAAATGTCTTTGCCCTCGAGTATTCCAGCTAAACCATCTGAAAATCTTGTAATTGTTGAACCGGGGATTGCTAGCTCAGTATATCAAGTCATTTTTGTTTAGGATATTTCCTATATTTGGATTCCTGTCTGTCATAGGTAGGTCTCTGCATACAGACCATTTTTATATTAAGCGGTCTTTGCTTAGAATTTATTGGAAACGTTCGACTTTTTCAGACTCTACTTCTCTTGAGATGGCAGGTTCATAAGTGAGGATAACACCCATATCATATAAGGCATTTCTCGCCAGCCATATAGTGTTTAACAGTATTCTCGATTAAATCCAGAGTCTAGCTGCTGTTAGGTCAAAATCATCCAAGAACTCTACCCTGTCTATATGTGCCGTTGTCAAATCATTAAGACTTGGGATCTCATTAAATATATTTAGTATACATGCCCTGCTAGGGTCATATGAAGGAAATGGTTTTGATCTACATTGTATCACTAAATTGTGAATTTGGGTTGAAATTTTGAAAGGCGCTTAGAGATTTCATAGTCTCCTTGGCAATTTATCTCCGTTTGGAGTTCTGCATAGTCGGCCCCGTTTCTTTTACAACTTGGATGTTTTGGGATGCTGTTGCAGATGGTTTCAGCATCAGGCTCTTCTGTGTAAACTGGTTATTTTTAAAGTGTAATGAGACCGATTTAGATATCCTTCTTTGTTCTAGGGTTAATTTTTGGCTGAAGAGCCAGTTTCCATTAGTCCCACGTAGTCTTTTTTTTTTTATTTTTTAAGTTATTTTTTTTAGATTCAATTTCTTCGATTAGTTCATCTAAAGGCTCATTTGTGTGTAGCAAGCTTACGATGTCAAGATTTTTTTGACTTGAGTTTTGATTTGACCTTGCTATGCTAGCATATTTTTTTAGTAATTGCTTGAGTAGCATTAGAGAGTCGGTTTCTTTGTCTTAATCATATATTTTACAAATTGTTTGGCATATCCTTTTTTGTGTGTCGGTAGCATTTTGATATTTTTGGTCTTTTTTTGCTGTCACTAATGCACTTTTATCTGTTTTGCTGGCTTAGTCTTCAAATTCATTTCTGTGATTGGCTTAGAAAAAATACCATCATTGTTTTGATTATAAATGCTTTTTCCCTTTTTGATGCTTCATATTTGTTCTATTTATATCTAAATCAAGCATCTCAACAGACTGTCTCACATCACAAGTGACAGATTCATCTGTAGTTTGTGTTTGGGCTGTCAGTACATTACTTTGATGTGGTTTTATTTTTTTAGTTCTTGTGTATTTTTGGAGATCATAACATCATGACTATTCTCGGCTATCGTGATGTCACTCACGGGATGGATCATAATTGTTTTCAGTGGACCCGTGCTAACCTTGTCAATAATCCAGAGTTTGTTGTAAGTTACACTTTGGGACATTGATCCTGCTGTAGAAGCAAGATTTTGTCTAAGATTCCTGATTGTATATTTAATTTATTATCCATAACCTCATGCAATTTCATCAAGGATAAGAGTGCAAGGTTCATTGCTGTCAGTGATATTTGAAGTAACAAGTTAGAACACTGATCAGATTGCACAGGATTGGGAGAGGTTTTTATCATTGGTTGTTTTGATGATGTAGGATTAGAAAAGGAAATACAGTGGAGATAAATGATTAATCGATGTTTCGAACACTATGGGCGATTGTGATATGGCTGAATGGTGTCTTACAAGGCTTCGTTAAGTCGAGGGCAGATAAGGTCGCACAACTTTATGGGATAGAACGTGTAAGATTGCTCGGCGGTATTCAGCACATGCTCCCCCAAAGCCACTTTACCAGACGTATCCGCAGTCTGCTCGATGGTCCTGCAAATATCACCAGCCGGAGGTGAATTCATCATGATAAGATCTGTTATCACAGGGAAATACCTCATAATTTGGTGATAAAACAGTCACTGAATCTTTACTTACTTCCATCATTCTATTATTGCTTAACGTTGCCTCCATCTGCTGTTCTCGTGACCACCATTAGATAGTGAATCCATTGTGATGTCACTAACTTGCTGGAGTACCGATGGTTGGTTGGTTATATAGATGTCATTGATTTGCTGCCTCTTCAAAGAGTTTAGATTGACAATTTCTGTTGCAAGAGGCTTTGTTAGAAGTTGAGACCACACATATTCTGTCAGTGGCTGCCAGGTTTGCACGTGCAGTTGAAGTACTTGGTTTTGTGGGAGTTGTAGTATGAAGCGTTTTCGGCGGCGTTCGCTTTAAATGTTCCACCAATTTCAGGGTTTCCATTTTCGAAGGCATATCAGTTTTTAAATTGTATAGAGTTGCTCCGTTATGTCGTCAAATACACCTAGGATCAGGAATCCAGATGGCGTTTAAATGATATGCTTGTCCCACTGTTTGTCCCACATGTGGAGGTCTTTGCCGGCATAAATAAGTCTAGTGATCAAACGTGCTAGCCCATATGGACAACCTTTTTAATCCAGACTAAATATTTAAACAGCATTTGCAAGAGATCAGAAAACATAAATCCAGCCCACCAGTCCTAACCGCCACTTCGAAGAGCTACTTGCAAAATGCGCGTGCACGGCTGTATTTGTAGGAGAGTGGGCGGGTTTTAGATGGTTTAGATTGTCTTTGTAAAGTGGTGTAATCCGCACGTATAATAGTAAAAAAAAAAAAAAAGAGAGAATATTCTGTAAGTGATGATTATACACTTCTTCAGTTTATGGTTGCTCCTAGAGCCTTGGGGTCCATGGAGACGTAACTTAATGTACACGGAACAAAGTATGAGGAGCTCAACGTTCCAACGGTACCTGCATCTCCCAGCTGTAACAGTCACTTCTAAAAGCCACTTGCAAAATGCACGCGCCCCAGACACTTTGTGCACTCCAGATGTTTTGTGTGCTGTGCACAAAGTGGCAGTATGATGATCTACTTCAAATAACAACCATATAGAGACGTGGAGCCATTTTAACGACGTGATGACCGGGCCCCTAAACAAAAATTGTGGACATTCCTTCAACAAAAGATCAAACCACGTCACCTGTTACCACTTCGGGTGTCCCCCAGGTCAGAACAACCTAGTACTTTTAACAAATAGGTACTAAGTCAACACACCATTTATATATCACAATTTTAATTACATATACATCACAAATCATTATATCAATTTATAAAAAGCATTTTCTAAAATTGCAAAAATTCCTAAAAACCTTTTACAAAAATGTCTCATAAAACCAATTACCATACATAAAACAACCTGTGTTGTGCTTAACCCTGTGACATCCTGCCTATACAAAGCTAAATCCTGTACAGTCAGTGCTTTGAAGGAGAACACTCTGCCTCTAGACACACAATGGTCAGTAGCTAATTGGTTCCTTATTATTAAAGGATACCACTAATAACATCTAGCATCAATTCAGTACATTACTACCCCATTCAGTGCTACCCAGGGGTGAATTCCAACTAAATTTGTACTATTTATCCTGTATCATCACTAAATCACAATACCATTCATTTGCCCAACATGTTTCGTTCACCAATATAGTTCAACACACTGTTAAAGAACTTCATCAGGGGGACCATCTGTACCCTTCAACCATCTCTCTTCATTTCTGGTTGGTTCAATCCTATCCAACTCCTCACTCTAATTGATGTTCACACAATATAACTAACACTACAACATCTGATTCTTGACCTGGGGACAGAAAAATGAGGGAAAAATAACCAGAGACAACAGTCAGTAATGAACAATTCTCTGTTGTCCTACCTAGACAGTAACTAAGTTTACTGAACTAAGGCTTACCGCGTCACTCTTCCACAAAGTCACTTGACAAGGGTTACTTAAGGGGAGAGCCCCAACAATTATGTCGGACTACTCAATTCCTGAAAAACACAAAATAAACAGAAAACTAGAACAGTGTTCACTCTTCAGCATAAATCTCGTCATATTTCCATAACAGTAATCTTGTATTAATTTATTATTTATATATCCTGGTGTTATACCAAGGGCTAAACAAGATAACTCAGTTTGCACATAAACCTATGGAGCAACAACCTTTGGTTATGCTGTCACTGTTGGTATGTTGACTGCTGTCACTTATAATTGTTATCCATCGCATGTCTGTAAATGTGTCACTACCAACACACTCTGCGGGGCACACTATGCAGTATACAGTACATTTACACAGCATGCTCAAAGCTAGCCATTGCCTTTACCTGATGTCTATATGGAACTATTCCTCTTGGAATCTCACTGCTGTATTCTTGGAACCGGCTAACTTGCCGCTGTGTTCAGGAAGTAAAGTTTGCCATAGTAAAAATGACGCTCCAACTTTGCCGTCCTGTAGAAGTCACAGTAGGGATCCCTATAATTAAAGATACAAATTTAGACCCACCATAGCACATTACCAAGCGTCGCTATCACGCACACTGTCTTTTTCTAACCCGCACCTAGCGGAGCGGTATGAAATTGACTTGCCCTCTATGCGGCCAATATCGGTCCTGACGCTGTCCTGCTTGAGTGTAGCTCTCTCTGTTGGTGCTAATGGAGTATTTTATACCCTCGTTCAAACTCGTCATGTGAACGCTATTTGTGTCACGTGTGTTAACAACACGTCACGTGACCCTTACACTTCTCACGTCTCGCACGTCACATGTTCCACGTATAGCTCGGATAGCTTGGAGCTTTAACTCCTTCGTGTCTGGTAACAATGTAAATCTATACAGTGCTACGAGGCACAACGTAGTTTATAAACAAACTCCTCAACGGTAAGTGCAAAAAAAATATACTCCCGTGCATATGCCTATCTTGAATAGTCATTTTTACGTGGCTGAATGTCGCGCGACAGTGTCCAATGCGTCACTGTAGTCGCTACTTGCTGAAATTATTCCTTAACTGATACCTTCATTGTGCTTGCAAGCTGCAGCATTAAAGGACCCCACTGCGCAGATTCCTTGCGGTAGTCCAATGTTATAAGGTCCACTTTCAACTGGATATCTAGTGTGTTACACAACGTGCTGTGGTAGGCATGTCAGTATAAGTGAAAAAAAGAAAGAGAAAAACACAGTATACAATGTTGTATGAAGTTAGTATCAAAATGCGCACCGACACATCTAAGTGTCAGTGTTTAGTGAGTCATGGAAACTCAATCGGTGTTTCCAATTATAAAATTCATTGAGTCCTTTAGTAACTGAGTCAATAAGAAAAATCAACCATTGTTCCTTATACTGTAATTTCCTTACATCTTCATCAGGGTTGCTTCTTCTGTCTAATTGTCACACGACTGTCCATTTCAGTTTATCTGCATCATGACTCATAATCGAGAAATGGTTTACCATTGGGGCTAATGTGTTGTGGTTGCGAATGCAACTCCTGTGCTCACCTATACTTGTGGTCACTTTACGTTCAGTCATGCCAATATAAATCTTATGGCATGGACACCAAACTGCATATATTACATGAGTTGAGTTACAATTGGTGAACGTAGTTTGTTGCCACAATTTTGGAAGTCCCAAATAAACCTCTTGTTCTGCTAGTGATTTTACAATTTACACATTTACCACAATGGGCATGTCCTACTAATGTAGGTAGACCCCATGATTGTGTAATGCTAATTTGTTCTTTTGGTTTTTGAGAAATATAATTTCTGGTTACTAATTCTTTCAAATTAGGTGCTCTCTTGTAAGCACATAACAGACTTTCCAAAGGGCTTTCTCCCCCTGTCGGTACATTCCAGTTCTTTTTGATGATTTTGATAACTGCATTCGTTCTTTCGTTATAGGTGCTCTATATAGGTATAGATAGCCTGCTTCTCCTTTAATATACACCATATCCAACACCTGTAAACTCGTAGTTACATTGGTCTCGTGCCTTGTTGCTTCCTCAAGTCCCTGAAACCTGTGTGGCACTGATCTAGGCCATCCTTTCAGAAATGTAACCTACTTTTTTATTTTGTTATTAATGTGTATGGCTAATTCAAGCGTTTCACATACACCTTCACCAGCATCCTTTCAGTAGCTGGCCAGAATACCATAAACTGCTTGAAACCTGTATGAACTGTAAAATGCACATCTGACACTGGAGTTCTACACAACAATCCTTTCCTCGAAACAATATTTTTCCTAATGGCTAAATCCAGCACCCTCAAAGCACACGCCATTTCAGACTAGTAGTATCTGTCCCTCACTCAGTTTATTTGGACATTTCAACGGTGGGTGCCGCAAAGGCCATAATTCCCATTTTGATCCAAGACTAAACCACAAATTGGGGGCCATTCTGATCAGACCCTGTATCGAGAGGCATTGTTGGGAGGTTTGACTTCCCATACCTCATGGTGTCACCCATTCCTTGTTGTAGCCGGTCCACGGACAGCTGTATTTTACTCACCAGTACCCACAGTCCCTTAATTGGACTGTGCGCTGCAGGAACATTCTCTGTCTGTGCAGTACCAGCCACCGTACTTCCAGACATTTCTCCACTGCCATAAACATTTTGCTATACCAGAATAATTCTTTAGCAATCTTGGCCAGCTATTGTCACACATCTTCTCTGATACCAGCTCAGAATTCAGGTAGTCTTGCTCTTCTTGCACACCATGTTCCACTCCAGATTTCGTCCTGCTTCAAGCACGCCATCCATCCGTCTTTGGAGAGCACCCTTGGTGAGCTGACTGAGGGTGCCAGTAACATGTAGCTCACTGATGCGTGCCTTGCTACTTGTAAACTCTGCTCTGGATTTGAACCTGGTGGCCTTTTCAAGCCGATCAACTCAACCTCCTAAATTTTATCCTTTGTATATGCCTCATGTTGCAAGTGCAGTATTGCTTCCTGTTTCTGTCGTCCTTCAAAGAATTTCGTTCTCTGTTGTGCCAACCGCATTCCAACCCCCTTAGTGCAGTTAGGATAATGGATGGTCACCTGAAAGGCAGACAAAGGGACATTAAACCATATTTAGTCATATTTAACACTATGTATCAGCATCCTGACTTGTCCAAGTTCGTCATGGTATTGTACCATAATTGTTGATTATATACCAGTATATTTCATGAATTTCCCCATGTCAATTTTTGAACAAAAGTGTTATATAATTGCAATGTAGCGCGCTCGAGTCTCCTTCCACATGCCTGCCTCCTTCCCCAGGCCAACCACGCCTCCCAACCCTCCCCAAGCCCTGATTTGGTTACTTGCTCCCAAGCCAAACATACTAGCAGCATGCGCCATCCTCGCTGGCACCATTACAAACAAGACGCAGGCCAAGGTGAGTTGACACCAGAAGTCCTGCCCCTCAGATGCCTCCCAAACATTGGTAACACTGCAAAAGTGTTATGTAATGGCGATGTAGCACGCTCGGCGCTCGTGTCTCCTTCCCCATGTCCGCCTCCTTCCCTAGCCCAATTCTGCCTCCAAACCCTCCCCCAGACCCAGATTGGCCCTTCCCCTATATCATGAACCCTCCCAGGGCAGCTCTCTGCCCGCAGCCCCTTCGCCTACATTGGTGGCTCCAAGATGTGTCTGCAGGTGTCAGCAGGGGAAGCCAATGAAGCCAGCAGTCAACAGACACCAACCAAAACTGTAAGTGTGGCATGAGTGGGGTTTAGAGCAATTTCTCTACTCCAGAAAGCTCCTGCCACTCTACCTAACTTTTCCATAATCGTAGACTGCCATAGACTTACACGATGCGTACTTGGAGAGATGTGTGACCACCAGCCTAGATCTATTCATGGCTGGACTGTAAATGCTGCCATGCACTACATACTAACATACTTGCGAATGTTAACTAGTGCCACACCTAGAGAGAACTATGAAGATTAGCCTGTGTCACATTTAGGCAGGTGTAACAATGTTGGCATGTGCCACACTGAGATGAAAATCTGAACTTTAGCCTGCGCCACATCTAGAAAGGATTGTGAACGTTGGCATGTGCCACGCTTCAATGGAATTGGGAATGTTGGCTTGTCCCACACTTAGAACTGTGAACATTGGCCTGCGCTGCATCTAAATAGGATTGTGAACGCTAGCCGGTGCCACAATCAAATGGAATTAGGAGGATTAGCAAGTGCCAAACTTAGACAGAATTGTGAATGTTAGCGTGTTAAATGTCATATAACCCACTAACCAAAAAACTCAAACCTCTTGCATATTTCTCGCACAACAAGCCACACACACTTTACAACACTGCAACAACACATAACCCACACCGACACATGAGGACTGATATCGATCTGGTACTAGCACCAAAGCTCAGCATCCGGTGTATACAAAGTTGAAGCTGCCAACAGAACACCACTCCTCTCACTATCCTACTCCCTCTTCAGCGTACTAACCCATCCCTACCTTCTCGTTTACAGATTTGCAAGAGCACCTGGGGACCAACTCCATTGGTGATGGTGCACGGTACAAATACCTTTAACATTGCAAATGCTGACCTAGTACTCATTCTATTATCCAAATTTTCCAAAATCTGACGCACTGCATCGGTTGAATTCGAACACACGGTCACTGACCTGGTACTATTCCTTCCATTACAATTGTCAGCAAATAACACTTTGAACGTATAAGGCCCTCTTCACAATACCCTGGCACCACCAGCCAGTGCATGGCCATGGGCATGGGCAAATTTGCCAGGTCTGCTACAACTCTTCCATTACTACCAAGTTCTCTTCAGGCTGTCACCACTGTGGTTCCTGTCCATTGCTTGTACCAACCAATAAATGAGTTTGGAAATGACCTTGTTCCTACTACAGATGAAAATGATGGAATGACAATAGTATTTCCAATCAGAAATATGGGAGGGCTCTGGGTATAACAGTCTGCTTTTTCAGTCGTAGTAATAGCAGGTATGTTCGTAGTAGCACTTGTACCTCTATCTCTAGGTTTAGGTTGGGGTGTCATTGTGGACTCTTCCAATTTAGAATTGAAAGGTTTCAAGTAGTTATCATCAGTCATCCAATTTGGTAGAGCCTCACAGGTATATGGCACTACCACCACTGGACGTTCGGCTGGCTGTGGTATAAATCCCAAACAAAGATCCACCCCCATTCCAGGCTCTGTTCAGATCACATGTACTCTCTTGCCAGTGCACTATCCACTGCTGCTTATACCACGGCCAAGCCCTTACAATAAGCCAAAGTCACAATGTTATTCAATTTCTTCATAGCTAAAATAGCTTTCACAATAGTCCTGCTTTCCTATACACTGGTGTAAGCCAGCACTGATAGACAAACCAAAAAGGTCTCATGAAACTACATTGCTGGGGATTGCACCCTTGTTGGGTGCCCCTGAACCTTTATAGCTGATTTAGAAGTAAGCAGCATCAGATATGGCCCCTTCCTTCTGGGGGCGCAAAGGCTCTTTCTTTGATGAACCTTTATCAGGACGCTGTCACCAGGATGCAACAAATGGCCTGGAGTGTCTGGTTTCTGTGGCAGAACAGCATGAACCGGACTGCGAGCGGGACTGATAGAAGATGTCTGGTCATAATCTAGTAATTGATCATCCGACAACTGCAAATTATAAGGTACATTTTTCACAGGTGGAGGTATAGACAGTCTCATGGGCCGTAGTAGGACTTCATAAGGACTCTACCCAGTTTTCCTATTTGGGGTATTTCCCATACAGAACAAGACCAGGGGAACCACTTCTGGCCACTTTAACTCTGTCTCCCAACATTATTTGGCCAATGTATTCTTCAAAACCCCATTCCGTCTCTCTATAGCCCCTGGCAACTGCGGGAGGTGAGGGCAATTCAAGTTATGTTGAATTTCCAATGTGGACAACAATGTTTTGCAAAAGGAGTATCCTGATCACTGTTAATGCATGCAGGTATTCCAAACCTAGGTACAAACTTGTGGGTCACTATTTTTGCAACTGTTACCTACATCTGCTTTCCTGCAGGCATAGGACTCCACCGATTCGGAGAATACATCCACTAGCCTAAGTAGGCACTGCCACTGATTATACTTTGGCAATTGAAGAAAATCAATCTACAACCCTACAAATGGGCCATAAGTGGGAGGGGGTGCCCCCTGTCTTATTGGCACACTTTTTCCACATTATTCTGTAGGCAGGTAACGCACCTTTTGACAATCTTCCTGGGCCATAGTGGTAAACTCTAGTTTGAGCCACGAACGTCACACTAGCATGTATCTCATCCTGCATGTGCCTGCGCATGATGCATCCTGACAGGATGTGACATTAGTATTTTGGAGCCACTAACTGGCCCTGTTCATCTGGCCACAGAGTCCTCATGCAACCGGCAACCCTTTTTTGAATCCACTTATCCTTTTCATTAGACTGGGCATTCGACTGGGTATATACACGCAATGTCTTCCAGCATTTTATACAGATTTGCTTCCTGTAAATGTTTTTAACTGGCTTCACATATGCATCACTTTCCTCTAGTCTAACCGCCAATTTGGCGGTTCGATCAGCAAAATCATTTCTACAAATAATTCATCCAATGCCTGATGGGCAACACATATCTCAATCCTTTCTGGCAATATTGCAGGACTATGGATCTATGATGAATCTTGTGTTTCTGGGTAAGGACAGCCATGGCAAACCCATTCCTCTCATGGCAGTACAAAGTTAATCCTTTCTTGTAATCTGGCATCCTCAAATCGGGTGCTTCTGCCAATTGCTGCTTCACCTTAATAAAGGTCTCCTCTGCCCCTGGTCTCCATTTCAGTGTTTCGACTGTATTTAAATGTGCATGTGCCAGGAGTGGTTTTACTATTTCTGCATATCCTGTGATCCATTGCTAGTAGTAACCTACTTGAAAGCTTGCATCCGTGTCACTGTCTGGGGATTAGGGATCTTTGTAAACTGTCACTTTCTGTGCATAGGATACCGGCCGAAATCCCGTCATAATATGATGACCCAGATATGTACCCTACGGGCAGGCAACTGTAGCTTCTTTGATGACTTATGCCCTTTCTCTGCCAATGCTTTTAACAATACCTTTCTGTCTTTACAAGCCTTGTTTGAAGGTGGGACAAGCACCAGATTGTTAAATTATTGTACAAGTACTGATTTCCCTGGCAACTTGATGTTGTCCAGATCTTCCTTTACCTTTTCTGAATAGAGGGGCGGGGAGTCTGTATACCGCTGCGGCAAACAGGCCAACGTGTATTGGGTAAATGCAAATAAATACTGACTATTTGTATGTATGTATGGGGATTGAGAAAAAAGCTGAGCACAGATCCACTAGTGCCAACAACTCCCCTTTACCTCCATGAGTATGGAGTCCAATGGAACTCCATTGAATGGGGATTTCTGCCACTTACAATCTGCCGGTAATCCCGGCAAGTCAAGTGGCGGGAACGGTAATTCCACTTGGTGCTATCCCGTTGGATTCAACGACTGAATACCACCAAACTCCTAATAACTCCCTCTATGGTAGCCATGTTTAGCACCACTGGGAAGGAACATATCACCACAGCATTGACAGCCCACAAATCTTGAACAAAATGATGAAGCCTCCTTTTTTTCACTGGAAAAACCAGACTTTTTACATGGACTACTGGTTGGAACTGTAATTCCTTAGCAGTGATTCAATAACTGGGACTATACCTGCCTTTGCCTCAGGCTTCAAAGGGAGTTGGAGTGCATGCAACCTCTTAAATTGGTCTACCTCTTATCTTTACTGGTTCAGCAGAATGTATATACCCCATCTTATTATCATAGGGGGCCCATAAACAATCTGGTACAGAATCAATTAGTTCATGCCACTCTTCTGACCATTTCCTGTCTTTCCCTGTATCTTTCCCTTCGTGACCTTTCCTCAGGGCTGCCATTACCACTACAGTGTTATCAGAGAATACACTCAAACACCCCACCTGGGATGCAACAGAGGAGTGCACCTCTATATTACATAACAAATCTCTCCCCAACAAATTCACAGATGATATGGGACTTAAAAATAAAGCATGAGGGTCCGTAAGGAGTCCTAGTGTGACTGTAAGTGGCTCAGTCAACCGACGTACAATGATAGTGTTAGATTTGCCTACTGGCCCTCAATGTCTCTATGTTTATAGGAGCGTATTCATTCTTAGATCTGATCTATTTGCCCTGGTATCCACTAAGCAAGGTACTGGTATCCCTTGCACGCGACATTGGACATATGGACCCTACTGATTGACTGGGGCTCTAATGATTCCGTTCAACCTCAAAACTTGCCCCTGGATGTCGGACCCCATTTTAATCCCCTCTTTCCCCTCTCCCTTCGGATTTGAACCTGGTCTCTTTGCTGTGGTATCTGGGCGTTATTGGGGATCATTTTGCTTAGTGGATATGGACTTTGAGACCTGAATTGGCACTTGTAAACATGACCCTCCTGCTTACAATAATTGCAGGTCAAGGGATTTGGCACCACAGCTCTTATCAGCCTACTGGTTAGGTAATTTTCACTGTTCTTGGTGATCCTGTGTTCCCCATGCCCGCGACCTAACTGTCCCCACTGTCGTCGTTGCTGCGGCTGTGCCATATACCCTCCTTGTTGGCTTTGGTATACCTTAGCCCATCTGGCCTCTGCCCCTGTCCCTTTGTCGGCCCCCTTTTTGGGCCTGATTCACAGGGTGTTGTACTATTCCTTGAATCTGTCCCTGCACCTGCCCCTGAAGGCTCTGCATTTGTAATGACTAAACGTTTGCTTCTTCTGTTCTTGGCTGGTGACTCAATGATTCGCCAAAGCCACCAACTTCACTAACGGCATGGTGTGCCAGCCTAAGCACATGTTGTGCAGTTGCACCTGAACCTTTGGTAAGAGGCCAGAAACAAACCTCCTCTGTTGGTTCGTATAGTTTAGTAATGCCAGGGGGCTGAGTAAATGCCACCTTCAGTCTTTCTACGTAATCGGAGGGAGATTCTCCCTCATTCCGTTTACAATTTAATATTTTTTGGCCCATCGATTTAATATCTTTTCTTTTTTTTTTCTGCCGCATACCTAGTGGGCGGCTATCACTATCCTCTCCTTTGCCTGCACTAGGGCATCCCCTGTACCTGGATCTGCGACTGTCCGAGTCACCCGGACTACTAACCGCTCTCACCTCTGGTGGAATCGCTATCCTCAAGTTGATTCATATCATCCCATGATGGTTTAAAACACAGCATGACTGTCTGCAGTTCATCCACAAATCTTCGGGGCTCTTCCTGATATTGGGGAACTCTTTTGCCAAAGTCCCAAAGTATCCAGGGGACATGGACTGTAACGAGACCCTGATGTTTTCCATAATCATGACCCGATGGCACCTGTCTGAGGGAGCTTAAAAATTTGGTGGCTCCCTTCCGTATACTGTACCTCCCCTGGTCATAGAGGGGCCATACGAGGGCGGTGGCCCCATGTACGCCTGGGCGCCTGGGTGACGATGCACACCTGGCCCCGGTGCCCTATGGGCAGAGGGCACCAAAGGTTACAGCTCTACTAAGTGTGCCTCCTTCGGCCTAGCTCATGTGAGTGGCCTCATACTAGTAAAAAATTCAAGTATGTCTTCTGGTGTCTCTTTATCCTGATCTTCTTGATCCTCTTCTCCCTTGTCTTTGTCCATCGTTCTGTCTTGAGTTGTTTGGGGGCACATACACACTCCAGTCTCCCTTCTGCCCGTCAAATTTTATTTGTCCCCTCAGTCGATCATCAATCTCCCTCAGTCATCAAATTTTTTCGTCATTCCTCCTAGTCGTCACATCTTCCAACTATGTAGCGAACACTCCCCATTTTGTACCTTCTGTCTGTTAAGGGCTCCCAGTTTGTCCAATTAAACTTACCTTGATCTGGAATTGTGTGGGTCGATCTTGCCATGAAAAAAAAACACAAGAAGAAATACTAAACTGCCTAAACATATAACGGACGGGTTACCTCCTTGGGATTCCTCTGCCTGTTTCAATTGTCGTTTGCCCATTTTCCTTTCCCTATTTAATTCAGCATTTACTCTTCAATCACCCCATTACCCAGGTGCCCCTTATCCATATGCTCTTTGACTCCACTTCTTCGTGATCCTGAGAGGGCAAGGGGTTCACTTTAACAAACAGAAACGCTGCTGAATGGTCCTGACCAGGGTAAAGATTCTCACCATACTGTCACCTCTACTTATTTCTTTCTGGGTTTCACCCTGTTGCCAAATTATTACTCTAATGAGTACCCAGGCGTTGCACTCCTTCTGTTGGCCTCGTACTTGGAGTATCCTCACCACTGGGCTCAGTACCTACCTTTTGATATTTTGCTAGGTTAATTTCTGGATAGAAAAGTGAAAAAACAAAAACAACCAGTTCTAAAACAGGTAAATACTAAAAGCAATCCTATATACCCAGCCCAAAATCGACATCCCGTTTCGGCAAACCCCCTAAAAAGATCACACCCTGTGTTGTGCATGGTTTTGTCCCAAACAAGGCACTCGGTACGTTTGTGTGGTCCGGGATGCACTCCCACCTGCCCCAGTATCCTCCAGAAACCCCTCTTGGATATTTGTGAATATAGGTCTCCTACCTTATCGTCTTGAGTGCTCGTGGGTTGTTTCTGGAAGGAGGTCCTGTGTCTCTTAGCATTGTACGACCCGAGTCTTGGTCACCATCTGTTGAAGTAAAACAAAATAAGAAGACTAAGACATCTCATCGAGAATAGACGAACCGAGATTCCATTTGTTTATAGACTTGCAAACTGGTAAACTTTCAGCATCTCTACAAGCCACCCAAGCTAACCCAACCCGTCTCCAATTCGCTTACCCCTTATATTCCCTCATGGCCATGCCCTTTACAATACATGTCACTTCATTTGTCCTTTCTTGCCCCCAAATCATAACAATGACATCCCTTGTGTATTCTCAGAGTCTGTCCTCTGTTTCTGTCTTTACCATACATTGTCATGTGGTCCTCTGCTTCCGGTTCGGTCGGTCTGGTCTGACAATATCTGGTATTGCATCCTCTGGTGAGGGGCGTAGAGCCACTACCTCCTTCTGCAGTTCCGGTGAGAAGTAAACTCCATTGTCTTGAGGCCAGTCTGGTCCAAAGATGGCGGCTGGGTGTCCTTCACTCAGTTGCCTCGAGAGCCTTTGAAAATACTGCCTTAGCAGTCCTACAGTGCATGTCCACACAGAGAGCCCTCGAGGATAAGCACTACCTAAAGCCAATAGGTGATGATTTCATTATCCAGTGTCCGCTAGGATTTAAAAGAAAAATAATAAACGCTCAAGATTATATGAAGTGAGTGGCAATTCAGGTATTCAGATATCATTTACCCACATGTTGAATCTACACATCGAAAAATGCCTTTTATGGCATTACAACCGCTTCATACCCCCACACCCGGGGCCGTCTGCGTTCACTTGAAGGAGCCATTCCTTGAAGAGGGTATTTGTCACTTTCTTGTTTTAAAGAAATCTGTCCACACTACCTCTGCGCTGCAATCCCTATACTGACTCCCAATAAACAGTGAAGGGTCAGCTTTCAAACTTTGGCCTTGACTAACTCACAGGTTCACCTTGGAAGGAAACCTTACTCCTGCATCATTCAATCATTTACAAGGCTACGTCGTTGCCAAATATTGGAATTATAATAGAGGTGGGTGAGCTGATTGAGGTCAGCGGGAGTAGAGGGAGAGAGAGGGTGGGAAGGGTGAGGCGTAGGGGTTAGGTTTAACTTGCTATTTCTGTACGACGTCTGCACAAGAGTATCTTTCACTTCTACTGCCCATGCACCAATTCATCCTTTGCTGCACTTGACCTAATTTGTTTGTGTGGGCCGGGGGTACTTGCAAATTGGTAATCCTGTCTATGAAGCAATTCATGTTCTCTTTTGTTAGCTGGGCCCTTCTACCCACAGACTACGCTTAAATGTGTGTAGTTGTGCGTTAGTGTGGGTTGTGTTCGACTAGTGGCCAGATAAATAACTGTCACTGTGACACCATGTTTTTCAGCCCTTTTTTCCTTGAAATTGCCTAGCTCTCTGGAGGAAAGGCTATGGGTGCATAGGACTTCTGAATGATTTCTAATATGCAGAAAGAAAACTGAGTTGTGGCCTGTAAGGGCCCAAATGTTAAAGTCCTTGCTTTCAGCACACTTCATTCATTGTTTTTGTCGAGCAATTTTGGTTTTAGTTTCAGACTACAAAGCCCTGTTTATAAATACCAGAATGCAATGTGGTGTTTGGGGGGGCGCGGGGAGGGAGGGAATGGTTTAGCATCTCATACCTGACCTGCCCCAATTTGAGAAGCCTTTAATCTTCCAGCTTGTTTACACATGTAATAGTCACCTGTTCTTGATTATTTTATGAAGGCGTGCAACTTGTTGTAAGGCCTTGTTTGTTTATATAGCGCTTCACACCCGGAGGTATCTGGGCGCATTACAAGTTATTTGTAGATTACAAGTTATACATGCGATCAAATGCATAGAAGAATAATTGCATGAGATTCTTCCAATATTTACAAAGATTTACATGATGATCTTATATTACATTATTTGCATGAAATTCGATAGTTCACCTACTAGAGATTATCATTATGTACATACAACCAAGAGACGGTTTACTTTTAATGCGAAGACCTCGCTTATATTTCAACCAACTAATAGTATGCACTGCTCAAAATACTGGGTGCTTTTCACTAAATCGGACAATCCCTGCTCAGGTTCAAATAATGTATTGTTCTAGGTGGTGCTTAGCAGAATAGGCCTTGCTCCCACCTCTGCTTCAAATAATGTACCGTCCAAAACAGTCAGTGTAGTAGAAGAGATATCTCTCATGGCTCATTTGCAATGATAGGTAGTCAAAGGCAGGCTGCTTAACAGATGCGGTTTGGGCATCGAGTATCGGGGGAAATAGGGCAACTGCTCCCTTCGTTCTTTAGCAATGGGGGCAGGAACCTCACTTTGCCCCATAGAGATGTTTTCAGTTTCTAGGTATGCTTCCTAATTGGGACTGTGTGCAGAGTCTATGTGGCTGGATGTCAAAAACTATTGGCTTTACATTCATGTGCTTGAACTGCACTGTTGGTAATGTTTGAAGATTTACAGCACAGTCGGGGATCCAGGTTTAATTTTGAATTATTTGAAGGTAGTCACATGTCCTTAAGTAGAAACCTGCCAAGGTAGCTAAGGATGTAGAGTGGCTGTTCTATATTTAAAGCTGGCTGTACATTTTATAGCTTTTTGCAGTTCCTTGTGAAAAAATAGGTGCTATAAAACGCCCGTTTGGCCAGAGCATTCAGCCCTCGGGCTGGATATTTGCTCATATTAGCTAGCTTGTATACTGCGCCAAATCACCATTCTAGTGGTCTCAAAGTGTATTTTCTTGTCCTAGATTTTATCACGTGTCCCCAGTCACGGATCGCCAGTCTGCTGAAGCAAAATTCAGGGCGAGGTTGGGGGAATTTCTGCCCGCAGAGTGAAAATCAAAAGTTGGCACTCATAAACATACCTCTGTTTCCTAATAACTGCTGTCAGCATAATGGAAGCATTTACTTTTGATTGAGCCGTTTGAAAAGCAAATAATAATATAAGTTACCATTTGACAAAACTCAAAGGTGGGTGCGCACAAATCACCGGCAGTGATGTAGCAGTAACAAAAAAACCAAACGCTCTGGCTGATTAAAAACTAAAACTTGCAGATTAAAGTTTAAGAAGTAGGTTTCACTTTGGACTTGTTTGTGTGTTTTATATGACGTTGTGCATGCTGCACATTTGGAAAATGAAGACTGATTTTTAACAAAGAAGCGCCACCACAATGATATTCATGCACCATCTAATCCCGTGGTGTCTGGATCAGGTCACAATAAAGAACTGTCTAGGCAAACAGGCTGTAAATGCGCAAATTATTGCTGGGTAAAGGAGCACCTTAAAGACTCCTGAAAGTGTTTTTTTTGTTGTTGTTTTGGCCAGAGTGTTGCAGGGCACTCATTTAGAGGGGTTATTGCCCAGCTTTGCGATAACTTAGGAATGCCTATGGCATTCGGTCTAGGGAACCCATCATGCAGGCTGCATTCTGGATAAACCAGCACAGTCACTCATAATCACCTTCCACCCCCTTCCTGCCTCCAAATCGGGTCACAAAAGCAAGATAAGCATGAGGAAAGCCAAAAAAGATTGAAAACTGCAAGAGAAGGCTGAAAATATTAATAAGAGGAGAGTGAGTCGTAGTACGGCAGAAAGAGACAGACTTATAGTATGATGGACTCTAAAACACACAAAGGCACTGTTAAGTGGGTGAGAGGGTCAGGGGGAAAATGAGATGTGGTGGTGCTGGGAAGAAGGGTGGAATAAGTGCATACTTTGGAACAGAATAGGGTTGGAAAAAGTGCGAGTGATAAAAGAAGAGGGGGAATTTGGCAAAGGAAGAAGGTGGGGAAACGGAACTGTTCTTGCAAAATGAAAACTAGCTTTGGCAAAGCCAGTAGTTTTATCAGTTACTGTTCTTTGAATTCATAGTCACCAGTGTTCAAGGAGCAGAGCACAAAGTTTCAAGGGAGGATGCGAGAAGGGATGCTGGTGTGCAAGAGAATGAGAAGGGGAATGGTGAATGGGAGGAAGCAATCGATGATGAGCAAGAGGAAATATGAGCAAGAAAGCCAGGATGTGAGGAAGGATGAGCAGAAAAAGTAATGGCTGCAAGCAAAGGTGAGAGTTGGAGATGATGGAATGAAGTTGCAAGAGGGGATCTCTTCAAGGGTGAGAGGGAGACTAATGTTACGAGTAGGAAGGGTGTGTAGAGAGATTAGGTTCCAAAAATTGATTGGCAGATTTTGCGAGTTAAAATTCTTGATTAGCAAACAGTCCCATTTGATTAATATTGTTAATGTTACCAGAAGTTATTTGTACCCAAGGCATGAAATGAGAAACAATACAGCAGTGTTACATACTGCTGAAATAAGGCATTAGAGAGGAGTCCGGCCTTGGAAATTCTTTAAAATTCAGCTAGACCTGCAGGTCGGATAGACTAGTTTACCTATTCGACCTAAGCAAAATGCACTCGACTCATAGCAGTGGATGACGACTAATTTTAAATGTGATTTCTGTAAAAATGTTGTTATATAAACTTATAAAGTGCAGCATACGCCAAAGGCATCTTGGCTCTGGAGGGTAGCAAGAGTGAGACAAAAGTATTTAGAAGAGAAGGGTCTTCAGAGCGCCTCTGAAGGCCAGATGGTTAATGGTAGCACAAAGAGTCAAAGGTAGTTGGTGCCATGCTTTAGCTGCTGCCACTGAGAAGGTGCGACTGCCAGTTCAGGTGCGTTTGAAGCGAGGGACCAGAAGTAGTAGCACAGTCTGAGAGCGCAAGGAGCGAGCAGGGACATAGTGAACACATTTCTCCTGCAAATACTCCGCTCCTACCTTTTATAAAAGGCACAATGAACCAGGCACATGGATTTAAATAGGATCCGTTGTTCAATAGGGAGCCAGTGTAGTTGTTTGAAAAGAGGGGCCATTTGAGAGCATGCTGGAGGGCGCAGTTTTGCTCGGGCTGCTGCGTTTTGTAGCATTTGGATACGATTGAGTAGATGGGCCATACTACAGCGAGTCACAGTAGTCCACTGTACTAAGAACCAGCGCTCCTACCACTGGGGCATGGAGATGGCCAGGGATGAAGGGGAGAACCTTTCTCAAAGTCCGCAGTTTGAAGTGGCCGACTTTGCAGACGGCACCCACCTGCTCAGTGATCGTCAGAAGATGAGAATGTAATCCCCAAATTTCTCCCTGTGAGAGAAGGTAAGGGGAACGGGCTAAGAGAGGTGGGCCAGAAGTCCGGTGTCCAGTAGTTGAGGGGACTGTTTATCCCGACCAGCAGGACCTTTGTTTTACTGCCATTGTGCTTGAGAGACTTGGTTGCCATCCAGGCACCCAAGTCTTCAAGGCAGTTCTTAAGCCATGCCACAGTGTCAGGACGAGTGAGATCCAGGCGTACCAGGATCCGTGTGTTTGCATATGAGTAGAAGCAAAAACCGTGAGATATAATAATAATAAGAGGAGGACGGATGTAGATATTAAAAAGAATAGGGGATAGAGCAGACCCTTGTGGCACTCCACTGAACAGTGTGACTAACTCCGAGCAGAAGGGAGTCAGGAAAACAGATTGAGACCGGTCGGTCAGAAAATCTGGGAACCAGCTCAGCACCTGGCCCCCCAAGCCAGCGTCTGACAAACGGGATGTCGGTGTAGAATGATCGAATGCGGCTGAGCGGTCAAGTAAGAGCAAGGCTCCCACACTGCCCTGATCAACTCAGTGGGTATGGTCATCGAATATGGAGTTGAGCACTGATTCAGTGCCTCTCCCGGGGCAGAATCCTGATTGGAATGTATCAAAATAACCTGAGGATTCCATGAAGGATGACAAAAGGGGGAGAGACCAATGCCTCCAGAGTTTTCATCAGAGACTGAAAAAGGGAGATGGGTCGAAAGTTAGCCAGAACAGCAGGGTCCAAAGAGGGCTTCTTCAAAAGTGGAAGCACCCGAGTGTGTTTAAGGGACCTTGGTATCAACCCCTCTTGAAAAGATACTTTAATAGCTGTTGTAATCTCAGTAATGATATCAGTGGAGATGGCTTTGAGCACGTCTAGGGGAATGGCGCCAGCAGGAGAAGCCGACTTGAGGTCACGGATAGCTTTCAGAATATTCTGCTCAGGGACCTCAGGAAAAGAGGCCCATGACACACTACTAGGAGTAGGAAGATCAGGGAAAGATTGCTTTTAGCAGTGGAATCAAAGTTAAAATGGTGCATGTTGCTACAAACCTGCCCTATGTTTGGCGCAGTGCTGCCACCTAGGGGCCAGCTATGCACAATGAAACATCCCTGGCAAATGGTACTCGCCCTACATAAAATCTAGTTTCATAGTCGAAAAGACTTTGCGAGCCCTGTGTGAGTGTCTGTAACATGTAAAAGGTTAGCTGCACGAATGGACACAAATAAATGGATATGATAAAGGCTCTGAAAACACTTTGGCCAGCTGTCTCCTGCAGCTCTACAGTGTATGTTAGTGCAGTAGATCTGTAGATGTACGCACTGGATGGAACTATTGGTCACTATTTTGCGTAAACATCCAGTTAGCTTTGTTTATTCATTATGTAAGAGGAAAAAAAGAGACTAAGCAGAGTGGACGGCGTAGCAAGAAGCGAACTGGGCAAACTAGGTTGAATATTTTAGTTTATGGTCATCTCATTTTCAGGGTAGCTGGTTTAAAGAAACGGTGATAATATAGAATATAAAGGAGCATGATATCGCTCTAATGTATGCAACCTGCAAGTTACTGAACTGAGTTGGCCGATTGTGTGATCATGTACATTTTCAAAGGTTTTCACTCGTCAATATGATGCCCAACAAAATGAAATCTACACTAAGATTTAGATACACTAGCCTAAACATTACTGTAAAGCATGGAGATGATGCAGTGTTTTACAGTATCAATATTGTAATTATGCAACAACTTATATTTTAGGAATGGAATTGCATGACTGTCTTTTAAAAAAAAAAAAAAAAAAAAAAATTAAGTTAACACATACTGGTCTTTGCCAGATGGGATATAGAAAGCATAGAAAGCTTAATAAAAGTATCATCCCAATTACTTCTGGTCTGCAATTATTTGAAAAAGAGAAGCTAATTCTTGCCTAGCACTCCCACACATGCTTTAGGCACTTTAGAGTGGAGGAGATTATTACTGCTGCACTTTATCTCCATTAGGACTTGAAGTGAACAGAGAAAAGAGGGTGAAGAGAGCACCGAGGGCAAGAGAGCAATGCAGACCACCTGTACTTTCATTTAACCAATTAACTTAAATAGCTAGCTTTGCTACACAAGTGTCAATTTGATTACCAGACCTACAGAATCGCATAGCAAATTGCTATGCGACACTGCTTATTGTTTGCATTAGAGATATATATAGAGAAGGGGGCAGAGAGGGGTGAGAATGCGAGCATGATGGTGCAGAGGGGTGGGGGGGGAAGATGGGCAGTGCAGAGAGACAGTGCAGATTGTGTGTGTGTTTTTTGTTTCTCTCTCTCTCTCTCTCTCTCTCTCTCTCCAGTACCCCTGCTATACGCCATCTCTGGTGCACTGACTTGGTGGTGAGACTATGTATCTGCCTGTCGAATCAAGCGATATTGGACTGAAGGAGGGCCAATGCAACAATAGTGCAGCTGTAGGTGAGGGCTTTGGGTGCCAGTAGCAGGGAAGTCTGAGGGTACACCATTTGGTCCCTAGAATCATGTAATCTGACCCACTGTTGGTATGTTTATTTTCACATACTGTGAATGTAATCGCCTGTAAGGGAGCTAATGTGTGCAAGTCAGTGAGATTAAATATTTTACCGATGGTCACACACTTTGGCTGAACAGTGAAGCAGGAATTTAAACTCCTTCTGCAATTAAAGCACTTGACCAAACATCCTTCAAGGCTTACTTGGTACAAATATTCAAGTTTTGGATTTCAAGGCCCACAGTAATACCGAATGATAGAGTTCATTTGCAGCAACCTGACATGTGAATCCTTGAAGAAACATGTTAAAAAGAATATCATTGTAGCTTTATTTTTGACCGCCTGAAAGGACATTGTTTTGTCCCACATTGCATGAAGCGTCTATTTAACACCACTGCACTTTCACCACTTTGTCGGACACTGTAAAACAGAATTAGCTATGGAGATTCTTTGTCATAAACTTCCATTTCGTTGTTCTGTATGATAAGAATATTTGACCATGGACTTAAAGCAAATCATGTTTTTTCTTTTTAAATTTTTTAATTTATTTCATGTCAAGCTAGTAGACATCATGGATAAAAACAAATCTTTAAAAGGGAGCTTTATTCTATTGACTTTTTTTAAACAAATATTTGTATTAGTTTTGTTACTGCAACATAAAAGAGATTAAAAAAAAAACTTCAAAATCCCCACGTCTTTTTTAGCTTAGTTATGTTAGGTTCACAGTATGTCCAAAGTTAATCTTGTGTTGTACCATATAGTTGGTTTGTAAATGTCATTGCTGAGCCCCATTCTCCCTGAATTTGATATGTTACCCATTCAAATGTTACAAAGTTCCACACTTTCTGTTGCCAGTCCTGGATCTTGGGTGCTGTCTGTTTCTACTTTCGTGCTATTGCCAGCCACACTGCTATCAACAGGATCTTCAA
Organism: Ambystoma mexicanum; assembly: GCF_040938575.1. NCBI lineage: Eukaryota > Metazoa > Chordata > Amphibia > Caudata > Ambystomatidae > Ambystoma > Ambystoma mexicanum. Next base: position 1,192,952,654 of record NC_090935.1, on the reverse strand, counting down.
TCCTCTTTTCTGGGTCTTTGTGGGTGTTTTCGATCCCGGTTCCCACAGTCCACACATCCAGATCTTCTACCCCACTCCCTGGTACATTTCTTGCATTTGTTTCTTGCCCCCTACATCCCCAGAACGGTTGCAGTGTTGGGCAGTTCCTCCATATGTGCAGCCAGTCTCCCACCGCCTTACATACCCTCCAGCACTAGTCTGATGTTTGGGTAAACATTGCATGGATCCGTTTTTTGGCATATAGTGCCATTGAACGATTACTTTGATCCACATTTCCCTTGTTTGAATAGAGCGAGTTAGTTTTGTGATTGCTCCACACAAATATTCCCATTGTCTTCTTGGAATGGTCTCTCCCAGTGTTTTCCCCCCATTTCCTCATGTAGTCCCACTGAACTTGCTCCTCTTGGTCGTTCAAGTGTTTGTAGAGGTGGGATACCAAGCTTTCTGAACCTGTGTGGGTAGTTGCATATTGTTCAAATGGTGTCTATTGTCTTGTGGCAGCCTCCTTGATTGCTGGGGTACTTGGCCAGTGTTTCAGTTGGTTATATTTAACTCTGTCCCTCTCGGTCAGCCCAATATCCTGAACGCATTCCTCAAATTTCCTAAGTGTCTGTCCTTGATACATGGATCACCATTTTTACTGTCGTCATTCTCCTCCACCATGTTATTGTAAGAGGGTTCCATTTCATGAGATCTATTCTGATATTTTTTTTTCCAGCAATTGCGGATAGTTCTCCCCATACATTTGTTCTGTCTTTTTTGTGAGGGTTATGCCTAGGTGAACTTTGCCTTTTTCGGCCTGTTTTTAGTTGCATTCTTGACCCCAGTCTATCCATTACTTCTGGGTCTACCGATAGGTTCACCATTTCAGATTTCTTCCTCTTTATCTTTAGTCCTGATATCACCCCACATTTTTCTAACTCTTTCATCAGTACCGGTAGCAAGTGTTCCGGACCAGATAGGGCTATTAACATGTCGCCTGCGAATGCTGTTGCTTTATGTGCTTCTCCCACCATTTCTATTCCCGTCACTTGGTCCAATCCCGCCTCCTAATCAATAGGGGTCCTAGGTAAATGGCATATAATAGCGGGGATAGTGGGCAGCCTTGTTTGGTACCCCGTCCTAGTGTTACTTTTCCTGAGACTATGCCATTTAGGGTTATGCGAATTGTTAGTGAGACATAGTTGGCCTGTACCATGGTGAGAAATTTTGTACCAAACCCTATTTGTTTCAATGTGTGGAAAAGCATGGATCATTGAACCCTTTCGAATGCTTTTTCTGCGTCTAATAACACTAGTATTGCTGGGTTTTGGGTTATTCCCGTTTTCCCTTAGGTGACAGATTCTGCGGGTATTGTCGAACGTTTGTCTTGATGGTATAAAGCCCAATTGGTCCTGTCCTATTAATTTCCGCGATAGATGAATTGACGTATTAGCTAGTATTTTTGTGTATAATTTAGCACCCAGATTTATTAGTGCTATTAGTCGATATGAACTTGGTAGTGTTGGGCCTTTACCTTGTTTATGGAACACTACTAATTGTGCTTTGTTCATTGATGTGGTAATGGTTCCCTTTGTTTTAAGTGTGTTTAAATAATTTTGTGAGGATAGGGGCCAGGATATCCCAACATTTTTTCGTTAAAGCTTGCCAGGTATCCATCCGGGCCCAGGGCTTTGTTTTTTGGTAAATCCATTTTTGCTTTCTTTACCACTTCTTCTTCTTCCCTTATTTCCTCATCTAAGTCTGCCCTTCCCTCTTCCGTTATCTGCAGGATAGGAAGTATTCTTCTTGTTTTACTTCCGATGGGTACAGCTTCTGATAGAATTCCATGAATATTTTCCCCATATCCTCATTCGTCGTCTTGTCCTGCCCCTGGCTGTTTTCGTAGTTTTATGACTGTTTGGATCCCCTTTTTTCCTTTAGTTGTCTAGCCAGATGTCTATCTGCTTTGTTGGCTTTCACATAGTTGAGGTAAGAAGGATGGTAGAAACCCTGTATCCGTGAGTGATGATCACATCTGGTTGACTTCAAAACAATGGCTGGTCAGGACACTTGAATGTATTTTATAGTCTTGATTTAAATGAAACTAGATGGTCAGTGGTAAACTGGGCACATATCGTGCTGGTCACATGAGGAAAGCCACATTTACATATCATGGCATTGTAAGAACCCGAGGTTCCATTCAGTCGGGATTGGCAAGGGGGATGAGTGGGCACTGCCTGTGGGCGGGGTCGCATATGTCCCTAGAGCCAGTGTATGTGTCTAAATGGCATGGAAGTGGTGGGGTGCTACCGTGTGTTGTATGTGGCTGATGGTCATGTACCAGACCCAGTAGGGACCTGGCCGGTAGTGGGAACCGTGTTACCAGTGCCTTGCAGTGATAGCTGGGGTGGAAGCAGGGAGTCGGGGCTCACGGGAAGAAGGTGGCGGTGGGTTGTTATAGTGATCCCCTGTGTTAGGTGCGAACGCGGTAGGCGAAAAACAGTAAGTAAGGCATGAGTTGTCATGGTGCAAGTTAACTAGGGGAGGCAGTGTTTAAACTGTGTCCAGGATTGTGTGGCTGGAACGCTAGAAGTGAAGCACACGTTGGGGCCGTCGCAGCGCCTAGGACAGGGCGAAGTACATGCTAAAGGGCCTGAATACAGGGAGGCTCAAAAGGTCCCGGGTTGGGGGGGGGTGCACACATGAGGAGGGTTTACCTGGAGAGCCTGGAGGGCTGCAGGAACAAGATGCACGGTCACAGTGATCTTTCGATCTTGCCTGCCATCTTGTTTCTGTATTAAATAACAGGTGCCAGGGGAGTGGCTTGGCAGTCCTGGGTTAGCTAGAAGCAGATTGGCTCCCCGCACCGTGAACACCCAATCAAAGGAAAGTGGTGGTGTACCGAATGGGTGTGTTGATGTGGGAGGATGATGTGAGTTTAAAGAGCCATGTGTGTCTGGCCATGCAACGGGTTGCCATTGTATAATGCTGTTAAGGCTGCAAGCATGTATGAAATGGGATTCGTCCACCATAATGTGGCTGGAGCGGGATGTTAAATATGTGCAGAGCGAGCCGGTTTCTGAGCTTCACATTCTTATTATACCGATCCCGAGCTGGTGCAGGGCAGGCTCGCTAAGGGTGCATGATTGGGGGAAGATCCATGGAGCGTCTTAATGGGCATCTAAATTGCGGTGACCATGGCTAAGGCTGGTTGACAACCTGAGGTGTGCAGTTTTAGCGTCCCATATGCGTCTAACGGTGGTTACCATGACAAGGTATATTTTGAACCCGAGGCGGTGATGTCTGTTTGAGAAGGCATTTGTAGCACATGTTTGCCCTGTAAAAGAGGGGAAAACACTGTTGTTGGAAACAATGAGGGCAGACTCGGCTAGGGCTGGCTGACAAACTGCAGTTTGCAGCTGGAGAGGAATCAAGGTATCAGATGCTAGTTGAAAGCTTGGTTTGGCGTCCAATACACGTCTGATGGTGGTTACCATAGCAATGAATATGTTCTACCCCTGGGGTTGATGCCTATAGTTCCACAAGGCATGTGTAACTCATCTGGTCATGCCATGAACGCGGGCAAAACACAGTTGTTAGAAGTGATTTTCCCTTGATGTTAGAGTAGGGAAGGAAAGGGGTACACAGTTGCATTGTATAAATCAGAGCTGTGATTCTACCAAGTTACGTGAGTATATAGTTGGCAAGCTCTTTGGAGGAAAACATTAAGCTCATGCTTGGAATTAAGGCCCAAGCTCACACATCTGTATTTGCAGATTAGTTTTGCTTCACGTTGTCGTAGTTTTAAGCTCTGTCGCCACCTCTTGGGACTGGCAGGATCAAGAACATCTGGATCTACTCCACTCACAAGATGCAAGATATCCATTGGCCCAACACTGGCAAGAGAAACATCACTTGGACAGGAAAGAAGATATAAGATTCATGGGACTTGAAATCATCCCTTGTCCTCTTGGGGGCTGTAGGCAGGTGCATGCTTAGGACCCACAGTTTCCTGTTCCCCATTTCTGTCTCCTCAGCCTACGCTGCTGAACTGATCGTGCTTCATTGCTGATTGGCTCCACACTGCACCTAAGAAAACAAACGCCCCCCGCCCCACAGTGCCCTGCAGGATTTCTCACTTCACGTCATGACTTTTCTGGAGTCAGGCAATCTGGTAAGTCACATCCATATTTATGTGTCCCATTTCTCCAGTATCCTATGGACGCCCTGCCTTACTCCACGCATGGTGCCAGTACACCATGGCCCCCAGCTCTTAAATAGGGGGTAGACCAACTACCTCCCTTCTTGTTTTTATTACACACATTGTGGAGCTGCTATAAGGATACACTATAGAGGCTTAACATTTCATCAGGCTTCTGCCTACAGTTAGACTCTCCAGGTCACACTAACTTTCTCTCATTTTGGCACTTGTTGCTGACCTTGTACAGGTGCCGACTTACGCTTCGACCTCCATATGTGGCATCACAGACGACTCTTTGAATTCCACTCCAACCTCCATCCCTAGTGTGGTGGAATAGTTCCATACCACGTTCACAGTAAGTCTAACGCTCTCTGCCGCGGGAGCTGGGAATAGGTGGTGGCTCGAAAGAGGGGGCAACCTTCTCACTATTAAGACAAGGTGATTGGTGTTTGAATTATGTACAACCTCTGTGCATGGCTTGTCCGTGCTGGTGATGGCACAGATAGTGGGTGTTTCGCATTGGTACTTTTATTGTACATAGTACCTATTTCTTCTGGAATCTTTACCCGGTTTTATGATGACCTAAATGTTGGCTTCTCCCCAGCCACAGTGCTCTAATTCTCCCGAGGTCCTTAAGAAGGCGGCAACTCTACCAATTTGCGAAACATCCACTCTGAGCATCCAACAAGCCATGTACATAGAGGCCGTGGGCTACCAACTATTGGGACATAGACCTGGGATGTGTCTTTAGGCCGGATATCGATCAATCTATCAATGCCCAGCTACCTGGACCTGCACCTGGACCTCCTCACAATTTTCTTCCTCCGATTTGATTTTGAGTTTTTGTTTAGCTTTTTTCTAAATAGGTTAACCAGACAGCGTTCTATTGTATATGTTATCTCTTGATAGATGTTACTCTTGTGAAAATTTTTCCCTGTTTTTCAAGTTTATTCGTACTTTGTATTGTGCTGAACATAACAGAATACGTTTGGTGTATATTGTCAAATTTACAAATTCTAATTTTGTCTTCACTTTGGGGAAATGAAATACCCCCCCAGCCCATGTGGGACTTACCAGTTAATAAATACAAGGTTATAATTTGTATATGCTTTTCTTGTTTATGTTGGATACATTTGTTTCAATTTTGACTCACCCCACTACCACTAATGCTTTCTATCTCATTTATTGTGCGGTTTAAAAACCGTGATCAAATCAGACTTCGAAATGGTTCATTTGGGGACTATTTATAGTCCATTGAGTCTTCAGGCCCCTACGTGTCACGGCCGTGGTCCGAGTGGGACCCAATCGCCAGTGTCCACTGCAGAATCCGAACACCAGCAGAGTGGGGATTTATAATAACTGAGCCTCCTAGCCGATTACTCAATGTTGTAGGGAGGATAAAAACGGCTTCTAGATACCAGTATGGAATTGTATGTGTGACCTCGCAGCGGGGACCGACCTGCTTATGCTGCAAGTTTAATGTTTTAACATTTTTTTGCATTTTTCATATGAAAAAACATGCACGCTCAAAAATGTACGTTGGAGAAATGCAGCTGGGTTCTTGCACATCAAATGGAGAAAAAAAGGCCTACTCCTGTTACTGCTGCTGACCGGGGACACTGTGTGGCAGAAAAGTAAAGAGCTTCAAATTGGATATCACTTAATTGTTTTACACTTCACAGGCTGCTAGTTTGCAAGTTTATTGGCCTGCAAGGCATGATGGTACAGCAATAGGGATCCATACAGGGCGACACTTTTTCTGTTTTTATATATGAAAACAGATTGATTTCGGCCTGCATTTGTAAAAATCAGTATAAATGGAAAAACGGGTGCCTTATTTATGATGGATGAGTTCTCAGTCAAGAAAGGTGATTGGGTACTGACTGGATTGAAAAGTCCCTGGGATCTAAAGGCATGTGTGGTGGAATATGGCACGGTTTTTGTGTGCGCATGCTGTAAGGTGGTGTGTTCAGTGGCATTGTGGGTGCAATGAAGTGTGGTACATGTAATGTCCTGTTGTGTGTTCTGAGCTAGTTTGGTAAGATTTTGGGAGCCGGACAGCAACTTAGTTGGCAAGGTGTCTTGCTTGCAAGTGAACCCTAATGAATTCACGTGATCCGACCGTGGCTGAATTTGCCGCACCCAGAAAATTAGCATGAGAAAGGTGCAAACTACCAAATGTTTGCACCTTTCTCATGCGAAAAACACGTACATACCCACACCCCCACCCACAACCCACCCATTACACCCCCCAACGCACACCCTCACCCACACCCCCAACATAAACAAACCCCACTTACCTTGTCTTCACGCTAGTTCCCTGGCTGCGGCGCCAGTTCCCTTTCACTTCTGTGATCAGGATCCATCGCCGCAGGGTCCTTTTTTTTTTTTTTTTTTTTTTTTTTTTTTTTTTTTTTGAATTTTAATTTTTCTTTTACGGGGGCTGCAGGGGTTTCCCTCACAACCCCCGCTCATTATATTGTAGAGTATAGTGAGCGGGGTGTTGCGGGGGACACCCCTGCATTCTTTTTTTATTTTACTTACAATAAAGGTTCGCATGGGCAAAAAAAATGCTATCACCAAAGTTGCAAACTTTTGGTGTTCAAACCTTTTGGTGGTAGCATTTTTCGGTCTTTTTGCCCATGCAAAACCTTTATAGTCGGTAAAAATGTACAAAACCAACCCTAATAGTGTTAATACATCTGCAGTGGAGATCCAAAGGCCAGGGGCTGGGCATGGGCGACCTGTGTGGTCTCCCATGCGACTTTATTTTAGACCCTTTCTCCCTCTTCAATGTCCTCCAGATTTAGTCAGTTCCCCACCCACAAAGCCATTCATGAAGCCACCCTGGAATTCACATAATGAGCCACAGTCAATGGCAGTAGTAGAGGCTCTCTGGTGTTTAGGGAATTCAGCCACGTTGTAGCTACTCGGCTTGAACCAAGGGGCTTGTTTTAATGGGTGGCCTTGCAGCCTCCTCTTCCAGCAGAACTGTAATTAGTATGCCTTTGTTACAGGACTTTGCCGGCAAATTCAATGGGTCCTCCCAAATACATAAGACACGACCTTTACATTTTAAATGGAAGCTTTTTTTAAGTTGATTGGAGTTACTTTTGTTTCTGACAAGTGTTTGGGTGCCAATTCAAGGCACACGTTAGTTTTCAAATATGCATTAGTAGGGTTTGCAAATTTCTTGACTATTAAACAAACTGAGGTTAATGTCTCCTGAAGTTATGCAAACCCATGGCCTAAAACGAGCATTTTGCTTACCTCTGAAATAAGAGATTATTTATGCCCCCCACATGCTTTTTGTCTGCTGAGTGTGTTGTGTAAAGGGATGTTTAAAAACGTTCTAAATAAAAAAGTTCAATGGTCGAGGAAAGTCAGAGCTGGAGATGGTGTTGCGTCAAGCAGGGTAATTGGCAACTTCATATGGCCCTTGCCTATCGTTAATTTAAAAAAAAGCTGAGAACTACTGCTTTCATGGGTGTACAACACCAATAATACACAGGCAACCTGAGCCAGGTAGGCCCGAGTGCAGCATTGGCATGGGCGTAATTTTAGGGGGGGGCGGAGGTGTTTGTCCCCCCCAACTTTCATGGCACACTATTTTGTCCCCATTCATTTCAATGGGGTACATTTTCTTCAGAGGTCCAGTCCCCCCCCAACATTTTCAGCAAAGTTTCTCCACTGAGCATTGGCAAACCTTCGTCCCTGCTCTGAATGTGGCTTAATCACGATTAACGCCCGGGGTGCTGATACTTTGTTTTTCGGGGAAGCGGGGTTTGTAACATGCTCCTACATCCCTAAAATATGTTATGTTTATGTTAGTGGGCATTTGTATAGCGAGCACCTTTTACTATTGGTATGATTCCAAAGCGCTGTGGGTTGAACGCCCTTGGGGACCGCAGTCCAGGTCAGTGGAGAGAGTAATAATGTAGTAAAATGTGCTTGGGTGCACTTGGTATGTGTGCAGTCATTGTGGAATAAGTGGTGTGTGGCTGAATACTGGTGCTAGCTGTGATGCGGTAGAATGTGTGTAGCAAGACCAAGCTATTGAGAATAATAATTTCCACGACTTGAAAGTGGGCCAAGTGGTGTGCAGGTGAGTGGGGAGCTGGGCTGGGGGACTCTGGTGAGAAGAAGGGGGGGGGGGGGCTATGTGAGAATTCTAGTGGGCATCAATGAGGTGAGGCGGTCCGTGGCACTAGAACAAAGATGGCGGCTGGTGGTGAGATACAGGGGACGACATGGAATTTGATTCCAGCTGCGTTTCCAGCCTCCCGATTGGCCAGTGCCTCTCGGTGTTAATATATCATATCCTAATTGAAGAGCAAAGAGGGATCTGGAGTTTTAAGTTTAGTCTATTGTTTTATAGTAGGTCCGTAGACTTGTACACTTGATGGAACAATTGATTGCTATTTTGTGTAAACATCTAGTTAGAATTGTGTATTTCTGATGTAAGGGGAATGACACAGCTAGAGGCTAAGCAAGGTCGATGTCGTAGCAGGCAAATTCCCTTTCAGGGCAGCTGGTTTCAAGCAGCATGTTGATGAGATGGAAAGTCAAGGAGTTTGGGCAGTGGAGTAACTTTTCTGAAAATGTTGGGGGGGGGACAGGGGTGGAGTGGAGGGAGGGCGGGTGGTGGCTCTTAGTTATCGCTTCGGCCAAATTGTTTGATAAAATTTGGTGGAATGGTAGATTTGACTAAATTTGGTCAATACCATTAGTTCGAAGTCGAAGATACTGAACATGAAGAGCTGGGGTTGGAGGGGACCCAACAAAAAAAGAAGAAAAAGAGACCCTGCAGCGTCAGATCCGACCTGCGAAAGATGGATGGATCTGACGCTTCAAGGTACAGGAGAGGCTGCAGATGGAGGAAAGGTAAGCAAGGGGGGGGGGTTATGGGTTTTTTTTTTTTTTTTTTTTTGTACCGAGGTAAAAACGTATTCGCAGTGAAAATGACTGGTCAATTTCGCTGTGATTTTGTACCGAGGTCAAACAACCTAAATCCCTGAGGGATAACACTAGACTACTACACCACAAGAGTCCATTGCTGACGCTCTGTTATAACTCTCATAAGACTAGTGGCCTATCTTTAAAATTCAATTGGGCCCCCACACATCTCTAGCCGGCCTGCTATGCACCCAGTGACACAACATAACATTCAAACACTTAATTCCAATAGAACATACACGCAATACATTATTTATCATTCATTCAGACACAAAAGTCAACACACATATGCTTGCATACATTCTCACTCACACACAAATGCACCCAGCACCTCCATTGACATACACTGTGTGCACACAACATTTATATGTACAGATACAATAACAAATGAAAACAGTGGCACAACGTCCATTGAGCAGACCAGACTTTATCTCCCCCTGATCCCTGAAATTTTGGGCTAAGTTGACTTGACCTAGCTGAACTGTAAAGCCATGGCCCAAAGGAACAGATTCACTGGTATGTCAGCAATTCCCTTGATTTTGCCTTTCATTCAAAGGCAGAAGCCGTCGGTTAATGCAGTGCAGTGGGTGACCAAGTATACTTGGTATGCATTTTTAAATGCCATATATCTCCAAACCTGGGTTTTGCACAGCAACTTGTGTGCGTGCTGATAGATATGTTCTATAAGATTCTGACTGATTAAAATTAAGGTATGTTTTCCTGTGTTCAAATGGCTCCTAGTAGTGGAGTACCAAGAAGGAGAGGCAAGGGGAGGGGGGGGACAAGCTGCCCCCCGTGGCTTTTTTAAGAGCCAGACCGGGACATTTGTCATTGGGACACCTCTCCCGTTCAGCACATCAAAGAGGGTGCCCAACGGCAATGGGTGTCCCGCTGGCAGGACAATGTGTGCTGAGCAATTCCTGATCAGCATGCTCATTGTCCTGGCAGCAGGACACCTTACCCGTTCCGAATGGTAGAGGTGTCCCACTGCCAGGACAATGTCACAAGGAGCTCTGGGCAGCAGAGGGTCCTCGCGTTGCTCTGTATCAACAGAACATTACAATGTGAGTGATTAGGCACTGATGGGAGGAAAGCGGGTACTATTAGCGGGAGCTTTTGTCCCATTAGAAATGTGAATGGGAGGGAGTGAGCAGAAGTGAGAAGGGTGCATAATGTTGCATGCTTTATGAAATAATGACTATGGCTTTAAACCCCAAGGTGGATTTGTTAGGCTCACATTAATCTACATGATGCTATTGTGACTTTGCATGCAGAATGGGGAGAATAAAACTAAAGCCATACTCCCATTGCTCAACATATTTCTATGACGATGTATATAGTGTATGGTTAGTTTACTATGAAAGGCTAGTTTATTATGTAATGTGGTTTGCTTCCAAGGCATTGCTATAAATAATTATTTAAGCACATGAAATGTAAAGAAAAGCCTTAATAAATATCTATATCAACTAAACCTGGAAAGATTTGCGCGGTCGCTTAAATTGTCCACATCCCAGTTTCACCATTTAACCAAGTGCGTGATCCTGGGCAAATCATTTAATCACATTCTGCTTTATCTGCAACTCTGCAAGTGACTCTGATTCACTTCAAAGCTTATGTTAATGTATCATGGTATGATAATGGAAAAGCCTAATGACTATAGAGTTGCTCCACATATAACAAAAGTGCCATTTAGGCATTTTGCACCACAAGGTTATTTGTCACTTGGCTTATTTATGGCAACTTATTCTAAAGTCACTTCCATGGTGCCTCCAAGTATCAAGGACTGGTGATGCGCCTTGCAATGTCCTTTTCTGTGAAGTCACTTCTGTTGGTGCAATCCATAAAATAATTAGGACGTTTGCATGTATTTTGCCACAGAGGGCTTGGACAGAGCTCTAATAGATGAGTTTCCTGCATCTGGAATGATCCTGCAGTTTTATTTTTTTATTTTTGTTGTTGTGTATTAAAATGCCACCTTCCACTAATGTTACCAAAAAAGTAGATTGGGGCAGGGGTCCTAAAAGTGTGCTTTTAACACAAAATCCCATACGGTTCCTTCTGTGCACCTAGAGCAAAAACTGCTTAACAAAAGTTCACCATGTTTGGAAGGCGTATAGCACTCACATTAATTTCACAGAATTTGCAGAGTACGACAGTTTTGGGTCACAAGTTTTCTCAGCTTGACACTTTCCACTCTACTTGGGGAGGGCACACCTTCTGCCAACATTATTTTGAAATTAGGATGGTGGTGCTTTAGTAGCATCTGAAAAGTGGCAAGACTAATTTTAGAGGCATGGCAGAGCTGTGGCTTGCCACAGAGAAAGCATCATTTGTTATTGTTAGTGTGTCTTCGTACATGGGACCTTAATGTGTACTGTGAGCTCTGCTCACATTGTCCAAATGTGACACACGCCCTTACTAGGGTCAGCCTGCATCCCAGCCCCCCAACAAACATACACAAACACAATTAAAAATTATATTTAAAAAAAAGTACCTCTGCTCTGCTTTCAAATGCCAGTCTCATGTTACACCGACCTAACATCTTTTCACTCATGCACCTCCAGACAGAAACCAGCAAGCTGAATGAGCTTCTTAGTTCCTGTCTGTGTCGCCTGAACACAAAGCCGGAAAGCGATTCTCTGCGCCGCAGCCCCTGGAAGTGCTGCTGCTAGAGTGGAAGCACAGGTGCCAGGCCCTGCAACACCCAGTTCAGCACCCTGGCTGCTGACTTTGAGTCAGGCCAGCCAGGGTGAGTGACTGAGCCATGCAGGGCATCCTTGCCCTGAATGTGTTGCAGCGTGGCTGCCAGGCATCTCAGCATTATGTAATGAGACAGCGCAAGCCTTGCTGGGCACCCCAGCCGGGCTTGCACTGTCCAATTACATAATTGAGATTGTGGCCCCCCTGCCCTCCCTCCAAAAGTTGGGGGGGGGGACAAAAAGGCATGCCACAAAAGTTTAGGGGGGGGACAAAACCCTCTGTCCCCCCCTATAATTACGCCCATGAGTTTGGGATCAGCTGAACAGGTGCATGGAACACAGAAGTGCGTAACACGTGGTGTGTGTAAATAACGGATCTGGTCACAGCAGCTGGTCACAGAACAAGGTTTTCCATCAAAGCCATTTGGCTGTGTGTACATTTTCAAAAGCGTTCTCTTGTGCTGGTCAATATGATGCCCCTTCCTCTGCGCGTTTAAGTATAGTTTATTTACGCTATGAGATTTAGATATATTAACCAGAATTGATCTTTACTGAAAACCAAGGAGACCGTGCTCTGTAAAATAACATTGTGCATTATATGACAACTTACATTTTTAGGAACGGAATTAGATGACTGACTTTAAAAGTAATATTTACTGGCCCTTGCAAAACTTACTATAGGAAGCTATATCAAAGTGTCCTCCCCATTACTGCTGGTTTGCAATTATTTGAAAAAGAATCCAATTTTCCTGAATAACATTTCCACACAGCTCCTTGGCACTTGTAACATTGGGGGAGGGAGGGGGTGGCACGGGGAGGAGGTGTAATCACTGCTAGTTCAAAGGGGCCCAATGGAGAGTGCAGCAGTAAACAAATGAAGGAGGGTGGGGAGAGCCCTGAGGGCAAGGGAAGGAAGCAAGGGCGACCTGTATTTTCTTTGAACAAGTTAATTTAAATCACCAACTATGCGACACTATGGACAAAGTAATAGCCAACCTACAGAATTGCATTGCAAATCGCGATGCAAGTGATGTGTGCATTTGCTTCTGAAATCCCACACACTGCTCCAGTTAGCTACCCAAATCTGACTTTCTTTCAAGACCAAAGGAGCAACTCAAAAACACTTTAATTTGCCCCCCTTATTTTATGTCTGCTTATCTGACACAATGGGTTTGCTATTTTTATGGGATATCTAATTTCCTTCACGTTGTGCATAACAGTGGCATGCCTGTGCAGGCATCACATTTTGCTCTAGCCATTGGCGAATGATAGTTGACTCTTGACAAGTAAGGTGTTCTCTGTGCATGTGGGTAATTGAGGGTGCAAGTGACCTTTTCTACTTGGATAGTTGGTTGCAACTGGACATTTTTACCCCTGTCTGTGTCAAATATTGATTGCAATTTGGAGTCTTCTTTTCAAGACCGAACAACTTTTGCGTAATGTTCTATGAGGATTTATGTTTCAGGTTGGCTGGTTTGAAATCCTCTATATAATACAAAATGTGACTTCATTTCAACTAACTAGAGCTGTGAATATGTACAGTATGGGGTTAAGTGCCCAAGTTGCACACTGATCTCAAATTACTGCCTCCCCACTTCTAAAGTGTGGGTTCCTAGGCAAATCCTCTCATGTTAATGTTCCTTATTCGCCAAAATAAGCATTCACTAGGTGTAATTCAGTTAACACTGTATTTTACTCAAAGCCTCCCTCGTATATTCTAATAGTAAAGGACCATTCCTATATTGCTCATCAGTTATTTGTTCCTTGATAACTTATTTTATGTAACTTCCATGACCCTCTTCCCCACCCCATCTTAGTATCAAAGATGGGTATTGCCCCCTGTGACTCGTTTCTGTGAGGTCACACTAGCAATACCTATGCCAGGGATCGAAATTATGATTGGATAAGTAGGCACTTAAAGCAGCTACTGGGTAATCCGCATTAACCAGTGACCAGGAGCTACCACTGATGGAACGAGGAGCTAGTACATAGCGTTCCGCAAATCAAACTTCCGCGTGAGATGCAAACCTATCCCCTTATGCCCTAAATGTTGCATAGATGTCTCAATGGTCATTTATAGATTGCCCAAAACGCGCAGAGTGAAATCGGAGTTGTTTGGCATCATTTGGCCTAGGGAGCCAAAAGTAGCTCCTGGTAGCTGTTGGTGTCTATCTAACTAGGCTTCAAGCAAGAGCTAAATAGCTCCCAGCTCCCCTCAATTCCGAACCCTGATAAGCAAATTCGCCCCCCCCACTCTCCCCAATTTCTTTGCCATACACGGTCTCGCAACTCTTACAACCACCCCTGGAGAGCCATATGGTCCTGGGAGGGATGTTATTTGACCTACCTTAGTCTTCTTGGAGAATCGGCTTTGTTTTATCATGTTGAGTAAGTTCTAATAACACTGAATATAAAGACAGATGACTGGTGTGCATATTTTAATTTAATCGTCTTCGTTCTGTAATGGAATCTTTCTAACCCTTAATATCCAGTAATACAGTTGTGCTTTTATAGTTTCCTTTCAGCTTTCAATGTGGTTTAGTATACATTTTTGTATAACCATTTAATTTTAAATTAGGCATGCAACAATGTGGATACGATAAATGTTTGGGACGCGTTCTGGCCAATGTCAGTTGTAGAAATGATGAAAGAATAAGATGTAAATGAACACTTTTTCTGTTTAGCCCATGCTTAGGTTTTAAGCAACATTTATCCTGACTACTGTTGAGGTGCATGGGAAACTGAAGGTGCAGTTGCTCATGCACTGTACCTCCGCTTAAGTAATAATAAGAAATAGCAAAAGAACTGTCATCCAAATGGACAAGTAACCCTTATCCCTCCATTTTGTGCAAATTAACTTGGCTAAGCTAAGTTTAGGGCTGGGGTGCAGGTCGATCAAAGCAGTAGTCTTGGTCTCAATATGAAAACAGGAGCATTTTGTCTCTAAGCCTGTGGGTCTAGAACAGAGGGCGCTTTTGGTCGTTCTACTCCTCACTGTGTTCTTTTTAGGTCCGGTTGGAGAGCTTTAGGTCTCTGTGAGAGCTCTTGAAGATGCTTATTAGCACCGTCCTTGGTGCCAGTAACGTGCTCCGGGATGCAGAACGAGTGTATACCGGTTTGTTATAACAATTTTGTAGGAACAGGTTGAGCTAAGTGCAGAGACCATGAAAAATTATGCTTTTAAAAGCATGTTTTCCTTCCTTTCTGCTTGTTACTGATAGTTTTTTGCTGTTACTTTACTGTTTTGCAATTATGGCTGACGCCGTTTGTGTGGTTGACGGGGATCGAAATAAGGATTTGATTAGCAGAAGCTAAGATCGGCTCCTGGGTATCCTGCATCGCCCAGTAAGCAGGAGCTACCTTTGGAAACCAGAGCTAATAAATGCCACAAATGTAACTCCAACATGAGATGCAAACGGCAACGTTTTGTCAATAAAATATCACCCATTTGGTTTTAAATGTCTTTAGGGTGTGTCCTAGTGCTAATTTATGCACATTCCTAAATGCACAGGATTAATGTCATATGAATATATCTGTAAAGCACTAGTTCAAGCAGGGTTCGAAATTAGGATTTGTTGACCAGGAGCAAAAAGTAGCAGCTGGGTATAAGGCATCGTCGGGCAAGAGCCAGCTCTGGGGAACTAGGAGCTAGTGTGCAAGATGCAAACTACCTTTTTATTTCTATTATAAATTATGTAATATGCTTAACATATATCTTAGGTGAGTCCTTTTATTCTTTTTCCTTTTATATACATATTCCCTAACCCTCAGTTAATATCACATAATTATGTTTGTATAGCACACTTTGCTGGCTTTGGAGTCAAAAGTAGCTCCTGGTAGCTGCTTCTTGCAAGCTATAATTAGAAGTTTCCTGCCACTTTAGAATTCTACATACATCAATCCTGCATGTTGTATATTGTTCTAAGGTGTTTGAAACCTGCCTAACCTTCAGGTACCTATAGTCTGGATTTTTCTGTTATTATGTAAGAAATTCCGATTTATATTTTTTTTCTTAGGGGGGTTTTGAATTGGCCCTGTTTTTCTTTTACATCATTTTCAAAGCATTGCCATGGTCATTTATCAGGGTGTTAAGTTTTCAGTAAAAAAACAATTGTTTAAATCTATAGACGTGCTGAATAAAACGTACATATATTTAGAAAAGTGGAGAGGTTTTTACACAACAGTATAGCTTATTCTTGTTCATAGCACAAAAAAGTATGTCTTGGTCAAAATTAGTGCACAGACCAGTTTACATTTTCAAGCTTCTGTTTTAACTCCTATTTCTGGTTTTGTTAACAACTTGGACATCAAATGAAATAAAATGAATCGCAAGACAGAGAAAAGTTAGGGAAATAAGTGTTCAAGCAAATGTGTTTGTCCTGTAGTGCCTTGGTTTGATCAAGTAGATGCATGCATTATTTTTCTTGTTATGTCTATGAAACTACAACCTAAATGTCCTGTCTCATAAAAATTGGCTTGTCAGTCATTCAACATTTCAACAATGCAACATGAGACTCTGCAACGCATCTATTGGTAACAATTGACATCAAAGCTCTCTCTATACCTCTCACATCCCCCAGGAAGCAGCTCTTGAATGTATAAGGAATCGCCTCACACAACATATCGCACAGAAAAGAGTCCCTGCAACTTCATAATCGAATTGCATGCAGTAGCCTTATCCAAAAATGTGTTCCTCCAAGGACTCGTACTAGCTCCAAATATGGGAGCTGCTTTTGCCCCCAGCCTCGCAGTAATATTCATGGCGGAGTATGAGAAACTATACATTCTCAACCATACTAATCCAATGCCACAAAGGATTAGCAAATAGAAACGCTACATTGATGACATTATCTTTATCTGGCTTGGGGACACCCAGACACTCATTGAGTTCCTCACGTGGCTCAATAACTGTGCTCCAGAAATACAATTCACCAAGCAGTCCAGAGTCAAACTTTCTGGACCTCATCACCATGAATAAAGAAGGCAGGTTAGTGTGCACCATGTGAAAAAAAAAAATGCAGGAACACGCTCCTACACTACTAAAGCCTCCACCCGAAAAGTTTGCAAACTGCCCTACGGACAATACCTTAGGATACATAGAAAATGCACAGAGATATCTCAATATAAACAACATGCTCGTGAACTGAAAGAAAAATTGACCAAAGAGGGTATGCAAAGAAACTATTGAAGAATAAACCAGACACTCCCTCTGGAATCTATGCAAAATTATAGGCCACTATCCATGTGGTACATGTTCAGTGTATCGCTTCAGTAAGAAGACAAATATGTTCCCCATAGCAGGAAAAGAATGGACGCTCAAACATTTCTCCAATTGCAAATCTCAAAATGTGATCTTTGTGATCGAATGCCCATGTGGACTAAGATATGTGGGCCAAATGACACGATCAATCAATAAGAGAATTGGTGAGCATCGATCTTGAATCGGATGCAACACACACAGCAACAATGGTAACACACTTCATGTAATTCCAACACAGCTCGACCATATTCGTTGGAAGGTTGTGGAGATGGTGAATAGAAACACCAACGTAAGCAACGCCCTGCTGTACAAGGAAGCCTGGTGGGTCCACAGACGAATAACCATTACCACAGGCCTAAATGAGCTGTACCTGCCCACATCAGAACCTAAACAATAAATAAAATAAGAAATCAACTGCGATTCCTTGGGAATCCAACTCTGCACCTCACACATAAATCAAACCCTTCTAGGTCCTGTGACAATACAACGAGCCTTGAATCATTCAACCTTTGTGCGCACATATCCACTAGGAGCTGCCATAGTAGGATATGTCCTCTATGTCCTTGCTAGGACATAGCCACCCCTCCCGTATACAGATCTTCCTAAGATCAATCCCCTCCGCCCTGCCAGAGCGATTAGGCCTGTGAGCCAGGCAGTTGTCAGAACTTCCCTCCCTATATGCGCACGCGCATAATCCCCACATGCGTCCATCTCCATGGCAACAGAACAAGCATGCTATACCTATGCCCTCTTCCCCACACAGCAGATGGCCAACAGCCAGTAAGCAGAATAATACTATTTCTCTAGCCAGACACAAACTCCTACCCAACACAACAGCAGAATGGGTGGACGATCCCTTTAGGGACCCGAATTACTGCTATTAGCCCCAAGTGCAAGCCAAGACAGCAATCCAGTTGCTATGGCAACCACTGAACAACAAGGGAAGCACGGACCGCTTCTCAGTCACAGGACAATACAACCGACGTGCCAGTAAGAATACTGGTATCCCCCACGAACCCCTGCCTCAAATTATCAGATTGCATGCATTCAACACGCCATACAGGCCCTGGCACTGATCCCTCTTTCTGCCAGCAGAACAACTGCGGCAACACCATAAGAACAAGCTGACCTCAACCGGCCACTAGTGAGGGCCAGGACAATGCACAAGTTATAGAGAGGTAAACGCATGGGAAACTAGCAACAAACCTCGTGATTATAGATCTCTAATGTATCACCATAAAAACTTGCTCCCATTCTTACAGAGCTTTGCACTCCATCTTTTCCTGTCCCCTCGGATTCGAGCTACAAGAAACAGTCCACTTAAACACCATCCATTGGTGCAGTCTAGCTGCCCCAAAACAGCGGCTTATGCTTCTGAACCCATACCTGCTCTAAGAAAGGGAAGTTCACCAAGGTCAGTGTGAAACAGGGGCCACTTTAAAGCGCCAAAACAGCCAGCCAGTCTGCTTTTTTTTTTATTTTAATTTTATTTTTTAGCTCAGTTTGTTTAAACCATAAATAGGCTGATCAGTAAGACCATATGCAGGTCATGCATATCAATCCATCTTCTCTTTCACTACAGAGACACCCAATCCACGGCCCAGATGAAGGCAACAAATGCTGCCAATAACTAGAGATGTCAACCCAGGATTGGTTACTATATTTTGTGTATAATATAACACAACAAATGAAATGTTGAATGTAAAGCCAAATTTTATGATACAGGACATTTAGGTTGTTATAGATTTACAGACACTGTGACAACCAGAAAAAGAATGCAGGTGCCTATTTGATCAAACTAAGGCAATACAGGACAATCACTGTTTCATTTGCCTGAACACTGTTCTTTCCCTAACTTTTCTCCGTCTTGTGATTCATTTCATTTGATGTGCAAGTTGTTAACAAGCCCAGATATAGGAGGTTATAACAGCAACTTGAAATTATAAACGGGTCTATGCATTAATTTTGACCAAAGATATACTTCTCTGTGCTATGAATAAGGTATACTCTTGTGCAAACACCTCTCCACTTTTCTAAATATATGCACATATTATTTTATTCACCACGTCTATATGTTTAAACAATTGTCGTTTGTTGTCTGAAAACTTAGCACCCTGAGAAATGATCATGGCAATGTTTTGAAAATGTTGTAAAAGCCATAAACGGGTCAATTCAAAATGCCCCAAAATAATATAGATAATTAGTCGGAATTTCTTACATAATAACAGAAAAATCCAAACTATTGGTACCTGAAGGTTAGGAGGGCTTCAAACACCTCCGAACAATACACATAACATGCAGGATGGATGTATTTATCATTCTAAAGTGGCAGACTCTTCTAATGCACCGTCCTCCCACAATAGGGCCACCCTTCTTTTCAAGCTGGTTTCAAGCTAACCAGGCTCTCCTGCGCTATAACCAGGAACTAAATAGTGCCCAGCTCCCCTTAATTTTCGAAATGCGGCTTGATGGATTTAACACAAATTGCTTTTGGACCAGTATTGCATACTCTAGTTCTCTGCCCGCTTCCTGGTTGCCATTGCCTCTCTCTCTCTCCTCCTGAACCCCCTCTCCCCTCCCCCCCACAACTAAACAAAGGTCCAGTGGATATGAGGACGTTTGTTTTGCACACACTAAGTATTAACTGCTTCGTACCATCTTTTTCTTTCAGAACCAGCAATCACGAGCGAGTCAATCGAGCAGAAAGGCAGTTCCGATCCCTCCCTGATAATCAACGGAATTTGCTGCCAGACTTCTTTCCTCACTTGGATAGGATTCGGCAATGCATCAATCACAATCAGGAAATCCTGGAAGCCATTGTGGAGGACTGTGTTCACATGTTTGAAAACAAAGAATATGGGGAAGTATGTACAACGTGCATGTCTTTCATGTGAAATGCACATAAATTGTTGCATGTGAGCCCTGGGAGAAAAAATGTTGACCTCCCTTTAGTGCGTACAATTTGGGATATGTTTTTTACTTTTCAACTTTGTGGAAGAAATCACATAGTAACCTAGTTATCCGATGTATCTGCTCAGCCCAGTTAGTCGATAAGGTGAAAGCAGCTTTCGAGTGTCTTGCGTTTTAAGAGGTTCATTGGGGTTTCTCGCTGCATTTTTTTCTTTTTTAGTTTTGGCTATTAGGAGTCGCTTGCAACACCCACAAAGCCCAAACTATTGCATTAGAGTACAGATTCATACAGATGAGAAGGGCATATGATGAGGGACATACTGGAATGACATATGAGGGGGGGGGGCACAGTGTATCGATGTTTGGTTATGAGCCCACCCATTCCCTGCCCATGGTCCTCCTAATCCCCATGGCTATTCCCACCCATCATTGCCTCTCTGTGGCCAAAAAAACGAGTTCTCAAGGGAACAGTTGCAGGCTTTGTCTAATTTAGCCTTGCCACTCCACGCAAAGAGAGAACCCAATTGGGAGTCTCTTCCGCAGCCAGAGGCTGGGCTACCACCTGTAGTTCCCTTTTGTGGCATAGCCGATGAGGCGCATTGGTGCCATTTTGAGATCTGCCGTGGGGTCTCAACCAATCTGTGCGCGTAGTGGGAGAGGCTACGTATGAGAGCCCGGTTTGGAATGCTTTACGGAGGTCGAACGGTGGGTCTTGCGGGACGTGTAGTGGGGCGGAGCCTGCAGCAAAGTCCTTTCAACCATGTCCAGTCTTGTTACTACAACCAAAGCGATGTAACATGGGCCTCATGATTGCAAGCCGGCTGCTGGGGAGCTGGGTAGGAGATGATGATGATGGGGCTGAGAGTTTGGACAATAGATGGGGAATGGAAAGGCTGGTTGAGATGGAGAGACAGGTCTGATAAAAGATTGCGCCTCCTTTTGGAAGGTGAAATCTTACACAGTAAATTCCCTCTGCATACCTGGACGGTTATTCCTCACTAGTGACTGCACCCACTCTATCTGAATATTCGGACGCAGAGCAGTGTTATCACACCTAAGGTTCGCAAGCCCGTTAATAAAAAAAAAAAAAAAAAAAAGCAGAGACTCCACCACCCACCTCTCTGCATGCCTTTTATTCCGCAACCAGAGCTATCTGCCCCATAAGAGTAGAGTCAGATTTCAAGCAAATTCTCATCGTCGGAATTGTTAGGAAATATTCTCTTTACTGCACCTTTCCTTCCATCTTTATGGAACCCCTAAACTTGTTGCTTTTATTTTTTAATCTGACCTGTACTTTTTTGCATTGCAGTGAAGCCTTCCGCTTCACTATACTTGCCTTTGCTCATATGTTATGGGGAAACTGATATGTCCTTCAGGCTGTCAGTACTGGGAAACATTGTTTCCCCTTAGTCGAGTTACTATGTTACTACTTTTGGTTACTTTTGTATCACTTGTAACTTTTTATCATTGTCCACAGCACCTTACACTGCAGTACAATGGGGTGCATTTTTGTTTTGCCCTAGACTAACACTGAGGATTTTTGGTTACTCTAGGGTTGCTAAAAAGACAGGCTGGTGGCAGCAGTGACCTTTCGCCACATTTTGGGGAATTTTGTTTTAGCTTTACCGCGTTTGGCTACTAACTTACTGGTCAAACATGGCCATGCCATGCGATTTTTCACCTGTTCTTTTGCCATCTTGTTCTTTAGCCTTCTTCCTGGCCTCGGAGGCCCAGAAAATCCTTAAAGGACTTCCAGTGCCCGGGAAAGCAGAAGCTTATGGTGGGCTACTGGAGGGCTGTGTGTTTTTGCAGGCAGGATGTGGGCTGGGTCAGTCTGACTCCAATCCACATACTGGTTTCAGTGTGTCTGAATGGTATACATGAAAGTTACCACCAGTGGTCCTGATTGGACTACTGCTGGGGTGTGTGTGTGGGCTAGCCCTGCCATTGGGTAGTGGGAGTTTCAACTCTTACCTGGCTTTTAGGGTACGAAGAGGACCCCTGCTTCCATTCTTCAGAAATCCTGGAGAAACCTGAAGGAGCCAATTATCCTATCCAGCTGTGAGTCCCGCGAAGAGACTGGAGACCAGACTGAAGGAGGCCTGGCAACCAACTTCTGCTGCTGACTAGGAGGAGCCCTGTCTTGCTCTTGCTCTTGATCTTTAGTAGTCCTGCGAAGGAGCTACGCCCCTAGGAGTGAAGGAGCCATCCATTCCCGATGTCTGCTCAGTGCCCTGCCAAAGAGGGCCCTTGGAAGTGCCCTGGAACCATCCCGTGGCTGACCAGCTTTGTTTTTGGGCTACCTTGCTACCAACTTCACCGTACCTCAGCTGGCTCTGCAAGATGGCGTCCTAGCACAAATGGGAATCCGAGGTAGAAGGTACGGCTACTGAATCCGTTTGCATCGCAGTGCGCTGTGTGCACAGTCCAAAACTGTTTCCCTAACCCGAGTCCAGACCTGAGAGTGGTGCTGAATCAAGGTTTTTTGCATTCTTCGATCAACAGTTCTTGTACCAGCAAAAGACACCAACTGGAGTTCAGCTCAAAACTACAACCCTAGGGAATCGAGGACTGCGGATTTCAGCGGGAAAAGCAATGTTTGACGACCTTCCTTAGTTCTGCCAAGTCTGGGGAAGATTTGGAAATAGGGGGGGTAAGTTGCAGAGTTTCAAACCTAACCCTAGGGCTTATAATAAACCTTAATTCTAACACTTTTGGCTTTGCCATAACTTGCCTATGCAAGACTTCTGACTGTTGGGGCTACTTTTGGGCATTAGTCTAACTTGAACCCTTCACTGGACCTTAGAGACCCTAACTGCATTTTTCCCTGCATCCTAAATTCTGTGGAACTGTATCGTGAACTATTGGGCATAAGGCCCCAGGCAATTTAGGGCTGGACAATTTTAGCTAGGGATCATCTCTGTGGACCTTTTTGTGGATAATACTTGTCTAGCTTTTCCTTTGCAGGAATATCCGATTTGTATTATACCTTATAACCAAGTAAATGTATATATGTATTTAGTTGGTATTGTTGATACGTCTACCTGCTTGTAGTCATTTTTCTATAGTGTTTTGGCCATAAATAACAGTATTTTTATACATCTTGTCTAAGTGTAATCTGTGATTCCCATTGTGGACCCTTTACAAGCTCACCCCCTCTGAAGAAGTTAGCCTAGACCGCCTGTCACTGCTACCTAAACTGGTGTGGCTACAGCTTCCCAGAGTTGTTCTTGTCACAATATAGGTTGCCCTTCTATACAGCTTTCCACCAGGCCAGCGTATCAAAAATCAGTCCTAACAAATTGGTGTACAGCAGTGGAATGTCACAACCCCTATCCTTGACCCCCTCAGATGCAACAGCCCCCTGACAGCAGTGAGGCTACAGCCCCCCACAATGGCTCCAAGGGCCTTAAAGGCCCATGAGCAGAGGACATGGAGTCCGTCCTGGCGCCTTTGGTGCCAGGCTCATTATTCAGAATGAGGCAAGCACCACTTGGGATCTTAATCCAACATGGAGGTCCTTTATACAGCTCAGGTCTAAGAACTGAGCTGTGCAGTCTAGTGTTTTGGGTGTGGTCGAACCTTCAGGTGTGGCTGGCTATATAAGCCACGCCCGAACTGGGATTCACGTTTCGCGTTATTCTGCACTCCTGCAGCGTAACGCTCACCGTGTCCAGCTCCAGCTCATCAGCTTCCCCCGGCGGCTTGAATCTGAAACCATCAACCTGGATTCCATCGGCAACCTGCAAGAACAAAAACAACATTAACAAAGGCCACTTACCTGTGAGTAGCAGTTCCAAGTCCATCCGCGCACCCAAATGCACTCGGCGGCCTTGCCCGTCCCCGGAGTGCTCCGCAACCTGCAAGAACAACATTAACCAAGGACACTTACCTGTGAGTAACAGCTCCTACACCCATCCACGCTCGGTGGTCTCTCCATCTCCGGAGTGCGCTGCAAGAACAACATTAACCAAGCACACTTACCTGTGAGTAACAGCTCCTACACTCATCCGTGCTCGGTGGTCTCCACCTCCGGAGTGCGCTGCAAGAACAACAATAACCAAGCACACTTACCTGTGAGTAACAGCTCCTACACTCATCCGTGCTCGGTGGTCTCTCCATCTCCGGAGTGCTCTGCAAGCTGCAAAATAAAAGGCCAGCATTAATAAGAACCCGTACTCGGTAAGCAGCGGATTAGACGTCACGCTATGCTATCTGCACAGGTGACAAGCTAAAACACATTACCACTCACATGAATAACCGGTCGTCGGTTGCGCTTCATTCTGGATCATCAGCGCACTGCACCCTGTAAGAAGGCGAGAAAGAAATACAGGTTAGCTGCTAACTCGCATTATGCAGCGCCGCGCTTCGCGCTAAACCACTTACCTCAGCCTTATCCATCCGGCGCTGCATCTCTGCAACCACAACAACCCCTGTGGAAAACAGAAAGCGACATTTAGAGCACAAAAGACAAAGTAACATTGAAAAGGCACAGGGAAACTAAAAGAAGACAGGAGAAGGAACAAACTGAAACACTTACCTGAACTCCATAAACCGAGTCGGTGTGACAGCCGGTCTTGACACGACACAAGGGCTCAGGACCAGTGAAGCAACTAGGCCCTCTGAATGCCCACAACGAAAATGCGCCCCTGCACATACGCAGGACAGGGAGCTCAACGCACAAGAAACGAAGGTGAGGCATAACCTCCACGGGAAGGGACTTGGTCAGTGGGAGGTGGGAATCCCCAGCACAGGCTCGATACCTAAACCTCCATTCTCCTGTCACAGGATCTGTCCACCAGCCAACATACAAACAAGCAGAAGGGGTCCCGGATAGCGCACAGTCTCCCGTCCGGTGTTGTGTGGCGCCCCCGTGGATACCAGGTGAGCGTAACAGGAATCACCCTCTCCACATAATATCTGGGTGTTTTGTGAAAAGTTCTGTATTGGGTACCACAGTGTAGATCACTGGTGGTGTGTCCAGATAATACTTACACAAGACACTATCATTTTTGATTGCCTTGTAGATCCAAGTCACCTACTATACTGAATATCATGGAAACAATCACTTTCACCACTTTGAGTGCCTCAAAGGTGGAGCAATTTAGAAAGTTGTGTTCAGAGAGGCTTAACAGTCTATGGCACAAAAGAATGAGGGGTTAGGAGAGTTGTTTGTGGTTCGAGTCTGGGGGGGGGGGTTGGGTGCACTGTGTGAGAAGTCGAGACCAAGGGGGTGGAGACGAGGGGAGGGGAGGGTCTGATGGCAGAGGTGGGAAAGGATGGCAGGGGGGGGGTTGAGGGAGTGTGGGACTGAGAAGAGGGCATGGAAGGGAGGCGTGTTGGTAGAGAGAAGGTGATGTTGGAATGACGTTGAGCTCTACCTGGGTTGGTGTGTGGTAGTGGGGGTGACAGAGTGGTATTGACAGTGGCATGGGGGGGCTAGGAATGTGGGGGTTAGTCTGGGGGAGTCTTGAGTGGGTGCAAAAATGCTGCAATAGTGGCAGGGGATTTGTGGAGTATGGAGCGCCAGAGAGCAGCTCTGGCTTGCGAGTTTGGGCGGGGTGTATGAACGGGGGGTATTGGGGCGTTGTCAATAGGTGCCAGGGGATAGAGGGCGGGTGATTGGTTCGGGAGGGTAGGTGCAGATGGGATGAGGGTTTGAGGTGAGCAGTGTTTAGCACGTCAGATCGCTCCTCTGATCTTAGTTAAGGTGGAATGATGTTTGGGGGTGGGGCAGGATGTATCAGCGTTCGGGGGCAAGGTTTGTATGTGGTGAGCAGAGGAGGGATGTAGGGGGAGTTCATGAAGTTCGATGTGAAGGGAATGTGCCGGGAGGGGGAGGTTAAGTTGGGTGGGTGTGTTGCGGGTGGGGCGGTAGTGAGGGTTCGAAGAGGAGGTCTTTGTTGATGCGGTGTCTCCATCCTGGATGGGAGGTCAGGGGTTGTATTGAGTGGTAATCCCATAACAGCACTTAGACTTGAGTCACACGGATAGAGGAAAGGCCTAACACAGGAGCGGCAGTAGATGCAATTACAGAGAGATGCTAGTAGCACCTACATTGGGAACACAAGGATCACAGTGCTTGGATTGGAAAACCTAGTTTGTAAAGGCTTGGCACGGGTCGGCCACAGTGAATGCAATAACCTTAGATGTGGTAGCAGCGCAAATGAAAAACTCTAGATGTGATTAGCTGCACATAGAACTGGGACACCTGGATAGATGGAGAAGGGCCTAACATAGGGCAGCAGTAAATGTAACCGTACATGTAAAACTCTAGATGTAATAGCAGATAATTGGGATACCTGGATAGGCGGTAGTTAGAACACCTAGATTTCCTAGCCTTCAAACAGTAGCAGGCAGTAATTGGAACACCCAGAACACCTACCAAGCAGTAGTTAGAGCACCAAGAATTGGGACTCTTGGACAACGGGAGAGAGGCCTAGGCTTCAAACAGTAGCAGGCAGTAATTAGAACTAGAGTTTGCAATATCTAGGTAACGGGAGAAAGGCCTAGGATTCAAAGGGTGGCAGGCAGCAGTGAGAACCGCTTGCTTTGATACACATGGATAGCGGGAGAAAGGCCCAAGTCTCAAAGAATGACACAGTAATTAGAACACATAGACGACACGAAAGAGGCCTATGTTTCAGAGAGCAGTAGTTTGAGACGCCTAGACAGCGGCACAATTTCCAATTTCTAGAGCGTGCGACTCCGGCTGATATTCACTGTACTGTCCAGTCTGGCGTGGCCCAGTATTAACAATACTGTCTTAAAGTGTCACTCTATAGATGTGACTCAATGCAGTATCAATTTTCAAGGTCTGCGACGCGGGCCATTAATCTCAGCACTGTCTCAAAGTGGCACTTTCTAGGTGTGACTCAATGCAATATTAACAATTTTCTAAGAAAGTGTCTCAGGTAATAGTCACGAGTCTCACCAGTTAAGAGGTTGGCTAATATTAGTAGGCTGGCCTGATATGTTTAGAGGGTAGGTCGAGTGGCAGGGCTTCCAGAGTACAGTGATTGCTCTACTGAACACCCAGGCCTTATCAAAGACTTGTGATAGTGTTCTGGAGGCTAACCCCAGGGGACGGCCCGTTTCCTTAGAACTGTCCAAATGGTGACTAAAATGCAATTAAATTGCCCACCCCCAGATCGTTGGCGCCCAGTTGGTCAGGTAGTAGCATGGACATCAAGTGAAAGAACACAGGGTTGTCTGAGAGGCGCATAGGAGTTCAAAAGGCACATTCTCGCAGCCTGCAGCTTTCCAGAGACCCAAACAAACCTGCCAGTTATGTTATTGAGCATGTATAGCACCTTTTCACCATTGGTATGAGCTCAAAGCGCTGTGGGTTGAACGCCCTCTGGGATTGTAGTCAGGTCAGTGGAGAGAGTAGGGTAGTAAGTAGTGCTTGGGTGCACTCTGTGTGCAGCCAGACCACATTTCCGTGGTGGGTGGCTGCATTCTAATGCTAGGAGTGGTGTTGAGGTTGTGTGGGATCAGTAGTATGTGTGCAGCAAGGCAGATTTGACATGGGGGTAAGATGCATTCTGGCAAAGGTGGTGCTTGTATGTGAGATTGTATGCTGCTAGCCCAATTTATCCATGGGGGTTGGCTGCATTCTAAAGATTGTTGGGTGCTCACAGTGGTGTCCATTTATGTATGCATCTAGGGTGAAATAATCGAGGGGGTATAGCTTCATTCTATTGTTTGTTGGTGCAGAGGAGAGAGTCGGCATATTGGTGTGTGTTTATCTGTGCAATTGGAGGGTGTCCCTTGTTCCTGCATATTTTCTAGTGCCTACTGAGGTAGATCTTCTATCTGTTTTAGAGGTTTGGTGCCTTAGTTCTCCCAGAAACATGATCGGTCTAGTGTGAAGTTAGTTCCGTTTACTAAGCATGGCTGTATCTTTCCGGCTTAACACTTTAAAGTGTTGAATTGGCCAATTTCAAACCTTTACTGGGACAAGCGAATTGCAGGTCTACGGTGCCGTGTCTAATTGAGTCTGTAATTGCTTATCAGTCAACACCTTCTTGATGTGCAGTTGCGTCCAGTTCTGTACTATCGGAATTGCGAGTGCATCCTGGGTAACGAGGGCTGGTATTCCATGAACCAGGCAGGCTAGCATCAAGCCAGGCCGTGTTTTTGGTGCTCTGCCTGTGCAAGCTGCGAATATATTGCTTGAGACCTTTTTATTGATGCCTGATGACGCTAAAAACTAAGTTGTGGCAAAGCGACTGGTGTCGGACCTCAGACCAATGCAATAAATATAAGATCTTTATAAACTTTAGATATGATTTGAAGGTATTCAATATCTTGGCAGAATATTTAAAGAAATTTCCTGTCAATAAATATGCAAGGCATTTTTAAGATTACATAAGTAAAAGGGATAAGATTGAATTGGCCATGTCACAATTTGGTTGAAGGGGAAAAAAACATTTGTTGGTATGTTGTCCAAAATGGATGGACAAAAGAAAGTTATACATGGAAAAATATTTTAGACATTATATCATTTTAACGGAAGGTGAGCTATGGGCAATTATTTTTAGCGGACAATAATCTATCCTTGATTTTAGCAACTATTAGGTTACTTAATGCGATTATTTTAACAGATCTCGAGTAACTGGCGATTAGATGGCAGCCGAATGGAAAATTCTTATGTGATGAATTGAAGATTATTATTTTAGGAGTGTGATGTATTTTATATTGTTGTGAAAGTATTCATTGTATTGATGTGGAAAGGTAGAATCTTTTTTAAGCCATATTAATATAGTATAAAAAAAAGATTAATTGGAGGATAACCGTGTAGGTTTTTTGAAAAATTGTATAAAACTAGAGTTGGGATCGATTTTATATGTATTATTTAACAGTGCTTTGAACTGCACCCCTGATGAAGTGATTCCCATCCTAAAACCTGTTGGGTCCACATGACCAGATTAAAGGAAATCAAAAACTATAATGCTGATTATACACAGACTTTATAGTGTTTGACTGGTCTTTCCAGTACAAAGGTGTGCAGCTGACAGGGATATCCGACTCTTCTGGATACTGTTTTGCGTGGTCCCAATACACATCAAGGTGCAGGAATGCCTGTTGCTGGACAGGTGGCCAGTGGTTATCCATGATTGGCTAGCCACTGCCAGTTTGAATAGTGCAGATCCTTACCACTGATTGACCTGGGTGAGCTTCTCGTCCAGGTCTTGGCTAAAATGAGGGACTCCAGCAGCCATTCAGAGCACTGTTTGAGTGCCCTACTAAGAGAAGCCCACTGACGACCGCTGCAGTGGACCAGCACGAACTCTAGTGAAGTCCTGGGTGAAGCCATGCTCCTCTGCTTGATCTCAAGCACACCCTAGTCAGTGTTTCGCCCCATGATCAGTGGGGGAAAAAGTCTCGACCCCTGCTCGAGGATCTGTTCCCTTCTGAGCTTTCAGAAGTGTCCCTGGACCAAACGCTGAAGTGCTCAGCTCTCTCCCGGGGCTACCTTGCTGCAGCAGTCACAGTTCTGAGTGCATGCTTGGGACTTTGAGGATCTTTAACAAGACGCCTGCTCCTGAATTCTCAGCCTTCTTGCATCATCAACTGAGGCTGGGCAGGATCTGCTCCTTTGTTCATGCCTGGAAGATCCCCTGTCACAGCCTGACCATGGTGACTCCTGTTGCAATTAGCTGCCTTTGCGTTTTAGCAGTGTCCAGAGGCTGCCTAAACCGCAGACGTCTTCATCCTTTCTTTGTTTGGTTGTTCAGCTGGAAAGTGTTTGGAAGAGATTTTGAAGGTCTGTGACTGAAGAAAACTACATAACGTGTCTGAAAAGGCCATTTACACCAGCAACCACTGGGCCTTCCTCGACTGAACCAAGAACAGAAGACTGTTGTCAACAGATTCCAGAACCTCAGCAGTGGTCTCTGGAGTAATCAGAGTAATGGGGGTAAGTCCGTATAGCCCCCCCCCCGTCCTCCCGGTTCTTCATAGGGTTACATGGGTGTAAAGGCCTGTCCCTAAACTACTCTTTCCCAACTTTGGTCGGTGGAGGCCTGGTCATGGATCCCTTACTAGCCCCACCTTATTTATTCATTTTATTTTTACAGGGCAATAAAGCCCCTAGGCATGAAGGCCCTGGTTACATAAATTGTTTACAAAGATACAAAGTCTGTAGTAGGTTGGCAACCTCTAGTCTTTTAGAATGGTAGTGGACCCTCAGCAAAGAAAGTCTTGAGGTGTTTCGTAAATGTTTAATAGGATTGTTGTGCTCTTAGCGTAGGGGCCAGCTAATTCAAGCATTTGCAGGCAATAACTGGGAAACTTGAGCCACCTGTTGTCTTTAGATTGTATCTTTGGGTGTTCGTGGAGGGGGTGGGTCTATCGGACTACATTTTGTTAAATTTGTGCGACAGGTAGGCCGGGGCCTCGTTGGTTTAAGCATTTATGAGTAATGGCTAACATTTTTAAAATGATGCGCTCTCTGTCCGTGAACCAGTGAGCCTGTTTTCTGGCAGCGGATATATGTTCATGCTTTGGGATTCAAGTGCAGCTCTTGAGGGCATTGTTCTGAACTACTTTTTAATTTGTTGATATTCTGGGTGGACGTACCTGAAAAGAGGGAGTTATAGTAGTACATTCGCTAGCCAATATGCGCTTGGGCGATACGTAGGCAGCCGTCGCTGGAGAGAAGCGGTCTGATGGCATAGAGTAGTGTTGTGGTGTAAGCTGCAGAGGAAGCAATGGCATTGACCTGCCACTTCAGCGAGAGGGTCTCATCAAGGTAATTGCCCAAGATCTTAACGTAGCTCAATACTGAAATCATTATACCCTCGATGGTGAATGAGCTGTAGGCTTTGTCCAGTTTGAGGGCAGTTTGGGAGCCAACCAGGAGGATCTCAGTCCTGTCATATAGCACAGTAGGTGAGAGGCCATCCATGCCTGTTTTGTTTGGTACACAGAGAGCAGCAGGTCTGAGTCAGAGGCATAGTTGCCGTACAGTGGGACAAGGACCTGCAGGTCATCCACATAGTTGGTCTGAAAAGAGGGGGGTTGAGGGGCACAACCTTGTATAGAAGTTATTTTTGCAGTGATACTGAAAAAGATTCACATTTATCATTGCATGTATTTTTCACATATTTCAGGTGCAACGGGACTGAAATATGTCTCAAGACCACTAGAGACAGAACAGAAATCCAAAACAAACAGAATCTGTCATCTGCTGGCAGAAGGTTCCAATTTGCACTCTTGTGGGAACTATGTTCTGTGCGTTAAATCAATATCTCACACTCAATATTTGAGACAATTCAATTGTTAATAACATCAGGTAATTATAAATAAAAAACAGTATCCAACCTACATAGGTGATATGACCTATATAAATGAACAAAGTAGTACATAAATAATTGAGGCCGTTGCTTTCAATTCAATCAAAAAAAGACTTTGTATAGTGATAGAACAATTTGACGGCTGTTAAAACCACAGCCACCGTTGGATACATATAATGCAAGTGTCGTAATATGATTCTTACGGTCTTGACATCAATTTCAGCAATATAACTCAACAGCACAAAACAGTACAAAAGAATAATGTGAAACTAGGTAGTGTTCCAAAATGAGCAGGTAGTACATGCAGGATGTATGGTTTGAGCACCATGTGCTGATAACTCTATAGGTGACCAGTCTTGTACATTCTGCAATCTTGTCTCTCGCTCAATGTATAATGTATAGGCAGTGTCCACGATGTTGTATAGTGGTACTGACGCGTTTCGGAATAATCCTTCTTTAGGGCTGGTACTGCCAAGTAGTGTATCAACTAACGGACTTCTGCTGAGCATCTGTGAAAAATACACAGATTTTAAATTTAAATATATGGAGTGACCAGTGTCGTAACCCAAAATACTGTAGGGAGGCAAGGAATAAAAAAGCAGCTTAGCTGCTGTCTGTTTGTAAATCTCCGGAGTGCATACTGCGCAGGATGCGTTAGTAGCAAGTTAGAGGGGGAGCTATAGCCAGGAGTGAAACGTCCTCGCCACCTCTTCAAAGTCGTGAGGTGACCCACACCAAGGTAGGCGAGCTGTATAAAAAAGGCAGGTATTAATACCTCTACGAGATCCCATTTACCTAATACTTGCAAGTTACTAAGTAAAGGTAAGACCAAGCTAATATCTCAAACTATTTCATGGGTAAAGACTGTTAACGAGGGTGTAAGATAAATTAGCCCAGGAGTATACCTGATCGAGTACCTAGCCTCGTAGGTACCCCGTTGCTGTACGGGAGTACCATATTAGCATATTGCGTACAGAAATCAACTCTCATCCTGACTCGGTAATCATGCGCATAAAGTTATGCCCTAGACACTCTCTCCCGGTTGAAGTAAAAAGAAACTTGCAAGCATCAGGCGAATCTCTGGAATGCCGTCTGTGCCTCTGCTCATAGCATCCCGAGAGTCATATGTGTGATAGTATATTGGGTAGTCAAGGCAACTCCCGCTCATGTGTGAAAGGTTGCGGGCCCGCCATGTTTGTATGGGCAATTGGGCGTTGTCATAGCAACATGCCCGAGTGAATGTATGAACCCCATGAGACTATCCAGGAGATAAGAACTAATCGGCTACATAAGTACAGGTTTGTGGTAGCTGAATGCTTGCTGATATACGGTGGAACTCAAAATGTACGGATCCCCTATACCTCCGTAGTTGATGTCCATGCTGGATACCATGAATACAATCCACAAATATACTCACTTATTCCCGCTGTGACCCATGCAGCAGCGAATGTACTGCTGGCTTCAAGATATTGGTTATGCAATTAACATTAGTCAGGCGGGCAAGAGGGCACTATATCACACATAGTTGATGCAGTGTCCCTCCTCCCGCATCTGGTAAATGCAGACGGGCATAACAGGGCGGGAGATGTCCCAACCTACCCGTGTGTGCCTGGATGCTGCTAGTATCGATATTATACAGTATTCCAAACCTCTCAAAGCATCAGGTAGCTGCGACACTGGTCATCGCTGTAACAGTTAAACACAATCCCTAATCTTTTATGTTGCCATGGTACCTTTGACACATATTGTCGATAGAAAGGGAACATTTAAATACAGTTTAATACATTCCTTGTGCATTTTTCTACTTATTTAGAGCTGTGGTACTTACACCACACTAGATAGCGATCCAACTGTATCAATACAGTAAACACAAAAAAACCTACAATAACAGTATAGGTTAACATAATTATAAACACAAGCAAAACCATGAACTGTATATGTACACGTAAAACAAGTGCTGACCAATATCGCTAGCTCAGGTCACAGTCACGCTGATGTGGAAACTATAGTGCTGTGTAACATACAAAACGCATTAGATCGGTTTCACTGTTCATTCCTCTCGCTTGCATAGAGTCCAGACTATCAATCCACCAGACTTGCCTCTGTTGTAGTTTCCTGGTGACATCGCCACCTCTCGTTCCCAGGGTGATCTGTTCCAATATCACACATTTGAGCTGTGCAATTGTATGTCTATTACACCAGTGATATACATCCTTCCAAAAATCCACAAAAGACTAGAGAAATAGTGTGACTATGACCTGAGCTAGCGATATTGGTCAGCACTTGTTTTACGTGTACATATACAGTTCATGGTTTTGCTTGTGTTTTTAATTATGCTAACTTATACTGTTGTTGTAGGTTTTTTTTTTTGTGTTTATTTTATTGATACAGTTGGATCGCTGCGTAGTGTGGTATAAGTACCACAGCTCTAAAGAAGTAGAAAAATGCACTAGGAATGTATTAAATTGTATTTAAATGTTCCCTTTCTATTGACACTGTGTCAAAGGTACCATGGCGACATAAAAGATTAGGGATTGTGTTTAACAGTTACAGCGATGACCAGTGTCTCAGCTACCTGATGCTTCGAGATGTCTGGAATAGTGTATAATATCGATACTAGCAGCATCCAGGCACACACGGGTAGGTTGGGACATCTCCTGCCCTGTTATGCCTGTCTGCATTTACCAGATGCGGGAGGAGGGACACCGCATCAACTATGTGGGATGTAGTGCCCTCTTGCCCGCCTGACTAATATTAATTGCATAACCAATATCTTGAAGCCAGCAGTACATTCGGTGCTGCATGGGTCACAGCGGGAATAAGTGAGCATATTTATGGATTGTATTCATGGTGTCCAGCAAGGACATCAACTACGGGATATAGGGGATCCGTACGTTTCGAGTTCCACCGTATATCAACAAGCATTTAACTACCACAAACCTGTACTTGAGTAGCTGATTAGTTCTTATCCCCTGGATAGTCTCATGGGGTTCGTACATTCACTCTGGCACGTTGCTATGACAATGCCCAATTGCCCATACAAACATGGCAGGCCCGCGGCCTTCCACGCATGCGCAGGCGTCGCCTTGACTACCCATTATACTATCACACATACGACTCTCGGGTTGCTACAAGCAGAGGCACAGACAGCGTTCCAGAGATTCGCCTGACGGTTGTAAGTTTCTTTTTACTTCAACCGGGAGAGTGTGTCTAGGGCATAACTTTATGCGCATGATTACCAAGTCAGGATGAGAGTTGATTTCTGTACGCAATATGCTAATATGGTATTCAAGTACAGCAACGGAGTACCTACGAGGCTAGGTACTCGATCACGTATACTCTTGAGCTAATTTAGCTTACACCCTAGTTGACAGTCTTTACCCATGAATTAGTTTGAGATATTGGCTTGGTCTTCCCTTTACTTAGTAACTTGCAAGTATTAGGTAAATGGGATCTCGTAGAGGTATTAATACCTACCTTTTTTATACAGCTCGCCTACCTCGGTGTGGGTCACCTCGCGACTTCGAAGCGGTGGCAAGGCCGTTTCACTCCTGGCCCCGGCTCCCCCTTTAACTTGCTACTAACGCATCCTGCGCAGTACGCACTCCGGAGATTTACAAACAGACGGCAGGTCAGCTGCTTTTTTATTCCTTGCCTCCCTACAGTATTTTGGGTTACGACAATGGTCACTCCATATATTTAAATTCTGTGTATTTTTCACAGATTCTCAGCAGATGTCTGTTAGTTGATACACTACTTGGTAGTACCAGCCCTGAAGGATTATTCCGAAACGCGTCAGCACCACTAAACAACATCATGGACACTGCCTATACATTATACATTGAGCGAGAGACAAGATTGCAGAACGTACAAGACTGGTCACCTATAGAGTTAACATCCGCACATGGTGCTCAAACAATACATCCTGCATGTACTAACTGCTCATTTTGGAACTCTACCTAGTTGCACATTATTCTTTTGTACTGCTTTGTGCTGTTGAGTTATACTACTGAAATTGATGTCAAGACCGTAAGAATCATATTACGACACTTGCATTATATGTATCCAACGGTGGCTGTGGTTTTAACAGCCACCAAATTGTTCTATCACTATACAAAGTCTTTTTTTGATTGAATTGAAAGCAAA
Source organism: Ambystoma mexicanum (assembly GCF_040938575.1). Taxonomy (NCBI): domain Eukaryota; kingdom Metazoa; phylum Chordata; class Amphibia; order Caudata; family Ambystomatidae; genus Ambystoma; species Ambystoma mexicanum. Next base: position 1,192,917,197 of record NC_090935.1, on the reverse strand, counting down.
TGCCTCTAGCAATTCTTTATGTACTACTTTGTTCATTTATATAGGTCATATAACCTATATAGGTTGGAAACTGTTTTTTATTTATAATTACCTGATGTTATTAACAATTGAATTGTCTCAAATATTGAGTGTAATATATTGATTTAACGCACAGGACATAGTTCCCACAAGAGTGCAAATTGGGACCTTCTGTCAGCAGATGACAGATTCTGTTTGTTTTGGATCCAAATAGTTGGTATCGGATGCCCTGCTCATCGAGCAGATCAAATAGCTGTTTTGTGAAGATGTTATACAAGGTTGGTGAGATGCAAGATCTTTGTGTGATGTAACGGGGGAGGGGGAAGCGGCTGCAGTGTCCGAAAGCGCTCCTGGATCTGCCGCCTAGGAAGGAGGCGATCCGGGAGATGGCTTCCGGCGAGAAGTTGGCTGCCGTGGCAAGGTGCTGGAAGAGGATTTGGTGGTCCACCAAATAAAAGGCAGCAGGTAGGTCAAGCAGAAGTAGGATCACTGACTTGCTAGCGTCCTTGATGTCATCCAAGAAAAAAAAATGTTTTAAAGTTGTGCAATGCTGATTCAGTTCCATGCCCATGTCTGAAGCTAGATTGGCACATGCCTAACATGTTAGCTACAAGGTAGCGTTGTATTTGGATTTAGACTGCTCTATTAAGGATCTTCAATAGAAATGGGACTGTAGGCCAGTAGATGTAGTCTGCAGCAAGCCACTGTTTGGGACATGAGGAACGGGGGACCGAAGACGGTTGTTCTCAGAGCATGAGGTTGCTGCACCATGAGTGGGGAGTATGTGTGGGCGATACATGCCATTAGGTGCACTAGTCCAGTGAGGTCGCAGAAAGGCATGCTAGAGGGTAAAGGGGGTTGCCAAGGAGCAGGGCCAATTTCTGTGGGTATGCCTTGATTAGAGGTGGGTAATTATATATTAATGTATTAAAGGCCTTTAAGTCAAACACAACGTAATTGTTCAGCAGTATTAACACAATCAACACAATACTAATCTAGCAAACATGTATACAGTCACCAATGGCCTATAAAATGGTACACAGTATTGATCCACAACCTGCAAAGAAAGAGGTCACAAAGTGCGAATATTGTGTAGGCTGTCCTTCACAATTCATACCCTAACTAAGAGGTAGTCCAGAGTTGGAGCCTTGAGCTCAAAAGTACTTTTCCTTTCGTTACTGGTGCACGCGATCGGACAGTTAAGTCAAAACGTAGTCTCTTTAAGGGGCTGTAGCGACTCAGGGAGGTGGGTGAGGCAGTGAAGAGTAAGTTCCCACTATTCCGAGAGGATGTCGCCAAGAGGGCAGCGCAGGAGCTAAGAGTTGGGATTAGTTTGGTAGCACAGGCAACCTCGATGAAGAAGAGTGGATGTTGTGGGGACACTTGTAAGTAAAAAAAAAAAAAAAATTGGAATGCCCACTGCCACTGGTAAGTGTTGCAAGTACTCACCGACCCTCGGCGCACTCCGGACCAAGCATCGGCAAACGTGTCCACTTTGGTCTCAGGTTCAAATCCTGCAGTTGCGCGGCTCTGTGGCTTTCAGGGGCTGCGTTCCAGGAATTATTCTGTGGCGGGACAGTGGCAGTTTCTCCACTCCCGATGAAGGGATCAGGCCAGTTTTGCTGCAGTGAGTCTGAGGGCACAGGGGGGTACAGCAGCAAGGCACCCACAAAGTCCGTCCCCACAGCTGGCTGACAGTGACTGCGTATGCTTGGGTTCAGACGTACTCTCCTAGTTCCAGACCTAGGAATGCTAGGTGTCCGAAACTCGGCAGGAGAGTGCCTTATACCCAGAGCTTACAGTCTCCAAAGGCTGAAGTCAAAACAGGAGACGGCGGTGTTCCAGGGCGAAGGTCCTGTACGAGCTGGTCAGTTCACTGGGCGGAACGGGAACACTTCCGATAAGGCTCACTTACAGGTTAAGTTGGAGGTGCCGAAAATAGTTGGTCCCACAATCGAAGTGGCATTGCAGGCTTCTAGGATCGATCAGAAAAAGGGGTTCAACGAGACAATAGCCGCTTCAGGGTGCCAAACCTTCCAGCCGGTCACAAGCAGTTCCGTGGATCTGCTTAATTGATTCATGATACTTGGCTCCTTTACTAAGTTCGGTGTGAACTCAGAAGATCGAACTGGAATGGTTGTAAGATGCCTTCTATTGTCCAAAATCTCATAAATCTGCTCACATAGTCATCCCAGATGCTTGACCAATCACGGACCACAGTGGTCCCAGTCATCCCAGCACACCAGACATCCTGTCTCCCAGGATGTGTATTGGAACTAGACAGTTCCAGCCCACATCCTGGAGGCACATAAGACCTGCAGAAGCCCGTGAAATCTTCGGTTTGCGTGGGAGTCTGCATGACCAAATAAGGATTTTCCCAGATCTGCTCCACCTGGGGAAGTCAAAGGAACAAGATGGCCAAAGGGCAGAACATAGGACCTCGTGGCATGGCCATTTTAGGCGCTGGCCACTGTCCTGGGCCAAATGCGGTAAACTCGGTATGAACCTTTGTAAAGAGTTGAAAACACATGAAAAGTAATAGCTGCCAACAGCTCTGTCCAAGGCATACTTGTACATTCACCAAAAATCTTTTCAAGTGTATTTACGGATGAGGACGAAGACTTTCTCGGCGGACAATGAATTGACATATTTGGATACTCCCCATAGGGTTTCCCCACCGGAAAAGGTGGGATCGTTCCACTCCATGATCACCAGGGCATCCAAGTTTTTCCAGCTGGTACCCGAGGAAAACAAGAAAGAGGGCTTCTTGTATCAAAGGCAAGAGGCCACAAGAAACACAATCATGGCGGTGCCCTTTCCGGACGAAATGTGGGAAGAGGGACAGGCCCTCGTGAAGAACCCTTGCACGACTCCAGCCAAAATGGACAGGCTGGAGAAGTATATGGTGCCGGACTCCGCACCCAAGTGCTTGAGGTCCCAGCCATCACCGGCCTCGGCTGCTGCAAGGAAACGGTCAGCTTACCAGTCTGTCGTCAGTCCCTCCGGACAGTGAGTGGAAAAGGATGGACTACATGGGGAAGAAAGTGATTTACACAGCGGCATCCACAATCCCGGCGACCAACGCCCTGGCGATCCTAGCCATGTAAAACCGGGAATTGTGGTACAAGCTAGGACCGGTTCTGGAGTTCCTCCCCGACGATAAGAAGATGGAAGCCCTGCCCTCTTCCAGGAGGGAGAAGTGGCATCCGACCATGCCATCACAGTGGCAGTGAACGTTGCTGACACAAGGTTCCGTCAGATGGGGAACGGTGTCTGCCTTCGTCGACAGGGACGGATGAAGGCCAGTAATTTCCGTTAAAAGGTCCAGATGAATGTACTGGACATGCCCTTCGGGGAAAATCTGTTTACGAAGGCAGTCTGAGTCCCTACCGGCCATCAAGACGGATACAGAGACGGCCCGTTCCCTCATCACTCTCCAGCAGCACCGCTCGCTGTCTTTTCGCTCCTTTTCGCTCCAGTTGAAAATCGAGCAGGTCATCAAAAGGTTTCTCAACGTCTTACAGATAGCCTTACCGGTCCTCAACACAAGAGCCGCTCCTAGGCCTACGGTAGCTGAGTATAGTGTCGCTGTCACCTGCAGTGCAGGAAGCCGGTGCCTCAGCAAGTCTGACCTTGGCCAAACAGTCTGGCCACCACTTGGGCATCCCAGTGGGAGGCCGGCTGACCATGTCCATCAGTGAGTGGAGAAAGATCACCACCTCTCCAAGGAGGCCCAGGACTTGTGGCATTGGGCCGTCAGTCAGGGGATGTTCCTTGTCCCTCTTCACCTTGTGGGAGTCGAGAACACCATCGCAGACTGCCAAGAGTGGGAGCTTCGTCAGGATTAGGTGGACCGCTGGACCGCCTTTTCGTCAAATGGGGCAGTTCCCAGATCGATCTGATTGCGACGGCGACAATTCCAAATTCCAGAAGTTTGCCAGCAGGTTCTACCAGCTGAGGAGCTTGGGGGCGGCGTTTTCCTTCCTGTGGGAAGGACTTTTTCTGTATGCGTTTCCTCTGTTCCTCTCCTACGAGTCATCAACTTACTCGGACAGTGCCAATGCAAGATGATACTCATGGCCCCGGCGTGGCTGAGGCAGATTTGGTATCTGGACCTTCTTGGCCTGTCGGCGGCGCCTCCAGTCAAGTTGCCAGTGGTTCTGGATCTTCTTTTCAGAGAGGGAGGCACAATCCTTGATCACAACCCAGGATCGCTGAACCTGAAGGCTTGGCTCTTGCAGCCTTAGACTTTGGAGGTTATGAGCTGCCAGTGAACTGCAGGGAGGTCCTCGCCAATGCCACGGCATCGTTGACTTTGAAGTGCTATGGCCATAAGTAGAAACGTTTTGCTACGTGGTGCTTGTCTCAAAAGATTACCCCCCCCTGAGGAACACGGCTCCTCAGATCTTGCCGTACTTGCTGTCCTTGGCAAAGGCTGGGCTGGCTCATGCATCCATCAAGGTACATCAGTTTCACCATCCATCAAGGTGCATCTCCTGTTTCACCAGATCCCCGGGGAGATCCTCTCTCTGGTTGCACACTAGTCAGAGTTTCTCCAAGGCCTGTTCCGATTCTTTCCACCAGTGAAAGCTCCTGCCCTGGGAATTCAACATGGTTCTTACGAGTCTCATGGGGGGGCACCCTTCGAGCCTATGCATCAGGCCCCATTCAAGTTTCTCTCGTGGAAGACTGCTTTCCTTGTGGCCATCACCTCTGCCAGACGTGTATGAGATCTCAACCCTATCCTGCAAGCAACCGTACCTGACTTTCCATGAATCAAGGATGGTACTCCTAAGATAAGCATGTCTATGCTACCATATACTCTGGTGTTACAGCCTTATACTGATAGTGGAGTCTTGCACTGTCCTAACAGTGCATGCCTCTAGTAAGAGCGCTGTTAGTGAAACACACTGCTAGCAGTAAAATGGCTGCTAGGGGATTTCTGTAGGTATATGTGGGGGCATACATTTTGAAATAAGAAATGATCATAAGAATGTGAGATAATAAAATGTCATGGTTTAGATGTGTCGCCCACAAATATGAAACTGGGTTTCTCCAGCATGCGGTCTGCCATGGATTCACATGCTCATGAATATTCCCCGTTGTCAGGCCGTGAATCCTCCGTAAAAGAAAAAAGTTTCACTTACAAACTGTCTTTCTCCTATAAACCAATCACTGAGCTGTGGGTGCTACTGCCCCCAGCCAATGACTGCCCTCTCCTATAGGCCCTCCTCTGGCAGCCATCTTCAGATTTTTACCGCACATTCAAGTGTTGGGAGTCCTCGTGTTTTGCTCCGAGCTTTTCTGTGTTTTCGCACACTTTTTTGATTAAAGAGTTTCTATTTTTGACTAATGGAGCACTTGTGCTCTTTCGTTCTGTGACTGGCAAGCAGGGATCAGTTTGTCGGCATCTTTCAACGACCCTCAAGGGCAAGAATCGTCGAGTTTCACTGAAGTTTCCAGAAGGCCATCGGGCCTACACTGCACGATCGGACCATGTCAGAAGAGAAGGAGGGAGGCTCCCTCTTCAAGCTCTGCCCCAGCTGCAGATTGAGGAACGCGTTTGTGGAGGACAAACGCTCCCAGTGCCTCTGTCTCCATCCGGACCACAGGGAACAGGATTGTGAAATCTGCCTTGGATTCTCCAAGTGCACCGGCAAGGATCGTCATAGTAGGTTGGCGGCGTGGCTCAATGCCAAGGCCTCTACCCCGTGCAGCAAACAGGGGCATGCCTCACCCAGGACTAACCGGTCCGAGGAGCGGGCTTCTAAATCTTTTGAGGGAGCTCCAACCGCCGGGGCCTAAGACAAGGCCAAGCACTGCAAGTCAGTTTCCATCGGGTCGCCGCGCAAGCAGGGCACGCTCATCTTTACCCTCTGCCTCCATCTCCAGTCATCGCTCCAGTTCCTCCTCAAAGGGGAAATTGGCTAACCCAGGGAAGCTGCAGGGGAAAAGACACGGACACAGGGTTCTGACAGATGGGGTACGGTGTTTGCCTCAGTCGTCGTGGATGGTTGAAGTCCACCTACTTTCGGCAGGAAGTCCAGGTCGAGGGTTCTGGGCATGCCCTTTCGATGGGCCCAACCATTGTCGTTCTTTTCGTGCCTCAGGAGGGAAATCCGGCAGGTCATCGAAGGGTTTCGGCGGGGGATCGTCTTTGTACTGACAGCCCTCCCATTCCATGACTTGGGAGGCCTACAGGGGTCGTTCCAAGGCTTTTGTAGGTGGCCGTGGTTGCTCCCAAGGTGGCACACAGGCCCCGAAGTAAGATTGAACCGGCCAGGACGTCAGGCCCCCACCCATGCAACCTGGTGGGAGGCCGGCCGGCTGGCAGGCTTAGTCGACAAGTGGGAAAAGATCTCCACCGACCGATGGGTGCTGGATGCCCTCCCCTACAGACATACTAGTTCCAGCAGAAGTGTCCACGAATACCACTGGTGGCCCGGCAGGAGCAGCACATCCTTCAGCTCCTGCAGGTGATACCGCCATGCTAAAAAGGGGGGTGAAAGAGCTGGTTCCAAAGTGACTTAGTCTTCTCCAGTTACTTGTTGTTAAAAAAGAATGGGGGCTGGAGGCCCATTCTAGAGCTGCGGCACCTCAACAAATACCTCAAGTCCCAAAAATGCAGGATGGTCATGTTGCCGCACATGTTCTGCCAACTGGAAGAAGGAGACTTCTTGTCGTCGCTGTATCTAGAGGATCCATACTTCACGTCCCCATTCACGAGAAGAATCGGAAGTTCCTGTGCTTTGTTGTACAAGGAAGGCACTACCAGTTCAAGGCCGTTCGCTTCGGCGCCAGTGGTGGTCCATCTGCTTTCTACAAGGGATACATTGTACCTGTACCTCGACGACTGGCTCATCCGTTCAAAGTCCAGGGAAGTAGCCGTTGAACACACAGAGAGGACCGTCTGGCTGCTGACGGATCTGGGGTTCTCCGTCAACTATCCAGAATCCTGCTTCATTCCATCGCAGAACGCGCTATTCCTGGGGGCAGGGCTCAACACATTCTCCTGCTTGGTGGCCCCCTCAGAAAAAAGGATAGCGGTGATGCTGGGTAAGGTGCAGTGGCTGTTGGCACTGAAGACCGCCACAGTGCGTACCATCAAATCGCTTCTTGGCATGATATCATTGTGGATTTACCTGATCCATCTCTGCAGGTTGCGGATGCAACCCCTGCAAGAATTCCTGGAAGCTCGTGGATCCAGGTGTCCGTAAGCTTCCAACGTTGCTGGGGGCATGGATTTCCAGAGGCCCCCCCCCATACCAGGAGACAGTCATCACAGACACTTCCTGGAGGCCTGGGAGCCCACACCGGACGTCTCCACGCCAGAGGCCTGTGGCTACTGGAGGAGCGGGATCTCCACATCAATGTCCTGGGCCCTCAAGTCGTTCCTTCATGGCGAGGTGATGAGGGTCTTCACAGACAGTACCACCAAAATGTTCTACATCAGAAAGGCGTCGCCCAAGAGCTGTTCCTCAACCCTTTTCACCTGGCGGGATTCAAGAACACCATTGACTCCCTCAGCAGGGAGCTGCGCTCCTGCCACGAGTGGGAACTTCAACATGATCAAGTGGACTTCCTCTTCCTAAAATGGGGCAGACCTCAGATCGATCTGTTTGTGACGGTGACGAATTCCAGATGCTGGAGATTCGCCAGCAGGTTCCACCAGCCGAGGAGCATAGGAGATGCGTTTTCCTTCCTGTGGGAAGGCCTGTTCCTGTACGCGTTCCATCCGCTGCCTCTCCTGCTTCGAATCACCAATCAACTGAAACGGTGCCGATGCAGGATGATCCTAGGCGTGACCGAGGCAGATTTGGTATCCAGACCGTCTCAGCCTGTTGACGTCCCCTCCAGTCAAGCTGCCAGTGGTTGCGGATCTGCTCACCAGAGAAGGAGGTGCAATACTGCATCACGACTCCGGATCGCTGAACTGGGAGGCTTGGCTCCTGCAGCCATACAATTCAGAGGATAGGAGTTGCCGGCGGACTGCAGGGAGGTCCTTGCCAGGGCCAGACCGATGTCGACCCTTAAGTGCTACGGACACAAGTGGACGCTTTTAGCAACCTGGTGCCGGACACAGATCATCAACCCTCTGAGGTCTTCCATACTTGGTGTCCTTGGCCAAGGCGGGGCTGACGCATGCCTCTATCAAGGTCCATCTGGCAGCTATCTCCTGCTAGACCAGCTCTCCAGGACGGTCTTCTCTTTGGTCCCACTATCTAGTCAAGGCGTTCCTCAACTGACTGTTTCGATCGTTGGTGAAGGGCCCTGCCCAGGCGTGGGAAACTCAACATGGTGCTGATGAGGCTCATGGGTGCTCGCTTCAAGCCTATGCATCTGGCCCCTTTCAAGTTTCTCTCGTGGAAGACTGCTTTTCTCATGGTCATCACCTCTGCCAGGAGGGTAGGTGAGATCCAGGCCCTTTTCGGGTGGTGCTGCGGACGCACCCCTCCTTCATGCCAAAGTTTTCGTCGGAATTCCACCAAAATGAGCATTTGGTGTTGCCTGTGTTTTTTTCCAAAACCTCTGTCGCTGGCTGAAAGGACTTTGTACTTGCTGGATGTGGCTTGTGCACTCGCTGGATATGGCTTGTGCGCGGAAGTTCTATGTGGCACGCACAGAATTTCCGGAAGACATCTCGACTATTCATAAACTTTAATCCTGTGAACCATGGGAAGGCCTTGTCCAAGGCTTCCATCTCCAGGTGGCTCTCCGGCTGCATCACGCACTGTCACCGGTTGCCAAACAGACGGCTGCCTGGCCGTCTGGGAGCCCATTCCACCAGAGTGATCGCTGCGATGACAGCGTTACTGTCTGGTGTGCCCTTGCTGGACATCTGCAGGGCTGCTACATGGAGGTCCACGCACACCTTCACGAGATTCTGCTGCATCGCCAGGGATTCCAGAGAGGAGTCCAAGGTCGGCCAAGCAGTGCAACGCAAACTGTTCGATTGAAGTTGCGCCTGTTGAGAGTAATTGCTTCTGTTGAGCCTTGCCACCTCCCGTGGTTATGTAATGTACTGCTATGTATTCTTTATTCATGAGAATGTGAACCCATGCCAGACTATTGTTCTCCAGCATGGATTCACATGCGAACCTTCCTCCCTGGCCCTTTGTGGCTCTTCTCGGTCATACTGCCATTTTACGTGCTACCAAATCTGAAGATGGCTGCCAGAGGAGGGGCTTGGGGAGTGGGCAGTCATTGGCTGGGGGCAGTATGACCCACAGCTCAGTGATTGGTTTACAGGAGATAGAAAGTTTGTAAAGCCAGTTTGAAAGTGAAACAGTTATTTCATTTACCGAGGATTCCCGGCCTGACTGGGAATATTCATGAGCTTGTGAATCCCTGCCAGACCCATGCCGGCGAACAACGGTTACAGGTAAGTAACTTGTTCCAACCACTTTACAAATGTGCATATTTAAGATTCACAGCTGGCACGTTTTGTCAAACGTAATAATCCTCTGTTGTCAAATTGATGTGCAAAGTGAGTTATACTTACTGTAAATTAAGGGGCAATCTGAGAGAATGGAGTTCTGCGATGGAATAAGACAAACACTTATGACATAAAAAAGGTATAATGATCAAGCCTAACTAGAAGAATTGGGTTAGAGCAATTGCCATGTTGGAAAAGAATTGTATACAGAAGCTAAATTTGCAAACTGAGATGATCTGAATAAGCAATAAAAATAGTAACAACAAACGAAATGTTAGGTGAATTATTGATGGTTGGGTGTGGACCAACATTTTGAAAGTAACATATAAGTGTAACCTGTTGAGTCCCAGCTCTAAATTAACAGGAGCCTGGAGCTATTTTGTCCCTGCTTATAACTTTGAAGTGCAATAGCTAATAGCTACTCTTAACCCCTCCTCTGTTATAATATATGCTTCCTCTATTATAATATATGCCCTATTAATAAAAAGGCTTCAATAAATTCTCCACCATCATATCGCTTTTAGATTCTGTATTCAACATTTGTGGGCGTGCATTTTTGTTTGCCATTACAAGCCTGGGTGAGTGACGGGATATTTCCTGGCGCACTCACAGTTGGGCTTCAACAAAAGCCTGGGTACTTAAGATCATGCCATTCATTTATACCTCATTGTTGCCAATAGCATTTTTTAAAGAAACCGATGCTCTGTCGTCTTCATGGATGTCTGCTCTGCGTTTGAAAAGCTCAATCGAACAAAGATCTGGAATATAGTGTCAGCAATGGGATGCCCAGAAGGTCTGGTCGTTGTACTGTTTGGAATCCATACAAATGCTGTGGTATGCGTCCGAGCAGGGAGTAATGGCCGGTGCACCCTTTATTTTTCTGTTAATTCTGGACTCCTCTAGTCATTTTCATTATAAATAAACAATTGTTATAAACATTCAGTGAACTGCAAAGCTGATTTTCCAGTCTTGGGTTCAATGTCTTCTGATTCTATGCACACGATGCAGTCCTCCTTGCCAGAACGTTACGTTTACTGCATGATTTTAATATCCACTTACGACAAGTTTATGGATAGTCTGGACCTATCGATCAATGCCTCTAAAGCAGCCATCTTGGTGTTTCAGCCTGACCATAAGCACCCTAAGCTTCCATTTGTTAAAGCAGTTGATGTCTCAGTATAGGTTTGTGATTGCTGTGATTATCTGGGTCTCACCTTTACACCGAAGTCGTGTGGCAGTTGTTGAGCTGGATTTCTAAAATCTGGCTCGGTGGACAGATTTTGGGAGGCCACCCTAGTTGGAGTGAACAGGGAACTCTTAGCCAAAACCCAATCAAGGTAACCCTGGAGGTCAGTCAAGGCTATTCTAAGGAGAGTGGGAGTCAGGGATCCACAATGACCCCACACAGTGGAGCACACAAATTCAATTTAGGCAGGAATATATAAAAAGACAAATATTTATTCTAGGCCTTAAACACATTAAAAAAAATGAAACCAGAAGGTATCGCAGAATACACAATAATACACATGTATACATTTACCATAGAGTCTTAAAATGCATTCAATTACTTCAATCAGCACCGGAGATGCAGTAAAGATGGAACCAAGTCACAAGTGATATTCCCCAACTTCACCAGTCCAATCCCTAATAAGAATTGGGCTTTCTGCCAAAAGTCACAGGAGCCACAGTGCTTCTCCCCAGAATGTATCTGTCGCAAGTTCCTTGTGTTGATGATGTTCATGATAAGAGCTGCAACAAAGTTACTAGGCAAGTAAGTGTTGTCTTTCAGATGGCACTACCCATGTCCGACGACCAAAAGGCAGTGGAATGGAATGGTAGGATGCAAAGAGACTTATTCGCAATGTTATCCTATGGAGGTCAGGGGGTGACAAAGGCATTGCGTTTTACTTGCTCCCTACTGATTTTCCCAGAGGATTTGATAGGTCGACTGCAGGTTGGATTTCCTGCCGTTGGTTCAGGAGAGAGGTGCCCAGGAGCTGCGGGTGCAAGGATTATTTTAGTCCGATCCAAGAGCACAGTGCAACCCTTGGCAATGAAGAAATGCAAGATTCACTGATGAAGCCCTCTTCAGGACACTTCACAGGATGGGGTAAGGCGAGTTCCAGCGGCTGTCACTGCGCGTAGACGAGGGCAGGTGCCCTGCAAGTCACAGTTGCAGAAGTCCTTCCAGGAGATCTGGGTGCAAATGCGGAATGGTGGCCGTTCTGGCAAGGTAGCCTCTGTAGAGCTGGACAGTCCACTGGGTGGTCCAGGGGCACTTCCAAAGTCTCAGGATGGCTGGTTCCTCTGGTTGGTCCTACGAGTCCAGGGTTTGAAGCACCTCCACAGGGCATTTACAGATCAGTTGGTCCAACAGGGCTTCATCGGACCAGACTCCGGAAGGATGCCAGGCCTCTTCAGGAGTCGTCTTCAGTCGGCTGTTCTTCTACGAAGGATTCTTGGCTCAAACACTGATCTGAAGAAATGGCTGGAGGAGTCCTTCTCCAAAATCCATTCAAACGTAGTTTTCCATTCGGTGACAACTATTGGTTTCACTCATGTCCCACACCTAGACTCACTGGCACCACAGATGTGGAATGGGACTAGTTAGCCCCACTCACTTCCTGGGCCACACTAGCCTGCAAAAGCAGCAACTTTCCTGAGTAAGTGCATGACTGTGTATGGAATTTCCTAACCTGGCAAGGCAGGAAGAATGCCAAACAATATGGCCAAAGAACAAGCAGAAATCTTGTGGTGTGGCCCTTTTGGCACCAGCCGCGTTCACTAGCCATACGAGGTAAACGTGAATGTGCACACTAGAAATAACAAAAAAAAATGCTTTAGGTACATGTAGAACACTGCTTGTCTTTAGGCACAATTAAAAGTAACCAAAGATCCCAAATGCAAAAGGCTAGGATGATACAAAGTATTCCCTTTGTACTGTATGGTAAGATGCTGTGTGCAATGCGAAAAAATTACAAAAGATCAAAAGGAAACCTAGTTTCCCAGTACCGATAGTAGGACTGATCGGTTTCCCCATAAATATTAGCAAAAGTTTGGAAAAGTGAAGCTGAAGGTTTTACTCTTTCCCCACCCCATCCCACCCCGCCCCCCTTCAAAAATGTAGAACAAGATAAAAAAAAAAAACAGCTAAAAAGTTGCGGGTCCATGTAGGGAAAGGTGTCAAAAGACCTCTTTCCTAACAGCAGGAAACTTGTAGTACATCAGAATCATGGGGTGTTCAATACTTTGTCAATGCTTTTAAATCCCAACCTGTAGAAATGATGAGAAACTACCGGGCAAAAGCATGTATGGCTTGAGTCTGTTGGTCATAGCGGATGTTACTTCACTCCAAATAGAAGAAAACTGATTTTTTAAATCCTTGCTTGCCCTTACAAGCTTGACACCAACCTTTGCTGCCCACAATGACCTTGGCATGAAATATCTAGCTGATGAGCTAAGATTGGAATGAGTGAAGTTCTGGTTCAGGGTGTGGACAAATGAGAAGGCAATCCTCACCCAGTTGCCTTAGTCTCATTTTATTTTATTCTTTGAGGCTACCCGATTAGTGCCCTCAGGCTTTCATATATTAAACCGTTTTTGGTTTTCTGATCGATCAGGCAATTCTATAGCCTATGGCAAGACTGTGTTAAAAAACGTCTTCTTTTTAAATTAGTTGTAACGTGATCGAAAGGAAATTCTGATCAAGCTCATGTTGCTTTGACTGTCGGAATTTCTAATTACTACTTTGGGTCCAGTTTTAAATTTGAAGTATTCGAATAACAAGTGTCAGATTTAATCTCGTACCTCTTAGGGAGGTAACTGGAGAATGGCGTCTGACTGCTGTTTGTACTGTTAACACTGCGAGCTGTATTGTTTGTAATACCCCTTTAGAAGACCCAATGCACTTTCTTTTCTTTTTTTGTCCAGTCTATAATCCCCTAAAGGCTTGTACCCTCAAATTTGGAATGCGTGCCTTGCATTTTAGAAACTGTAGACCTGCTTTATAGTTCTTACACTTACGTCAAGCGCTGCTAGCTGCCTCGACAGTGCTCTTCTACCATAGGCGTGCATTACATTGAGAGTTTGTATAACTGTTTTGTAGGTTAGTAATTTTTATTGGAATCTCAATCATTGCAAGAATGGAATATTTTTCATTGGTTTATCAATTTAATGGATAATTGTATTGATCAATGAAATCGAACCTGGGTAATATAAGGTTTAAATATCAGTTTGGTGTTCCATATGAATGTTATGCTATTGAAATTTCTTATCATACTATATAATAAAAGGCCAGATGTATGTTTGTCTGAAGCCGTCCTGCCCGCTTTGCCTGTTATCACTGCTAGAGGGAGCAATTACCTTGCGCATACACTAATTAAAGTTCCTCTTCCAGGCGAACAAAATATGTTTTGGATACCACTTTAACAGTAGACGTCAAGTTGCATAAACTAAGAAAATATAAACATTTTCTTTTAAAAACATAAAAACATTCATTTGCTTAAGCACTAAATTACTTTTTTTTCAATATGCTTGTATATTATGTATTTATTCATTCGAATATTTCTTGGTATTTATTATATCAATATTCTTGTACGTTTCAAAAATGTTTTGACTTCAATTTATTTTATGCTCTCATGTCTACTTCGAATGCTGCACGTGAATCAATTGGCCCTATGTACCATGTTGAACTTTCAACGGATTCTGAGATTTTGTTTAAGGTTACTACTCCTCAACTCCACGTAAAAGGAGCAAGATCCTTTCCAAAAAATAGTTTTTTCTATTAACATACATTTTGTTAAAATACACCATATAATATAGTTACACTCTGTAAATGGCTTCCTTTACGCACAGTAGCCCGTGTATAAAGGCTTTTCCACTAGTCACTGCAATAATGGAATATTGTTCATGCAATTTTATGGATAATTTGTATATGCAATAACGTTTTTGAACCAACGACTTCCCTAGCCCAACTGGTGCCATACAAAGACTCATGTTAAATTAAGTTTGATCGTTTTGGAATGTCAGTGATCATTGGGTCACTTGTAGACGACAGTTAAACCATAATAGGTCATATAGAATGGACACAAGCTTGTAGTGTGCCTCTCATGTGGGAGTGTGCAACTCTGTATGCATTAGCACCTCGTTGCTAAGAGGGAGCTCCTGCTTACTGGATGTTGCTGCATACCTAGGAGCTGCTTTTTAAGCTCCTGCTCAAGAGATCCTATTTTGATCCTTGAAGTAAATAAAGTAATAACTGCAATAAAACATATATAAATATAACTTGAATGTGCGATATGTGGTCTTGATATCGTAGGACCTATTGTTTGTGTCCTAACACAGCGTAATGGATAATATCTCTTAATGGGTAGAAGTTACCCTTAAATGTCATTTTAAGAGCAGAGACTAATTGAATACTTGTTTACAAGGGAATGTTATTTGAATGGTGTACTGTGAGTCAATGAAGTACAATAGATGTGTAACGGAATGAGAGACGAATTAAATGACTGTATTAAGCGCAAGACCAGTTTATTTCAATCATGTCTCTGACATATTGGAGATTTAAAGTACTGTATAAGAATGGCAAAACCCACAAGTTGAAAAACATAAGGCAGTAGATCATAAATGTACACCATATGCATCTACAGTCGTTTTCTGAAGTGTTAATAGGTAGTTAGCCAAACATAAAACAGACCAGAGTGATTGGTTGAAGAGAGCAATAATTGTAAACCTGATGAGGACATGGGTAAGAATAAACCAAATAAGCAAATGCACATCTAATGTGAGGAATGACACAAAACAAGTAAAGAGAAAGGACAAAGCCAAAATTAAATGACTCTCACTTACAAAAAGAAATGCAACAGCCAAATGTTTTTTACAGTAGAGGATAGATTTGATCAGGCATTGGATGTTAAGATATGGTATATAAATAGTGGTAAGTGGACAGAGGAAATCCAAGCCAATCAAGGAACGAAACTGGGACATTGGCAGAACAGGATGCTGTTAATTTAAGAGCCACAATCGATAACCTATACAGGTCAAAATGCAGACCAGACTGATGGATTGTGTAAGATATTTGTAATGATTTCATATTTTTTGTTATGATTTTATGTATAGTTGTGAAGTTGGGAAATTAGATGTTGAATCTATTTGGAATCTTAAAAGGGCGGAAGCTGAATATTCAGGAAAGTGCAAAGTAAAGCGTTAGTTGGTGAAGGGTGCCTTATGAGGTAGATTAGTCTGTTTGGGCTTTATAATATCTTGAAATTCATGTAAACCACTTTATTCTGTCTACATTGACTCAAACCAAGTTCTCTGCCTGGTTCTGCGAATTACCTGGGCAGTGAC
The DNA here is from genome assembly GCF_040938575.1 of Ambystoma mexicanum. Classification (NCBI taxonomy): domain Eukaryota; kingdom Metazoa; phylum Chordata; class Amphibia; order Caudata; family Ambystomatidae; genus Ambystoma; species Ambystoma mexicanum. Next base: position 1,192,901,395 of record NC_090935.1, on the reverse strand, counting down.
TCATGGGGCTGCATGCCACCATAAGTTTGTGTATGTTGGAACTGAGGAAAGTACGGTGAGGTTCCCCATGTCACTTGGCCCTGGTCTCTGGCACACATCAGGAAGTTGGTCACATTGCAGCATTGCAATCTAGTTTTTCTGGGGCCATCCCTTCCCACTCGACTGGCCAGACGTGATAGTCTAGCTCTAGGGGCTTAGATCAAGACCGTAACCCTTGTTATACTCTGGGCATTAGAGAGTGATTCAGCCCCCCGACCTCCCCCTTTTGAGATGGCACTTTAGCCAGACCCAAATCCATTATACTGCAAAAAGTTTGCCCTGTAAGGGCGACCTGTCCTGTGTACTCCGCAAAGACAGCGTGTACATTGCTAGTGTTGCAGATTCATCAGGCAGATCAAAGGAGTTGTGTTGAGAGATCCACAGAATCTGTGCAGAGGTTCTGCAGGTGCATTGTTTTTAGCCTGCGACTTCCCGAAATGAGGAGAGGCTAATGCAGGAAGCGTCATTACTACACCTGTGCTCTCTGGCAACAATCCTCTGCCCTGCTTGTGCAATACTGCCAATTAATATGAACATCTAGAAAGCTTACCAAACGTCTTTTCAATCTGTAACTGCTGTTAACCCCAGCTCTGTGCCGACAGCCTCAGATGGTCAAACAAATCTGAAATTCAAGATGACGGACAGGCCAAATGTGTGGTCATCCAATTCATCCCCCCAAACCGCTTGAGTCCCAGGTAGCTCCAGGTGCACTCAGAAGAGCCAACAAATCCCATCCCTCCCTATGGCCACTCACTGGTGCTACCTTCAGGGAACGGCCACCCAGGACGAGTAGGGAATACAGTATAAATACAACTGCCTCTAGTTGATGAATGCATGTTATCGGTGCAGGAGGCTAAAGTTTGCAGAAGATTGGAGAGCAGTGGAAGAAATGGAGGCTGAGGCTGAAGAGGCTGGGGAGATGGTGTCCATTGAGAACAGGTTGTGGTGCTGGTAAGATGAGGGGTGGAGAGTGATCACTAGTAGATGGAGATGTAGTTGGAGAGTTAGTAGTAGCAGGAGAAGGTGGTGACATTGGGGAAAGGGAACAAAAGGCGTTTGTTGTAGGTTGGAGTTTGAACAAGTGTAAATATCCAGAGTAGACAAGTGTTTTAACCTCAAGATCCTGATGTAAAGGGGTGGGGGTGGTGCAAGACTGAAGCCAGGAGGAGGTGTGGCTATCCGGCCATGGGGTGATGCAGGAATATTTACCTCATTCGATGAGGGTGATACAGTGGAGGGAAACTAAGAAGATCAGAGAGTGAGGATGCCCAGGATTTAGATAGCTCTAGATTGAAGAATGGACCAGACAGTGGTGGGGGGGGGGGTATATGGGACTGAGATGGGGACAGGCGAAGGGAGAAGAACTCTATTGTAAGCTCAGCATATCCAGATGACTCCGCTCGATCTCCATCCCCCCCCAACCCTACCACCTTGGACCAGTCAATTTACAGGACTGGGTGCCAGAGTTCATCAAGGTATATGGAATCCTGGAAAGCCTGCAAATCATAACACTTGCAATGGCAAAAGAGATGTTGCAAAACCACCTCCAACCCAGGAACTGAGCTTTTCATTTGGCCCCTACTTGTACATAGACCCGCAATAAATAATACTAAATCTACATTTGATCTTGCCATACGTCTCCAGCCCACTGTGTGTCTTGCGTGACAACTCTATATAAAAGGGGATCTCTATCAAATCAGCAGAAGCAAAGTGTGACCGGCCCAATACAGAAACCTTCGAAGTTAACAATTCTCTCAGGAAAATGATGCAAACAGGGCTTGTTTCCTGAAGAACAGAATAACGTTGGGAGGATTAAGGACAGTGTATGAGATAACTATGCAATTGATTTTTCTGAGGGGGAATATCCCATATAGTCTCCAAATGATGATAAAGCTACGTACTTTGATATTTTAAGATCATGAACATTGTGTAATCTTCAGATGTAAGAGAATGTATAGCGCTACGCACCCATTGGTCTCGGAGCGCGCAAATAACCGAAGACATTATTATCCCACAGAGAGGTACTCCTAACAGATAAGTTAACAGATCTGCATTGCTTCTAGCGGTACAGATATAAATTGTCTAGCAATTGCAACAATAAAGTCATTTCATCCACTAATTTACAAGAATGAAGCTGCGTCGCAGGACGCTGTAATAGTGAGTGGTCATTCTGTCCCTGACTCAATGATTGTATTGAGAGTGAAGAGCTGTGCACTGGCGGCGGCTACCTAATGAAGCACCACCTAGTAGAGAAAGCAACACATATGCAATAGGATGTTTATTCTTCAGCAGCCTAAACTGGTCAATACTTATGCAAATATATCTGTAACCAATACTATATCAAGTTAATGTTTTATTTAACTATCATTGATTCAGTTGAATTTTTTCGGGTGTGATAATCTGTACGCTGCAGTGTAGCATTCATTCCACATTTAAAATATAGCACATGCTGCTCGGGATACTAACCTTTATCATTTTGTATTTCACAGGGAAATAGAAAAATTTCTCCTGCATCCACATTTGACATGGACAAATTAAAATCCACAATTAAACAATTTATTAGAGATTGGAGTGAAGATGGGAGGTCTGAGCGGGAAGCCTGCTATCAGCCAATTATTAATGAGATTGTGAAGTACTTTCCCAGAGACAAATGGTAAAATGTGCCCTTTTATCTTTCATGTTTTAACCGTTTAAAAAAAATGGTTTTGTATGTATTTTCCAGTGTAGTTTGCTTTTTGTTCTTGAGCAAGAATATCACCCCCAGTATACCAACTGGGTATGTATGGGTGCTATTGTGAAAGTATGTACATGGTGGCGTCCAACTGTACATAGGAAAATGAAAAAATGCTTTTCTCTAGTTTGTATTCTTGTCCATAAAAAAGCACTACGTATGGCATGCAGCGGATCTGGCAAAATCTGAACGCTTGTGCCAAATGTATCAAAATGTAGTCCGTTTTGGTTTTTAAACCTTTTTTGTGGTGCTTTTCATAGAGGCTATAAAATGCACTCTTGCTCAGGAGATCTCAAAATTAAGATCTTTGATTTTCATGATTTTTGACACACCAAGAAATAGTGCATATGAACACAATTTCTAAAATCTTCAGGCAAAAAAGCATTTCTAGAAATGTATTTTATTTGGCATTTATAAAGCGCGCTTAGCCCGAGGTATCAAGGCGCTAATACTTAAGATAATGGTTACAGTGGGGTACGGGTACAGTGTACATGTTACTTGGTACAGGTGCGTTCGACAAGACTGGTGCAAACAGGTATACAGGCAAAACGATGACAATTCTGTTCTAGTATAGATCAGCGTGCTTGAAGAATACATACTGGAGACTAGTTTGCCTGTAACTGGTGTATCAGTGTTGTGAGTCTAGGCTGAATAGTCTAGTTTTCAGAATTTTTTGGAATGACCACAACGATGGGTCGTTCCTTAAGTGTGGTGGTAGGGAGTTCCATAGATTAGCTCCAACTGCCGGCAAGCTGGACCCACCTGCTTTCATTGCCTTAAATCTTGGGTTGGTGATGAGGTTGGAGTTGGATAAGGTGCTAGTGGGTCTGTTGGATTGGGTTCTGGTAATTTGGTTACTGAGATAGGCTCGTGCATTATTGGCAAGGCTTTTGTGGGTAAGGGTGAGAATTTCAAATTTGATCCCGTCATGGACAGGGAGCCAATGTATGAGTCATCTGGTGGCAGAGAGATGCTCATTCTTCGGTATGTTCAATGCTGCTCTGATAAAGTTGTTTTGTTTTACCTGAAGTTTTTGGATATTTCTAGTACTGGTGCCTGCAAATAGTGAGTTACAATAATTTATCCTCGAGGATCAAGGCTCTTGCAAGTGTAATACTATTGTCATTTGAGAGGAAGGGTCTACTAGAGCTAATAAGTTTGAACGTGTAGGCTGCAGACAAGACAATTGCATTGACCTGTCTGGTAAGGGAGAGAGATGAGTCAATGTAGACCCCCAATGTTTTTATTTCTTCGGCGACCTTGATCGTGTTGCCATCGATATTAAAGGATTCATATTGTTTTAGCAGATTATCTATTTTAGATTTATTTCCCATTAGGATTAGCTATCGTTGAAGCATAATTTATTTTGGGCCATCCAGGCCTGGACGGCAAGGTATATTTTGTTGAGGTTGTGGGTGTCTGTGTCATGACACCGTGATATTGGAATTAGTATTTGCGTATCATCCGCGTAATTAGTGTACGTGATACCCATGTTATTTTGTCAAATAGGAGCTTTGTGAAGCTGTTGGTGATACACATTGAGCCTTGTGGAACACCACGTGTCACAGGGGTTGTGGCGGCTGCTGATGTGGTTGAGAAGACTCTCCATGTACGGTTGGAAAGAAAGGATTCAATCTATTTGATGGCTTCAAACTTGTGTACGAGTGCGATACAAATAAATTCATATATTGTATTGTATTGTATTTTATATAGCGCCGGTAGCCCGTGGGCATCAGGGCGCTTGCACTTACAATACAGCAACAACAAGACAGACATAAAGTAACAAGCACTGCGGCCTATTAAGGACCCCGATACATTGCTTTCCCCAGGCTCTTCATCTGAAGAGGTATGTCTTCAGGTGCTTCCTGAAGGTAAGGTGGTTTACCTCTGACCTCAGCACTTCGGGCAGGCTGTTCCATAATTTGGGGGCCATCACCAAGAATGATCTGCCCAAGCCAGATTTCAGCTTGAAGTTAGGGACTGACAGCAGACATTTTCCCTCCGAGCGTAGACTTCTCCTCGGTATGTAGGGCACTAGGCTCTTTTTCAAATATACCGGCGCAGGGCCGTAGAAGCACTTGTGCACCAAGCAGAGGGCCTTGAACTTGATACGCTCTTATATCAAGTGGACTGCATTTTCAAGGTGGTGACATAAGATTTTGTGGTTGACAAGGTCAAAGGCCGCAGAGAGGTCTAGTAGAAGGATACAGAGGTCTCCTCTGTCTTTTGAATTGGTCCATCGGTATTTTTAGATCCAGTAAAGCGGTCTCTGTACCATGGCCGGGTCTGAACCCCGACTGTCTTAATCCTAGTAATTTGTTAGCTTCCAGGAACTGTTGGATCTGCAGGCAGGCTGTACTAAGGTCAAGGATTTGTAATAAGAATGGTACTGTAGTGATGGGTCGAAAATTGTTTCGGATGTTGGGGTTCAAGGTGTTTTTATTTATTTTTTTAGCAACGGTAGTACCCAGGCTTCTTTTAGGTGGTCGGCTATGGAGCTGGAGGAGAATGAACTATTTATAGCGGCAGTGATGAGAGGAGCTAATTCATGTGCACATTCTTTTATCAGCGTGGCAGGGCAAGTGTCTCCTTTACTTCTAGATGGTTTTAGTCCTTTAATGATGTTAATAGTTTCTACTGTAAACACTTGCCTAAACGCTAACTTGTTAGACATAGGTGGTTCTAGAGTCAAGGGTATAGATTGGTGGTCCGGGTCAAGGTTGAGTTTGGATTTTATTTCAATTTTACTTTTCAGGAGGGTAATTTTGTCTGCTTGTGCTTTTTGAACATAAGTGCACCATAGCTTGTCTTTGATAGAGTGGTCGGGCTGGGGCAGGTGATTCGAGCTCACAGAGGTTGGCGAATAGTTCCCTATGGCGTGATTGGGCGTTCTGGATTCTGGTGTTGTATAGATTACTTTTGGCTTTGGTGATTGCTTCCTTATAATTATTGGCTAGAGACTGGAAGATGGCTTTGTTTGTGGTTGTTGGCGATTTCCTCCAGTTGCATTCGGTGGATCTTTTGGTCCCTCGCAGCGTTTGTAGTTCCGAGGTGAACTATGTATTGGTATGAACTTTGGGTTTTGTTTTCTTCGATTTCAGAGGCGTGACTATGTCCATGGCCGTTAGCATAGATTTTTTATATAGCTTGACTTGACACGTTGGGTTGGAGGGACAAACTAGATGAAGAATGTCCAAAAATAGTCCATAGGCGCCCCTCTGCGAGAACGAACACGGCCCATTGACCTGTTCTAGGGGAAGGTACCCACTCGAGAGTCCTCAGCCATGCTTTAGCTCACTGTACCTTTCACAGATGGGGAAATATCCATTTGCGTATTAGTCTTTGTCCCACCCACATGTCGGCACTGAAATGCTATGGCAATTCACTTCTGAACAAGAGTATCAACAGCAACCCCATACACGTGTTTCAGCCTTGTTGGGCCTCATCAGTGAGCTGGAGCTGTGACTCTCTGAGCACAGTGAGCAAGGGGTCCACGTCTGGATGACCCTAGGAAACTTAGGGTAACTAAAACTGGATTTTAAGATGGCACGTAAGGCATGTCAGGAGGCGACAGTACAGCCGGATCCCGGAACTACAGATCCCATAAGTCACTTCGGGTTGTCAAGGTTAAAACACAGAAGCCTAAAATTCAAAACTAACCTGAGTACGCAAACCAAATATAGAATGTACTTGCCTTATGCCTATAAAACCCCACAAGATAGTGGTATACGAGGTTGGAGAAAGTTGAAAACCGCACCAGGGACAGGCGGGTGACGGGAGAAACTCTAAAGCGAGGTGCAATGAAAGGGGAGGTAACTACAATGTAAAAATTGGAGGGAAGGGAGAACACTAATTGGATGGGAGGAGTGGAGGGAAGGGCGAACACTAATTGGATGGGAGGATCGGAGTGTGGCTTAAAACTTGCATCCAGAGACTCATGGGCTCTGTTTTTCCCAAAAACTGCCCAGAGAGGACGAGGAATAGAGTGCAGACTCGGGAAGCTTCCACTGGGCATACTAAGGAGCGGAACAGAAGAGAACGAGGAGTGCCGTATTCACGACCCAATTGCTGAGGTGCATGCCGAGCTGAGGGGTTTTAAGCTTGGCACACATGTCTCTGATGAACTTTACTTTGCTGAATGTTAGAGAGCAAGAAGTGTATTACTCCCAGACTACGATCTGTTGAACTGACATCTCTTGCCTAACAACCTGGTCACACTGGATATTGCTAAGGAAAGCAGCCGAAAATTGAGTGGGACATTACTAGTGGCTGATTGAAACAACCGCACGCCGAGCTGAGACTATCGGGCTCATGATATGTTCCATGGCTGATATTTCGTTTGTTATATATTTGTTTAACACGAAGAGTATGTACTTGAAACTGAATAAAGAAGATGTGGTTTAAACTGCAGTCCGCCTCCCACTGCCTATTTCACAAACTCAATTATGGATTTTTCGACCCCTGGCACTGTTCTTGCAGCAGCGATGAAGTACAGCCAGTCCGCGAAGATGGTCCAGTAGAGTTCGTCTCAGGGTTAGTTGTTCCGACTAACCCAAGGGAAGAAGGCGTCCCTTCAGGAGCTTCTCGCTCGAATTGAAAAAGGAGTTTTGCACAGCAGCAGGACTTCACCTGGCAATTCAAAGGTCCAGTAGGATGCAACAAGCTTCGTTCATGGTTTCTTCGTCAAGTATTTCTCCCAGTGGTCCACTATGCCTCTAGTCCCAAAACCCTTGCCTTTTAGGCAGGTTTCTTTCCTTAATGCACAGCGTAGGCTGTCAGTCACACAGCAGGGTGGCTGTCCAAAAAGGACAGCCAGCCAGTATCTGGAGTGGTTGCATTCAGGCATTCCCAGAGACAAAGGACAGGGGTGTTTTCAGGAAACCCCCCTCACATACTGCCTTTCTAGACACACTGGAGCTAGAGGCAGGCTTCGGGGCTGAAGCCCGCCAAAGGCAGAACAAACAAAGGGCTCCAACCTGGTTCAAAGTACAGAGTGAAACTCAAAGTTTGAAGTTTAATTTATTTGTAAAGCGCAAACCAGGCCCAGGGGCAACAGGGCGCGTACTCTTGAGGACAGGTTACATAAACAATTGGTACATAAGTTACAAAAATATACACAGTATACAGGGCAAATACCATTAGCAGATTATAATACAAGTACAGTGAGCATGTATATACACATAACCTGTATTATATGTGGAAGGCGGGCTGAGAAAAGATCCTCATAAATTGTGAGAGAACAGCCAGGACTTGGCGTTGTTCTTGAAGGTTAGGAACGAGGATTCGGTTCTGATGGGAGTAGGGAGAGTGTTCCAGAGTTTGGAAGCTAGTACAGGGAAACTCACACCACCCGATTTCTGTAGTTTAAATCTGGGCAGGGTAAGGCTGTGAGTTTGGGCTGATCTAGTGGGTCGGGAGGAGGAGTGGAGGGTAAGGCGAGAGGACAGGTAGGGTGGGGCGTTGTTGTTCAGGCATTTGTGGGTCAAGGCTAAAGTTTTCAAGGCAATTCTTTGTTCTATCGAAAGCCATCGTAGGTCAGATCTGACCGTGGAGATATGAGAGTGTCTTGGGATGTTTAAGGCTGCCCTTATGGCATTGTTTTGTACAGTTTGCAGTTTATTGAGGTTGGACTGACTGGTCCCTAGGTAGAGAGCACTGCAGTAGTCAATTTTGGCCATAAGTGTTCTGGCTAGGGTGATACAGTTAGGAGAGTTTAGAAAGGGTCTGCAGGCGGTGATAAATTTGCAAGTATAGGCTGAAGCCGAGCTTACTGCATTTATTTGTCTGTTCAAGGAAAGCGTGTAATCCAGGGCGACCCTAGGTTTTAGTGTCTTTAGTGACCTTGATATCGTTGCCGTCGATGGTGAAGGACTTGTAAGCTTGATCTAATTTGTTAAGACGATGGCTTGATCCTAGTAGTAGGAGCTCCGTCTTTTCGTCGTTAAGGCAAAGCTTGTGATGTGCCATCCAGGCCTGGATAACCAGGTAGACATCATTCAAAGCTTTGGTGTCGGCAGTGTAGTCACCAGTGATGGGGATGAGTATCTGGGTGTCGTTCGCGTAGTTGGTGTAGGAGACACCCAGATAGTAAAGCATATCGAAGAGGGGCTTGCTGAATACGTTGTACAACGTAGGGGACACACAGGAGCCTTGAGGAACGCCACAGAGAATGGGGGAGGGGTCGGCCGATGCTGTAGGTGAGAAGACCCTCATGGATCTATTACTCAGGAATGAGTGGATCCAGGCATTGGCAGAATCAGAGAAGTGGGCCGCAGATTTAAGATGTTGGCATAGTATTTGGTGGTGACCAAATCGAATGCCGCGGAGAGGTCGAGGAGAAGGAGTAGTGCTAACTTCCTGTTGTCCTTTAGTGTCTCCATCTGAGTTTTTAGATCAATCGGGGCTGATTCAGTGCCATGTTTAGGACGGAATCCTCATTGTCTTAGCCCTAGAAGATTGTTGCATTCAAGATAGTCTTGAATCTGCAGGTAGGCTGCACGATCCAAGATCTTAAGCAGGAAGGGGACCGTAGTGATGGGTCTGAAATTAGTTGGGATGTTCGGTTCAAGGGACGGTTTTTTGAGAAGTGGGATAACCCACGCATCCTTTAAGTTATCCGGGACAATACCCGTCTTGAAGGATGCATTTATCAATGCTGTGATGAAAGGGGCTAGGTCGTGAGATGCTTCCTTGATGATAGGTGCCGGGCAAGGGTCCCCTTGGCAGTTGGATGGTTTGAGATTGTTTGATTCCTTCTACTTCAAGGGTGGTGAGTGTGGAGAAAGAAAACGGTTTATGATGGGGATTGGCTTGGTGAGAGTTAGGCGTGGGTGTGGTCCGTGGTTAATTAGGCTGTAAGGATTTTTGTTTATCTCTAATTTTGGTTTGTAGAGTAGTAATTTTTCCCAGGAGTGCTGTCTGAATGTTCGTGCAACAAGTACTAACTTTGGTACACGAGTCAGGGGGGGCTACTGGTGTCTCAAGTTGCTTAAGAATTTTGAAAAGTTCCTGGTGTTGGACTGGGCTGACACAATACGGATGTTGTAGGAATCTTTTTTGGCCTGGAGTAAGGCTGTTTTATAGTTAAGGGTGGCTAAAAGGAGGCCGTCCTTGTGGGCGTCAGAAGGGTGGCTTTTCCAACGTGACTCTGCAGTACGTTTCTCTTTGCGTAGCACTCTGGGCTGGGGAGTAAACCACGAGTTAAGGTGAGCACGTTGTTTAGGTCTCCTAACTTTGAGTGGGGCAATAATGGCTGCAAGCACTGACTGGTTATAAATGTCGGCTAAGGTGGTAGGGTCCGAACAGGTGTCAGGAGCATTATTCAGGGTAGGGAGGCTGAGCGGGAGTAGTTTTACCGTGGTTATGGTCTTCTTATTTCTTTTGAGGGTGGCAGGGGCAACGGGAGGCGTGGGTAGAGAGGCTGATTCATTACTGAAGGTGATAATATGGTGATCAGACCAGATGCAAGGGGTGTTCGAGAGTACGCAGATATTGCAATTGATGTCACTGAGCCAGTCAAGGGACCGCCCTTTGATGTGGGTGGGTTCCTGTATATGGTGTGTGAATCCTAGGTCAGTTAAGATGTTGGTGAGGTCGAGGGCCGCAGCATCATTAGGGTCTTGGTAGCCTAGGTTAAAGTCACCAAGGATGATGGTTTGAGAGTTGGATTTAGCTTTATCAAGTACTAAGGCCGAGATACATCCACAAAGGATGTGGGAGGACCCGGCAGTCTGTATATTAGGTGGATGGTGATAGTTTGATTGGCAGAAAGTTGGAGTTTGACAGAGAGTGACTCTGCGGATTCCACATTGATGCTAGGAATGGTTCTAAGTTCTAGTGAGTTTCTATAGATGAATGCAATTCCTCCACCTCTCGAGGTACGGTCACATCTGATGGAGTACTCTGTGGGGATAGCCAGTGAGAGTGCAGGGCCTGATGCAGCATGTAACCAGGTTTCAGAGATTGCGATGAGGTCAAGTTCCTGAGTCTTAATAAGATCAGCAATGTCTAGAGCATGAGCCGCTAGGGACCTTGCGTTGATCAGAGCGGCCTTGATTGAGCCGACGTTGCTAGCTGAAGCAAGGTTGGTCTGAAGGCATTGGGGCGTAGGTGAGATGGACGATTGGGGAAGTGGGCTAGGTGTCTGGGTTTTCAAATGTAGGCTTGGGTACATAGGGTGACCCTTCTTGCCCATAAGTCTAGAGCCTAGTCTTCTATTTCTTAAGGCGGTGGAGCAAGGTTGGTTAGGTGTGGGTTGTGGTAGCATGTTACCAGAGTTGGAAGGGGTAGTGGTGAACAGGTCCAAATGGGAGTCACTGGCTGGGTTTGCAAGAGTTACTTGGTTAGGCAGCGTGAGCTTGCTGGTTAAAGTACTTGTAGTTAGATCATATCTGGGCTAGTTGAGGCAAAGCACGGATAGGCTAAGTGTAATTGTAGGTGCAAGGCACATTTAAACAAGTCAATACTAACAGAGATCTGCTAAATGCATTTATAGGCGCTGGGCACATCTAGGGTAGTCAATGGACAGCACAGATAGGCAAAATGCAGTTGTAGGCGCAGAGCACCTCTAAGCTATTCAATGCTAAACACAGAGGCTATATGCAATTGTATGCGCAGGGCATATTTAAACTAGTCCATACTAATCACAGATATGCTAAATGCAGTTGCAGGCGCAAGGCACATCTAACTGGTCAATGCTGAGCACGGATAGGCAAAATGCAGTTGTATACACAAGGCATATTTAAACTGGTCAATGCTAAACACAGATATACTAAATGCAGTTGTAGGCGCAGGGCATATCTAGACTAGGCAGGACACATTTGAACTAGTCCATGCTAAACACAAATGCAAAAGGTTTAGTACAGTGACTAAAATGCAGTGGCGTAATTACTAACTCAGAGAGAGCACGGTTAGGTACAGTGTAGTAGGGTAGCACCTAGATTCGAAATTATACCTTTGGGTGAAATGCGGTGTTGCAGCAGTTGAATATGGTAGGACATTATGGTAGGCCACATTGGGTGGCTAACAGTGTAATAATACTGTCAAGGAGTGGGCACTAACTGGGCGCAATAAGGCGAGATAAAACCAGGTGCTTAGCATAGTTTGGCCTGATACAATGAGGCAATGCCAGGGTGTGGGTGGCGCAGTTAGGTTAGGGTGCTGTGGACAGTGACAGAATCAATGTAAGTACAATACAAAGTGTATTTACACATAGGCAGTAGTCAATGGAGGCACGTTCAGTTGGCTGCAGTTCTTCAAAATGCAATAAATGTCTATGTAGATCGCGCAGTAGACATAGTTTCAGATATAAGGGCGTACATAGGCAGATGCATGTGAAGTAGGCCGTGTAATGGGAAGCAAAAGCAAAGCAGCACTGTGCTCGGAGTCAAGTTGGTCACTGGAGGTGATGGTGGAAGGGGCTCTGCACGCACGTTTAGGCGATGAGGGTAGATGAATGAGGGGGGTGACGGTACTTGGGCAGGAGACATGGTCGAGCATACAGTTATTGTATAGATTAGCAGTTCTTTGTGGAGGTAGACGCGCATACGTGCAGTGCGGCAGAATTAAGCCATTATAATAGAGCAGCGGCTGGGGAGGGTGAGGGTGTACCTTATATGAGATGGGCCAGGGGGACTGGCACACAGCACTCACGGCACCAAACCGGCTCAAAACAGGTAACAGCCTTGCCTCCATGGGCCTTGGAAAGAGTGGGCCGGCCTCGCCTGGCGGCGGCCAATGACAGTAGAGATAGGCTAGTTGGCCAATCAGGTGGCTGGTTAGGTAAAGAGGGCAAAAGGCATCGGGTGGGCGGCCATCTTCAGCTGAATAGGTACCTCATGTACCTTGATGGCAGCGAGGGCTTAATTCAGCCTTGCAAACCGAAAAGGGTGAAAAAAGAAGACCGGGGTCATTTTTACTTACCCATGGGTGCAGTACTGCAGCTGAGGATTCAGCCTGCGGTAGAAAAGCACAATGGTAAGAACATTAAACCACTGCCACTAGCCATTTAAAGTAGTGAGGGTAACATATAAACAAGGTTATATGAGAATGTAGGATAAGGGACTACTAGGTAACACCTCCCCACCCCCCAGCACTCCACATAAGATGGCTGTTGTGTGGTGGGCCTACAAAGAGAAAAGCTAAGTAAAGTCAATTTCACTTTACTATTCTTTGAAACAGTAGTTAACACAAGAAAAGGTATCTAAACCTTATGAGAAATATAAAGGATTTCTGTGTCGCCATACAAAAAGCAGATAGTTTGTCAGACTCCAAAAACAGGTAAAAGCACTTGAGAGAGTGAGAAAAAGGCTTTGCTCACTCCAGGGTTAAAATGAAAAGTCCCGAAGTCCAGCAAAAGAGCCTGGGGTCTCTAAGGTGGGAAGAATTGAGCACTAAAATGAAATTCTGCCCAACAGCTGCCTCACTTGTCCTTCGCCTTACTGAAAGAACTATTGGATTACCTGTAATTTCCCTTCCTTCGTTGCCCCTCTCCTCCCCTGCTTCCTTCACCCTGGAGCCTGTAGGCGTCTCCCACGCCTATTCATTCTGGCATGCTCGGTCCTATTGCTGTCCTCCGTTATCGTTCTTACACACCCCGTCTCTAACCGTTCCTGGGTTCTTCTGCTGCAATCGCCTTATATGCCTCCTTGGAGGCCCTCACTTGCTTGTGCATATTGGCGTGCACTAACTACTCACTTGCCTCCACATGATTCCACCCATCAGATTGTCTGCTCTGCATTACCACGGCCTGCCTACATGTACTCCTACTAAGCAGCTCTGCCTTTCTAGCCTTTACATCCTACTTGGCCTGTCGGAATTCTGCTGCCCTTGCCTAATTTTCCTGTATTTGTGTACTCAAATCTGGCTCTTTACTACAAAGTTACTTGACTCTGGGTAAGGCTCTTGTAACCAGGACTCATGTCTGGTAGAGAGTCTCCCAGGACCCCCCTTGTTATCTGCATATTTCAAGTAACTTTGGGTCTCACCCTAAATTACTAGGCGAATCCAGACGTGGACCCCTTGCTCACTATTCTTGGAGAGGCACAGCTACACCCTACTGATGAGGTTTAACCAGACCGAAACACGTGTCTGGGGTTGCTGTTGGTACTCTTGTTCAGAGGAGAATTGCTTAGCATTTCGGTGCTGGACTGCCCTGGGGCAGGACAAAGACTGATATGTTTGGGATATTTTTTCTCTGTGAAAGATAGTGAGCTAAAGACTCTGGGTAAGGCTCTTGTAACCAGGACTCATGTCTGGTAGAGAGTCCCCCAGGTCCCCCCTTGTTATCTGCTCATTACAATACCCCACATACAACCATCGCAACATGTAGTTGTTCAGACGTGACCATGAGTACACTTTAAAATATGCTAACCACAAGGGCGGTTGAGAGTGTTCCATCTTACAGAAACCGGAGAGGGCGGGATGGTCCTTTTTGTTCAGGGAACTGACTTCACATCTATTCATTCACTAATGGTTGCTCTCTGTTCCCTTTCTGATAAAAGGGACAGTGTTCTGTGGTTGAATGGGTGTGGCAGATGTGTAGTGGGGTTTGGTGCAGAACTGCGGGGGCTGCTGCAAATTATGTAGATGGGCCCAGGTGATAACCTAGGAAAGGGAGCAAATGGGTGTTGATGGATGTTGCATGCCGTTTCTGCTATGTGATAGGGGAGTGTAATCGTTTAAACGTTTGATTTTGGGGTGGTGGAGGGATGGGTGTAATACTTGGAGGCCACACGCAAGAGGTTCCAGTGTTCATGAGTTTGAAGCTTGGTTCGGATGACAGTTTAAGATTGGGAAAAATCAAGGTTGAGATAGGCGTTTCGGTGAAAGAGAGGGTAATGGGTAGATCTGTTGAGCACAGACTGTAGTGCAAGCATTGTTAATATTTGGAAATGGCACTTGATGTTTGAAGGGGTAAGAGCGGGTCTACAGATAAGTGGTGTATATGCCACTTCTACTCTCTCAAAAAAATAGGGAAATATTCACAAAAAAGGTACAAATGCTCCCCCCAAAAAAATGGGAAACAGTCACCTCAGATCTTGTCCTCCCGGCTTTTACCCACACATCTTCAATATTTGTACTCTTCTACAAGGTTCCATGTGATGTAGCCTGGCAAAGGTCGCAAGGTAGGTGACTTTTATTTTCCTGCATCCTAAAAGCACCCCGTCCCCCTCTCACACATATTCTAGGACTAGTATATTTTTTTATTATAAACTACAGTCCTAGAATATTTGGGGAAAGTGCTTTATTTTTGAGTGCAAGTTTGGGCGAATGGCTCCCCCCTGGTGGCCATTTCTCAGGCGACTTTATCACTGGATTCCTTTATATAATACTTCGATTGCAAATGGAACTCAGTTTTGGACTCCCTTTAAAAAAAAAAAAGTTTAAAAAAGTTAAATACTCCCACTTCAACATTGTATCGAACACTGGGTAAGAATCATAATCTAGTTTTATTTTGCTAAACTAATTTACGAGAACATAAATTATGAATTTGAAGAGATCTCACTGCGTAGTGAGCCATGCAGACTGACCAGAGGATCTAGAGTGGTGCCTTTTTTTTTTTGGTCTTCTCTTTTGTAGACCATCCCTCTCTCACATTGAAAAACATATGAGACACCTACCTACACAGTAATCCCTGGAAATTTGGATGGGAAATCCCTGGTCATTACAAATGTATTTCTGAGGCTTGTGGCTGTTTAGAGTCACCTGTTTTGCTCAGGCGCCATCTCGTAGTTGGTCAGGAGTAGAACGGAAAAAGGCACTGACCTTGGTGTCCTGTCACAAATATTCCCTTCCCTACGTGTACAGGTACCCAAGATTTTTATTGTTTTTTTTTTTCTGCCATCGGTTGGTCGAATGTGAATCTGCGCGGAAAGACTTGCACTTGTGTTGACACTCTTCTTAACACAGATATTCTCAAAACCACACACAGACACGGGCTGTCAAAGACTTCATCCCAGTGACATTTGCTTCCAGATATACAGTAAGGAGAGTGAGGGGACATTGGGTCTTTAATGTTGCTGGGCTATTGAGAATGCTGTTCGACCACCCATGCCTATGCTGACTGCTTGCCCCTGTTCCACTTTTGCACATGGGGAATGCTTGCACACAATGTTCCCCTGGAAGGACACATACTGTGTGCAACCATTGCCTTCCATGTGTCTTCTTGGGGGACACTTGCTCGGCTGTAAGGACTTTAAAGTAAAAACATTAAAAGAGCGTCGAGGGAAGTGCTGGCCGGCTTGCATATTTCTGGCAGAGCATAATAATGCCTCCGCCTCCGAAGACTGTTAGGGAGAATTCTCATTCTGTGGCTAATTTCCCACACCTAGTGAGTCCCCCAGCAGCTTTGCTGGATTTCTGGAGTTTATTTTTCCCTCTTGGTAAGAGTGTGAGCCTTTTTCCCACTCATACATGTGTTTTGCCATGTGTATTTCTACTGTTTGTGTGATCTTGGGCTCTGGAGTACACCGCTCCATGAGCCCCACTTTTTATGTTACACAGCACCTTCAGTGCAGTGACACAGGGTTGTCTTTTAGACTTCCCACTGACTCCATTTTTCTGGGGTTGACTAATGTCCCCCAGAAACATGTAAAGTTGCCATTAACTTTATATAGTCACTTTAAAACTACAGACCCAGTACACCCCATCTTACATGGAGTATTAGAAAGGGTTAATTCCTACCCCTTTTTGTCTGTGCCTCTCTGAGCTTTTGCTGTTTTTAACATTTAGACTTGGCTGGTGGCAATGGTATCTACCCTAACTTTTCTACTGCGTTTATACTATATAAACGTGGTATTGCTCCAGGCTATTGTGGTAGCCTCGAACTTAAATTCGCTTGCCCAAATACTTTTTATTTCGGGTTTAGTCGTAATTTCTTTTTGTGAAAGTCCTTCTTGTGTCTTTGCGCGGCAAACCTGGTTTGCCTTCTTTGTTCACCGTCTTTTGGCGGGCTTCTACAGAGAAGCCCTCCTCTTGGCGCATGGGTGTCTAGGTGGGCTGAATGTGAGGGAGGGGTGTAGTCACCCCATGCACAGGGTCTCCATGGAGACCAAAGTCGCATTTTGTGTTGACTGGCTGAGGTGGTTGTCCAGGCCGGACAAACCCCCTGCTGCTTGATTGACTGCCAGGCTGTGTGAATGGGGGATTTTGGCATAAAAGGCAGGACTCTTGGGCTGGAAGTCGGAGTCGCCACTGGAACTGCAAGGAACCGAAGAGAAGGGGAGAAGAAGATGGCTGCTGCACCCCCGAGTCCCGGTGAATCCCTGCTGCAGTCCAGAGCTATCTACCCTTCAACGACCAGAGAAGATCCAGTCCGGAGTCTTCTTCCCTTGAGCCTGGTGGGGTCAACAAGCTCATCTTCCACAGCCAGAGGACCCTCTTCGTGGTCGAAATCGCTGCACACTGCTGTAGCGGTCCGGATAGCCATCTGAAGAGCCTCTCCTGTTTTAAAGGAGCGCACCTTTTATTCACTGTCGCTGCTACTGGCCTCATCCCTGGGTAGTGCACATCACTCCAGACGTCGTCTTTCTTGTCCCCCCGACTGAAGCTCCAGGAACCGTGAGTCTGCAGGAAACTAACAGGAACAACTGCCGTGGCACCAGCTTCTTCAAAGAATAAGGTACTGTGTCCGACTTCGAGGAACTAGGGTGAACCCCTTTTCTCCTCACAAAAGGCTTGCTCTTCCTTCTCTCTCATATCTTTTGCCGCCTTTTGACAATATCCAAGTACTCCTGGCAACCTTGAATTGTGAACTGTCTGACTCGACAACAGGAACCCTGTTCCACTTGACACTGGGGCAGGCCTATTGACTTTTATCTTGTTAGAAAGTGTTCTCTGATTCGGTCTGCCTTGACAAAAGTATTGCCTATGATTTTTATCCCCAACTCTCTTGCGTTAACTCGGGTGCGAAGTGTGTTTTAACTTCGGTAACATTTCTTCCCGCGGGTACGCATATCTTTAGTAAGGCCGAACTGTCATTACTGTCAAAAAGTGATCGCACATGTATTCCTGGTAATGTCTTTGTTTCATAACACCGGTCTGTCAAATCCTAAGGTACTTACCATGAGTTGTTCTGCACAAGGGGAATTGGTTGTGTGTAGTGTATTTGAAGTGTGGTTTTATTTTCCTAGAAGTGAAGTGTTTTGTGAACAGATGGTTTAAAAATAAATGTACTTATATTTTTTAACCAGAAGCCTTGAGTCAGTGTTTGCTTGAGTCAGAGTAATTGTAGTCCTTTGTGTAATCTCTACTACTGCTCATTTGCTCTTGAGAGAAGTCTGGCTGCTCTGCTACTGCTACCACTTTAACAGTGTAGTACAGGCTTGTACCAAAGGTGAACTTGTATTACCACTTGTAGTCTTAATTGTGTGTAGTGGTCCCTAAGGGCACTGCACAGGATTCTGCCTAACAGACCACTCGAGATATTGGAACTGGGAAAGAGGGATGCTGCTGTCTCAGGTCAGCCTCCGAAAGAGATAGAAGCTGAAGCCCTTGCAGTTGGTCCCGCAGCACCAAACAGGGTGATACCGAAAGAGACATAGACTGATGACCATTTGGCTGCAAAACAAATCAAAGCCTCCAAGCTGAGGCCCAAAGACCAGGCCATTCCATGTTGCCCCGAAGAAACTGGGTCCATGCTGAATGCTTCAGACGAAGTTCGGAACAAGCCTCAAGAGTAGGCTCTGGGTTAAAATGTCATACAGGCCCAGGACTCTGCAGGAACACTCGGCACACTCCAGTGCAGCACATAGTCCTCTCCTCTTATGTATCCCTTGGGAGGAATGTGCAAAGGCATCTCTTCCATGAATTCAAGGCCTTTTTAGATGACCCATGAATTCAAGGCCTTTAGATGACAAAACCATGTCAGACATCCAAATGACCTTCCTCTGCACCAGAAGAGCGTTCACAGGCCACTTATACTAAGGTGGGCCTGTCCTCTGCCTCAACACTCCAATTGAAGGGTCGGGAATTAGCATGCCAAGGAGAGGAAGCCCCCAATAATCAGATGGGGATTCCTGGACCCTCCAGCAAGTCAATCTGAGACGAGAAGTACTTCCACACTACCATGTTAAAGATGGCAGGATTTTGGTAAGAAAGGGAGAAAACATCAAAGATGCACAGTCGGCCCTTAACCAAGTCACAGCCAACACCATCTAATAAGCAAAAGGTAGATTCTATTCACCCTGATGACCTCTAGGATCAATGGAAAAATGGCAAAGAGGAAGACCAAGCAGAGGCTACACCCCCCTGCTGCAGACGGCCTATAAGATCTAGATGAATATTGCATGATTCCACCAGTAGGCACAGAAGCATCACTGTTTCTACTGAGGACCACTTTGTATGCCCATCGCTGCTAAAGAGCAGCTTCAAGGTTTGAAAGGAAGACTTAAGAGACTGATGAGGACATAGAATTTATAGGAAACGCATTAGAGGAACACAACAGCGTCGCATTGCGTCCCTTGAATATGATGCATTTTATTTGTATCGCGCCCATACACAAGTGTTCCATAGTGCGATGAGGCAAAGGAGGGGAAACAAAGGAGGAGAAAACCACAATCTTACTAGACCCAGTGAAATTGATGGTGTGCAAGTGCAGGGGAAGGGGAAGGGGGAAAAGTGCAAGGGGCAGAGAGGAGGGGAGTGGATAGAACAGGTAGTGCGACCAGAAGGTGGTGTGTGCGAGAATAAGGTGTAAACAACGGGTGTCTGAAAGTGCTGGAAGGGGACTGTAGAGTTGCTGATACAGACCCAAGTGCAGGGGTTGCCAGGAGGCAGTGTGGGGGTGTGGCTGGGAGGGCAGGGATCTGGGCCGAAATTGGAGGGTAGCCAGGTGCCAAAGCAGACAAATTAGCAGGGGAGAGGAAAAGCGAAGGCAGAAGCAAAGAGGAAGGTCTTGAGGTGCTTCAGGAACCGAAGATGGTTTTCCAGTTTCAGAGAGGCAGGGAGGCTGTTCCAGAGGGAGGCCCCAGCCGAGGAAAAGGATTTACCACCAACTCGTTGCTTAGAAAAGCGACTGACCCTGACGGAGTTGGAGGTGAAAGAGCTCGAGTAGGAATGTATTTACAGAAGGAGAGTTGAAGGCATTGTGGACCCAGGCCCCAGAAAGCCTTGTGGACAATGCAAAATTTCGGAAAAAGAATGGACTCAGATCTGAGGATTGTTCCGGCAGTCATCATGGAATGCCCGCTTCCAGTTGGTCCAGTTTAATATTTTACACAGGACATATGTGACCCCAGTGGGGCTTCGGGCAATGAACGGGTAGCAATCGGATGAATGCCCCAGGTGTGGCACAGGCGGGGTTCTTGCATATGCTATGGTAATGCAATATAATTGTGGAGTACTGGGGCGAGTTCATGAAGGGGGTGAATGGGCTGTTGGGGACCAGATGGGGACGGAGTCCGGAAATTTGTCTATGGGGTAAACTCCCAGGGGGGAAAAGGCATAAAATACGGAACATGATGGGCCGATTCGAAACGCTGAATGGCTATAGCTTGGAAGAGTCCACAAGGCCCGGCAATAAATATGTGGCGGGTGGATGTCCGGAGATGGGGCATGGCAGAACTAACGATTATTCAGAAGGCAGTAACTGAAATGGAAGGGGAGGGTCTGTCGATACATTGGACGCAATTGCTGAATGACTTGTCAAAGGACAATGATCTAAGGCCGCCGTGAAAAGTGACTGAGGAGAGGGGAGGAATGGGGGGGGGGAATAAGGGTGAAGGGGGAGAACGTGGATTAAGGGAGTGGAGCCGTCCGAGTTGTAGAACCAGCTCCATGCATGGTGGACTGCACGTGGTGATTTATGGAAGGCATGGTGGCCTGAAGGACATGACCTGGACTCTGGGAGGGGGGGGTGGGGGTGGATGAGTGACGGGGAAGGGTAACTTCTGCGGTTATAAAAAGCTAATAGAAAGTTTTAATGGGGGAATTGGGGGGCTACGTGGGTGGTAAGGGTGGAGGGAAACTTTGGGATCGTTACTTCTTTCTAGTTACTATAAAGGATGATGAAGAGTGTTTTAAAAAAAAAAAAGATGTACTCGGTCAAACCCCTGGGGCGGACAGCAGCGCAGTTGTTCTGGCTGTTCCTGCTGGGCCTGCTAGTTTGCTAGCTCGCTAGAATGCTGGTTACTATACAGCCAACCATTAGGACAATTAGTTTTCTTTATGGTTTCCCCACTGGCGGAACGATTCCGCAGCCCTATAGGGTGAAAACTGGTTGGTAACTGTCAGTCAAAGGTGACATCCGTTTGGGAAGGAAAATACTCTAGACTCCCCAGTGACAGCTTTGATAGTTATTTTACTTCCCGACTTAAGCATTCAACTAAAGAGGAAAGTAAGGTGCTGGTAAGATGGTTGGATATTGACCTGGATCACACCGCTGCCCCCTGTTTGGCATTTGACACATTCACGGCCCTGTAAGGTTGACTTCAATTTTGTCCAATAACATTTGGGAACTTGAGCCATCGACCAGAGTGGTTGGGGACGGTGAAACAGACTCTAGCTGACCCCTAAGCTGTCATGTCGTACTCCGTCCCTATTCTGGTTGGTTTAATTTGACAGCCTCCACATTATTGCCAGCATCTGCATTATTAGACGCACAGGCATCGCATAGGCATCAGTATACCTGTATTTGCCCATTGTATTTGTACTGTCACACTGTTAGAAGTAGGAGGCCTCCCGGAGTCTCTGAGGATTGCAAAGACACTTAGGACTTTGCACACACTCCTTCTTTGTAATATTCATTGCGTTTTTGTACTTTGTTGCTATTCGCACTTTGCAATGTGCACCTTGTATTGCATGGCGTTGCACACATTTGTACATAACCTAATCAATTTTCTTAATTCAAGGTTTTTAAGTGGAAATACTAATTGCTGGTGTTAACAGGGTTTTTGAAAAGTCAACTAAAACGGATTAACTTAAGCACACTGGTTGCAAGTTACAACAGTAACCCTCCTTCTCTTCAGCAATAACAGCTGAAATTGTGAAAAACGCTTGCATCCGTGTGGCCTACCGCGTGTTAAGAGAATAAAATTCCTCCCAAACTCATACTATACCATAAAGATCTGTTCGCTCCATTTCTAGCGAGATTCGTAAGCGCAACATTTAAAGAAGGAAGGAATCCTAAATTCATCAAGACCGTATCGGTTACACCATTGCCAAAAAAAAGCTGGTCCCCAAGGACCCTAGTAATCTCAGGCTCATCACCAATTGTAACTATCTCCTTAAAATACTCGATACATCTGCATACCTGCAATTCCAGTCTTCTGTTGAAGCAAAGAACATCCTTCACGATAGACAATCTGGCTTTCGCCGCAGTCACAGTACAGAGACCGCACTGGTGGATCTGCAATCTCGCATGCTGAAAACCATTGAGGCGGGTCAAGTGGTGGTGTTGGTCCTACTTGACTTATCGGCCGCTTTTGAATTGGTGGATCACAACCTCCTATGCCAGCTTGGGCATTGCTCAGATGAGGCAGTGAAATGGTTCCATGCCTTTATCTGCTCGGTATTCCAGGATTCAGTGGGGGTCAGCATGTACATCTACAACCCAAAACATTGCGCTGTTCCGTAAGTGGCAAGGCTGTCGCCAATCCTATTAAACCTATACATTCGTCCCCCATGCTCTCTTTTAGAGGACCTGGTTATTTTCTTTACAAACTACGCAGACGATACCCAGCTGGTCATACCAATTACTGGTGACTATGACGCAGACTCTTCAACCCTCACCAATATCTACAACCAAATCGAAACCTGGATTTTGACTAACTAGATATGTCTAAATGGTTGTAAAACAGATCTACTGATCTTCGGAACAAATCTTGCCCGAGCCAAATTGAGCCACTGGACCCTCTGGATTCAGTTGGAGGCTTCTCTGAATTCAGACGCCTATGTTAACCAAGTAAAAGTTGTAATTACTATCTTTATCTGATTAAGAACATGCACCCCTACATCTCTGAAAATAATTGTGCCATTGTTGCTCCAGCTACCATTCTACCAGACTCGATTATTGCAACTCTCTCCTCCTCGGGGCCTCAGCTTTAAACAGAGAAAATGTCAAGTGCCGCAAAACAACACTGTAGGGGTGGTCAAGAAGATGGCAAAAAGGAAAACCTCTCTACCACCAAAGAAAGCTACATTGGCTACCGATCAAGGAGCGTTCCCATTTTGAAATGGGAACAGATGCATATATGGATCTGCTCCAGCCTACCTGAAATCCCTAATAACTCGCGACCACCCATCTACATCTCTGATCATCTAACACAACTCAGATCATTGGCCTGAGTTACAGGCGAGCAAGTGGCATGGGAAGATCCTTCCCAGTCAAAGCGGCCAGCTTCTGGAACACCCTGCCCATTGCTGTGAGAGGAGAATCCGAGTTAGGAGCGTTTAGGAAAGCCCTGATCACGTTGCTCTTCAAATAAATCCTCCGCCTCCCTGCAAAAAATCTCCTCGTCCTGTCTTTTCTGTTCGTTCATCTGGTGTTTGTGTTAGCGCCCCGATGCCCATGGGCTACCGGCGATCTATGAATAAATACGTTGCATTGGCTAACTTGTCTTAGTCTGGTCTTAATCTTTTTTTTATTGTGTTTACTGTTCTTTTACAAATCTTATGTATACTATAGGGTGTTTTTACATATCAAATGCTGTTATAGGGTTCATGCCCCAGCAAAATGGTTAAGATAGGCAGGCAAAAAATATATACCAGTCCCGGAGAAACCTAAAGCTAATTCACAGCTATCGTTAGACCTCTATTTAAAGGACGTGGCTGTTAAAATTGTAAAACGTGTAATGGTAACGGAAAGGACCATCAAGGGAAGCTGCTTCGGCTTGAAGGGAATAGCGGACATGTTACCAGTGGTCCAGGGGGTACAGATGGTCCTGACCTTATTCCCCTTAGCAGGTTAGATGGGTGCAAGGGGGGAGGTGCAGGGACAGCACGAGGAACAATATGAGGACCCCCAAGGTCCCCAGGAACAGGGATACCAGGCTCCCTTAAATGGCTTGGTCCCCTATGAGGAGGATAAGATCTGGCTTCAGGCGTTACTAAGTTGAATCCCATCCACCAGCTTCTCCTTAGGTTGCAGACACACCCGCAAGAGAGTGGGATGAGCCGAGGAGGCAATGAGGGCTGGGACAAGTCTCAAAACCATCCATGAGTTCTTACAATCATCATTTAAGCAAGGGGATCATGAACACATTAGCAATTCTGGATGACTCCATTAGAGAAAGACACGAGGAATCCCCCAGTTAGGAATATTATGGCTAACAGAAAGGCGGGACCAGTGACAGTGGAGGGTAGTATGAGAGCAGGGCAGTTGGAGGGTGCTGGTTTGGTGGCTAGCATACCCAAACATGCAAGTGTGGAGGTTAAAAATTTCCCAAATTCAAATCCACGGATTGGATCTGTGACCAACCATTTTACTAAGAAGGATTTTAAATCGTTGGGACATTCTTTCCATTATTGAGGCTATGAACAGACTGGTCGGTCCACGCGCTCCTTTTTGAGCTTCATGGTCTTGGACGGTGGGAGGGTTTGGAGGGGACATTGACAATGTGGAAGTGGAGGAACATTTGGCACAGCAAAGGGATCTGTCTTGTGCTGCTCGATTTCTTTCCTGGAACATTGCTGGGGCCAAGGGGAAATTGGCTAATCCAGATATATAGAACTTCCTATAAACCTATAAGGTAATCCTTTTACAGAAAACATAGGCCGTAGAGATCCCTCTGCTAGACTGGTTTGTATCCTACGAGGTAGCAGCAATCAAAACATGTAGGCGTAGATGTTTTGGTGGGTTTGCAATCCTGATAAAGGCTTCCCATGATTGCAAGGTGAAGGTCATTGGGGGAGACATGGACTATTTGCAAATGTTTTCTTTTTGTAATGGTGTTTGCGGGGGGCAGGGGGGGTCAGCAGCAATTCTCAATTATTACAACGGCCCGCATAAGGCTGTGGTAAACTGGCTGTCGAATCTCCAACTATTTTAGGAACAACTGGTGCTGAGGACACTCCTTTTGTTTGGGGGAGATTTCAATCTCTGGGTGCGGGCCCATTGAATGATCTCTTCGACCCCCCCCCCCCCCCCGTCCCCCTCTTAAAGATGTAATTAAAATCCCCAAACCTCAGATGCAGGATATCTGGGTCTGTGCAAAAGGGCTCCAATTTTATGCCTGGTTTATCGAGTTGGGTATGCGTGCAGTAAATGAACGTGTCCAATAATGTCGTCCCTGGTCTTCCAACCTTTTGAAACAATCGGGGATCCTCCACTATTTACTATTTCTGCCTCTAGTGATCACCACCACATTAGCCTTAAACTATTGGGGATTGTGAGTAAGGAAAGGGAAGCCGCTACCATCGTCCCTCATCGAGATGAGGCTGATGCGATGTCCAACAGGAGAATCAGCTGGGCCAGAATTCAGAACTCTTATATGCATTATAAAATACTGGGCGAGCAATGGCAAGATATCCTCTCGATACAGATAATCCTGGTAATTTTAGATATAACATCCAATTTTGTGGAACTGATGCGGGTGGGGGGGTATTCTCCGAAGGCTTTGTTCGGAAAAGTGAGAGGAAGATGTAATAAGAAGGGCTGGTTTAATGGCACCTGTGTCTCTGCAAAAAACATGCTCTTGGCAGCATTAAAATCCCCAGCCCTTTCGGAATCATCCAGGCAAGTGCAAGTTATCGAGTAGTTTTCGAAAACAGGAAAATTAAGCTGGTTGAGAATGCATGGGTGGATCTACTGGAGGATGTAGCTAATCGGGATTCAAAACAGTTATGGGAATATGTGAATAGAGGGCCGGTCTATAAGATTGCAAATAGAATTAAGGGAACCCATGTGGATGCACATGCCTGAGTGGAGCATTTCTCCATTCTATTTCACAATATGAATTCCCCTTTGCTGTGTTCGAATCTTAGTTCCTCATTACAGTGGACGCTTGTTCTATCGTCCGCAATTGCCAAGCAGGCACGTTATCATGCTTCAGGCCCGGATGCCATCCCAGCGGACTCTTTTCATGAACAGGTTGACATTTAAGCGCCATTCTTAACTGCAGTATTTAATGTCTTGCTGGAGACCGGCCAACATCCACCTTCCTGGAAGTCTGCCATCGTCTTTCCCATTTTAAAATAAGGGGACCCTGCCAGTCCACTTGCGTATAGACCCATCTCCCTGCTTGACACTGCCTTCAACATTTTTGGAAGAGACTTCTTGGAGAATATTGAAACCTGGCTTACAGAATATTCCATTCTTTCCGACATAGAGCTTGGTTTTAGACCAGTGGCAGGCACTGAATTTATTCCTATGGGTGACAAATTCTGTTTTTTTTGCA
Source organism: Ambystoma mexicanum (assembly GCF_040938575.1). NCBI lineage: Eukaryota > Metazoa > Chordata > Amphibia > Caudata > Ambystomatidae > Ambystoma > Ambystoma mexicanum. The sequence goes on along the minus strand of NC_090935.1, from coordinate 1,192,875,292 downwards.
GAGGTGAGGCCATGTACCTTGACCCTGAAGTAACCAATGGATATTCTCACTGTGTTGCAGGAAATACACAATGGTATTGTGCGTGTGTCCGAAGTGGGCCTGTGGGGCAATTTATGGCATGTTTTGATGTTGGCCTGGGGGTCCGCCAGGGCTGTGTCCTGGCCCCTGGCCTTTTACTCTGTACATTAATGGCCTTTATGAAGCTCTTGAGGAATCCCAGGCTTGTTTTCCTGAGGGAAGAGGGTAGGGATTTTCCAACTTAAGCCTAGCCAACTACACAGCTTTGATTGCCAGATCACCAATGGCTCTTCAGCAATTGATTTAGGTAATCTATTTTCATGAACAATTTAGATGTGAAGATCAGTACCTTGAAGTCCTCTGTAATGGTGTGTGTTAGGGGAAAGAGGTTTGTGAAAATGAACCCTAGCGTTTGGAATGGAGCTGTCATCAAGAGGATCAAGTATTTTGATTATTTAGGCGTCTGCTTCTCAGCAGTAGTAACGGGTCAAGTGCATCTCAGTAAGCAACAACTGAAGATGACCGAATATTGATATTGATATTTTATTTCTATCGCGCTCATACACAATGTTTCAGAGGGCGATAAGGCAAGGGGAGAACAAAAACCACGATCTTACTAGGCCCAGTGACATTGGGAACGTTTAAGTGCATGGGAGAGGGAGAGGTTGAAGCGGAGCAAGGAGAAAAACAGATAAATAATCATAAATTAATAAATAATAAAGGCAACAAATGATGGCAGTGCAGCCAGCAAGTGGCAAGTGCTGGGTTTAAGTCGGCAGGCTGGGTAGGTCTGTTAAGTGTAGGAAGAAAAGAGGGGGGACTGTATGGGTACAGATACAGACCCCAGTGCAAGGAGTGGCCTGGAGGCAGTGCATGAGGGTGGCAGGTTGAGAAGGTACCTGGGCCCGGAGGACAGAGTGGCCAGGTGCACAGTGCTGAGGGAGAACAGAATCCGCAGAGGAGGCGGGGGGCGAAGGCAGAAGCAAAGAGGAAGGACTTGAGGTGCTTCCAGAACCAGAGATGGTTCTCCTCAAGTTTTAGAGTGGCAGGGAGGATGTTCCAGAGGGAGGCCCCAGCCGAAGACAGAGATCCACCCCAGCTCGTTTTTTTGAGAAACTACTGACCCTGAGGGAGTTGGCGGTAGTGGAGAGCTCGAGATGGGAGGTATATGTTGGACCCAGGCCCCAGAATGCCTGTGGACAATGCAGAGGGTCTTGAATTTAATCCTTGCAGCCACTGGGAGCCAATGGAGAGATTTCAGAGCTGGAGAGATACAATCCCTGGGCTTGAGGCCACGGAAAAGTCTTGCAGTCCTGTTCTGGATAGGTTGCAAAGGGCAGAGAGTAGAGGCAGGCAGATTAAGAAAGAGGCTGTTGCAATAGTCCAACCTAGAGCGAACTAGAGCTTGGGAGACAGTGAGCTTCTGGAAGGAGGAGAGGAAAGGCAGAGTACCTCCTGAGGCGATGCATAAGAAGTTTGACTTTTTTGAGACATCAGCGATGTGGGCGGAGAAGGAAAGTGTGGGATCAAAGGCGACACGCCGACACAGAGGTTCTTGGCCTCGCATGTGGGGATAGGAGGAGAGCCGAGGGAGGACGGCCAGAGCGTGGGGGGAAAGGACTGTGATGGTGTGCCGATGAGGAGAATCTCTGCCTTGCTGGCATTCAGCCAAAGATAGTTGGCAGCGCACCAATCTTGAATGGCAGCTAGGCAATCTGAGATCAGAGAGCTAGAGGAGGTAGCAGAGGGCAGCCTGAAAATGAGTTGTGCGCGTAGCAATGGAAGTTTGAGCAGAAAGTGGCAATACAGCAGGTGAGAGTTGCCAGGTATTGGTTGAAAAGCCAGGGCGAGAGGTTAGACCCCTGGGGAACCCCACAGGGGGAGAGGAAGATAAATGATAGGAAGGACCCAAGTTGGACCTGGGAGGGTCGATCAGAGAGGTCAGCCAGGCCAGAGCCTGATCCTTGATACCCAGGCTATTACGGAGACGGTTGAGCAGGATGGAATGGTTGACTGTGTCGAAGGCAGAGGTGAGATGGAGTAGGATGAGGATAGAGGGAATGCTAGAGTCAAGGTTGGAAGTGGCCTGGAGGCCAGGAGAGCGGTTTCCGTGCTTCTGCCAGCTCTGAACCCAGATTGATGGTCATGGAGACGGCCAACAGAATCAGAGAATTTCTGTCTTGTGCATATGTGGATATTTGTAGTGTAATGAATGTGTACTCTAACTGTTTGATGGATGTACTCCTCTGTATAAACATATTGAACTGAACTGAAACCCCTTGCACCACCCCTCTAAATCAAGTCTCTGTAAGTGAGTTAATGTAAGAATGAATATAACAAAATCCAAACCCACCTCTTCGGACCAGTTCTATATTCAGGGTAAACCTACTTCTGCTTCACTAGTCGTGACAACTGCAAGAAAGAGGGCTGCTCCCCTCCTCCCTTCTCGATTTATGAACATTCACCAGAACATGAAGGCATAAAAATCCATGCAGTGAGGAGAAAGACTGCAACGGCGCCTTCGATAGCATGCCGTGGCCATACCACAACCTGCAATCGGACAACCTCCATGCCCTCTGTAAGGCTCTCCCGGCACCATGCAAGCACTGAGGGCCAGCAATCCCCAAATAGTGCCATCAAAAACGCTTTAGATGCTCTAGAGGCAGCTCGACCCCAGATAGCAGGAGCAGCAGTGTCAAGAGACCTGCTTGCCTCCAAGGGACAGGGTTCAGACCCGAGGTACAAGTCACTCTTATCAATAAACCCTTAGAGGAGGCTCTTCGATTTGGCCAAACAATTTGCCAAATACTTGAAAAGGCAAAAAAAAAGGCATGAGACCCTTAAAACCCTTGGCCACATCATGGGTTAAACCATCCAATATTGTGGATCTTCCTCAGCCAAATGCACTTTTTGGGCCCTATGCCTCAGCCACACCCACTGACAGTATCCCCAGACAACCCAAGGAGGATGGGGTAAGGCATGTTGGCAGGTCAAACCAAGATATATATATGGAATCTGCTTAGATCACATGCTGTGCATAGGCTGACATCTAGTGGAAGCTGCGGAGTATTAGTTTGTTTTTCGAAACTCGAAAATGGGCGTCGACACAGGGCGTGCCAGTAATACTATCCCTAGTGTGACGTCCACTGTACCCAAGATCCCTCGCGCATCTAGGATCCTCAGATTGTTTTTTCTGCCATACTGGTCGGAAGCATATTGCGGAGTCCCCTGGCCTTAGCCATACTTTTGCTAAAATATTAATTTATTTACATCCTTCCCCATCCCAACGTCGAACTTCGACACTCGACGCCGGCTGGAGAAGAAATCGACCATCGGCTGCTGCACGACAGATTTGGGCCTCGGAAGGCCTCTGGCCTCGGCCCGGGCCTTGGAAGGCCTCTGGCGTCGGCCCGGGCCTTGGAAGGCCTCTGGCCTCGCCCTGCAAGTAGGGAGAGTGGGGGGTTGGACATACACTACACTCTTGGTATATAGGTACACCTTATACATTTCCTACACTTACCAGCCTGCTGCCTCAAGGTGCGTATGGAGGGTACCCCTTTTCAATTCTGCCCCAAGTGCAATCGCAAATACCCTTGGGTCGACAGGCACGCCACGTGCAATCTCTGCTTGCCGAGGGACCACTCCGAAGCGAACTGCAGAGCGTGTAGTAGGTTTAAACCTAAGACACTTAAGGACCGTTCGACGAAGCGTTGGGCCCACCACGCAGGCAGGCGGCCATGGCAGCGGAGGGCGCCTTCAGCAACGGCAGCGACGCCGTACTTTCGGACGGCGAGGGCATTACGGCATCGAAAGACAGCCGAGCGCAGCTCCCCGACCTCAGAAGGTCGTCCGGCAGGGCGGCTATGGGGAAGACCCCCGGTGACACAAGCGCTTCACACACCACACACACTAAACACACGAAGTCCAACCTTGACTCGACGACGTCGAGCTCTCGGAAAGAGGCACAAACATAACGGTCCGATTCAGTGTCCTCTGGGCGTTCTCGATCGAGATCGCCGCATGACTTCAGGCAATCATCCACTCTTGCCAAGAGTGCCTCACTCCCTAGGCTAACAGAAGTTCAATCATCGGACGATGAAGACGACTTCCACCCCCAGGCTGCGCTCCAGGAGTCGGTGCCTGCAGACAAGATCAGCGAGGCCCCACGCTCGAAGGACAGGGACTCTACCCCCGATCCTCGACGCCAGGCCTCCAGAGCCACAAAAGGACAGGGAAAACATTTTTCCACTCACGGGGAGGGGGGAAAACAGCACAAGAAGCAGCCTTTGCACTCTTCCACACCTGTGAAACACATCACTCCCCCTAAACAGACCGACAAGACCAGGTCTGCTGATATGTCTAAAACCAGCAAATCTACTCAAGATAAATCCCCGAGACTTGCTGAGAGTCATTCCCAGTTCCAAAAAATGTTCGAGTGAAGACATAGATAGGGTCATGTCAAGGATGTCTTCTTTGGCTGACTTTTACGATAAAAATCCAGACCATTTCCTTTCGTATGATCCACAAGGGGCGACACCCTCAGGCTCTAACGATCCTATCCCCCCGAGTAAGAAGCCCCGGTTTGAGACACCAATGAGGTCTACAGACCCCTTCGAGGTACAACCATACTCACGACCATACTCACTGTATCAAGGAGAGGCTTCCTTTGGTGAGGACCAAGAATTTGGCATGATAGAAGAGAAAACCGGGACGGGCTACTATGGGTATGATGAGGACCAAGAAGAGGAAGAGGAAGACCCTGAAACCTACAGAGTAGATTCCCCGGTAGAAAACGAAGCCCCGGTTACCGACTCCCCTGTCGATAACCAACCCCTCCTAAACGAGGTTCTCGCACGTGCAGCAGAACATTTCCATATTGACACCCATGGTGTCCAGGAGGAGAGGGACTTCGCAGAGGAGTTAGTAGGAGAAAGGAGGCCTGTTGCCCAGACCATCCCTATCCTTAAATCCATTCAGCGAAGAATACACCCGTCCCTGGTGAACCCGAACCTCACCAGAGCAGTCAATCCCAGGGTTGAAAAACTTTTCAGGGCAGCCCAGTCTGACCCTCTCTATATAAGAGGACATCTGAAGCCAGACTCCCTAGTTGTCACTAACACTCGTAAGAGGGCTGGAACACCCTTGTCATCGTCCGAAGCTCCTCCCGACAAGGAGAGCAAACAACTATATGGTTTCGGCAGGAAAGTAGCCTCAACGTCCGCCTATCAAGCAAGGATTGCAAACTCCACCACCCTGTTGGCCAGCTACAACTGCCATCAGTGGGAAGAAGTCGCGGCACTCCTAGCCTCTGCTCCGGAACCTTTAAAGGGCCAGTTAGCTCGGATTTCCGCAGAGGGTAGAGCCGTGTCTGGTTGCATTTTAAAAGCAACTTTTGACGCCGCGGACAACGCAGGCAGATTGATAGCAGAAGGCACTGTTATCAAGAGACATGCGTGGTTACGGCAGTCTGGTTTTAAGGCAGAAACCCAGGCATCATTGTTGGACAAACCGGTGGAAGCCGATCTGTTTGGTAAGGCGGTCGAGGACGCACTGAAGAATGCCAAGGACGAATACGAGACACTCAAGTCCCTTGGCCAGTTAACCAAAAAAAACCCTAAACAGAGAGGGAATAGTAATTTTTGTCGCCCACGTGGCCAAAATTCCCTGAGAGGATCAAACTATTCCCAGGGGCAGGGTACACAGTGGAACAACAGCCAACAGTCTACCCAGGGTTACGGCAGGGGTAATAGGAGAGGTCGTGGTAAAGGCAGAGGCAGCCCCAGCTAAGGAGGCGGCACGCCTCCACCAAAGCAGTGACGCTCAGTTCAGGGTCCCTTCTCACGCAACCACAGTAGGGGGACGCATTTCCAACTTCACCCAGGCTTGGGACGGGATCACATCAGACAGATGGGTGCTGTCAACAGTATCCACAGGGTACTGTATAGAATTACTGCAGCGTCCCCGGAACCATACCTCCACGACAAAGAGTACACTCTTTAGAACATCAGAAGATTCTCCTCGAGGAGATCGCCATTTTGCTAGAAAAGGACGCGATAGAACTCGTCCCGGGACACCAGGTAAACAAGGGTGTTTCTTTGGCACAAGGAAGTAAGTTGAATAAAGATTTGACAATGCGCCCAGTATTGGACTTACGGCCTGCCAACAAGTATGTCGAGCCCCAAAAGTTTCGTATGACTACGCTACAAGAGGTAATCCCCCCTCCTAAAAGAGGGGGATTACATGGCAACCTTGGATATGAAAGATGCTTATTTTCATATTTCCATGTTCCCAGCGCACAGAAGGTACTTGCGCTTCAAGGTGGACAGTCGGCACTACCAATTCAAGGTACTGCCCTTCGGGATAGCTTCGGCACCAAGGGTATTCACCAAGCTACTGGCGGTGGCGGCTGCACACATATGCAGGGAGGCAATCCCGGTGTACCCTTATCTGGACGACTGGCTCATAACGGGGGAAACCCCAGTAATTTGCAGGACAAACATTCAAAGGACGATCAACCTCCTCCACGAGTTGGGCTTAATCAACGAGAAAAAGTCAAGCCTGGTGCCAAGCACCTCCATAAAGTTCCTAGGAGCTATCCTAGATACTCAACAGGGGTTGACCTTTCCTTCAGAGGAAAGAATTCGGAATATACTACTGCAAATTCCGCATTATCAGTCCGGTCACCAAATAACGGTTCGCAAAGCAATGCGTTTACTGGGCATGATGGCGTTATGTATTTACCTGGTCCCCCACGCGCCTGCGCATGCGTCCCATGCAGGAATGGTTGGCGAAACAGTGGTCTCAGGCAAGTGGTCAGTGGGACGATCTAGTGGTCGTTTCGCCAACACTAGTACAAAGCCTTCACTGGTGGACAAGAGAGAATCTTGCACAGGGAAAACCCTTTTACGATCCCGAAGTACAGGCAGTAGTCACTACCGATGCATGTTTGACGGGGTGGGGAGCTCACCATCTCCACCACACAGCTCAGGGTCTCTGGTCTCCCTCAGTGGCCAAGAACCACATCAACCTGCTAGAGCTTCTGGCAGTATTCAGAGCGCTTCAAGCGTTCGAGCCCCACCTACTAAACCTGTCAGTGCAGATCCGGACGGACAGCACAACAGCCATGCTTTACCTGAACAAGCAAGGAGGGACTTGTTCGCCAAATCTGTCCAAGCTTGCCCAGAAAATCTGGATATGGGCACTCAGATGGAACATCTTCCTGTCATCACAACATGTTCCAGGGAGCTCAATTCCCTAGCGGATGCTCTGAGCAGAGACTCCCTCCGAGAGGAACACGAATGGGTTCTACACAGAGAGGTCATAGAAGATATCTTCTCTCAGTGGGGTTTCCCCACTACAGACTTTTTCGCCACAAGCGAAAACAGACAATGCCCAGGATTTGCATCCAGGTTCCCCCAACCAGGCTCCCAGGGGAACGCCCTGTGGATGAACTGGTCAGGGATGTTTGCGTACGCTTTTCCACCAACTCCTCTCCAGGAAGGTGGTGAACAAGATGAACAGAGAGTCGATGACGCTCGTCCTAGTTGCTCCCATGTGGGCAAGACAACCGTGGTTCCCACACCTACGCAGGATGGCAGTGTGCGAGCCCATCAAACTTCCAGCCTGGTACAACCTACTGTCCCAGCACCAAGGTCAAACAGTGCACCAGCAACCCAACTCAATGAACCTGGCAGCATGGCTCCTGAGGTCATAGAGTTTGGACATCTCAATTTACCACAGAGGTGTATGGACATCCTAAAAGAATCTAGAAAACCAAACACAAGGCACTGTTACTTTGACAAGTGGAAGAGGTTTGTTATCTGGTGCCAGAGTAGACAAATCAACCCTGTTGATTGCACTCCTTCCACTATTGTTACATACATGCTCCACCTGCTAGATGCAGGATTGGTTTTTAACTCACTGAAAGTGCACCTGGCAGCCCTGTCGGCATACACCACTTCCCATAGCAAGGTGTCGTGGTGGAAAGTACCAGTAATTAAAGCCTTCATGGAAGGAGTAAAGAGACTTCACCCTCCTATTTCAAACCCACCACCAGGGTGGGACCTTAATGTGGTGCTATCCAAGCTCATGGGCCCCCCTTTCGAGCCCATGCATAAAAGCAGTCTCAAACACCTAACTTATAAAACGGCCTTCTTAGTAGCTATTACTTCTATAAGAAGGGTCAGTGAAATTCAGGCTCTTTCAGTGCAGGATCCCTTCTTTACTGTCCATAAAGACAAACTGTTTTTACGCACACACCCTAGGTTCTCACCTAAGTTTATATCTAAATTCCACGTAAACCAGTCCATCGAGCTTCCGGCTTTCTTCCAGGACCCTCAAAGCTCGGCTGAGGTGAAACTACACACCCTAGATGTGCATAGGGCGATCCTCTACTATGTAAATAAAACCAGACCGCTAAGAAAAACAGATCAACTGTTTGTCTCCGTAGCTAGAGGCAGAGAGGGGGATTGCGTCTATAAAGATGCCATCTCGAAGTGGATTATTAACTGTATCCAGCTGTGTTACTCACTCTCTGAAAGAACTCTGCCTTTCACGCCAAGAGCCCACTCTACTAGAGGCATTGGGGCCACTCTGGCTTTCATTGCAAATGTACCCCTTGACACCATTTGCAAAGCAGCTACTTGGAGCTCTATTCACACTTTTACTCAGCATTACTGCATTGACACCCATTCCAAGGCAGATACACAAGTGGGACAAGCGGTTCTAAGACATCTATTTGCTCATGACCCTTCTCACATCCCACCTCCTTCTTCAGGTACTGCTCGCTAATCTATGCACAGCATGTGATCTAAGCAGATTCCACAAGCCTCAGAAGGGATACATTACTCACCGTAATCGTATTTCTGATGCTTGTATCTGCTTAGATTCACATGCGACCCACCCTTCCTTCCCCTCTGATAGAAGGCGCATGGTTGCTTGTAGTCTTACCTTTCTATCTATCTGCTTGGATTATCTGTACTCGCGCTACTCCTCATGCTACCTCATGTCAGAAAAAATACAATCTGAGGATCCTAGACGCGTGAGGGATCTTGGGTACAGTGGACGTCACACTAGGGATAGTATTACTGGCACGCCCATTTTCGAGTTTCGAAAAACACAAACTGTAATACTCCGCAGCTTCCACTAGATGTCGGCCTATGCACAGCATGTGAATCTAAGCAGATACAAGCATCAGCAATGCGATTACGGTGAGTAATGTGTCATATATATATATATATATATATATATATTAAAGTACAGAGGACCATGTCTTGGTAGAGGAGCAGCCTCCAAGGTACAGGTCCCCTCCAATAAATCGCCAGTAGGTCAGTTAACTACGTTCACCTATGCATGGGAGGGTATCGCAGTGGACAAGTAGTTGCTCGGCACTACATCAGGGTTATTGCCTCCAATTTGTTGAACTACACAAAGTACCACTACGCCACAGAGCACTTCTTCAGAGGGGCAATAAAGGCTATGCCTGTTAGGTTAGAATTTCATATTTATGCAAAATCCCCCTATCCTGTGAGAGCCCAGCACTTTTTGCTGGACTTGTGGATAATTTTTATATGGTCATGAGTGGAAACCTTTTTCCCCACTAACTCCTTTGTTTACTCTTTTCATGCACGTCATTGTTGTGGCTCTCCATATTTTTTTTTGGGAATTATAATTACACTACAACTTTTTGGGCATCTGCGTTTTCCTATTGTAGTACACAGCACTTTCTGTGCAGTGTTGCTGGGGTGCCGCTAGGGCTTCCCTGTTTTTCTCTTGGGTTCCTTCTGTGAACTACTGTTTCCAAGGGTAGAAGGATACTTTTTATCCTTTCTACAATAGCCATTCTGCGATCAGCACACCTGACCCTATGTGGAGTTAAATGTTAAAGGTATTTCTACCGCGCACCGTCACCAACGGAATTGGTCCTCAGGCGCTCTGGCAGATCTGTAAATGATAAGGTGGGGTGGGGTGGGTTAGTAAGGTGAAGAGGGAGTAGGATAGTGAGAGGCGTGGTGTTCTGTTGGCAGCTTCAACTCGGTATACACCAGATGCTGAGCTTTGATGCGGGTATCGGGTCTGTGATAGGCCGCGTGTGCCGTTGGTCCGGCTTATGTGTTGTTGCAGTGTTCTGAAGTGCACGCGGCTTGTTGTGCGAGAGATGGTTGTGTGAGTTTGAGTGAGATGAGTATGCAGAGTTTGAGCTTATATTGGTTAGTGGGTTACCTGACCTTTGGCATGCTAGCCTTTGCAGTTCTGTCCCAGTGTGGCACCAGTTGACCCCCACAACTCTTATCTGGATGCGGCATGGGCCAATGTCCAGAATTCTATCTGGGTGTGGGCAAGCCAACATTCACAGTCCCGTCCAGATGTGGCGCAAGCTAGCGTCCAGAAATCTGTCCAGGTGTGGGCATGCTATCATTCGCAACCCCACCTGGATGCTGTGCAGGCTGGTGTTCACAATTCAAGTGTGGCACACGCCAACATTCAAGTTTCATCTAGGCGCCGGCTTGCTAACCTTCAATCAATCCCATCTAGATGCGACGCAGGCCAGTGTCCACAATTCTAGTCTTCAGGTTTCGCATAGGTGCGGGCATGCTTACGCTCAAAGTCCTATCTAGATGCAACGCATGCTTATATTTCACAAATCTTTCTAGGTGTGGGTATGTTGGCATTCCGCTTTCACCTAGGTGCGGGCATGCCAACACTCATGGTCCTACCTAGATGCGATGCAGGCTGACATTCTCAATTCTGTCCAAATGTAGACATGTTAACATTCACAACTCCATCTAAGGACGGGCATGCTAGTATTCAAAGTCCCCTCTAGATGCGACGCAGGCCAATGTCCACAACTCCATCCAAGTGTGGCCATGCTAATATTCTCAATTCTATCTATGCTCTGTCGGGTGGTTAGTTCTTTGGTTTGAGTGTTTGTCCAGATTGAGAGTGGCCGGTATTGGAGTTATTTTCATTGTTGTTTTAATGTCTGCGCATTCTGGTGCATCTCCGTTGTGGTTACCCTGTGAAGAGCCATGATTTGAGGAGTCTCCTGAATGCTAGGTGGTTTGTTGTGTTCCGTATATTCTTAGGTAGGTCATTCCAGGTTTTGGGTGCCTGGTGGGAGAAAGAGGATCCTCAGAGTTTTTTCCTGTTGTAGGGTTTTGGTTCAGGTGTATGTCGGTGCTTGATCTTAGTGTTCTTGTCGGTTGATGTAGGTGTAGTTTGTCGCTTAGGAATTCTGTGCCTTGTTTGTGTATTGCTCTGTGCGTGATGAACATGGACTTGAACTTTATTCGTTGTTTATGTGGTAGCCAGTGTAGTATTTTTAGCGCGGGTTTGATGTGTTCTCTTCAGGGTAGCTTGAGGAGGAGTCTGGCTGCTGCATTTTGTATGCGTTGCAGTTTTTTTTTTAGGAGTCGTTCGGGCATGCCCAGGTATAGGCTGTTGGCATAGTCTATTCTGGACATGATCAGAGCGATGATGGTAAGTGTTTTTTTGGCGAACGACAGGAACGGTAGTATCCTTTTTGCTGCTTGCAGGAGGAAGAAACATTTCTTGATTACCGAGTTTACTTGTGGCTCTAGAGTGAGATTGTTATCCATCAGGACCCCTAGGTTTTTTTTACAGTTGATGATGGTTCTGGTGTGGTGCCGAGCTCTCTTGGCCAGGGGATGTAGTTTGTCTCCTCCCTATTTTGAAACGATCATTATCTCTGTTTTGCCTGGGTTGATTTTGAGATGGTTGAGGTTCATCCCGTTGATTATGTCACAAAGGAAATTCTCTAGTGTGGTGTTTTCTTCTCTAGTATTTTGTATGTTGAAGATTATGAGTATCGTCGGCGTAGTTGTAGCATGTGAGGCCGTGTTTTTTGATGAGTTTGATTAGTAGGTACATGTAGATGTTGAATAGCAGCGGGGAGAAGGATGAGCCTTGTGGTACTCCGCATGTGGATTCTCTGGGTTTGGATTTAAAAGGTTTCATCCATACTGTTTCTGTTCTGTTTGTTAGGAAGGAATTGATCCATAGTAGGGCAGTGTCTGTTATCCCTAGTCCTGCTAGTCTCTTTATGAGGATGGTGTGGTTGACTGTGTCGAAAGCTGCAGACAGATCAAGGAGAATCAGGGCGGTACTGTTGTCCGAGTCTGCATTTGTTTTTAGGTCGTCCCATATTGAGAGGAGAGCTGATTCTGTTCCTCTCACGGGTCTGAAACCAACTTGTGCCTGGAGTGCTGAAGAGATGTATAGTATCCACTTTCTTCAATGTTGCTGTAACCTTTCTGCTGGTTACTTACCTTGCAGAACGCATGTTCTCAAAGGTAGTGGGAGATTTTCTACATTTTTATATTGTGAGACCAGCACACCCCACCTTATGTGGAGTGCTGGGGGTTACTGTTTCTCCTTTCTCACTGCTCCTGTAACATTTCTGTTACAGTGACAAGCTTACAATTATGGCTGGTGGCAATGTACGTGTTCTCCTGACCTTTGTGCGATTTATACTTGCAGGCTGCTGTCAAACCAGCCGTGGTAATGCTCAGAAGGGTCACCATTCATCTAGAATGGTGGCTTCTTTCTTTTTTTCACCATTTTAGTGTGATTGTCCTTTCTTGGTCCTTCTGCTGTCCTGAGGTGGGGAGGGGCTGTGGGGGCAGGGGAGGGTCCTGGTTTGATTTGTCTTCAGCTGGAACCCTTTGTGTAGCCTGTGGAGGCTCCAGAGTGTTTGTGAAGACGGGTAACGTGGGAAGAGTCAAACTCTGTAGCCCTTAGTCTTCTGGCGTGCCTGCCTGGAACCAGTCCTAACTGGGATGCTGGATGTCCTGAAGGAGACCCACCCCCCCGCTCCCCAAAGTTTGAATGTAGCATGTGTGCTGGTTGGCTGGGTTCCTGGATAAATAGCCTGCATCGGGAAGCTGAAGACCAGTCGACCGCTGGAGCTGAATCTGATAAGGAAGAAGAGAAGACTGCTGGAGCTGATTACAGGGACCAGAAATGCCTGTTGTGTAACCGCTGCCTGTGCAGACCCCTTCTTCCATGCGACAGGAGTCCTGAAAACGATGACTCTGACCCTTAGGCTGGTGGGACCAGTCTTAAGACGACCTGCATTTTGAGCCATCTCGCGATGAGCTGTGACCTTCCTGGGCTGCAAACTGACAAATACCCGGGGACCTTGAGGCTCAGTGGTGTGCAACATCTTCCCATGAACAAATCTGGCTAAAACTTTGGACCTTGTGAGGGGTCAAATTTGAGGCGGACCACGTTGTGAAGTATTCTCAACAAATGATATTTTATTATTTGAAAAGATTGGTTGAACGCCTCACTATCATTACCCTGATGAGGATTTCCCTACCTAAAAGAAACTAAAGGACACACTCTTTAAAAAAAAAAAATATATAAAAAGATATCTGTCCCTCACACCTATACATAAAACAAATAAATAAGGAAATGCATGGCAGTTCAAAACAATGATTGAATTCAGTGTAACCAGTCTCTCTTAATAACCTGGACGAACTCCCCCTTCTACGGGTTTAAACATGATTCAGCTTCACAGTTCAAAAAAAGAACACAAGGAAATCCTGGTTTGCAACACAGTTGAAATACAGTTCGATGTAACTTCAACTTGTTAGTAGAAAGTTTCAACACAGAAGATATATGGCCCTTCTTGGTCCTTAAACAGTTTCTCACTTCCTCAATAGCAAGAATGATTGCATGGGTCAGGATGATTAGCCACTTTTATAACTCAAACAAAAGGTACAACTATTTTGCAACAGCCTTGCACAGCTCTTCCTTCAGCACCACAAATAAAACAGTGTCTGTCCGGACCACCTTATAACACTTCAACTTCCACCTGGCCTGCTTCATTGGCAGGCCTACAATCTCCACAGGTTTGCCATCCGGGTATACTCCCCTGCCTGAACAGCGTTTCACAACAACAAATGCTTTTGTCGTTAAGATCAACTTACAAGAGGTTCTCAGCAGCTTTGCAGCATTCAACAAATTGCAGCTTCAAAACCTTCAACAAATTTTCAAGGGAAAACACGATTCAAATTGGTGCTCTTTAACACTCTCCTGCAAATGATGCTCCTCTCCTTTTGGATATCTCCTCCTAGAAGGGTAGCCTTTTTGCCACTCTTATTTCTCCGCTATACATGTAACCAAAGAGCGACTGGGAGCGTCTTTCTGCTTCTCCCTTGTTTTGGTAAGGTGCGTTTATCCCAGCTTTTAGCATATGATGTACACAACATGGGCAACAAGCTTCGGAGCTCATATATTTTGCATTAACCCACTTCAGTTGTGGGCAATATTTGCTAGGCTGTATTGGCCTTGATCTGTCTCTTTTGGCATGGGCAGTGCTTGCAATTAACAACTCTCATCAATCACCCCCTCTGGTTGCCTGTTTTTCAACAAACTCGCTTTTAAGGTTAGTAATTTGGTTTGATTATCTGAGGCTTTTGCTGCTTTCCCTAGTTCGGTATTCAAAATAAACTTTATTTATTGGTCACTTGTTAGACGCTTCTACAATTAGCAAAACTGTTTCAAAGCGTCCACAGGGCGGGGACAGGGGAAGGTAGACCATAAATTACAGCAGATTAAATAATTGAATTAATAGTACAAAAAAATAATGAGAATAAAGGGAAGGGCAGACAAACCTACTATCCCTTCTGAGTGTTCTGAACATGCAAGTGCAGAGAGAGGGGAGAGTGGGATAGGTGCATTGATGCTCATGGATAAGTGCTCAGGGTAAGTGCTAAAAGGAGAAGAACGTAAGTGCAATCACCCCTGGGTAGGAGGAGCTCAAGTAAGTGCAGCAGAAAGACAGCGGCTGGGATGAGAGATGTGAGCGGTCAAGGCCCCAAAGACACATAAGGGCCCTGTACACCAGTCACACTGCCTTTTCTTCCACAGATACCGCCTTTTGATTCTAATAATCACTACTCTTGTACAACTAAACTTTCTAGAAGAACAAAGTGACAAATATCAGGGCTCCCTGTTTTATGTAACTGCAAGCGAGCTAGTAAGCCAGGACCGTATGGACCATCCAGTGTGTTTTGTGTGATATGGCCTCTCACTTTCTGATGTGAGGGGTCTGAGATTATGATTGTGGTTTGTGATAGTAGAACATTCTGATCCCACAAAGCTCAAACACAGATCAAACATGTTTTAAGGCAATTTTAGTGTGTAATGCTATCCTGTTTTGTGTTACCATGGTACATATAGCTACCCGCTCTTGAGTAATCAATGAAAGGGACACTGTGGTGTCATTTGCAAAGTTTCTCCAGTAATTGGGACAATTGTGAGATTTCTCACGATTCAACATAACACCTACTGGAGACATTATGTATCACATGGTATCAATTAAGTTTTCCCACCCAGACTCACTTTTCTTCCTTGCAGCTGACGTCCTCTTAGGGGAGTGTCTGGCAGGCAGTATGTCACTCATATAAAACCTCTTCCACTTCAGCGTGAGTAGCCAACTATATGCTATAGTCCTACACACAAAGTAGGTCTCACAGTAAATGGCAAAACCAGGATTGACTAAGGAATATGCCTTCTCAAAAGAAAAAGTAGCATTATTAATAACCACACTAGAGCTGCAGGATGTATTACAGCTGGTTCTGTTGAAGCTGTGTGGGGGTGGAAAGTTGGCAGGGCCTGAAAATCTCGGGTTCCACAAGAAAACCTGAAGCTAGGTTATTTGGAAGATTGGCAAAGGCCCAATAACATTACTGGCCCCTGGGTGCTCCGTTTGCATATTAAACGCTCTAGGTGTCAAACGACTGTAAGAAGAAACAAAGGATCTGTTGCACTCAGTGCTGAGCTGGTTAATTTGGGCTCTCGGACGTCCACTGCCCTAACTTCCTATAGTGGTTACCTTGATCATTATACACATTAATTGTTTGTCTATCATGGGTTCCTCCTAGACTCATAGTAACATTGGCTCCTCTCCCACGGCACCGTCCTCACGCTCGCGCCTGCTGGGTACCCCACCCTTCCCTGCGAGGACTAGCGCAGCTGGATTTGTAACACCATTAGTCTAGTCTCTGTATTGCCCTACTTTCTTGTTTTTCAGCAGCTAACATCTCAAATTCTTGCCTTCCCAACCAATGAGGACTCCCTTAATTCCATCATGAATTTTGGGCTGCAGTCCCATTACAAATGCATGTCTTGCTGCGCAGTAGTAGCTGCATTTGGAATCCCTGAAAACTGGTCAAAATGTTTCCTTAGTCTCATCGGCTGGATTCTTTCCCTTATACTGCTTGTATGAATACATTTTTCTCCAGTCTGTTGTCTCGAGACATATCTCTAGCATGTTGCGAAGTAGCCTGTCCGTAAAGACTTTCAATGCATCTATGGGTTTGGGGGCTCTTGTAATGACAAAATACTTTTTTGCTTTGAGTGAAGGTGTCGGGAGGAAGGGCAGCTCCTCATTGGAACAGGTGGAATTGTAACCATCTAAGATATCTGTAACTCTTCTAGAAACTCAACCAGGCCTTCATGAATTTTAGGAAACCTTTGTACAATATTGAATGCATCATTGGAGCCCCATGGTGTGTAGTCCCCAAAGCATTGCATGCCCCAGGTAGCAGTATGTAAAGGATTTGCTGCCGTAACACTTTGCAGGGCTGAGTTCGGGAACCCTTAAAGTCGCAGAGTGGTAGGGACAGATTCCACAGTAGATTAGATTTCCTGGACAAAGACTTGGTGTTCTTTGTAGGACATCCTGAAAAGCACCCCTTGGACTCCTTTTCTCCCGGCTGGGGCTCCACACATCAGGGACAGAGTGGGATTTGGAACCCTTGACAATAAGGAATCCTTAAGATAATCAGTCTCCTGAGTCTGACTTACCACAGCATACACACCTAACCTTGCCTACCTTCACGCACCTAGCTAGGCTATAAAGAGCAGAAACTAAAGTCTTCACTAAAGACTCCCTTGCTGATGCAATGGGTTTATGGCTGCACAAGCTAATTGAGTTGAGGGAGGGATGGACAGACCGCAAATATTTGCGTTTCCTTTTTTACACTGTGTTCTCTTCCACTGGCCCTGCATGCATGCTTTCTCCCTGTTAAAATGCCTAGGAGACTGTCGGGACGAGTACAAGGCTATTCAGCAGGTTTGAATTGTGCAGACCTATTTATGTTTTGCTGTCCATTCAAGAATCATTCATGCAAGAACATGGTCTCCCTGCACTGATGATTTGGCTTTCTAAACATTGTGCACGGATGCAAATCCTTGAACTTTGTTTAAAATTGACTTCTGGCTGTGGCTGTCCCCTGACCTTACAAAAAGGCTCTCAGACCCACTGGCAACTCCACAGCAAAGTGTCTTTCCTTCATTAATGACCGCCCACGGCTATTGCTGAGGGAACTAATCTGCGCCTCTTCTAGGATGCCCATAACTAATTGTATACACGGTGCAGGCACCAATTCTATCAAACAATCGCACAGGACTCAAACTGTATGAGGTTAGCTTGATAAACATTTAGTAGCAGCACTGTAAGGAGAACGCAGCAACGTACACAACGTGACACTCCAGCATTCCCTCTGCTCTACCACACATCTTGTATAGCTTCTGAATACATTGAAACCACCGTCTAGCAAAATAATTCATTCATGTATTAAGGAATTAACTCCAGAGGCCTTTAAGGTGGGAACCGTTCAGCCCTGGTCTCTCCACGGTATTTCCATAGACCACCTAAAGGCCCCAGTGCTAGTTTCCCAATTAAACTCACTCTTATCAAAGGTCTGTTTGAGGTCTGGGCAGCTTGCATCAAGGCAGGATTTGGCACGTGCCAAGACTGCTTTTCAGAAAACATGCAGGCAGCCCTACAGATGAGGGATATATCGGCCACTTTTACTCTCTAAAAATTGGCAAATACTTCCTCCCAACGAAAAATAGGAAACTGACCTCGTGCCCCTGCTTTCATCCACCCAGCTCCGTGGATATGTTTGGACCAGTAATGCACGTACTACCACAGGAAGAAACTACTGTTAGAACTGTCAGATCAGAAGTAGTTAACCTGTATTTATTTTAATGTGCATGAATAACTAAGTGCAAAGTAATATTTATTTATCAATTTTATATTAAAACATATTTTTTCCCCACTTATAAAATTCGAATTACATTTGTATTCCCTCATTTTACTCACAACTTTAAAAAAAATAGGGAGTAAAATACTTCCACTTCCAAATCTTATCTGGAGCACTGCATGCGGGTAAAATCTTGCTTCTGTGTGCCAAAATGGAACTCTGTTTTGTCAGCAAGCATGTATGCATTCAAAATGGAGTCTTACTGTAGAAGGTAAGCACGGGATATAAGGCCTAGTCGTCTTAAATCAGTGAATTACTCGTTTTTAAAAAAAATCTGAATTCACTTACAATTCAACCTTGTTTCCTTTGATCCCAACATTTCATCCAACTACACTTTTCTTCCACAAATATCCACAGGTTTTGTCCTCGTAATGTAAGGACGTTTATTGGGGCGATTCTGGAGCTGGCACTCCTAGGCATTGATACGTGGGAATTTGATCTATGGTGAGATAAATCTAATGCACCAAAGGGCAGGAAGACGGGCACCAGGCTAAACCTTTTAGTCATGCTATGGAGCCGTTGGATGCACAGAAGGAAAGAAATGGAAAACGCGTGTGTTTCTCCTACTACTCTAAGAGAGGTTTAATGGGAGATGGCTTACCTTTTCATGATGGGATTCCTTTTTTCCTTGGGATATGCCTGTGATCAGAGGTGTGATTTACTACGCAGGTCCTCTCAGATCATTCTCCAGTATGGCTGATTATTTTTTCTTTTTTGTTTTTTACTGGGAGTCAATGACCTCAAATACTGAGACCTGGTCAGATTCCTAGATACAACTGTCAAAATCTGTAAGGGAGGTCCCCCCTGCAGGGCGGTAGGAAGACTGTACCTGTGGACTGCCCTCTCTCAATTTACTGGGCCCTGGGACACCCAGGATTGCTTTAAACAGGCAGGTGTGAGAAGGGACGTTGGCAATACCAGATGCAAAGGCCTATTCTCAGACCTCACAACTTACAGGTGGTTAAAGAATGGCTGTTTACCAGCATGCTCACCCTCTCATATAAGGCTTTAAAGTGCTTGTATGTCCCCTATTGAGCTCTTTGCTATTATTTATGGTAGATCTTCAATGTTCCTGCTTTCCTCTGTGATGATGGTGGTAATATGCACCTGGAGCGAAGTTGAGCTAATGTTCACCTACAGGCTTGAGGGTTTCCACAGTAACAAAAGTGGGGGCTGCTATTAAGAGTGGAGAGTAAAACAAGGTGCACATGCATACCTTTAAGGGCCTAGAGTCCGTTTCCGGATTCCTAACTTTTTTCTTTTACTTTAAGAAATAGGCAGACATGTTAAAAATCGCAGTAAACCGACATCTGATCAGTCTCAACAGAGCACTTGGCACAGTGTCAATTGTTCACATACATTGACATTGGTTTAGACTCCCCAAAGACGCAATGAGCACACCAGTCCATCGAAGGCCCTCAGTCCTATCCCCTCAGTTTGCAGCTGCTCGAGCAAGGAAGGCAATAATGAGCCCCAAATGTCTTTCGGCCTGCACATTGGTGTCACCATTGCAACATATCCCTCCTCCCGCTCATTAGCCTATGTTAAATCCTTAAGGCATTCGGTGCACATAGGAGCTGCTTTGGATTTCCAAAACCTTGTTACACATTTCTTGGCAATGATACAGGTAACATTGAAAAATGTGCACACTAGCGCGGAGACCTTGCCAATATCACCCAGCAGATATTTTGGGGGAGATAACACTGGAGGTATTTGCACCATGTCGTGTAAGACGACTGCCACGCCCTGCCAGAAATGTGCGATCAACAGGTAGTCCCAGAACATGTGAAAGGAGTTCCGCCCCCAGCCTCCCACATTTGGTGCATGCATTGCCGACATTTGGCACGAATCTGGATATGCGTGCTGGTGTATAATATACCTGATTCAGCTTCTTGAATTGTATTAATCTAAACCTCACATTTATCGAGACCTCCCTCGTCAATAACTACATCTACGCGATTGGTCATTTCGTATCTCAGTAGTCAGGCCCCGCTCCTACTTCATCCATGCCTTATTCACAGACGGCTGACTAGCCTGACACAATCTGTATAGCCTAGATACTAGTTTCCTAGCATCACCGCTTAACACCACTGCCTCGATGCACTTGTGCGAGTCCGGTTCTTGCGGGAACGACGGCCACCTACGGCGGACGGCCGTCCTCATCCTAAAGTATTGCAGTATCTTGATGGGGCTATTTCCCAATTTTGCCACTAACTCTTCCAATACCCCAAACCTCCCGTCCTGGAATACATCTCTCAACATCTGCTGCCCAGCATTCCAAGACCTCTGCACATCTAAATCATACATGGGGGGCAGGAAGGTGAGTTCCAGGCAATTCTATAGCGGCACCGCCCTGCATTAGGGAGCAACCACTCCAACCTCTTGAACAGTCAAGACCAAGCATTCCCTGTCATTCGAACCGGGTCAAAGGTACAGGAGTCCATATGCCAATTGCTAAAAATGACCAACCTCCAGTCCGTCGGTGCCGCACTGTAGCATTACAATGCTCGGTGTACCGAAGCCTGGAGCCTGAGAGTACCAATGACCAGCAAATTGTGCTTGCGCAACTATATAATATGTTTGTCGGGTGCCGCCAACCCCCACTGCTCATAGGCTTCTGCTAAACCCTCACAGCTCTTCCGCGCCACCCCAGCGCCCTGTATGTATTCGATGGCCAGGGAACAGAGTTTAGTAAAGTAGTGGCACGGGCCATATCGGAACAGTACTAAAGAAATACAGTAATTTAGGGACCACCATGATCTACAGTAAAGACAATCTCCCGCATAAAGATATTGGCAGGCTTGCCCAAAGTTTCAGCTTAACTGCAAGGGAAGTCAAATATGCCTCGTGATTATCAACAAATAACGAGTGGTACGACCGAGAACAATATCCTCAAATATTTAAATCGATTGGGGACCCACCTGAAAACCAACAATTCACTTAGCCTAGGCGTGTTGTCCATAAGTGGAAATAATTCTGATTTTGCCACATTAATTTTGTACCCGGAATAATGAGTAAACTTATGGATCTCATCCATCTGCCCCATATTCTGCTCTGCGTCTCGGATGTACAATAGGGTAACATCCACATATATAGCGAGATGACTTGATGCGGGCCATCTATGCAGATCCCTCTATCCTTCCACTCATCAGCCATGCAAGAGGTTCTATCATTAAGGCAAACGGGGACAGGGGGCATCCCTGTCTAGTCCCACGCCTCATCCGAAAGGGCTGCAACAATTTGCCATTGGTATGAACCTTGGCAACCGGATCAACATACAACATCTGTACGCAGTTTATGAAATAATCCCCCAAACAGCAAGTGCTGCAGAACACCAGTTTGTGCGCTGGCCTACCCGGTTTCAACAAGACTGTGATTATAGCCTCTGAGAGCGATGATGGTAACCGGGCAAGTTCTAACGATTCCTCCCACAGCCGAAGCAATCTCGGCGCCAGTGCCCAACCGAGCTCTTTATACAGTTCGATACCAAACCCATCTGATCTGGGGCCTCCCTTGATGCCAGCAACGTAATCGCCATAGTCCCTTCCTTCACCGTAACAGGCTGATCGAGAGCCAAGTCTGCTTACTCTGGCAGGCCTGGTATGGTCACACTCCCTATGTAGTCCTCAATCTACTCATCCGTACACGTCAGAATTGGCATACAGTGCTGCATAATAGTGCCGGAAATCTTCATTAATTCCCTATCGGTTACCACTGCTCCCGCCGGCCCCCTTATCCCGGTAACATGCTGTATCCTTCTCACCGTGTATCCCTCCCACCCTGCATCACTCCGGCAAGTAGGTGACCCAGCCTGTCTGCTTCACCATATCTGCATGCTTGAGCTGGTTTTGCCATGCACCTGACCTTATCAGCCAGCTCCCCAAATTTCAACAGGTCCCCTTTAATCCACTCCAGCAATGCCCTATTGTTAATGTCCCATAGTCCTCCTCAAGCTGTACCCCTACCTCCTGTAGTTCTCGGCGAGTCTCCACCAACATTCCCGTGGTCATGGACATCAAGCCCCCCCGCCCCCCCGCTAGTAGCCATACATTGAATGTTTCCCACACAGTGGCATACCTAAGGACTGAACCCTCATTCCTCTCAAACCCTTCAATCTCTTCCTGTAACTATACTAGTAGCCCAGTATTCATCAGCATTGTGGGAGACCTCTTCCATAATGGTCGAGGTGTAGTGAGGCCCCCCCCCCCATGACCACCTCCACCAGTGAGTGGTCAGAAAGAGTCCTCGGATGGATCGGGCAACCCCTGCACTCATGGCATCCAACCAGCCAATATTAATCTATTGTCTATCCTGAACTGTGCATCGTGAACCGACTAGTAGTGGGTGTACTTAGCTACTCCCCGATTCCGGTCCTTCCAGGCATCTATTATTCCCAACTGGGGCATAAGCTGTCTAATTGCTCATGCCGCACGGGACAGACTGCGCAGAGTGGATTTAGATCGGTCCATCACACAGTCCAGCACAGTATTAAAATCTCCTCCCCACATTATCAGCATGGCAGCCTCCCTCATAAGCATCTCTGATAAATCGCTATAGAATCTCCAGGGTTGTCAATGTTTGGATCATATGTATTGACCAAGCCCATCCTCATACCAGATTTCTTCCCCCATACAATCACATATCTCTTCTGCGGCTCTATACAGCTTCTGTCCACTTGAAAACAGTGACCGGTGCACCAGGATTAGCATACCCCTCGCTTGTGACGAGTATGCCGCAAAAAAGTACTGCTAACCCCACTTGATGAAATGGCTTCAACGCATGCATCTCCTGGAGCATCACAATCCCTAGGTCGGTGGTGGTCTAATTATGCAGGGACCTTCCTGGCCTTCACAGGATTGAGGCAGCGGACATTCCACATAAGCAGTGTCACGTTTTCACCAAGCAGTTCCTATTGGACTCCTAAATTGCCCACCGCATATCATCCCTATCAATGCCGACCGTTCTTACATAACCATTGTCAAGCAACATGTCTGCCAACTTTTGAAACCGAACACCTTCCAACCCCCTCAAAAGACCCCCAGCGCCCCAACTCACTGCTAGTCTACTCGCGCCCCTCCCCTTTATCTTCCCCAACTTGACGATGTATCCCATAATAACAGTGGCAACCTCCTAGGGTGCGTTGCGAGCCACAGCGCTGCTTGTGGGGCGACTATGCACCCCGGACGTGTTCTTGCATCAGTTTGGGCGGTGCCAGTACTCTTGCGTCATATTCTGGGTGTGCAGAACTTATGATAGTACTATCTCTCTCCCCATACCTCGGCACAGCAGCTTCTGCTGGGCTAGGTATTCTATTACAGTGCTCCCTCAGCGGCAAAGGAATAGATATCTCCTATTTATTTTAGAATTTGTAAAGCGCCTACAGCCTGGAGGCATCGAGGCAATATAAGCAATAGCGTCGGCTGGAGTTTCAAAGAAATGCTCTTGTCCGCCATATTGGATTTGCAGTTTAGTTGGAAACCTGAGAGCATGTGGAACCTGCTGTGCTCGCAGCAAGTGCTTTACAGGATCATAGGATATCTGCAGCCTTTGAACCCCGGCCGCAATATCAGAGTAGATATGGATGTTGCTGACCTAAGAGTGGAGGGTTCCCTGTTTGCAGGACATTGACAAGATCTCTCTCTATAGTTGAGCAATTTTGCAATGATGGTACATGCGGGCCGGACCTCGGAAGGGGCGCAAGGGCCTGGTGCGCATGATCTGCCAAGAACTGGGCCGCCCCAAACAGCTGTATAACGAGCTCCTCAAGGAATGGTTCCATGGGTCCTTTAACAGCCTTCTCCGGCACCTCCACTACCCGTATGTTATTACGCAGAGAGCGCGTTTCAAGATTGCCGCACTTGACCCGAACTGCCGCTAGCTCAGCCTTCAATCCAGACATGGTTGCACTGTCCCACCTACTCTCCTACCGCACCAATTCTTTGCCTCAGCTTCAGTGATACGTCCGCTCTCCTTTTCTAGCATGGATTTCAGGGAGCTTATCTTAGCCACAATGTCCAATTTTACGTTAACAGTCATGAATCCGCTCTGCATTGCCAGCAACAACTATAATCCTGTGAGACTTCTCCCGGCGCACACTGGGTGCCACCATTCTCAGGCTCACCCATCCTAGGGGTTCTCGCTGGGGCATTCGTGTAGGAGTCCATGGGACCTCTCCTCTTTCCTGCACCCTTCGTCGTCGTGCAGCAATGCCCAACAGACCCTGTTTTCAGGATGCTGCTCCTCCCAAGCTCCAGAAAACTAGATGTCAGTCGCACAAAAAAGCTCAATCCGGGCACAGTTTCCGAGGGAGAGTTAAGTGAAGTCTGCTCATGCTGTCAACATGGAGTCTATCCCGCTGATGCTACAATTAGGTAACTTATCTGGGCGGCCTCCTTTCCAGCACAGAAGAAGCACATCCACCTACCTCTGATGCTCCTGATGGGGGGGGGGTGCCTCACAGCGTCCTGCTTCTCCAGCGCAGGTCCCCCGCTGTATGCCTTCCAGTTGTGCCATGGCAGGTGTCCCTCCAACGGGTTAAAAAGAGAAAAAATAAATACAAAAAATAACTTTGGAAAGTGGTAAGGCCCCTGCCAGACATCGATTGTAAACGGGTGCAGCCGGTGTTATTGAGCGTACAGCAGTGCTGTGTCCCCTCAGCCTTTAAATTGAAATTTGCTGCAATATCACGCACTGTGCACTGCAGTCTTAACTCACCCGAAAATGCCAGTTTCTTGATGCGCCTCACAGGGCTCGTCGCGGTTGGAAGGTGAGGCGGGGCTCTAGCCGGTGATCTGCAGGTTTCAGCACTGCCGCAGGCCCGTGACCTGTGCTGCCCGAGACACTGCGGGCAACAGGTGGTGCCCCTCCGAACGGTCGAAGATTTAGCGCTCTGGCACCGATGCTAGCCAGCCAGCTTCTGCCACGATATGGACTTGCTCCTTCCAGTGCCAGCAACACGCCGGCCACACGCGGCCTCACGTAGGCGGCCACCACTTCTGGGTGCTCCAGCTCACCCCGCTCAGCAGCGTCCCACAGAGTCAGCAGCCCGCCACAATGTTCGGGGCAGCTGCGCCAAGAATCGTCCCAGGACTCAGCCACCAGGAGCCTCATTCCGTCCAATGCAACAGAGCCGGCACCAGGAAGGATTCATTCATTTTCAGGATTTCGCCATAGCGTGGGCACCCCAGTGCCTCGTCCTCCCCCCGCCTCCATCACCTGGCCCCATGGTCCCACTCTTTCCCCCCCCCCACCCACCACGCAAACCGGCATATGTCATACATTACATGTTGGAAAAGAAACAACACAGACACCTTGTAAAGTTGGAAGAGTGAAATGCCTCAGCAGCTTTATTTTGCATAAAGTCTTGGAGTTATCTTACAGACGATCCGTAATTCACCACCACAGGTATTCTACTCTGTGTGCGGCTACCTAGGTATCCCTTGCCCTCCCCCTCCCCGCCCTCCCTTACCGTCCTCGTCCGGTGGACGCCTCGGGTTGAGACCGGCCCTTGCTATTCACCCCTCTCTACCCCTGGGCATTGTAGATTTCCCATGACCAACATTTTTGCCCCAGGCCCCCCTTTTGCTCTAGGTCTTTGTTGGGAATCCCCTGCCCCCCCACCCCTCCCCTGACACTTGCAGTGTCCTGGTTTTGGGTCTAGGTAAAACCAGCAGCCGTACATTTAAGGCCGACACCGCCCTCCAGTGCCGGCCCCACAACTTTCTGCATACCTATATGGTCATCGCTTTGCGATGGCCGTCTCTTTTGAGTCCTTTCTACTCTACTCTGTCCCCCCTTCATCCCCCAAGTGCCGCTTGTACCGGAAGCCCTATCCTATCTATGCTGCCCCCCAGGTCTCCCTTCCGTCTTGCCGAGCCCCTAAATCCTCCCAATTCCCTCTCCCCCCCCAGGCCTCCCTGTGGAGTCTGGCCCGGTGCCCCCCTGCCAGCATGTACCCTCTCCCTTCTCCTTCCTTCCTTGGCTTGCTCCTCCACTCACCAGGTCCCCAGTTTTTCCGGGTCCCGCCAGACCCCTCCTCCCTGCCGTTTCTGCCCCTCCCTATCCTAGCTCCATTTCCCCCCAGAGGCAGACTTCCCAGCCCTATTCTTCCGTGCCCCGTCTCCTGTCCCCCAGCTTTTAGTCCTTGCCCCCCCCTTATTCCTTGGGGCTGGCTTCCTCCCCCCTGTTCCCTCTATTCCCTTGCCGCCCTATCTTGGATCCCCCACCTCCCTCCCCTCATGCCCCCTCCTTCCAGGAAGACTTCCCCCTTGCTGTTATTTTGTCACCGTTACCTGAGCCCCCGTATTCTCCTCTTGCTCCCCCCGACCGACTTCCCTTGATGGTTTTGTTTGTGAGTTTTATTTGTTTACCCCCCCCCCCTGCAATTTTGGGCTTGGAATTGGCTCCCAAGTCCCCTGCATCCCTCCCCTTTTTCCCAGGGCCTCCCCCGAGCCTAGTACTCCTGGGGCGCCGTAAATCTAATCTTGTTGGCTGATCATTCCCCTATGGGTCTGACAGTGCTTTGCTAAAGGATCGGCCTGTGACTCCTCCAAGACTCTCTGCTGGTTGCCGGCGGCAGAGAGCCCCCCCCCCCCCACCCCTCCTGGTCCTTGCCCTTTTCAATGTCCTACCGGGAAGCCCGCGCTTTCTAACCGCATTCTTCTCCATGTGTTCCAGCTTCGTCCTTGAACTGCCCTTAGCCCCTCCTTGTTGAGCCAACCAGAGCACCCTTCCCCTGCCAGAGGGGGAGGGGGACCCCACCTGCGCGCCCTACCACAAACAGCGGCGAGGGAAAAGTAAAGGGGTAGGTGCCCCTACGAGTTGGGCTGAGGATACTCGTTTTATTGGCCATTGCCGGATTGTGGACCTAGGCCAGGTTTGTTCGTACATCTGTGGGGGGGTAGAAAATATACACCGGTCGGCAAATTCATAATTTTGTTAATGCAAGGAAAGGTTTAACGAGCCCTGTATTGATTATTTTATAGTGCTGCATTATGAACTTCATCTTGCAGCAGCCCTAACTTAATTACGTGATGCCCTTACACAGAGTTTGTTTGCAAATTAATTATCTGCATTACCATGTGTACTTATTGTGGAATGGAAATGTGCTCCAGTCAAATCTCTACAGCCCCCTACAAAGAGATGACCCTTTCATTGATCCTCCCTTTGCACCTGCGGCATCGTTAACTTGTGATGGTTAAATTGTTGGTTTATTTGACTGTACGTGCCCTACCGATCATACTTAGATGGGTTATTTGTGTTCTAACCCTTGTAACCCCCAATTTGCGGTGTCCGGTTCTGTACCCCTTAATGTTGTGCCTCGCTTTGCTCCCCGTTGCACCGGACCGAGCACCCCACTCCCCAACAACGCTCTGCTCAGGGCGAGGGGCCTCGACGCAAATGTGTGGTGCTCCTTGTATATTGTACCAGAGTTGAATTAACACAGTAAGTCCAAGAGTCCAAACTTCGAGGGGCCGACATGTATGCCCCCCATACTACTATTATCTGATACTTCTATCCCTACATTCTATCCGAAATGCTAAACACGTGCACATATTGCTCGTGGCCCTCTCGCAAGCCCCCACCTTCGAGCCTAAACTATGCGGGCGGCATTTTGAATCAGATGCTGTGATGAACACCGCCCCGTTTGTCCCATTTACCTTGTGCTGACATCTGCCTACAACGCCCTCCGTGCTAAAAGATATCAAGGTAAATGTGCACTTTTCATGAAATTGGTTTTGCATAGCCACATCGATTGCACAGGAGGGTTGGCATTTGCCATTCATAAAATCAACGCACACACCAAACCAAGGGAGGATATAGTCTTCTAATAGTGTTTTGGAAAACGTTAGAGTGTGCATGTTTTAAACTCCAAGCGCCAATATAAATGTTTCCCATGGGACTTGCAGTACCGAAATTCCCCATTTGGTTGGTTGCTATTCTTCCTCATGTAACGTAGTGCGGTGGTGAAGTCTCCGGCCCGCAGACCCGACCACTGCGGCTCGATCCCAGAGCCTGCCCCAAATTCATAGCGCATTCAATGTTTCTCATTTTTTGGCCGGGGGGGACCGAGTCCACCCTCTGAATAAAGTGGGCGGACTTCGTCCCCCCTCGTGCACCCTCGCCTTGAGCCCTGATCCCATTAAACTACTGCCCCAATCTGAGCCAACTTCTGGTTGCCTGTAAGTCGTGGGTAGGCACCTCTTGGTAACAAACAATATGAAACATTCTAGGTCTTAACCCAATTGTTCCTTTCACTACAATATTCGAATATTGTCACCCACCCCTCCCACCACCCCTCTACCCCCGGTATTTGCTTTTCCTTGACCTGTGCTTAGTGTGGATATCCCGTTCATTGCACACATGTGGTGGGCACAGTGAAATATACTCGGTGCCCCTCCTGATTATTTAACCCATTCCATGTCGCTGTGGACTTTACATAGCACTCACCTATCGTATTAGATCACCACAAGGCCCACCTCGAATCGACATGGTTAGCAGAGCGAAACCAACCCATGCTCCCGTGATCTGAACACCTTGAGCCACCCGTCGTAAACCCATCTAACTTTTGTAACAACCAACCGTGCCCCTTAAAGTCCTGCTCCAGTGGTTGTTGGCAAATTCACCTTACGGGTCGGCACCGTGGCCAATGAGCAGCAAGGCCCCTTGAGCATCCAAATCCACCCCCCACCCCGGCCAGAAGTGCCGTTTCCCTCCATGCTTGGCTAATTACCGCGCCAAGAAAACCAACGGACCCCGGCGCCCGTACAATCATGCCATTTGCCCTGTCGCCCCATGATGCCCCTTACATGCTGCTGTTTAAATAGCAAAACCACCCCCTCCCCCTAGAGCGCGGCAAATTTTTTAACCCCCGCCCGCACTTTAACTAAAACTTTACTGAAAAACACCCTGTGCCATGCCACTAGTCTCCACTCCCCATTCCTTGATTGGCCCCTCTGCTGGGTTTATTACATTTCTGTAAATGTCCCCCGTTATGCAGGCTGCGGCCATTGCCCACGAGGCAACCTAACTCTTTGACACCCCTTTGTTGCCCGTACCTCTGATCATCGTATTCCCACCCTACCAGCATATGCCTGCTGCCAGGCGCAATCTTCTTGACTCCAGCCCCTCCTCCAACCACTAAAAGCCGTTTGCCGACTTTCAACATGTGGCGACCCACGCACCACACGCCCAGCAGCCACATGTGTCCAACAACGTAGGCCATACCTGGTAAACCACGAGCAACCCCAAAACGATGCCACCAACAACAAAGCATTTCCCAAGTAGCTTGTTCTACCACTAGCCCTGCACCGTCCCAAGGTTGTCACCGCCTCGCCCCAGTGCTTTGTCGACTTCCAGAAAGCACAAACAAATGGCATTTCAGATAGAAAACGCGACCCTCCCGCACTTAAATGCCATTAAATTTGATGAATGCCTAAAACACCTTCCCCGCCCACGAAGCAGAAAAGCAACTACCTCCATGAAACCACTAGCCAAGCACCCATTAATACATTGCCAACCCGCCCCTTCCTCCAACCCACCCCTTCCTCCCAGACCGATCCAACTGTTAAACCCCCCCCCCCCCCCCGCCTGTGTGCTTAAATAAACTTTCCTGAAACACCACACTGTGCCTTGCAACTGCTCACCGTTCCCCATTCCTTGTTTGGCCCCTCTGCTGAGTTTACTAATTTCTCGTGAATGCTCCGCCATTACCCACGATGCAACCACGCTCCCTGACACCCCTTAGTTGCCCACAACTTCGACCATCTTATTACCGCCCGACCCTCCCCTTTGTCCCCCCCTTCGTTGGGGGTATTCTTCCCCCATTGGGCCGCCCCAACAACTGCAAAGAAGGGGCGACCCAAGCCCAACAACAATGTCTAAACACTGCGTCCCAACATCATCCTGCGCCGCAGCACGCCCATAACCCGGCCAGGCACAGGGCCACCCCCCGACCTAACTCCTCTACCATGCGTGGGCGTTTTTTTTTCTTTCATTCCTTCCTTCTTCATGAAATCACCATGGAATCGCAATATCTGCCCACTCCTCAAAAGGCTGGGGGGGTCGTGGCGCTATGACGCTCCGAGCCTTAACCTTGCAAGCATAGTCTAGCGTTGCTTGCGTTCCCCCAAGGCGGCACCTTACATGTGCGCCAACTGCACTTGTCTGTGCCCCTCAGCCAATCACGCATTGCCAAGTTGCCCACCGCCCACCTGCTGCCTGTCTGCCATCGATGCCACGGTCAGAAAACTGACCCCGAATTTCGGGCCCTGTTCGCAACATTCCACCGTGCGTTGGCAACCGGCCGCCAAGTGTTCCGCCAATCCCCACTTGAGCCCACTGGCAAGCCCCTCCCGTGACTAAATCTTCCCGCTACCTCGCTGCATTATGGTCCAATTTGTCCGAACGTCACCGTCCCTGGCATTACAAAATTGTAACAGAAACCACCCCTTTGAACTGCCCTTCCCACCCATTCAGTATATACGGCGAGGTCCAAACCTTCTCAACCCCCACCCGGACAGTACCCCATTACCCCCTGTACCCTTAACATGTGAACATTAACTACTTGCTTCATACCCACCCTTTTCACCCAGCACGGACCCCAGGCTCCCAACTACCCACCCCA
The DNA here is from genome assembly GCF_040938575.1 of Ambystoma mexicanum. NCBI lineage: Eukaryota > Metazoa > Chordata > Amphibia > Caudata > Ambystomatidae > Ambystoma > Ambystoma mexicanum. Next base: position 1,192,844,569 of record NC_090935.1, on the reverse strand, counting down.
GTCATGCCACGCACCCATAACAATGGAAAAAGACACCCGTACCTCCCGCGCACGGCTCGCTTCCTGACCTATAACCTGAGACCACCCCAGTCCCCCTACAGTAGGCTGCACATGGCCGCACTACCCTGCCACCCTTAACTGAAGGTCCCCTCCCAGCCTGTGCTAATCCCGTTATGCGCCGTGCGCTCCTTTGAGAAATCGGGGGGGGGGGCAGGGGTGCATGGCGCCGCAGCTTCCCTTGCGTTCTTTCCCCTACCCGAACTGCTCAACGTCCTAACGCCTCCCCTTCTTCAAACCTAACTATCCCCTTGCCGCACGACACTGATCTTTACCTGTCCACAGCTGTAATCGGCCTCAACCTCCTTTCACCAGCCACTCGATCCCTTCTTTCTGGAAACGGCCTCTCCAACACTGGAAACTCCTTCACCTAGAAATCCGCAACAAACAGGGACCAGCTGCAAACGAAATCCACGATCCGGCGAGGCAGGAAACCGAGGGAGAATGTGCTGGTACTTGTAACCCATGTCTTTATGGGGCCGGTCTCTCCCTCGGCTTCCTGCCCCAGCTGCGATTGTACGCATGGAGGAGTGGTGTGGGAAATGGGGTTTCTCAGTGTCTGTGGATAAGAGTGTGAGTATGGTGTTCTCAAGGAAAAGAGTGCAGCAAGAGTTGAATTTGGTTTGGAAAGGTGTGAGGGTGAAGCGCGTGGAAGAGTTTCGGTACTTGGGGGTGATTCTGGATAGAAAGTTGAATTGGAATATGAAAGTGGATGGTGTGGTGGATAAGTGTAAACGCAGGCTGAATTTGTTGAGGGCGGTGACTGGGAAAGAATGGGGTGCGCAACAGAAGTGTTTACGAATGTTGTATAAGGGGTTGATTTTGAGTGTGATGGATTTTGGGTGTCAGGTGTCAGTGGGTTATACGTCGAGTCAGAAGTTGCGGTTAGATAGAGTACAGGCGAGGGCATTGAGAGTGTGTTCGGGTGTGATGAGGTCCTCCCCAGTGAATGCAGTTCAGGTGCTTGTGGGAGAGATGCCATTGGGGTTGAGGAGGGATGCGTTAAATATGAGATGGTGGGTGAAGTGTAGTGCGAAGAGTGTGGCTCATCCGGTGCGTGAATGTTTGAAGTATAATTGGAGGTTTGACTATTACAGGGATCGGTGGAGGAGGAAGGGGGGCACTTTTGGGTTTCACATGTGGGAGAAGGGAGTGCAGTGGGGTGTGGGTGATTTGATGATTGTGACAGATACGGATTTGGAGAGAAGGCCGAGGTGGATGATGAGATCTCCAAAGGTGTGTTTGGAGTTGGCGAATGTGGTATCGAAGAAGAGAGGTATGCGGGGTGAGATCAAAGCTTTGGGTCAGGAGTATGTGGCAGGAAAGGAAGGATACAAGGTGTTTACGGATGGTTCAAAGGATCCTATGTCTGGGAGAGTGGGAATGGCGTATTATCTAGAAAGCATTGGGGAGTATGAAATAGGACGACTGACGAATGATGTGTCTATTTGTACGGCTGAGTTGATGGCGATTGCATTGGTGATTGACAGGGTGTATGAGTTGGGGTATGAGAAAGTGGTGGTGTTCTCAGATTCATTGAGTGGGTTACAGGCGATTGTGGCAGGGGATGGTGATAGGAAGGATGTGATTTTGGACATTAGGATGAAGATTGATCGGTGTGTGCGCGGGGGTATGGATTTAGAGTTGGCGTGGGTTCCCAGTCACAGTGGCATTTTGGGAAATGAGTTGGTGGATCTGGCGGCGGGTGAGGGTATGAGGAGGGGAGCGATTGATGTGAGGTTGCCTTTGAGTGTGGATGAGGTTAAAGCTGTGATGGTAAGACGGGTCCTGGATGAGTGGCAGGAGAGGTGGGTGAGTGGGGTGAAGGGCAGGTGGATGTTCGGTGTTCGTGGGAAAGTGTCGGTGAAGGTGGATGCAGGGAGTTCAGAATGGAGGGGGCGGGAGGAGGTGATGCTGAATCGGTTGAGGATCGGTCATGTGGGGCTGAATGACTGTCTATTTCGAATAGGGAAGCGTGAATCAAGGGTCTGTGCGGTGTGTGGGGTGCCTGAAACGGTGGGACATTTTTTGATTAGGTGTGAGAAACATGTTGCAGAGAGAGAATTGATGAGGGTTCGGTTGACTGCGTTGGGTGTGGCTGAGCTGAGTGGGAGGACTTTGCTGGGAGGTGATGGGGAGAGAGGCAGGAGGAGGAGTAGTGTGATGTTGGATTTTGTGAGGCAGACGGGGAGGTGGGAGGAGTTGTGAGCTTGGATGGAGTGGTGATTGGTGGGAGCGGTGCACATCATCCTATAGGATGGGGAAGCGCCTGCGTGGGTTCGCCCACGCATCCAATAATTAAGAAGGCGGCTTCCTGCCCCGCCCTTCACGTTTCGCGGGCTCTCGGCCGCTTCCGGGGGTGGGTTCCCGTGTTCCTCCCCCATCCCTGCCCCCTTGACCCGTATGAGGAGTAGGGGGAGGAGGTCGGCTGGGCAACCCCCACTAAGGGGCGGCGCCCGCCATGCCACCTTCGCTGGCCCGTTCGCCCGCCAGAGCTACGGGATCAGCCCACCATATTTGCTGCAGCTCAACAGCCCGCCCCTCCACCCCCCCCCCCCCACGGATTCCTAACTCTTCATGAATATAGTCTCAAGGATATAGCGCTCAGCGTTTTTCGTTGATTCAATCTGTTTTAGGGATGAAATGCCTTTCTTGTTTCTTGGCTTTCTTCCAGGTACAGAAATTGTTACCTTCTGGCCTGTGGGCTTCCTAGAATCCTTTTTGTTCTTCAACGCCAGCCAGCAAACACTTCTTACACTCTTGCATGAAGGAATGCTGTACCAGCAATAATGTAGTCGCTCTCCTCTCATCCTCCGCTCCAGTGTCACCCACCAGCCTAGGGTATCCCTGTGAGGGCTGAGTGCTCAGTATGCTCAGTATGCTCTGCATTCTCCTTTCCTATTCCCGGCATATCACAGGATTGGGCCTGCCCCAGATTTCCCTCTTATGTGTTTTACTTCCCCACTTCATGATGCCCAAGTTTGGCATATTCTGTCTGCTTCCTCCAGTTAGCTGACTGACTTCCTTACTATCGAATAAAGGCTTTAAATTGTGGTCTGCTAATTTGAAGTCAGGAGGAAGCTGGCACAGCGCTGTGTGGCTCTGCGTTTTTCCTGCAGGTCTTCTTCTAGGTGTACTGTTTGGCATTCTTGGTACGAGTGTGTAAGGGACCCAGGCAACCCCGATGTAAAGATTGGCATGTGTGATTAGTCGCTATAGTAGTGATGCTTGTTGGTATTCTGAAGTATCCATTTGCCCAACCTTTACTTTCATGATCTAGAGGAGTGCTGGTTACTATCAGCCTCTACCTCTCTATTACTAATAGAGCTTTTCCTCGCTAGTAACGGTCATAAAACATTGGTGTTCTGTTTCAGGTTTGGTTCTCTGTCGTACTGTAAGTATTGTCACCATAATCCATCACCCACTGCCTGGTAGTCTGCTTCGTACAGGTGGTTTGGGAGGGCGAGACACCCTGGAAGATCCCCCTTTTAACTTCAGTACGTAGCTCTTCACAGTGGTTGTGGCTGGTCCTCAGAATTCCCCCATCCTCCTCAAATATGACTTGCCAACGGTTAATTCTACCACTTTATGGGAATACCTGATCATGCAAAATAACTGGATGGACGATATGATGCTGTTGGAGAAGCTTGTACATCAAAAGAGCAGAGGCATGCAAAGTAACTGAAAAGCTTGCATTTTAGCTGTGTGAGCTTGCCAGTGTCTTATTATAGGGCAAGAGCAATACATACATAGAGCTTGATCAGTCCAAACGAAAGCTCTCAGAGGCAACCACCAAATATGTATTTCAGCCTAACTGGCATCCGAGTGGTGCGTTCTGGCCTCATTGTCATTGGAGCATGCCTGCCCAACCCATCAGTATTACACTGGGTTTAAAAAAGAAATGTGCATGAAAAAAAAACTCCTATCTCTAACGTGAGAGTAGAACAGGGCATTCTAGCTAACCAGCCACATCACGTCCTACTAGCCATCCTTGAACACAGTGACAATGACAGATTACATATCAAATTTACTAGTAAGGTTGCATTTGATCATTCCATGATTGTAGCCAGGCCATGATTTCATTTTACAATGTGCAGTGTAGTATTTTCAGAAATGTATGATCTATTTGAACTTGGTTATGATTTTATTTAAATTGCTTGTCATATTTCCAATTCATACAAATAATCTGTTCTTGTAGGTGGGGATGAAAAGCTGGTCGCCTAGTGGTTTTATTATGAACGTGTTGTGAAAAGCTGTGAGCTCGTGTTTCAGGTAGAAACCAGGCCGTTGTGTCATATTTTTATTGGCCTACTCTCCTTGCTGACCTTGTCCAGCATTTCTCTGTGGGCCTTGTCCAGACCATTTGGTCTCACAACCTTTGGACGCCTACAAACCACGAAGTGCTGTTATGTGGTTTTGGATGGATCGAAGTTCTATTTTTCTTGAAAAAATCTTATTTATGGTCATAGGCTCCATGCTGTGTCAGTCTTCCAGGGTGTTGGCCATGCCCCCTCTGCTGTGGATCTTTTAATGAAGCCAATGTTATTGGTAATTGTTTTGTATATATTGTAACCAGGAGTGTCTGCTTGTATTCCTCATTATTCATTTTCAGATGCCCTGCCATCCCAGAACGTAGCATTCTGCAGCCATAGGATGTTTAATCTGTTATGCAAGCCTGCCTTTTCACACCTGGGTTGCATGTTTCCTGTTGAGACAATTTTCATTTTGAGAATTCTAGGGTTACTTTTTAGGGTCCTCCGCGTTTTACTTTTCCCAATTTTTATTTTTGGATCACTAACCTATTTTTAGCTGTCTATTGTAACACTGTTTGGCCCTTTTCTGTGTGCATGGTCCTAGTTGCCCAGAAGATTCCGAGTGCCATCGTGTATAAGATCCTATTTGTGCCCCAAGTTAATTTGATCGCCCTACCTTGGTTTTAAGCAGTATGCTTGTGGCAGCTGTTTAGTTTTGACTTCACCAAAAGTGCACGCTATTTTACTGGTAGCCCAATGTAGGGTTTTGGTAGCCATTGGGGTACCAATTAATTTTTGCGAGTCCTTCCTTTTGCCATTGTTTTGGGGCCTTGCTTTGTTTATGGCAACCACATGGTAGGCCAGAACGGCCATCCTGCCCACGTGGGCTTTGTGAGCCCAGTATGGCAGCTTCTATATTGGTTCTGATTGGTTTAGGCGAAACTCTGTCACTGGGCTGGCATATCACATCCTTTGGGTGTGGTCTGGGTTGAGTGGCAGATACAGGGGCCAGCCAAATGGCTTTAGTCTTTATTCCTTATCCCCTATTTTGATTAGTGGGCTGTCTGGCCAGTCCCTGTGTGCAGTGACATTTAAGGGAAAAAACCATTTAACTAAGATTGTTCTTGTTGCTGGAATTTTTAGAACAGGAGGTTTCCATACCTGCGTTAAGATTTCCCACCGTTTTTCTGCTGTTGCTGAAATTTAAGAACCAGATTTGGCCATACTGGTTGAATATCATGGGCTGATCTACAGTTTTGGTTTTCTGCTGCAGTGCCTCCAGCCTCAGCCACCTCTGTACTGCCGACTACACATGTGTGCTGAGTCGGGCCTTTGTTCTGCGACTGTCTCCTAGTCATTTTGCTTCAGTCTTCCTATTTTACTGCGGAGGTCGACCTGTTTGGATGCTGGAAACTGTTGCTGTCCGGAAGGGTGTTGCTATGCCAAGCTCCTCTCATCTGCTCTTTAGGGCCATCCTGGGTCACCCCCCACTGTTGAAGTCTTCATAGGACCATCTTGTGCTATTGGACACACTGTCATCCTAGAGTGTTCCTCGCTGTTTTTGCTTCTGGCTTGACTGGCTCCCCTCTGGACTGGCTGCTTGTTCTTTTCCATCATTGGGGTAATCACTGGCTCAGAGGTGAAGTCCCTGGCAAGTATATCCAGTAATAAGCACCTAGAAAAGAAGCCTTGTGCTTATCGGGTTGTATAGCCTTCTTGGAACTGACTTTCAGGATGCCAACTTTGTGAGTAATTACCTCTGGGTGTTGGAATGGTGGTTTATTTTAAGTGCTCTCAGGGGCACCCTCTGGTCTGGATTCGAGACTACTTGCAGGTGAGTCTGTATTTTCCAATTGGTGTACTGCTATGCTGCATCTCATCTTCTTCTGGAGCTTCTGGGTCTCAAAGTAAACTGGCTCTCTTCATTGGTGTCTCCTTTGGTCCTGCCTGGGGTTGTTTGCTGCCAAGTTGCCACCTATTGGTTTCAACAGAGACTTGCCTGGCTCTTCCCTAGACACGGATTTGCCCTATTGATTGCTGTAGGAATGTGCTACTCAGCTGTAACCTTTCTAAAGTAACTTTGCACATACTAACCTGCCCTTGGACATTTTTCCTGCAATCACTTTGGGTCCTGGGAGTTTTAGGCCAAGGATTTAAATGTTAGCTCCTACATGCATTTTGAAAGTAATGCGCTACACTTCTGTACACTTACATAATGCATATCCATGCACCCGTTTTTGTCGACACTAGCTATTTTTCCCTGAAGTGTTACGACCTTGTTACTGAAATGTAGCAGGTCTTGTGGTGGCCTCTGACTTTGTTCTATAATTTTATTTTATAATTTATTTATAATGTGTCCACCCCCTCCATCCTATGCAACCTTTATGAACTGTGATGTGTGTATTTGTATTTTTCAAATGCTATGTGCCAGTGGTCTAAAAGTAGTCTGATTTGTTGTTTGTTTTGTTTGTTTTATTACTAGTATTGCTGTTGGCACTAGCAATTCTGTCTAAGTTTGAATGTCTGGCTCCCTTATTTTCTCACATCTCATGTGTTCTGTGACTGTCACCAAATTGTGGACCTACACTATAAGTGTGCTGTCTTTTGTGATGATGTACTGTTTTTCTAGGGGCACCAGTTTTCATTTTGCTTTGTAATATCTGCCCTACCCCTCCCAGCTCTTGTCACTGAGTGCTTGTGCATAAATTGTGGACCTACTTGTTTGGGGGTGTTGAGTGTCTTCATTTAGTTACTAGTTTTATAATTCATTAGGTTTTTTTAACCAAATGTTACCTGACATAATACCGATTTCACGTCATATTGGGTCTATATTAGGTTTACTAATGTACTTATGAAACTAAGAGGTATACATGTGTAATCGAATGTTTATTTTTCATGATTCCACTTTGGTGTGTTTTTACTGGATAAGCATGTGGACTAATTGTCCTTTTTTTGTTCAGTGTACAAAAACTGCCTAAACGCTTTCGTATGTAAGGTAGTCCAGCCTCCCAACCACCAGTTCTTCATTTTTTTTTTAATCTAGCTCTTGGGTTGGCCATGCTCTTCCCATCTTTCCATTATCTTTGATTTCGGTGTGTTTTTTTTTTTAGCTGCGTTTTATCAGCAGGACTTTCTTGGCTTTCTTTTTTTAAATTAAAACAACTCCACTTTGTTTTTGTTTTTTTTTTATTTAATTTTACGGCCATCATTTTTTAAATTTATTTGCATTTTTAAGGCGCTTACACAGCCCAGGGGCATCGAGGCGCTGTTACAGAATGTTTTTGTTGTCTTAGTTGCATATTTATAACTTGCTTCAATACCCAGAGGTTTTGAAGCGCGGACCTCGGGATCGAACCGGTGTTGCTTCGTGTCGTCTTGCTTCCAAGGCGAGCACGTTGCCACTGAGCTATCCTCCCGGGCCTTGGTTGTATTCTGCATGTTTACTGGCTTCAAATAGTGTATCTGGTGGACACTTTGCTTTTTGGCTGTCGATCGACACTGAGCTTGAGTCCCACAACTGGGCAATTTACGCATGGTGCAATCTTATGTTTTCTGTGCTTGAATAGGGCCACAGCCCCTTAAGCGTTTATCTTCAATATATGTGAGTAAATAAAAGCGGTCCAGTACTATAGATGACTGTGAAATTATCAACTACCATTGTTCAAGTTTAGGTAAAGTAGGTTTTTTGTACTCGTCTGTGTGGAAGACCAGCGAGTATTGGGTCTCCGTACCAGGCTGAAAATTGCACCCACACATTGATTTTCTGAGGACTGCTTAGGTATGCTTGCTTCCTGTTCATCAAGCACACATTTACTGGCGGGGTTTACCACCCACCCTTTGGCCCTTTACCTTCTTTTCCTACCAGACAAGCTAAGTGTGGTACCGAAGAGGCTGTAGTAAGTATGCAACTCTACAATTGTGCTTGCCCTGGGGTTGATTTAGCTAAAATGACTCCTCTGACATGGTGTAGTTGGTAGAGCAGATCCGTCTTTTGAAGGTTGAACACTGCACCCTAAAAAGAAAACACTGCTTCAATATTCGACTCTGGGGTCCTACAAAATCCCTTGCTTGCCGCCTTTTCTTCTGCTCTTGGTTTGGAATTGCACAATTAAGACAAGAAGAGAACAGGCTTTTAAGCATAGCACCAGGGTAGAGGCTTTCATTTAAGCAGCATCCTAGACAAGGGAGAATCCAAGCAGCCCTTTCCATACATTTGAGTCTCTCCACCTGGGTACCTTGCTTGGTGCCAGGTAGAATGTCCATGATGATAAGATTAGCCTGTGGATTTAAGCATTTTGGTTTCTGATGGAGTACATTCCTTTGTGGAGTCTTTCTCGCCAGGTTCCAGTGAGTTTTTCTCAAAGGTTCTGTTATACTAGGGTAACAGTACTACATTTGATTTAATGAAAATAGCCCTGCGATTTCAATATTCAGCAGTCGCTGAGCTCTTCAATACTGCTGTTGCCCGCCTGTCTGAATAATGCTTGTGAATCCAGTCTACTCACTCGTGCCGTTCCATTTTTGCTCCAGTTGGAAAAGTATTTAGTGACTGACTGCTGGACCTTTACCATCGTCACTGCCTGAGTCATTCTTATGCCAAGATAAAATGCGCTCATTAGTAAAAAATGTATTTCATTTGAAGCGCATGTGTCATTCTCTGTATTTCACATGAGAATCTGATTAGGTACAATGCACGATCACCACGTTTCCTAGTACTCTTCACATAGGAATTATTCTTATAAATCTTATACTGACTATCTTGTTAGCTTGCACCAATCAAGATCCTTCAATTTCCTCTTGACCCCCGGCAATAAAGCACATAGATCAGCAGTGGACACATTAATCTCCTCTAAGATGTGGTTAATTTTTTCTGCAAACTTCAATAGTGAAGGGGGATTACCATCAGATAGTATTAGTGACAGGTCCTCATATAAGGAATTCCTCAGAGGATTCAATATTTTAACATAGTTTGATAACAAGCACCAATGCCATTTGGAAGAAAGAGAAGGTATGTTAAGTTCATGGCATATGTTGGTATTTGGTATGGAGGAGGCAAGCACCAAGGTGTACTTCCAGATCTTGCCTTGAATAGCATCCAATATGTGCTCTGGTGGCAGATAGACCTATTTCTAGATTTGCTGGCTGATAGTTTAACTTTGTAACAAGGTCATGCCATTTCCGGTTCAGCCTCAAGAGTTGGAATCCATGGGTAGTCTTCTTGTCCTTCTATGCAAATTAACTGGTGCTGCCTCCTGCATTGTGACTAGATCACTAAGGCCTTCTAGCTCCAGCATCTGTTCCTCAAATGTTTTAAGCATGGAGGAAGATCACTGGGAGTACTGAGCCCTAGAGACGTTGGCACTCTTAAACCTATTATGAGAAGATAATCTAGTCTCCTTTTGACTGACAACTATGTTAATAAGTGACCTAATTCAGAATACTTCGAGGGATCCCCATTGCATGAGGCTTGGCCCCAGGGTGCCTTGTCTTTCAGGATAAGTTTGTTAGTTAGTGCTCATAAATTACCAAAAGGTATTGTGGTGCAAAACTCAAAACAAATAAGGGGTCCTATCTAATGGACACAACCTCCTCTTGGAAGGAGTGGGGCCACTGTCTGTTTATACAAACAGATTGGCCAAGGCTCAGGAGGCATTCAATGTATCCCCTCCCTCAAACATCCAACGGTCTGCATTTAATCTCCTATCTTCGTACCTATGAAGTTGTTGGTCTTGGAATGTGTAGCTCTTCCGTGGAAGCTCTCTCACAACCTGTCCTTAGTAAAAGTTTAGACAAAAATTGAAACCTCGTAGATGAGAGGTTGTTCGGGGGACTTTCTGTTGTAGTTATAGTAGCTCTTAAGGGCGAAGACCCTGCCAACCGCTTCTTCCGCTCCATTTACCAGGAGGATGGGGCGGGTAAACATTTTTTTTTTCAGAGTGGTTCTTTCTTTGAATCGTATAATCCAGCCTTCATTTTTTCCATTTATGCCACACTGATTTGGAGTACATGGACACATTTTCTGAATTCGTAACATCGGAGACTGCAAATGTTTTCCTTTACCTGAATTTGGTTAGTCTCCTTACAAGCGGCCTACTGCGAACAGGGGCATGGCCAGGGTTTTATGGCATGCAATGCCCACCTCAAGGCACCCAACTTAAAATCTGATTGACCGAATGTCATCTGATGTGGGTGTGGAATCCATGTCTCAAGAATTTTATTAAGACTAAAAATGATATCGGTAATTTGGTTTCTGAAGTGGAGTCTGCTAATTAGACCCTCCTTTTCACAAAGATCCATGCAAAAGCATAGTGCATACATGTGCTCTTGCTGCAGTAGTCTTGTGACAGCTGCAGCACCTGGTCTTCCATTCCACAGGGCAGGTTCAAAGGTCGCATGTGCTTTCCTGACAGCTGCTGTGACCCCCAAGTCACTACAGCCAGAGGTGACTTTTATCTTCTGCACCTAATTCAAACTGTGATAGATTGTGCGGTATCCATTATGTGGCAGATTAATCTATGGGAATGGACCATTTATGGTTATGGTATGGTGATGTGTTTTTAAAAGTTATGTTCACTTATAAATCTGCTATAATACAAGTGTCAACTCTGTGAGCCCTGACCAGCTTTGCAAAGGCAATGTGTATTCTTGGCAGCCTGACTATTCACTGCTCCATGTGAGACAATAGGCAGGATGCTGGCCTCCTTTGATTCCCAGAGAGGAAGGGTAAAACTTTTCTTAAGCCACAGGAACACCTACCAGGCGATCACCTCGGAACTCTCTTCAAAGGGCGTACTCTTATAACAAAGGTCAGCCTTGTACCAGGGTTCAGTACACAAAAGGGCCTTTGAAACTGCTTGCAGGGGAAGGTGGCAGAGCTAGCCAGTGCTGGAAAACTGGACCTGAGAAAGGGGTTCACGGAACAGACACTCTGGGTATGATGCAAGAAGGCGAGGTTCATTTGTTAGTGACTGGGATTGTAATTTGCCTGTTGGAAGGGCTGTCCATTTCAAAGTCCTCTGCCCTAGAGGTGTAGAACGGTGCTATGTAAGGCAGAGGAAAGCTCTGTTCTCTAACCATCCCCAGGGTACATTGTGGGTGACTGCTGTTTGGATCAAAGCCTACCACGCTGCCAGCTGCACTGGAACCAAGCACTTCACCGAATGTGAAGGTACCTCTGCAGGTTCATCCTAATTTCAGAGACTAATTTCAGAGACTAAGAAGTTACATTTAATAGACCACATGGTCGTGTTTTTGCATGCGTCTGACGTCTTCTATAAAATCCTTACATGTGCAGGTATGTGAGACCCTGCCGAAGGAACCGAAAGAAGCATGCCAGTATCTGAATCCCAGTGAGTTTGAATTTGTTGAAGTACGTTAAAGGAAGACCGTGCTAGACCCTAGGTGGAAGGGGCTCCTCTTGGTATTGCTCACTACTGATTTGTATTTCAAGTTACAGAAGTGAAATTTGTGAATTTGTTACACACTGCAAGCATAATGGAGCTCTAAATGATGCATAACAAACGCGTGGCAATACTTTATTTTGCAACTTGGGTCCACTCATCAGAACGGTGGGAGAGACTAATCCAACGGGAGCAGTTGTTGGGGAAGTTACGAAAATTAATATGAGCAATGTTTTTACTTCTGCTGAAGTGGAAGCTGGCTTTGGTCAGGGAAACTCTAGGTCATGGCCTGGCAAGGGTGAAATTGTGCTTGTGTAGGTGTGGCAGCGTGGCATGGACTTGATATGGATTTTTTTAACTTCTGTGTTAGTGTAATGAGGACCAGGTTATTCCTCCATGTTATGACCTCCAAAACTGGATTACGGATGAGGACTGTGCCAAGGCATTAGCTGTCACTGATGTATCCAAAAAGCCATTTACACAAGTTAAATCAAATTATTCCCATCACTGTTTATAGGACCACTGTTAATCCCGTTGAACTGAGATGGCCCAGACCATCACATGATTTACTCTCATACTGTGCTAATTTATATTTTACAGAAAATTGTGTTTCTTGAGGCAATCATGTGGTACGCAAATCAGACGCTCCAGTGGGTGGCCATGCCGCCGTCATGGCTAAGATAGCTAGGCAGTAAAGAGGATGTAAAAAGGCTAGCTTCAGAACTGGAAAGTGCATCAAAGTTATGTGCAAATCATTATTTAAGAGCAGCCTCTCAAATGTACTATTATGGCAAGGTGAAAGATGTTGTCTTTTGTCTTCAATAACAGTTTTTGAGATTAATTTTCCGGACAAGCCCTGAGGGAGGGTTTTGAGAGGCCATCCTGTTTAAGTGAAGTGCCTTGGGTCTAGCCAGATAGTGCAGCTGAGCAGCAAGGCTTAGACATCCCAACATATGGGGGTGATGTAGTGGTACTATGGTACACACATTCAGAGCACTCAAATCAAATTGGACAGCAAGTATATTCAACCTGAAGTCCCTTCAAGCAATGAAAATCACAGGTAAGTAGTACTACTAGATCAATGCTATAAACACTTGTACGTTCACCATTTGGTGATCTCGTAACAGATCATCCACACTTCACTTTTAAAACGGTTATATATGATTCAGATCTGATAAACTGTGAATGTAGTAAAGCAAGGCAAATTGTCCTAACTTAGAAAATAACACCCCTAGCACTTCAAGTCCTTCTCTGCTAAAGTGAATAAGCCTAGTTACTAAAAGTCCATGGGAATAGAGAGGTGCATGGAGGAATCCAGAGCCGGCCCCAGCCATGGGGGACAACACAGCATATGGGGCACATTTGTATCCCCCCTCCTTTCTGTGCCAGGCTCGCCAGTGTTTTTCTTTATTCGCACAAAGCCCAAGAGTGAGGTCCGAGAACAGAGAAAGCCAAGTGAGAAACTGCATCTATGCTCCATGAGCTGCATAGGGAAGAGACTGAAGAGCCGCCACAGCTGTGCAGAGCGCAGCATTGTCCCCACCCGAGAGGGAAACCCACTGCTGCAGCCGCATACAAGAGCAGCAAGAAAACAGACATCCGGATCCCAGTTATCTGCTGGCAAGCTTGCATCATCAATTTAAAGATCCCCTAGACCACCAACGGGAAGAGCGAGGACAGAATAGGTGGAAGTTAACAAAACCGCCCACACGAATGGGCCCCGAAACACAAACTGGGACCATGAACTTGCTCTGCTGCCTTTTATGCGTCAAGCCCGTACCGGGAAACTGGTCAGGCTCGGACCGCATTTTAAAGATTTTTCCCCTCCCTCCACATGGGAGGAAAAGAACGCGAAAGATTGGTTGGGGGAAAGCGGGGGAATATTGAGCAGGGGACGGGACAAAGGTACTGTGGATTTGTTTGAGGTTCTAGGTGGAAGAAGTAGCTGCGGCCTGTAGAGGAGATCATTGGAGGAGGTGAGGTGTTGCCTTAGGAGTGAAGGTGTTTCAGCCGTTTGAGGGTGCATGTTTGTGTGGCGAGTGGGTAGAAGTTTGTGTAAGGAGTGACTGAAGTGGATGGTACTCGGTGAAAGAAGGGGGGTTTGAGTCATCGTGGCAGGGAGTGAGAATTAGTGGGAGGAGAGTATTAGTAGAGCAGGAGCACCAAAGTGGAGTGGTAAAATTGGACAGATGACTGGTGGGAGGAGTAAGATGGAGGGGAGCAGTAGCAAAGCGTGGGGATGGCAAACTATGTTAATGTTAAAGGACATTTGTACCGCGCACTATCACCACCGGAGTGGTCCCCTGGCGCTCTGGCGGCTCTGAAAGAGGAGGGGAGGTTGAGTTAGTGGGAGGAAGCAGGAAAAGTGCAAGAGAGCAGTGATGTGCTGTTGGCGGCCTCAGCCCGGTGGGTCCGTTGGCTGGGCCTGGGGTGTTTGCGGCCGGTAGTCGTCGTGTACTGTTGTGCGAGTCTGTGTTTTTTGTTTTGTTGCAAGGTAGTGAAGTTTGTGTGGTTTGTTGTGCTGTAGGTTTTGGTTGTGTTTGGTTTGGCGTTTGAGAGGTGTATGCAGAGGAGGAAATTGTTAGTGGGTTTGGTTATTTGCATCTCTATCCTGAATTGAGGCGCTCGGCTTGCGCAGTCTCCCATGATGCGCCTCTGTCATGATCTGGGTCCGTCTGGCATAAAAGGTTCCTTACTCCTCTGGCCCCCACCTCTATAATGCTCTCTCATAGCCCCCCTGTCCTCCCTTCATACTCCTGTGGCCAGTGCACCTGCCAATGTCAACATCTCAGGTAGTGTGGTGGTTGCCAATATCTCGACAATTCCACAACATTGTGGTACCTGGCGGTAACTAAGGGGTGGGCGAAGGTGTTAGTGGGGTTGGCTGGGGTAGTTGACTCAGTCTCCGTGCGTGTCGCCTGTGTTCCAGTCTGTCCGGTGTCACCCGTCCAGGTGCCGTGGGAGCTTCCCTGTCGGTTCGGGGTTGTCTGTGTCCTTTCCAGTTTAGTCATCCTTTTTCCTGTTTCGGTTTTCAGTTTTTTTGACTATGGTGTTGAAGAGCCAGGTTTTTAGTGATTTCCTGAATTTTAGGTGATCTTCGGTGTTATTTCTTTTGGGATGTTGTTCCAGGTATTTGCGGCTAAGTGGTAGAAGGAGGTGCCTCCAAGTTTTTTATTAAGGTATGGTTTGAGTTCCAGGCTGATTTCGTGGCTTGATCAGAGGGTTCACGTTGGTTTGAAGACTGTTATTTTCTTTTGTAGGAATTCTGCTCCTCGTCTGCTGATTGCCCTGTGCGTAATGCACATTTTTTTGAAAGTGATGCAATGTTTTACTGGGAGCCTGTGTAGTGTTTTTAGGGCTGGAGTGATGTGGTCTCTTCTGGATAGTTTGAGGACTAGTCTTGCTGCTGCATTTTGGATCCATTGCAGTTTCTTTAGGAGGTATTCTGGTATTCCAAGGTAGAGGCTGTTCACATAGTCGATTTTTGACATGATTAGGGCGACGATAGTAAGTGTTTTGTGCGTGAAGGAGAGGAAAGGTAGAATTCTTCTTGCCATGTGGAGGAGGAAAAAGCATTTCTTCACTGTTGTATTTATTTGTGGTTCTAGGGTTAGGGTGTTGTCCATTAGGACTCCCAGATTTTTTACTACCTTCGATGGTGCTGGTGCGTTTCCCATTTCCGTAGGCCACGGGATGCTGATTTCATTCTCTTGGTTTTTGGATACGATCATGATTTCTGTCTTTCCTGGGTTGATTTTCAGGTTGGTGGCATCCATCCAGTTGAAGACTTCTTTTAGACAGTCTATTAGGGTTGAATGGTCTGCATCGATGTCTTTGATTTTGTAGATGATTTGAGTGTCATCTGCGTAGTTGTAACATGTAATGTATTTTTTGAAGATTCTTATGATCAGAGTCTGATAGATGTTGAAATATAGTGACGATAGTGAGGATCCTTGTGGCACTCCAGTCTTTCACTCGTGGAGTGGATATGAAAGGTTTGATCCATACGGTTTCTGTTCTGTCCGCTAGGAATGATTTGGTCCAGCATAGTGCTGTCTGTTATGCCTACGTCTTCTAGTCTTTTCGTCAGGGTGTCGTGGCTAACTGTGTCAAAGGCTGCGGAGAGGTCGAGCAGAATAAGGGCTGAGGTGTTTGAGTCTGCGTTAGTTTTGAGGTTGTCCCAGATGGATAGTAGTGCTGTTTCCGTCCCTCTTGCTGGTCTGAAACTGAATTGAGCTTGGTCCAGCAGGTGGTGTTTTTCTACGTGTTCTTGGGTTAGTAGTTTATATACATAGATTTCTAGAAGTTTCGCTGGGTAGGGGATGTTGGATATCGGCCTGTAGTTCGAAAGGTCATCTACGTCACCATTTGTGTTTTTCAAGAGTGGCTTGATGTATGCTGATTTGAAGATCATCGGTAAAGACCCTGTTGCTAGTGATAGATTTAGGAGGTTTCTGTAGTGTTTGCTGGCGATCCTTGCGCGAGGATTGATTTGTAAATGTCTGGGGGACAGGGGTCCATGGATGATCCCGCTTTCTTGCTTCGTTTTACCAGCATTGCGAATGCCTCTGCCGTTATTTCAGGAAAGCTTTGGAGTTTGTGCTGTGGTTCTGTGTTAGGTTTGTTGGGTTGTATTTTGTGGTTGGTTGGTCCCTTTTGTATGCTTTGTCAGATGTCATTGATTTTTTTTAAAACATTTTCTTTTAAGTGGTCTGCCAGGTTGTTGCCTAGTTTTTCTGAGAGGGATGGGGTGTTATCGCAGCCTGGTGGGTTTCTCATTTCTTCAATGATGCTAATCATTTCTTTTTGTGTGTTGGTGGCATTGTTGATTCTGTCATCGTAATGTCTTCTCTTTGCCTTTTTGAATTTCTTTTTTGTATGCGCGGATTTGTTTCTGGTACAGTGTTTTTTTCCCTGGGTTGTATTCTTTCCTCCATTCCAATTCCATCTTTTTGTTTTCCTTTTTCAGGGCGTATAATAGTGGGGTGAACCATTTTGCCATTGCTCTTTTTTTTGATGGGGTGAACGGTTTTTCTGCTGCGATCTTGTCTATTGTATCTACAATCCACTTGTGTAGTATCTCTGCTTTCCTGTCTAGGTCAGCTAGCTCTAGTTCTGTAGTTGAGGGTTTGGTTAATTCCAGTTGTACGAATAGGTTGCTTTCTTTTTGTGGTGGTTGTGAATTTCGAATGTTGGATGTAGGCTTGAGTAGGCAAAGTGATCACAAATGGGATGATGAGATGGTCGCTCCACAGTATTTGTATTGGTGGTGCCGTGGTGTTTTCTTTGGCGAAAATTGCGTCTAGGGTATGTCAGCAGAATGCGTTGCTCCTTTGACTAGTTGTCGTAGTTTCATGGTGCTGAGTTGTTCAATCAGTGAGTTTTGAGAGTTGGCGTGGCTGTCTTCAAACCAGATGTTGAAGTCCCCCAGGATGACTAGGTGTTCGTGGTTGATGGCTAAGTTGGTGATGGCTTCTATGAAGTTGTCGACGAATGTTGAATTCATATGTCGGCGGTCTGTATACCAGGATGAATGTGATGTTGGTTTTAGGGCTCGCTGTTAGGTGTATTACCATGGTTTCGCAGTTAAGGATGTTGAGTGGTTCGTCAGTTTTTATTTTCAGGGTTTTTTTTAATGTTATAGCGATGCCTCCTCCTTTTTTGTTTTTTGTTTATTTGGTTGGAAGGCAGCTTTGGAGTGTGATTTTATAGTTGATGTCCAGCCATGTTTCTGTGATGAACAGGATGCCAATGCTGTTTTAGTTTTTTTAACTGATTTTATTTGCATTTCACAACAAAAAATAAACATTGCGCATACAGCGTGTTAACAAAAACGTCACAACAATTAACAATCCCAGGGAGCTATCCCCCCTACGATCCAACCCATCTCTCCCCAGACTTCCCTCTTACTATTACTTAGACACCTAGGAGGAAAAAAGAAAGAGCCATTACGTGCAGAACAATCAGATATAGAAGATAACACTGTATGCAGCATCCCGACCTAAACTAGGGACCAGAACCCCTCCCCTCACACCCACAAACAAACATCCCACCCTCTACATGTCCGAGCTCGTTTCTGAATCCACTTCTCTGGCCATATATTCTCTGAAGGGGCCCCAATAATCCTTGGGCTTGCTGCTAGATGGAAGTGTTGCGTTAAACTGAGTCTCCAAGCATTCACAGCGCGCCATAAGGTTAAGCCAGTGTTGAAAGAAGGGAGGCACCGGAGACCCCCACTTCCTAGCCAGTAGCGACCTTGTGACCACCGAAGCCATGCCCACAAGGCGTCTCTGGCAACCGGAGCCAACATTCTGGGGTAAGACGGAGAGGAACATCAATCATACTCACCACACGCATCTGCTGGATGTCAATGCTGTTGTCGTCGAGTAGGTCGAAGATCTCCAAGTGTTTTGACATGGATCTTGCGTTTATTAGATTGCAGTGAAGTTTGGAGGTGTTTGGTTTGGGCTTTCTTGTCGAGATCGTCTTCTGCTCGGTGGTCATCTTCTGCTCGGTGTTGAGGTTTCCTTCCTGGTCCATCTCTTGTTGGGCTGTGGGATTCGGGGTGTCTGCGTCTTTGAAGAATTCTTCTAGGTTCTGTCTTGGTTTTTTTTTTTGTGTTCATTGGGTTCGTCTTCTGGGAGTTGTGGTTGTTGATTGGAAGTTCCTCTTGTTTTTGTGATGTAGGTTATCGCGTCGGTCGTCTGTTTGTTGTTTGTATTGTTCATCCTTCTTCTACTTGCTTGTGTTAGGTTGTTTGATGTTGCTGCCTCTAACGTTGGGTTAGATTGCTGTGGTGGCCAGTTGTCAGCGAGGTATGGAGTTAGGTAGAGGGGTTTGTCGCCTTCTCTCAGTGTTGGTTCAATTTGTGTTCCTGTCTGTGGGGGTCCATTCTGTAGTTGTCGTTCTTAGTTTCTGTTCTGGAGTGTTTGTTCTTTCTTCTCTTCGTCTTTTCCTTGGAATGGGTCGTTTGCGAGGCATTATAAGTTTGAGAGTTGTTTAGTCTTTGTTTGGTGGCGTCTAGTTGGTCCTGCTTTGGTCTGGTTGTCTTGTGGTGTAGTGGTGGGTGAGGGGGGTGTCTGCTACTAGTTTGGGCTTCGTCTGTAGGTGGTATTCCGGCTGAAGTTGGCGACTCGTTCAGTCGCTGTCCTAGGAGGGAAAGGGAGGTGGTAAGGGTTATTTAGTTGGGTGTTATCAGTGGCTCTCTTTACTGTCCATCTCCCAGATCGTGGTTCACTCTGGTGAGCAGGCTATGTGGGTTTGGGAAGGGTATCTGCTGGTTGAAGAGTGGCTTGGACGGGCGCAGCTTGGACTTTCGCCTAGTGGTGCGATAGGCCCTAGTCCGAGTGACACTCCACCGTAATTCACTGGTGGGTTCTGTCTCACTTGCGACTGAACTAGATTTGCGAGTGAGCTCAATTTGGGACACATGTACAGTGGGAGAGAGGCCTATCATTGCAATTTGGGAATCACAAAAAAAGCAGTTTTGGCCCAGCGGACCTGCTAAGTTGTTACACCTGTACAGTGGGAGAGAGGCCTATCAATGCAGTTTGGAGATCACACGATGCAATTTGGGCACAGATGCCCTGCTAAGATTGAGACACCTGTGTGGTGGGAAAGAGGCCTTTCAATGCAGTTGGGGATCACACAGTGCAGTTTGGACACAGAGGCCCTGCTAATTTTGAGACACCTGTATAGTGGGAGAGGCGCCTATCAATGTGATCTACTAACACAAAATGCAGTTTGGGCCCAGAGGCCCTGCTAACTTTGAGACACCTGTACAGTGGGAGAGAGGCCTATGAATGCAGTTTGGAGATCACACAATGCAATTTGGGCAAAGAGGCCCCGCTAATTTTGAGACACCTGTATAGTGAGAGAGAGGCTTATTGATGTGATCTAAATAACACAAAATGCAACAGGTTAAGTGAAAGGGCACAGGCAAACTCCCATTAGAACAGTAACCATCCTTCGAAGGGATTGTGTCCTCCGACGTATTCCTCATCTTAGATATCGCTTTCCAGCTTTGCTGGCCTCGGAAATTTTTTCTCTCTAGAGGGCGCTGCGCATCGACGTCCGCCGAGTCGATGTCCCTCGACAGCCGCCGTATCAACGTCGACGTCATCCTGCCTATAAAGGCCGCGCGCAGCGTCCGTTGCTCAGTTCCATTTTTCCGTGCTTACTCAGTGCCTCGGAATATCGTTGCTCAGTTTCGTAGATATATTATTCCATTTTCCTCGAGATATTCGATCCATACTCGATGGCTTCCTCGTCTGAACCGACGACCCCTCGGTCCGGCTTTAAAAAATGCTGAGACAGTGGAAAAAAGATGTCGCTAACGGACCCTCACAGGGTCTGGTCTGCCTGTGGTGTTTGGGAGCTGAACACCGGAGTGTGAGGACTGTATGTCCATGACAGCTAAAGCTCTGAAGGAGCGTAGGGGGAAGCTGGAAAAAGGTAAGACTTCTAAAGCTTCTTCCTCGACGAAGTCGAGACATTCGTCTCCTCGTCACCATTCGCGCTCCAGGTCTCGAAGCGGGTCCCATCACTCTTCGAGATCGACGCACTCGAAAAGGAGACGCCGAAGATCCCCTTCTTCGTCCTCCTCTTCCTCTGTTTCACCTAAGAAGAGAATCCCTTGCCCCACGAAGCATAGTTCCCGGGCTGAATGGGAGGAATTCCGAAAAAATATGATGAGCGTCTTCGAGAAAGCGGCCTCGACCCTCTCGAAGACTGCCAAGAGCGATGCTCTGGTCGAAAGGTTGGTGTCTTCAACGCCGTTGTCGAAGGGACCTTCGACACAAGGGTCTGTCGACTCGACGCCATCCTCAACACTGGCGTCGACGCCAAGGAAAGTCACGGTTGCGGCGCACCCAGTGGCTATTCCCAGGTCTTCGATGTCGTCGAGATTGTCGATATCCTCGAGCAGAATTCCGATTCTATCGAAGACCTCGAGGCCTCCACCTCGATGGTTCAAAGGATCCGGTATCTGGAAGAGTGGGAATGGCGTACTATTTGGAAAGCACTGGGGAGTATAAAGTGGGGCGTCTGACGGATGATGTGTCAATTTGTACGGCTGAATTGGTGGCGATTGCAATGGCGATTGAAAGGGTATGCGAGTTGAGGTTTGAGAAAGTAGTGTTATTTTCAGATTCATTGAGTGGGTTGCAGGTGATTGTGGCATGGGATGGAGATAGGAAGGATGTGATTTTGGATATCAGGAGAAAGATTGATCAATGTGTGCGTGGGGGGATGGATCTGGAGTTGGCGTGGGTCCCCAGTCATAGCGGCATTCTGGGAAATGAGTTAGTGGATCTGGCGGCGGGTGAGGGTATGAGAAGGGAAGCGGTTGATGTAAGGTTGCCTTTGAGTGTGGATGAGACAAAGGTAGTGATGGTGAGGCGGGTCATGGATGAGTGGCAGGAGAAGTGGGTGAGTGGGGTAAAAGGTAGGTGGATGTTTGGTATTCGTGAGAAAGTGTCAGTAAAGGTGGATCCGGGAAGTCTAGAATGGAGGAGGGGGGAGGAGGTAATGTTGAATCGATTGAGAATAGGACATGTGGGGCTGAATGAATATCTGTTTAGAGTTGGGAAACTAGAGTCGAGGGAATGTGCGGTGTGTGGAGAGCCTGAGACTGTGGAACATTTTCTGTTTAGGTGTGAGAGACACGCTGTAGAGAGAGAATTGATGAGGGTTCGATTGTCTGCGCAAGGTGTGGCTGAGTTGAGTGGGAAGGCTTTGTTGGGAGGTGACGGGGTGAGTGGCAGGAGGAGGAGTAGTGTTGTTGGATTTTGTGAGGCAGACAGGACGATGGGAGGAATTGTGAGTTTTACGTAGGTTGAATGCTGAATGGTGGATAGGTGCACATCATCCAATTGGATGGGGAAGCGCCTGCGTGGGTCCGCCCACGCGTTCATTAATTAAGAAGAAGAAGGAGGCCTCCACCTTTGTTTTCGACACCACTTTCGAAGCCTTGGGCATCGACGTTTTCGAGGCCGATTACAAGTTTGGCACCCTCTGCCTTGGAGATGGGTTTCACACCCTTTGTGAGCTCAGACCAATTGAGAACAATGTCTTCAATTATGGAAGAGGGAGAACTGTCTGATCAAGAAGAGCCATTTGAGTTGCAGGGATCTGCAACCCCAGCTCAAGAGGAGTTCTCCTCATAGGAACGCAGATTAAAGGAACTCCATGATTCCTTACATGAGGCAAGTGGTTTAGACACTTCCCCAGAGGTGGAGTTCGCTAGGCCAGACCCGGGGGAGCATGCTGAAACCCCTTATAGAGCCTTAATGGCCAGGATTACAGAATTTATGGGGTGGTCAACACCTTCACCGGCTTTCCAACAGGATGACCTCACGGATATTCTTGATAAAGGTCCACAGGAGGATCCTGTAGTACCTTTTCATAAAGCTCTTCAAAGAAAAATTGTTACGCTCACCTGATTCCCACGGGGGCGTCGATCTAGACTGGCCCGCTGTTGCTTCCACCAGAGCCGAGATGACAGATTGGACTGACCCACTTAGCTTCGTTGGTTGGACTCGTACGAATATCTTTCTGCAATGGAGAAAGGGAATTAACCTCCCGTAATCTGAGAGTTAACCCGCCTTCCCACTCCCCTTGTCTGCCTACAGAACACTCTAGAAGTTCCCTCTTAATCTCACCTGAAGATTTGGAAAGATGAGCGCTCCATCCTGCGTCGGGCGCAGGGGCGCGTAGACGACCAGTTACTTCACTGGCGTGGAGGAATTGGTGAGTTCCAGTATTGACTCTAAATCCAATTGTTCGTAAGAGTTTAAAAGTCTGATCTTCACTCTCCCAGATTCCTTGCAGGTTGTGGATTTAAACCACCAGAAGAGTTCCAAGTGGCAGTTGGTAAGATCCTGGTAGGTCTATTGTGGTTCTCCCCTTTGGGGCTGCGGTACGGCGATGATGCAGAATAAACTGCGCCGACCCGAAATGAGGCGAGTACCCCCCTGTGGTAAATCAGGTAAGTCTTTGGGGGTAGTTTGTATTGCCCTTGCTCACCTATCTGTTCTGGTCTTCCCCAGGTGTTGAAGAATGGCCTGGAGATGCTGGATTCGCGATGAGTAAAGGATGCAGCCTCGGTTGGTGAGTTCAGCGCGGCGCTTCGAGGTGTGTGGCAACGCACCTGAGAAGGTTTCTCTCTTCCAGATCGACGATGTGCTGGATCAAGGATTCAGGTAAGGGTTTTGTTCTGACCTCTTCTCCTTCTCCTTTTCTTGTTCCAGGTGTTCCAGGGCTGAAGCGGGCGTGGCTGAAGACTGGAGCTGCTGAAGACACGGTGAGCGTTACGCTGCACCAAGCAGAATAACGCGAAGCACGTGTGGCTGTCCGGGTGTGGCTTAAATAGCCTTGGAAGAAGTCCCAGGTAAGTATTCTTCCACAGCCCCACCCGAGAGGAAAGGAGTCCCTGAGGTAAAGTAGTCCCTTTATGCCTCATTTGGCTTGTGGCTTTGTGCAGCATGGTCTGCATCAGGTAAGATTTCTGTAATGAGCCTGGCGCCCATGGCGCCAGGACTGACTTTATTCTTACTTGCCTGGCGCCATAGGCGCCAGGACTGTAGCCAAAGAGCCCCTAACTGGGGTTTTTGGGCATGCTTCAAGTGGCATGATGCCTGCTTCCGGGGTTGCTGGGCCTGGTCTGGCCTTCCGGGGGCAGGCATCGTGACAGCAATAATGACGAACTGGGAAACCCCTGATGTCGTCCCGGCAGTAAATAAAAAACTGTCTGCTAAATACAGGGTATCTTCTGCAGACCCAGAGTTTTTGTCCAAACACCCATCCCCAGAAAGTCTGGTGGTACAGGCAGCATCTTCTACTGACATCAAGACTGCTTACCCTACCGTCCCACAGGACAGGGACGATAAGAAATACGATGCTATGGCTAAGAAAGTCTTTTCGGCATGTAGCATGGCGTTAAAATCTATTAATGCTACTTGCACCCTTGCTAGATTTAGCCATACACTTTGGGAGTGTACTTCTACAGCGGCTGACTGCATCCTGGAGGGAGAAGAAAGGGAGGCGTTCCTAAATATCATAAGGGACGGTAAAGACGCTATGTGCGAATCCCTCTAGACGGGCATTGACTCGACTGACCGTATCAGCAGAGCAATGGCGGCAAGTACAACAACCAGGAGATTTGCTTGGTTGAGAAAGTCTGGTTTTGTCCCAGATATGCAAGCCAGGCTCTTGAACATGCCATTTGATGGCTCTTCTTTGTTTGGTGAAAAAGGTGGATGACAGTTTAGAGAAACTGCAAACATCAAAGGCAGCAGCAAAATCCCTAGGCGCTGCAATCCGTCAGACACCTTTTCGTCCCACAGGAACATCTGCGAGAGGCAAGTCTTTTCGCTTCTACTCCGCATTCGGAAGAGGTAGAGGACGACCGGCTCAAAGGGGACAAAGAAGAACTACCCGAGGTGGACGGGGTAGATATGCAAAAGCCGCAGCAACAGCAGGTGCCTCTTTACCATCTGCATCAGCCTCCCCTAAACCACTCTGAGGACTTTCCTCACAAGACACCTGTAGGAGGCAGGTTAACTCAACATCTGGCGGAATGGCAGGCTATCACGTCAGTTGCTTGGGCATTGGAGACAGTTGCACAAGGTTACTGCCTGCCTCTCCTACGCATACCTCAGAGTCATCCACCGGGGATCAGCTCTCAAAAAGCTCCAGATCCGCTCCTCTTGCAGGAAATTTTAGACCTGCTAGAGAAAGGTGCCATAGAACCGGTACCTGTAGCGGAGAGGAACAAGGGCTGGTACTCCCCTTACTTTCTCATACCAAAGAAAGACGGAGGACTGAGACCCATCTTGGACTTGCGGGAATTGAACAAATTCCTCAAGAAAGACAAATTCAAGATGGTAACTCTCTCTCATATCCTTCAGGCCCTTCAGTTCCAGGACTGGTTGGTATCTCTGGACCTTCAGGACGCTTATTTCCATGTGCCAATCCATCTCAAACACAGGAAATGCCTGAGGTTCGCAATTGGCAACTCTCATTATCAATTTCGAGTTCTGCCATTTGGGCTGACCTCCGCCCGAGGGTCTTCACCAAGTTAATGTCGGTAGTGGCTGCAAGTCTAAGGAGGGAAGGGATTCACGTCTACCCCTACCTGGACGATTGGTTGATCAGAGCTGTATCTTCGGAACAAGCTCAGATCCAGCTAGATTATGTTTGCCACTCCCTTCACAGACTGGGCTTCTCCCTCAATTTAAAGAAGTCACAAATGATTCCATCGCAGAGACTCCAGTTCATCGGAGCGATCCTGGACACTTCCCTGGGAAAAGCCTTGCCACCAGAGGTGAGGGCTCAAGATATTCTACAGATGGTCACCAAGTTTCAAAATGCCCAACGTCTCCCAGCCTTCGACTTCTTGAGGTTGCTAGGCCTCATGGCATCCTGCATTTTCCTAGTGCCAGAGGCTCGCCTGAGAATGAGATCTCTCCAGTGGGCACTGAGAACTCAGTGGTCACAATTCTCAGGGAGAATGACGGATCTTCTTCAGGTTCCCGACAGGGTGGCTCGAGATCTTCAGTGGTGGGCCTGTCAGGAGAACATTCTGAAAGGAGAGCAGTTTTGGCAACCTTGGCCGGAGATAACAGTAGTCACGGATGCCTCACTTACGGGGTGGGGAGCCCACGCCAACGACTTGACGATCAGCGGTCATTGGTCTCCATCGGAGTCCAGACTACATATCAACCTGTTAGAGCTGAGGGCCATCAGAACTGCGCTGAAGGCTTTTCTGCCATCTGTACAAGGAAAGAATATCCTGATAATGACGGACAACACAGTGGCCATGCATTACCTCAACAAAAGAGGAGGTGTAGGATCACTACCACTGTGCAGAGAGGCGATGCAGCTCTGGTTTTGGGCAATCCAAGAAGGAATCTCTCTATCGGCAGTTCACCTAGCCGGAGAGAAGAACTTGACAGCGGACGCTCTGAGCAGGCAGAGCACAGTCTCCCACGAGTGGGAACTAGCTCAGGAAGTCCTTCAAGAGATCTTCGCCCTTTGGGGAACCCCTCAGGTGGATCTGTTCGCCACCAGTGTCAACAGGAAGTGCGATCTGTTCTGTTCAAGGGAATTTCCCCCGAGAGGAGCTCTGGGAGACGCGTTCATAGTGGACTGGGAGTTTCCACTCCTGTACGCGTTTCCACCAGTCCCTGTCATTCCTCAAATGATCAGGAGGTTGAGAAGATTCCGGAAGACCATGATCCTAATTGCCCCGGATTGGGCCAGGAGAACGTGGTACCCGGACCTTCTAGACTTGTCCATCCGCCCTCCAATTCGACTTCCACTCAGAGAGAATCTGCTCTCACAGAAGGGAGGTCAGGTTCTCCATCCAGACATCAAAACCCTCAACCTTCACGCTTGGCTTCTGAAAGGCTGAGGTACAAGGATTGGGACCTCCCTGATGACGTTATGGAGGTCTTTCTTTCGTCAAGAAGGCCAGCAACAAAATCTTTATACCGCTGCCGTTGGAACAGATTTTGCAGCTGGTGTAGAGAAGAGAATATCGACCCCTTTTCATGTGGTACACCAACGGTGTTCTCCTTTCTACTCTACTTGGCAAATTCAGGCCTTCAAGTTGGCACTATCAAAGGCTATCTCGCAGCGCTATCCATCTTTAAGCGCACTGCGGAAGAACCATCCTATTTCAGGTTACCCTTGGTAATACAGTTTCTAAAGGGGTTAACTAACGTTTATCCCCCAAGACCATTCCAGGTTCCCCTATGGGATTTAAATTTAGTCCTAACTTTCCGGATGGGCACACCTTTGGAACCACTCCACTCTTGTTCGTTAAGGTTTCTTACCCTTAAGACTGTTTTATTAGTAGCACTTACATCTGCTAGAAGGGTGAGCGAGTTACAAGCTCTTTCTTGTAAACCCCCTCATACAATCTTTCACAAAGACAAAGTTGTTCTCCAAGTGAAGCCTAATTTCCTCCCAAAGGTGGTTTCTGAATTTCATATCACACAGAAGATTACCCTTCCATCTTTCTATCCTCCTCCCCATCCGGGGAAAGAGGAAGAGAGGTTACACAGGCTGGACCCAAGAAGGGCTTTAAGTTTTTACATTAGTAGACTGGCTAGGATAAGACAAGCAGACCAGCTGTTTGTAGGCTACGCAGGTCACAAGCTGGGGCTACCGATAACTAAGCAGACCATTTCCACATGGATTATTTTAGCCATTTTGGAATGTTATAAACTGGCAGGAAAAGAGCCCCCTCAAAATCTTAGGGCTCATTCGACCAGAGGTATCGCAGCTTCATCGGCCCTCAAAAGAGGAATGCCGGTTCGAGACATATGTACGGCTGCCACATGGTCGTCCGTCCATACCTTTACACGGTTTTACAACTTGGATTCATCCTCCAGTCAGGAAACTAGGTTTGGAAGGGCAGTATTGCACTCTATTCATCAATAAGAGGAAGCATGAAGTCAGTACTCCCACCTCCAATAACAGAATACTGCTATGGGAGCCTATCTAAGATAAGGAATACGTCGGAGGACACAATCCCTTCGAAGAACAAGTTACTTCTTACCTTGTAACGTTCTTTCGATGGGATGTTCCTCCGACGTATTCCTTATTGACCCTCCCATCCATCCCTGCAGTACTACTTCCCTTGTTGCAGCTTACGCTCCTTCAGGGTGATTAGTCTAGTCCAGAAAGAATTATTGTGGGCTACAAAACGGAACTGAGCAACGGACGCTGCGCGCAGCCTTTATAGGCAGGATGACGTCGACGTCGATACGGCGGCTGTCGAGGGACATCGACCCGGCGGACGTCGACGCGCAGCACCCTCTAGAGAGAAAACATTTCCGAGGCCAGCAAAGCTGGAAAGAGATATCTAAGATAAGGAATACGTCGGAGGAACATCCATCGAAAGAACGTTACAAGGTAAGAAGTAACTTGTTCTTTAGAGTAGGGAGAGTTAGAAAGTCTCTGAGGGAGTCTAGATGGCCAGCATTTTAGGGACCCACCATTAGCAGAAGGCAGAGGTTTAGCCAGTAGGAGTCCACATTCTGTAGAACTAGGAAACTAAAATCAGACAAAAGGATTCAGGAGTCGTATTGGAAATAGACAAAGCAAGACATTTGTTTATTGTTCATTTGCAAACCATACAAACAAATAGCACCTAATCAGCCTACCACCCGAACTAACCCAAGTCGCCTTCTCCGTATATTTCTTCATGCTCTGGTCCCTCATAATACATGACACATTTGTTTGGCCTCCCCCTACCCTCAAGGTATAACCATTTTCATTGTGTACATCTGTAGTCCATCTTTTGTTTCCTGCTTATCTCCCGTCCTCACATAATTCTCTGCTTCCAGTTCAGTCACTCTAGTCTGATATCTGGCGTAGTCCCCTTTAGGCGAGTGGTGTGCGGCCAACGCCCCCTGATGCATTTCTGGTTGAGGATAAGGTCCCATTGTTCGAGTTGGTTTAAGCCAGTGTAATACAAGATGGAGATCCAGGCGGTCTTCACCCAGTGCACCCGAGAGCCTTCGAAATCACTGTTTCAGCAGTCTTTCAGCGCATGTGTTTTTTTAGGGAGCTCTCAAGGCAAGTATTGCCTAAAGCCAAATAGTGCTGATTTCCCTCGCCAATGTTTGCTATAATAAGAAAAATAAACACTCTGGCACATATACTATACGAAATAACACTAACAGTCTCCTTTATGATCTGTGACAAATCTGAGGATGTGGTCCCGTCTCCTCTAGCGTGTGACCTTTCACTTGGGGCCAGGGTGGTGCATCCACAGTACAATAGTGCCTCTGGGGATGGTGCACCGAAGGAGGATCACCTGGTGAAGGAAGCCCCCTTATGGGACTGTGGATGACCATTCTCAGAATGCAGTATACCCCTTCTCCAATGCCTAATCCTCCTTCCCCCTCTCTAGATATATAGAATGTGTTGTGTTGCCAAGTCAGACAACCTAATCTACTTGACAAGACTAAAATAATAGAGAATACAAAGTATGTTGCATATGGTTCTAAGACAAGTACTGTGAAGATGACCGGGAGTCCGAGGATCACTCTAGAGAACCAGAGTGAGTGTTCCAGCTGCTCACAGTATGCAATTGGCCCAAAGCAATACAGCGCGTGAGGTCAGCTGAGACGCTAAGAGAGACCTATCCTAGGAGGAAGAATTGCGGGAGCCCTGCACCAGGCGGGCAGACGAGATCCAAAAGGGAAGCTTTGAACAGAGGAAAAGAATCAGAGTGTGGTCCAGGATGAAGGGGATCAGGCTTGAAAGCTTGAGTTCCAAATGTTTGAGGGAGAAAAGCCAGAAGATTATTTTTCCGAAATAACTTTTGTCTTTTCTCTCCTGAACGTTACCAACTTGGACCCTTCCCCCTACTTACCTTGTGGCTGCTGACTCACAGTATCCCTGAAACCCCTGTTCCCTTTCACTTCTGTGATCGGGAACCGGCACTGCAGGGTCCTTTCCTTTTTTGTTTTTTTGGGATGGCTGCAGTGGACACCCACACGCACAATATAGTGAGCAAGGGTGCAGGGGACAACCTTGCAGCCCCCAGCACCGAATGCGTGATCTGCTCAAACTTTTCGGCCGTTCAGAATATTCGAACAGCTGAAATTCAGTCAAATTACGCATTTGGTCATTTATTATCGGTCATTTTGGATGTTTCCGGATGGAAGGAGTACTCTAGCTGCTACCGTCAAACCTCTGGGCATCCCAGGCCTCGGCAAAGCACCTGAGTCAGGACGCGCAGCCAGGAAGTCAGACGTCTGCAGAGCTGCTGCAGACCTCACAGGTTACCTGAACACTACTGGATCCTCTAAGGGATGCAGCTGCTCAGGGAAATGCTGGAACCTGCATGGAAGAGACAGATACGTGGGTTATCTGAGAGTTGTTGGAGGCCGTGGGAAGCAAGGGGGTGAAAGGAGTTGGAATGAGAGAGTCTGGGACCCTGAGAAGAGATTGTGAGTCTGGAACCCGTACCCAAAAGTATAAAAGGGTCTGGGACTCCGAGAATAACCAAGAAAGAGGAATTGTGTGTTTGGCAGGAGTGTGAACTACGCAGATAAGAATGAATTGCGAGTCTGGGACACACACCCATATAAGAAGCTGAGAATAAGAGTCTGGCACCCTGATTGTAAAAAGTGAACAAGGAAGAGTTGTATGCTTGTCAGGTGAGTAAACCAAGCAGATACGCTACATTGGGAGTTTGGGATCCTCATCCATATCAGAGCAAAAATCCTAAAGTAACAAAGAATAAGCGGATCTGGGACCCTGTGAGAGGAAGAGACCGTCCACGAGAGGACAGGTGCTTGGCAGTAGAGTAAACCAAGCTGTTCAGAATATTGCGAGTCTGGGACCCACACCCACAACCACATGAGAGGTTGAGAATAAGAGGGTCAAGAACCCTGGATGAAAAGGACTAATTGGAAGGAATCCTACGCGTAGCAGGGAAGTGTGCCAAGTTAGTGGGACAAAGAACTGTGAATCTCAGAAGCCTATCCTTGTGAATTACACAGTGACACACATGAGGGTAACAGGGCTCAGGAACCCAAAAGGAAGGAAAGTAGAACAAGATGTCTAGGTGGAAAGGAGCACAACCCTAACTTCGGAGTGTTATCTTTGTGAACATTGTTTATCTCATCAGTTTTGATTACTCGAGAAACTGGGAACTCTTCTCTTGCGTGGAAATAACACGTAGACTTTAATTTGAGAAGAGATCATACTTGCACAGTTGATTTAAGTTATTTGGTGTTTGAGACAAAGGTAGGCTTTTGAGACACAAAAACACCAAGGGAATGGATTAGAACTATAGGAACTTCATTTGCATTCCTGCCGTTATCTCCCACAATTTTTAACACAAAGGAACGGACTAAGAAAAACACACAGGCTGTGTCTCAAAGGAAGAACACACTGACCCTGTCTGAACGTGGCTAAAGTGTGGGCAATGGTTTTTGCATTTCCGCGGGAAAATAGGACATTCCCTTTCATTGTAGATGCAAGGAATACAGCTCACTACGACACAGCCAAACACCCACCATCTACCCACTTTTGAGTATCTCCCATCAGCTGGTAGAAGTACGTGCCTTTGCCAGCAACATTATTGCTATGCACTTGTTTTCCCAATTAACACACCATTGTGTTGAATTACCACAGCGGTCTAGGCAACCAGATCAGTTTACTCCTACCGAAGGGGAGTTTGTCCACACACCACCCCATCTCTCCCTCACACACCCCCTGCCTCCTTTTTTGCCCGCCTAAAGAATATGGCATACGCAATGTCTTTGGAATAATACACTAGCATTGACCTTTTGTAAACAACCAAAGCTCTAACTCTATGAATATAGCTACGGTGACAGAGCTAAGCAGTAGGGGTTGACCCATTGCTTTCCCCTTTTGTCTCCCTACAAGGGAAGGAGGTGGCCTGCTGTGGGTGCAGTAGTTTTGGGTTTGTGTCTGGCTAAGTGGTGGTTCCACGCTATGACAACTGTCTCTGATGCTTTGCAGATGGATGGCCCGAGCACCCCAAGATGCAGACCATCGCTGGTCTCACATCTTCAGGGGACTCCATCACATAATGGAAGTAGGCAGCAGTCAAGAACAAAGTTACACGTCAAAACTCAGTATGGGGACTGATGTACAGCCGATGCCCTGGAAGGAGCTGGCCACCCCAGGATACTTCTGAAGGCTCCAGAAGACGGGATTGCTGTGCGGGTCTAAACTGGTTGATCTCACCAGCCCAAGCGTCAGAGCACTACTGAGTCTTCAGGGGATTGATCCAGAGAGGCCAGGTTTCACAGGACTTGCCTGGAGGCAACGCTGGAAGTCTGTCCCTTCAGCTGGTTGAAACTCTTTGTCAGTGTATTGGCTCCAGTAACAATCTGGAGAATAGCTGCAGGATTCCTTCTTTTATCCCATGTTCGAACCAGGGTCACTCCAAACCCACTTCACAATTCAAAGTGGCATGGGCGGTTCAGTCATGGACGCTTTTGCCCCACATCTGCCCAGCAACAGACATACACCTGGC
The DNA here is from genome assembly GCF_040938575.1 of Ambystoma mexicanum. Taxonomy (NCBI): domain Eukaryota; kingdom Metazoa; phylum Chordata; class Amphibia; order Caudata; family Ambystomatidae; genus Ambystoma; species Ambystoma mexicanum. The sequence continues at coordinate 1,192,812,827 of NC_090935.1, read as the reverse complement.
ATTTGTGTTGACTGGGATGAGACTGTTCCAACCCACCACATCGGGACAGATGCTCACACTGCTACCTTCCCCAAGTAAGGGCTTACCTTTTCTGGCATTTCCTGACCTTGGAGCAGAAAGAAAGCCGAAGGACAAGATTGCCAAAGGACAGGGTTAAACGCAATGTAGTATTTTAAAATTGGCAATATGCATTAAAGCGCTCAAGTGCATATTGTAAAAGCAAAAAAGAGATCTATCTGTTGCCTTTTATTTCTGGAAATATGTGAAATGAATCACTGATCTTCTCCCAGTCCAAGTAACTGTTTAATTTGCACATCTCATTTTTATATCCAGATACTTCTCTCTCACTAAACTAGTACCACAAGAAATCGTGGATTTGTTACTGTCCACTGCAATTGAAACTATAACGTCGAACTGCAAATCGGCTAATGCTATTTCTGTCCATACTTGGGCATGGGTAATCTTTATTACAAAAAAGAGGCATACTTCAAGAAGTTGGGATATGCTTCCTCCAATGTTTGAAATCCTTTTGGCATTTACTTACTCGCATAGGGCACTTCTTGGCATTTAAATATGAATGAATGTCTGTTTTTGCCTAGATTTTTATTTAATGATTAAGTGAATATTTTACATAATCTGTTTCTTCTCTTTAATATGATTCGTGGTTATTCTGATTTTCTTTGTGTGCGTCACTCCTATTTAGTTCTGATTGATTTTAGACATTTTTAGATTTACATTCCATTGGATTACCGAATTTATATTTGTATGTCAATATATTTTGTATTCATTCAAAATGTCAACAAAAATGTTGGAACAGGAAAAATATCCGCTATCACCATCCTATCTTGATCACATCGTAAGAGTAACAAAAACGTTCGTAACAGGAATACGAACAAGAGGTACAGGGTGCTGTAAGGTGATGTGTGCAGCTTAAAACCAACACAGAAGTCCTAGCCCCCAACAGAGATCAACGAGAATGGGAAGTAAAGCAAAAGGACTTTACTTCTCTCCAAAAGTCAGGACAGGAATCCAATCCTAGCAACATGTTGCAGAGGTTTGATGTGACTGAAGAGGGAAACCTGCAAAAAATTAAATCTTTCTAATAGCTGTGCAGCTATGGAATAAGGCATAGCTACTTCCAGTGGGCAACCTAAAACCAAGGTGTAAAATTTTAAGTTGCAAGTTACTAGCCAGCCACAAAGTCACTGGCCACGTCCATTCTATGCATAGAGAACACCATTTTGTACACGCCTTGAGTCAATTATCACTAGCCAATGGCTGTCAGTGAGTGCAAAATGTGCACCCTGCTTTAATAATACATTCACGTTGTTGCATTGTGAGCGCAGCTGCAGCTACAGATTTAAGACGTGAAGGAAACTGAGGTGAAAGCTTTTTTTAAACTTCTTCGGACCATCATGAGGGCTTTGGCGTATTTAGTTGGAACTGTTGTCATGGTCTGAAGTTCTTAATAGGCTAAAAATCGTTTGCCTGCAATATCCTGTTATTCCAAGAAAGGCGCACATCCATGTAATAAAAGCTGGTCCGAGAGTAGCTTTAGTACATGCGTTAGTCAATGAAGGATTACCTGCCACAATGTTGTACCACAAGTAATGTCCTCTCTCACGCTCTTTCTGCATAGCTTTAACTTCAGCAGCCCTTTTAGCTAGGGCAGTTAATAACGTTGGTGTCTTTGTGTGCAAGCATCATAGGAAAGTGAAGCCAGAAAGCAGTTTACGTACTGGACTACACACTGTCACAGAAATGTGATGTCCTCAACTCCTTTAATTGTTTGGAATAAAGTTGACTCTGTTTACCCTTGTGGAAGGTGGGTCCAGGTGTTCTAGGTTTCACGATGAAAAAAGACAAACTGGTACCTACCATCTGGGTGCATTGGAATAGAAAAGGAAGCGGTGCAGCGTTCTACAATAGTTAATTGTGTAGCGGACTGTGGAATTCGGGACTAAATGGGAGCTGAATTCAGAACTACTGGCAATGAGGGCAACTGAACAGTGTTAATATTTTATATATCCTGGACAAATCTATAGGTATCCTTCCATATTGTTTTATGGGAACATAGGATTGTAACAGGGACGGCTTCCCTTGTTGCTTTAGGGAAAGTATAGGAGTGTTACAGGGTCTACTTGTTGGGATTATGATTGCTTGGTTTAAGAGCGATTGTGCATCTGGGGCGATTCCTCCTCTGCTTGGATACGCAACTGATACTGGGGAATTCTGGGCAATTGTTTGGACGCAGCAACTCCTATTCGGGCAGGTTCTGCATTACGAATACACCCTTCCTCCTACATGTGGGGAGCATAAACAGTCTTGTACATTTTACAAAAGCTCTGTAATTTCTTGAGGACTTATGGGCGCCTACAGGATTTGTGACTGGAGAGGAACAGCTTGGAATGTTGCAAATACAGTTTCAATGATATTCGCTATGTCTAAGAATACTCGCATCTGGCGTCCAATACGTAGTACAATTAAACTTGAAAATGGACCTTTCAGCCTAACCAATTAACATGGGCAATCGGTCCAAGGGTAACTGATAAGGGATTGTAACAGGATGTGGTGCAGGTGCAGTAGAGCAATCTACTCCGTTAATTCTGTTGGATGATAAAGGGATGTCCGGGAAATAGATCTTATATCTGTTTTACTAGCTCCTGTGTCTATTAAACATTAAATGATCTGGTCTTCCACACACTGCATGTAGGGACCTTCTTGATCTACGGGTATTAACGGATCCAAGATGAGGTGCTTTCTCGAGCTTTGTCATTATTAATCTTCTTTTGGGATGCTATGTGCTACATTATTTAGTGTACATCACTGCAATTATGGGTTCAGGGAATGGGACGGATCTGGTAATGGGCGCTTAAAATTGCATTCGGACACTAATTCTTTCAGTGACCTTCATGCTTGCAATAACAAGCTGTAGGACTCTCCCTGGTGTGTCTTTTTCTGGATCTTTGCCCCCTCTAGGAAATCCCATTGAGATTTTGACGTTGGAAAGCCATACAATTTTACAGAGAGTGCTGGTAAGAGACTCTGGGAAAAGAAAACCAACAGGTATTTTGCAGAACCTTGGGGGCGGCCAACTCTCCAGGTGTCTTAAATAGGAGAATATGCCAGCAGAACTATTAGTGAGGGTTGATTTTAAAAAGTACTGAAGCACCAAGAGGCAGATAGAGGCATAGACAGTTGTTGGGCAGCTGGTTGTGTTGGGTAACTTGTATCTGCTGACTCAGTAAAACTGGGGCCTGGCAGTCAAACTGGATTTTGCAGCAGTCGGCTGCAGGGTATATGGGCCACTGGTCGAGTATTGGTTCTTATGCTAGTAAAAAAACGCAATTACATCCTCTGCCTTTACCACTAGAGGATCAGTTAACGTGGGTGCCAGCCTCGTATCTGGCCATTCGAATGGGTTTTTTTTCCCCTGTATATTTTTTATTTGGCGTTTTAATTTCTCAGAATCATCTAATCCCCTTAATTTGAATGCATGGTGCCTTTCTGATGCTTCCTATTACCAATTGGAATACACTCACCACTATTTTAAACTAATTTGATCATTTTTAACTTGGAATGTGCGCTTAATATTCTGAAGTCAATCAGCCCTTTGGTAGTATTGGCACCTCCCTGCCAACACTGGTGCTAATAGCCCCTTGTTTTAAAACTGTCTTTGGGAGGCCCTTTTTCTCAACTACTTTCTCCACGCACATGCGCATACAAGGATAACTCCACTTATCTGTGGTTCTACGAAGGATAATATTAAATGGGAAATGAGAGATGGGGAAAACTCTCAACTGTCCTTGAGGAGGAACGAACACTCGCCCCACTCTCGGCTCTACCCCCCTCCATCTGTCTCCCTCCCAAACGCCTCCCTCTCTAGCCCCCTCCTCACTCCTTTTTTTTCTTCTTTCTTCCCCTCTCTTTCTTTCTTTATCTTCCCCCACTCTCTCCCTTTTCCCCTTTCCTTTTTTTTTTTGCCTTAAGGTGTGTGGAAGGAATAAAATAATCTCATACCTTTTTACACGCCCCCGGTGTACAGCCCCTGCTGGCTATCTGATGTTCTTTTGAGAGTCTTGTTTTACTAAATACCTTCCCAGTTTCCGATTAACTTACTATATACAGCTACTGTTTGTGTCGTGCAATATGTTCTGATACCAAGAGCATGTGTACTTATTCCTGAGAAGCCTGACCCTTTAAAGATAACCCCTTTAAATTCCGAACCCCTCATACCTTTTTTCGGACCTGGTTACAAACTTCGACAATTCGCCCCTGCGTCTGATCTTACTACTTGATTAAAATACGATTTGCTGTGCGTCTCAAAGAAAACTCCCATTGCAACACAAATAAACGCAAAATAACGTATCTTCTAACCTAGCAGAAACCCGAGCTCAGCCCCAGAACCCCGATTATAAGAGTTCGTCAGTGATGTGACAAAAAGGAAAACAAAACTTGAGATAAGACCAAGGGTGGACTTGACGTTGACTGGGAAAGTGTTTAGCTCCACTTAGGAAGCCCAGTCTTGCTAAGTTCTTTCTACATCTTTGTAGTAGTCATGCCATACTGATCACCTGACCTAGAATTTTTTCAAGTGGTGCTGCACACCTCCTTCCTCACATGCCAATAACTTTCCCTGTAATTGTGCAAATTCACAACTCCTTGTTATCGAAGTGTCCAGACCACGTGGCCACCTCCCAGCACCTCAGTCCAGAATGCATTGTTAACAACGTTCGTGCCAGCGAACTAAGGCTGCACTGGTATAATAGTTTACGGACCATTTGGTATTAAAAATAAGATCTCATAAGCTGTTCAACAACTGTAACAGATTCAGTCTCATAAAGACAATTAATATATTTTGTAGATTATAGGACCACTTTTTCTGGCCCCTCAACTTTTTGCTTCCCCTCCCCCACCCCCTGTCCTGTTGGTTCCTTGATCGTTTTTGGTGGCAGTTGAACATCTCCAGAAGTCTTCCTGCCATTAACGTCCCTTACCTTATCTAAGGTATATTGTATGGGGTTGCCCATAAGGTGCCTAGTACCAGGGGTTCCTCACATGCTCCCATTTCTGCCTTTTATCACCCTACACATGTTTTAGGGAGTAGGTTGGGGTTGAAGACAGTTTACGGTATTGTAGCCCAGTGTTCCTTTTTGGTAGCGATTTGGCTACCCGTGTTTTATTTATTTATTTTAAATCCTGCCCTGTCATTTTGTGTTTTTCAGGGCGTTCTGCTTATGTGACCTCCAGGTAGGCTAAAATAGTGGCCCGACAACCTGGGATCTTTGTGAGTGCACATTGTCCGGTTCCCTTTTGTTCCTATTGGTCCCTGGACTATCCCTTAATTCCTGTGGGGGTGGCGACGGCTGAATGGCAGTCCTACTGACCAATCCATCTGACCTTTGCCTCCAACCTCTTAACGATTGGCTGGTTGCTCATTGGTCAGCTCTCTAATGCCAGGGTAGTTAGGATTTGGTCTGCCCCTGTTGCACTATTGCTTTCATGCTCCTGTAACTTAGAGATGGCAGGTCGGCAGACCTGCCGAAGGAGTTTTCCTGCAACCTTTGCTGTTTTTTCAGCCCTCACTTGGCAGTACTTCCTAGGTGCAGTAGCTTGGACCTATCCATGTTTGAATTATTTACTACCCGAGGTCTAGTCTGGGCTTCTTGCAGACCTAGTGTGACTAGCCAGCATTTGCTGAGTCAAGGCCTCCACTCTAGGACTGTTGTCTTTGCCTTTTACCATTGTGACCCGCTGTTAAGCACCAAAATCATTCAACTGGCCGTGGGTCACTGCTGATCTCCAGAAGGTGGTTGATGCCTCGCCTGGCCACCATATCTTCATCTTCGGTCGTCCGAGGGTGCCCCGAGCCGTTGTGCCTGTCCTGGGTGTTTAGATGGATTCCTAAATTCAACCCTGGTGTAGATTTGGCCATCCACCCTATCGTGGTGAACACAGACACTGAGATTTTAGCAAACCCAATCAAGGTAAGGTAGCAGAGTGGCAATCAGTGGTCTAGGACTACAATGAGTCCACAAAGAGCAACACTCGCAATTCCAGTTACAGGTTAGTTAAAAAAAATATATTTATTAGGCCTTTAAAATACACAACCTTTCATTCAAATATTGTCACATCAACCCTTATAAAACAGATGTGTACATTCACCGTTAGGAGATATTGGAAAACATTTGATTCAATAACCAGTGCAACGCAGGTGTACTTTGATGCATTAGAATTAGAAAAGACACACCAGGATAATCATAGTCAATCCCATAAATGGTGTGGGGCCTTGCGCCCAAAAGTCACCAATTCTAAAATATATTTTATTTAATATACTTAATAGCCTTTCGGCTTTTGTATATGCAACATTAACACAATAACATTACAGATCACATAACACAACTATACAGCTTCAAACAAAAATTCCCAAATCTTGCATAAAATATGCATATCCTTGCATAATAAAATTCCGATTCCATCACAGGATTAATATTTTACTAAACAATTTTAAATTTCAACAATTCGCAAATAAAAGGAAACTATAAAATACATGAGGTTGATATCTCCTTGCATAAAAGACTCCCATACATAAGAGGTATCGTTAACATCAAATTGATTGTCCTAAGATTTTAAAAATGTTGCATGTAGAACGGAGAGGCTCACATACAAATAACAGGTGGTGAAGGGATTTGATTGTTTCACAGCCACAGAGGCGACAAAATCTCATAGCTCGACGCACACCAGTGCGTTCCCCCCCCTTGTCCGCAAGAGCTTTTTAATGTTTCAACATCATCATTAAGTATGTTCTTAAAGTCATAGGACTAGGAAAGGCGAAGACCTACTTCGGTACTGATATCCGGTTTTGACTGTACCAACAATACGGGCCACTGTGTGATTTAGTTGCTAACTCTATGGTGTGATGTTCATGGTAATATGCTACTAAGTTCTTGTTTAACCAGCCTTTAAAACAGGCTTGGCTACTATGTCCAACAGGTTGGGCAATATCATTGGTCCATTTTGTGTGTATTGTCTTTATATTGCGCAACGTACCCATCATTCCACTGCCATTGGTACTGAAAAAGGCTTGGACATATGTAACCACAATTGTGTTATTAGCTAACTTCCTCAGGTTGTCGAACACATTATGACCCTTGTGTATTCTAATGTGGCACATTTCATATCAAATTCTAGGTACAAGTATTCTACTGATAGGCAATGTGGCAACTGCATTAATTTGCGAAGTATGACAGCTTCATACCTTTTTATCTGTGCTAGATAGCGCTTTGCCCATATTTCTTTATTTTTTTTATTTTTTTTTAACTTGTTTATTTTTGAGCAGAACACAGGAAAACATTACATTACAATCCTTTGACATATATCACATTTCAAGTCATATTTATCATCTCCTAAATGTCCGTCCCTTCTCCCCCCCCCTTCAGTTGCCTTCTAGATCTTGCTCCTCCGCTGATGGCGTGAGGTCCGCATCCCCAGCTCGTTGGGCATTCATCACTGAGCGCGGTTTGTATGTTAGGGCTGGGAAGCGCTGGTCATAGTCTATCAGCGGCGACCAAATGTTTGTGAAGCGGTGAAGGTGGCCTCTATTTGCTGCCATGATTTTTTCCGCTATGAAGATGTCCCAAAGCTTCAGCCACCATAAGATCAGCAGGGGGCCCTCCGGGGACTTTCAAGTCTGGGCCACTGTGATTTTTGCAGCTAAGAGCAATTGTGTTAGGAGAGTCGCCTGCTTGCCGGATCTCGGATAAATGCCCGGGATCGGGATCCCCAGTAGGATTGGTTCCAGCTCCAGCGGTAACGTGGTCTGAGTAATGTCTGCAATGGTAGCTATGCACTGGGACCAGAAGTTCGTCACCACTGGGCATGTCCACCACATATGTAGGTAGGAGCCCACCATGCCGCAACGGCGCCAGCATAGCGGGCTCAGGGATTGATTGCAATGATGTAGTCGAAGGGGTGGGTAATACCATCTCAGCAGGAGTTTGTGCGCGCATTCCCGATTCGTCACGCAGAAAGACGACGAATACGTCCGCGCCCAAATATCAGTCCATGATTGGTCCTGAATCGGGTGTCCCAGCTCCGTTTCCCACTGTGTCATATAAGTCGCTTTAGCAGCGAGCAGGTCCGTCTGTAATAATTTGTATAGCGTGGTAATCCGCCCTCGGCTCGGTGGATCCGTGGCCGTTAACTCTAGGGCGTCTAGTTCTCGCGTGGCTCCCATGCGGGTCTGGGGATGCAAACACCAATGTCTGAGTTGGATATACGAGAATCTATCGGCCTCAGTCAGGTCGAAGGTGCTTTTGCATTGGGCGAACGTCAGTGGCTGAGGACCTTCGAATAGCTGGCTTAAGGAATCGAGGCCCCCGGCGATCCAGTTTTTGAAGTTCGCGGGAGTGGCCCCAGGTGAGAAGGCCGGGTTGTGAAACAGTGGGGCGGCTGGGCTCGGGTCTCTCGGGATGCCCCTGGCTTTGCATGCTCAGTCCCATGCCTTTAGAGTCTGTTTAGTCGACGAAAGGAGGGATGGCCATGTCCGTCGCAATGAGGCTAGCAGGTGCGACAGGAAGCGGAAGGGAAGAGGTAATCGGGACTGTTCCATGTCCATCCATTTGGGGCGCCCTGATGCGATGGTCCAGGCTCTGGTATGGGCTATTTGCGTCGCTATCTGATATCTATGAAGGTCGGGGACCCCGAGGTTTCCCTGGATTGGAGTGCATAGCATGGTTCTCTGTGGGATACATGACCTCTTCCCCCTCCAAATGAAGCTAAACCTCTTTCTCTGCAGCCGCTGAAGCGGGGGGCGGGGGATTATAGTGGGGAGAGCGGAGCAGGCGTAAAGGAAACGTGGTAAGAGATTCATCTTACAGGCCGCAATGCGGCCTATTAACGAAATTTCCTGTGAGAGCCAGCGATCCAGATCCTTTTCCAGGGTCTTGAACAGTCGGTAAATTCATCCGGAAGGTGTCTTCAGGGCAGGCAGGGATCTGGACCCCAAGGTAGGGGATAGACTTCTCGCTTAATGGAATCGAGCAGTGGGCACTGAAGGACTCCCTCTCTCCCCTTTCCAAGCCTATTCCCAAGGCTGCTGATTTCGCATAGTTGATGGAGAATCCTGAGACCCCTCCAAATCTGTGGATTTCTGCCAGGGCGGCTCTCACTGACTGGGAGGTGTCTGTTTTGGTCAGCATCACATCGTCCGCATATAGCGCAATTTTATGTTGGGAGGGGCCTACTTGGAGGCCTTTGATCCTGGAGTTCAGGCGAATCCGTTGGGCCAGGGGCTCCATTACCAGGGCAAATAGAAGAGGAGAGAGAGGACACCCCTGCCTAGTGCCGCATGTTAGAGGGATCGAGCTGGATAATAGACCATTCACTCGAAGTAGAGTATTCAGGGCTTGGTAATTCGCTAGAATGAGCTTCGTGAAGAGGGGTCCCAGATGAAAGGATTCCAAGGTAAGACGGAGGAACGACCAGTCCACTTTATCAAAGGCCTTGGTTGCATCCAAGGCCAGCAGGATCAGCTTTCGCGAGTCTCGCTTCGCTATTTCGATCAGGTTGAGGACCCTACGGGTATTATCCGTGGTTGCTCTATTCCTTGCAAAGCCTGTCTGGTCCGGGTCGATGACGTCTGGAAGAATCCTCGCCAGGCGGTTCGCCAGGACCTTTGAGTAGATGTTCACATCTAGATTTAGCAGGGAAATAGGTCTATACGCTGTAATGTCTCTGGGGTCTTTTCCTGGTTTGAGAGCTAACACTGTGATTGATTCTTGCATTGACGGAGTGGTGCAACCGGAGGACGTGAAAGAGTTAGAGCGTCGTCATAGGGGCCAATAGCTGAGGTCGAAAGAGTTTAAAGAAACGGGGTGAGAACCCATCTGGTCCCGGAGCCCTTGATTTCAAGCTTTTAATTGCCTCGTCTACTTCCTCGCTGGTAATCGGGGCTTGCAGCTCTTCCCTCCTTGCAGAAGTGACGTGACGTATGGCTGCTTCCCGCAAGTAGGCCTGCTGTTCCTCCTTAGATCTTAGGGTTGCCGACATTGTATCTGTGAGGTGGGCCTCCGCTACTCGCAATTTATCACGGTCAGCGAACTGCACGATGTTTTGGGGGTCCCGCAGGCCTATGATCGTGTTTCTTTTCTTGACTCTCGCCAGTTTTTCCACTAGGAATTTGTTGGCTTTATTCCCCCTGGCGTAGTAGCTCTGTTTTGTTTTAGCTAGGAGTTGGGCCGTATCCTCTGAATAGTGGGGTTCTAACCTCTTCCGGGCTGCCTGCAAGACTCGGTATGTTCTCGGGGACCATTTTTTAGCTTTGCATGCTGTCTCCGCCTCCTGCACTCTGTCTTCCAGGTCGCGGCGAAGCTTCTGCCTTCGTTTATGATGGGCTGCGCATGTTCGCCGGAGAGGTATCTTCGTTCTTATTTCTTTCAAATAACTCCTTTATTGCTTTGGCTACCACGTCTCTTGTTGACATGTCCCCTAAGATTGGGTCATAAAGGGACCATCTGCGTCGCAGGGCCGGGTCAGGATCGTGGGCTCTGAGCGTTAGGGTTATTGGGCTATGATCAGAGAGGATTCTTGGCCCTATGAGGACATCATCTGTGAATGCTAAGACCTGCGGGGTAGCCAGAAGGAGGTCGATGCGTGAGTACGTTCTATGTACGTATGAGTAGAACGAGTAGTCCCGTTCCTCAGGATGAAGGACTCTCCAGGTGTCCACTACATCTAATGTCCTTAGCAGCGCTGTCGCCAGGCCAAAGTCTCTGCGAGCCGGCGGATGTGACCTGTCTGTCAGTGGGCCGGGGACTCCGTTAAAATTTCCCCCGATGATGGTTTGGCCTTCAGCGAATGGTGGGAGGGCGCATTCCAGGGTTGAGTAGAATTCCTCTTGCCCCTCATTAGGAGCGTACACCGAGATCAGAGTATAAAGTTGGCTGAAAATTCGGCATTTGATCGCTACGTAGCGGCCTTCTGGGCAGCGCAAAGAGTCTAGAATTTGTGGCCTGAGGCCCCTGGCGAACAGGATCGCTGTGCCACCATGCTAGGAATTGCAGCGGAAATTGTCGGTCGCGAAGCCGCGTGAAATCGGTAGGGGTCAGATGGGTCTCTTGGAGGAAGGCCACGGAGGCCTCGTCATTCTGTAAGCGCCTCAGGATTGCTTTCCTCTTTTGTGGGGCGTTGAGGCCCTTGACATTCAGAGTCAGGAACTTCAGTTTCTGGTGCGGTGGTGGAGACTCCTGGGACTCTCCTGAGTGGGGCAGCTGGACTGAGCGGGGGGACGGTGGTTCTCAGCCGCCATCTAGTGACTTAAGTTCGATATGGGATTCCTGTGGCTGCATTTTATATTCCCTCCAACGGGAGGATAAACTTTTGATCGAGTAGGGGACCACATTTTTCAGAATGGTCCCATCCAAGGCCAACCGGGCCAGGACTGAACTCCCTGCCAACAAGGCTGGGGCCAAACCGTATTGGGTTCGTCTCCAAGGGTGGGTCGATGTCATATTCCTTGGAGTGGGGTATGGGCCGCTCGGGGCCCGTGGCATCATTGGTGTTTTCTTGTGGCTATAGGATCGGCGGCATCATGCTCGCCATGTGTGGTAAGGTTATTTTACTTTCCGGCGTCTTTGTGTCTTGGACCAGGGTTGCTGGTGCTGTCTCGGAGGTAGTTGCTCCGGCTCCATCGGGGGATGCTGGGGGCTATGGGCCGCCGAGGACTCCGGAGAGTTCGTGTGCAGGATCGATTCCGCGTCTTCTAGATGACTTATTTTACGCTGGACTCCTCGGAACGTGAATTGCAGAGTGGACGGGAACAACCAAGGGCTTCAAGGCTCTTCTTTTCTGTAGGGTCATCAGCAAGAGGTCTTGGAATATCTGAAGCTGGGTGCTCATAAACGAGAGCTCATCCTTAGTGCGACTTATCGCCAAGATGGCTTCTTTAGTAGCATAGAAATGGACTCTGGTGATGACATCTGGAGGACCGTCAGAGTCCACTCCTCTTCTTGGGTGCAACCTATGAGTGCGATCCAGGATGAGCTGGGTTTTATCCGCTTTGCCCATATTTCAATTGCGTATAGAAGCATAGCACATATTTTGCCCGTATATAGCATTAACACTGCACTGGTGGAATAACCAGCATTCCTACTAATGAAGGAGCTGATAGCATTGGCTGATGTATTACATCTTGCTTTAAGCGTTGACCAATGTTGTGTCCAAGTGAGTTTTTCGTCTACGACTACTCCAAGATATTTATAACAGGAGACCTGTTCCATGGGCACGTTGTTGATATTCCAGACATGTTTCTTAGGTTTTTTCTTGACTGGAAATACCATGACTTTGCTCTTGTTGATATACATTTTTAAGCCATTAACATCTGCATACGCAGCCAATGCATTCTGCATCCTACGAAGGCCTGTCTGGGTGTAATCAACCAATAGCAAATCATCCACATATACCAGCCACCCTACTGATGATGCTCCGGCCTTAGCTGGCAATGTCCCCTGGCATTCAAATTCATGTTGCATGTCTGCTAAATAGAGGTTAAAGAGGGTTGCTGCCACTATGCATCACTGCTTAACCCCACAGCATGTTTGTATTGATCATGACAGTTTCCCTAAGGTATCCAGTCGAATATGCACCGTGGTATTTGAATAGAGCAGCATGAGCATTCTCCAAATACCATGTGGGATCTTCCATGATGCAAGCTTTACCCATAGACGATTCCTCAATATTGTATTGTGGAATCGTTCTAAGCAGACCCTCTAGGATATTGCGACATGAAATGGAAAATTTTGCGGGCCAAAATTGTATGTTTGCAGCTTATTTTTTAATGTCTTGAGGGTGTAAGATTGGCACATTGCCGGAAACAGGCAGTGTGTGAGGCTGCAGCTGCAACAACCAGGTTGTCCTTATAGCCGGTCAAGTGGCACCGCGAGTAGCGCGCTCGCTTTGACATCCGTGTAGAGCTTGCTAACGCAGGTTCGAATCCCAGCAGGGCCAAACTCAGCCTTTCATCCTTCCGAGGTCGATGAATGAGCACCACACACCGTGGGTAATAATAAGCAGCGCTCAGATACCTGAGGGTTCGTAGCTATATATAAATGCGAAATTAATTATTATTATTTTTACCTTTTGGGTGAATTTAATAAGAATCCTAGATTGCCCTGGCTTGGCGGAACAGTATTTGTTTTGCTCTACATTTTTGGTTTAATGCGCGTACCTATTTAATAACTTTATTGATCATTATCAGTGGGAATGGTGAAAAATATTCCCCTTCTAAGTTCTCTTATCCCACAAACACTGACGCACATCTCCCACCAACACCTCTCACACTTACCAAGTCTTCATCACAAATTACACTCCCAAATCTCACTAATTTGCATACTCAAATTCTCGATCACATTGCCAAGTCACAACCTGCACTCCCCCAGTTTTAGGCACACTCCAAACCATACTCCCTACTCTCACCTTCCCCAATTCCTCCCACAGTCCACAGTACTTAATTCTTTCTTGCTACTTCTGCATCTTGCATTTTTTTTTTTGTTAGTTGATCAACTTTTCAATATAAAATACAAAATAAAAAGCATTACATATCAATTCAATTCCACCTTGACAACATAGATTAAAGCTTACAAAGATAAAAAGGAGAACCATAAACATAATCATAACCAAAGCCTTGGCCAATGACTAATAATCGATCCTCAGATCATATCTAATCAAACTAAATCCTTAATGACACTAACTAATAAAATTTCATTCAACTCTCTATTTACAATACAACCCACAGAAAAGTAAAAGGACAGAAAAGTGAGAATGAAAACTAAATTAAAAATTCCTTCTTGTCTTTGCCCTTACAATGCAAGTGAGAATGAAAACTAAATTAAAAGTTCCTTCCTATCTTCTTTGCCCTTACAATACAATTTATTCTTCATTATTTCAGCAGCCAACGCCCTTATACGATTGCAAAGTTAAATACATTTAATATGACCAAGGCATTGATTGAACACATTCTTGCTTAATGATCATACTCAACTATCACATCAAACATTGGATCATTTGTTATCAGTTAATTTCAAGGCCAATAAATAGTTGACTATTGCAATTCTAACTTTGGTCAGTCTGGTATTATATAAATACCACCACAGTGATTCCTTCGACAATAGTGTGTAATCTTCGAAGTGAGGTCTAAAAAACACAGTTCTTTTCTCAATTAGAGAGGGGCAGATGACTATTAGATGATGTAATGTTTCCCTCACTCCAGTAATTTTACAAAATCTACAATAGCTCATCTTTTCAGGGATTAGTTTCCATTTTGCTAATACATCCCTCGTATGCCAGATATTAAGCCTAAATCTCAAGAACATGTCTCTATGTCTCGCACCCGGGAATTTCATTACGTATGATTCAGCTGTTCTTAACTTTTTTATCTCCACCTTATACACATTTCCTTGTTTACTATTTATGCATTGGTCATACGTCTTGCACCAATCCCATAATAGAATTTTGGTCTTTGCTTTCACTGGATTAGTGATCAACATATTATCAGATACATCAGTTTTTATCAAAAATTCTCGAACCATTCGCCTCCACAATGCCATCGCATGGTGCTCTGTCGTTAGAATATATGTTGACAAGATATACATGATTGAGTTTTCTACTATTGAGATAAGACATTTACGATATATGCAGCACATTTTCCACATATATATTGTGTAGAGTGATGTCAACCCGAACTCATATCGAATTAGATGTATTGACACCGATTTGGGCAGCTTCAAGATCGATTTCCAATAAGTACCCTCTAACACAGACCAAAACCTATCATCTCTCCAGGATCTCGTTTCAGCACCATAGGTCACTGTTGGTACTGCTTTCTGGCAGTAAAATATGATAATAGGTTTCCATGTAAACATTCCATATTTATGATTCAATAAGGTAGCCTGGGCAGTGGCTGTTTTCATTTTCTGTCTAATTTCCTTATAATAAGGTGTGTCTGCCTCAGTTGTATTTACATTGAGGCCAAGGTATTTATATTCCTTAACATCTTCCAACCGCTGCGCTTGCAAAAACCAGGAGAGATGAGCGGTCTTTCTCTTGTGCTTATTTTCAATCTTCATAGTCTTTGACTTTGCCAAGTTTATACTCAATTCATTTTGCTTGACAAAAGTTCCTACTACTTCCAACAGCCTCTGTAACCCCCTGGCTGTTTTTGACAGCAGAACCAAATCATCCGCATAAAACAACCAGGGGATCACACTTGCAGCCAGCCGTGGAGAGTCCGCCACCACAGTCTTAAAATCCTCAGCTATATTAGCTATATAGAAATTGAATAAGGAGGAGGCCATTCGGCACCCCTGCTTCAAACCTCTAAAGGTAAGAATGTTGCGAGTTAGGGTGCCATCAAGTGAAGTTCTCACTTGAATTGAGGTATTCGTGTGAAACTCCTGAATCCAATGTTTCACATATTCTGGACATCTCCTAAGTTCTAACTTCCTGAATAGCAGAGGCCTAGATACAGAGTCAAAGGCGGTTTCAAAATCTATGAATGCCATGTATAGGTTTTGATTCATCTGGAGTTCGTGTTTTTTAATGGCATGAAGGACCTGTAGATTAACTACTGTTCCCAGCCCCGGGCGAAAGCCCGTCTGAAATGGATCATTAATTCCAGATTTTACGGTCCATTGGTTAAATTCTTCCAACACAAAACGGGCAAACACTTTCCCAGGTGCATCCAATAATGCCACCGGCCTATAATTTCTGGGATTGGTTCTATCCCCTTTTTTATAGATAGGGATTAGTATCGATTTCTGCCAAGAGGTTGGTAGTTTGTTTGTGTAAATTACTTGATCAAATATTACATGCAGAATGGCAGCCCATGCTTCAGGATGTTCTTTTAACATGGAATTTGAAAGCCCATCCGGGCCGATTGCTCTTGAAGAGCTCAATTTCTTTATATAGTATAAAATATCTTCCTCCATGATTTTTAGTTGTACTAATCCCTTAGGAACCTGACCTGGTGGATATTTAGCCCAAACACTACTCGCATATAAGGATGAATAATACTCTGTCCAAACTTCCTCCGGCACAGCATTAACTTGGCTAATAGATTGAACAGGAACATATACACTTTTTATCAAACCCCAAATCAAAGCAGAACTTTTAGTTGTCAATGAATATAGCATGATTTTTGCATCTTGAGAAATCATATGAGCTCGATGCTGTTTTAGCCAATTTTTATGAGTTCTTCAATTTAATAGTTGCTGCTTTACGTAGTACAGGATCCCATGTCTTGATTCTACGTATCTCCTTCCTGAGTTGTTTTTCTTAAGGACACCTCATTATCACTCACGTGTCTACGTGTTTTATAATCATTCTGCCCCCCATTAACACTTTTCTTTTTGAATAAATGCAGGGCTGGAAGATAGTTCCCCTCTTGATATAATAGGTTTGGCTCCAACATATCTTTTGGATATGAGATGATTTTCAGTAGGTCTGATAACGTAGGCGGCGTCCATCTGAAACGATTGCCCTTCGTAGAAACCACTACGGAGTTGTGATATGAATCCTTGGCTTTCCCCATCAAATCGACATTCCATTGCCAATTCATTGCCAATATGCTGTGATCACTCTGTTTAAGCTCTAAAACTTTGAGCTCAGTCAGCATATTGAACATATTATTATCAAGAAAGATGTAATCAATTATAGACGTTGATTTGCCTCTTCGCCAAGTACACTTAGGGGGAATGTCTTCAGATATTGCACCATTCACCATATTTAGACCTCTTTCACTCATCAGCAAGTTCCATTGTCTAGCAGTTGCCTATAGTTTTCCTGTGTCACTTCCCAAACAATTCATATTCAAATCACCCGCCACAATAGTGTGGTTAATCGTGGCATCCCTTGCTATTAAGTCTAAACAGTCCCCCATATCATTTAAAAAGGTACTATCTTTAATATCCAAATGATTCCAGTAGATATTCACACAGGCTATGTTTTTCTTGCCATGAGTAATTTTTACAACTTGAATATGCCTATTTGGGGAGTGCCACGGCATCAACTTCCATCCATTACCAGTCTTGAGTACCACCAACAGACCCCCTTTAGGTCTACCACGATTTTTGCTAGTCGCTGGTATCAATTCCAGTTGATGGTTTTCCCAGACTGGCACAGATTCCAACCATACTTGTTGGAGCATTAATAAATCATATTGTTCTAACTGTACCCAAGAAGAGGAGGACAAATGAGCATTACCTCTCGTATTCCAAGATGCCGCCCTTACAAGTTGTTTTCTGTGATGTTATTTAGCTATCATCTCCTCTGCATTACTTCATTAGCTGCAAAGGTGACTACTCGTGATTGTTTGACAGGCATATTGGAATACGAGACTGAGACCGGATTTTGCTTCCATTGTTTACCTTCAGGCATGTTGAACGATTTTGGTTGAGTTAGTTCACTTCTCTGCGTATTCTAAGCCAAATTTAGTAGCATGAAACCCATCTTATAGATTTCCATTCTTTCTTGCCAGATTGCATCCTTTACCATATTTGATGTCATCCAGATCTTAACCACCGTTCTATCATATTCATGAATGAATTCAATCTGAGCTAAATCTGATGACTTCACACTTTGTAGCCGTGGAACATTTCCCAGAATATTTGGAACTGGTGATCTATTTAGATCGTGCACCCCAAACTCCCCCCCACCCCCTGCACTGCATTATCAAACTTACATGAGTCAGCTCATTACAGTTACCATGTCTGCCATTCATTCTCTCATTCTTTTCATTGTTTCTCCCATTAAAAGTTCTATTAATGCCAGGAGTGTTCTGGGCACAGGGGATCAGAGGTAACCTCACCTATACTTGCCTGCCGACAACCCCTCTATTCAATTCCAAATGACTCGACGGAGCGTTCACAGGCACATTCATTCTCCCCTCTTTCAACCACTTTGGAGGGTTTTCATCCATGTATTTAGGGGTCATTACCGGTTGTATCAAATATTGCCGCAGTGATTTTTCAATTTCTTCTCTGCGCTCTTCTAATGTTAGATATTTCTCTGGTCTAGGCAGTGCGAGTAATCCAACTTCTGAAGATTGATCAACCTCACCAGCTCTAGCCTCAGTTCTTTTGTCTACCTCCTGTTTCTCGTTCATTTTACCAATTTCTACGACCAATTTATCCAACGGGGCATATTTTAGTTCAGATTGAGAGGTGTCTGCTTTCTCCTTCACTACCTGAGTGTGTAGTGTTGATAGACCCTTTATTTTGGCTATTGCCGCATATTTTCTCACAATTGCAGCACTTTTATCCTGCAATCGTTTATCAGGCAAGGTTAATAACTTTATGAATTGCCTGGAGTTTTTACTTTTCTGCAGCTTCGTTATTTTCTGATTCTTTTCCTTCTTTTGTGATAATAATTTAGTCCTATGAGCAGTTTTTTTAGAATGTATCTGCAGATTCTGAGCAGAAAATATATTAAAAACTGGAATATCTGATGTGACCACCTTATGCTCTGGAACATTAAAATGTATCTTATTTTGTTCTTTTTGATCACTTATCTCTAGAATTTCCTCACCTTTTTCTTGATGCATCGCACAACCATTTGTTTGTTCTTTAAATTTTTTCTTTTTTGGTTTTGTAACGATTGCCTTTACCTCATTGGCTTGATCTTCTTTATCTAAACACATTATCGCTCGCACAACCTCTACTATTTGAGTTTGTATGATTTCATTTTGTTTATTGTCCACTTGTATCATCGGGACATTCCTTACTTCCCGTTGATCATTTATCAATCTTGATTCAACCAATTCTTTCAATAAAAAGTTTTGATCTGTAAGACGAGAGTCTAAGGATTCATATAGTCTGGCCAGTGTAAAAAGGGCAGTATTCATAGCCTGCAATGTAATTTCTGTCCCTAATGTTGCAACTAGCCCTCCACCTTCATTTATGTCTCTTTCTTTAGTCCTGTCGTGGTGTAGGATGCGTAAAGGAAATTGATAGTACTGAGGACTCATGTTGTGAGTCAGTAAACATCACTGGTGATTGCGATAGATGGTCTCCTTCATCCAAATCACCAGCTTGTATGTCCTGATTATTCATATTCGAATTCAGAGGCCTAATAGCCTCCTCTATACACATATCAGCACATCCATTCTCTGATTCTTCACACACGACAGTCACCCCCATCGCTCATTTGGTACCATCTTGTGGACAGGTAGTTACCGGTATGTGCATCAGTACAGTGGTTATTTCATTTACTGGGGGTGGTACAATCGGTCCCGTTTTAGCTGGCACAACAAATTCACCCAAAAGATCCTTCTGAGTGAAGGCCATCATCAGGGAATCCGAGGGGGAGCATAAGTCTATTGCACTATTTACATCACCCTCCACTTTCTCAGTTACGTTTTGCACTTCCTGCCCAGCATTAGAGACCACTTTTGTTGAAACACTTAAGGATGGGCTTTCTTGGTAAAATTTCCGAATATCCGGCATATTCGATAACAATCTGGCGCGTGATACGTTCCTGCGAGGAGCGCTCGGGATGCTGTTAGCACGTTTGGGAGTAACCAATGCAGTGTCAAAATCATCATTTCTAGCGCCTTTAGGTGGCATGCCTGTGCATAAGGTAAACATTTCTCCAAATTAGTGGGAGACTTCACAACACTTCACTAGAAGCAACCAAGGCTTGCCACTTATACAACCAGTTAAAGCACAAAACAAGTCAATTTTTATAATGTTGATTCACCCCTCGCCACTCACCAGCTCAAACAGCCGTAACAGCCCTTTTGATAGCCCTATCACATATGCACGTCCACAATACGCGTGTACTACTCCCAATGTAGGGTTTGTTAAGAATTGGCTGACTGGGGGAGTCACAGCCAAAATATCACGTGAAACTGTAAAACACCACGTATAGCTAAGTTTTCACAATAGCTTCAAAGTACAGGTTGTAGGAACCGCTTGCTTTCTCATGTTAACCTAAAAACTTCAAAAGAAACCTAGATTTTCTATTCGCTCTAATCAGCCAACCCAGCCTCACCAGCGAACAGCCAACAGTACTTTGCTGTACTTTTCGCGGGTGCGCAGCGCGTGTGCGCTAGGCTGCGTGATTTTTAAAGGGCAGGCAAGGCGTCATAGGTCAGGGGGCAGATCCACCAAACAAAACACACCTTAAAAATAAAAACAAAGAAGGGAATTGTAAGTGAACTGCTTCGTATTACACGATCATCAAGAAGCCCACAGTGTTCTAGTATGCTTCTATATAAATGTAAATGTCAGCACACAGTCACCTCCTTTTCCCTTTGTAAAAGTCCAGGCAGGCCAGGTGTCTCTGTTAAAGACGTCCTCCAGTGCCAAATGAAATGAAAGCACCCGATCGCACTGAACGCCTTGAAAGCACAGATAAAGTTGAAAGGCTCAGCGTTTTATCAGATTCCAGCAGCAGTCAAAAGCCAACACAGCCAACAGTACTTTGCTGTACTTTTCGCGGGTGCGAAATGCATCCATTCTCCCAACTGTCGCATACTTCCTCATCCTTTCTTACAATCTGCAGCTTGCTGCCTCTTTCCGGCCAACTGCTCTTCCTCTGCTTTCTTGCCTATCACTCCCCATCCAGCCCATTACCCCTTCCTCCTTTGCCCCCACATATTGTGACTTTAATTTTTTTCTCCATGTTCTTTTTCTTTTAATACTTAAGGAATGAACAATCAAAAATTGAAACAAAACTTGAGTCGTTAGCAGAAAGAACAATCACATTGCCATCACAAGCAGAATGTCTTTTTCTGTACGCATTTCCGGGGTTCGCCTTTAGCCTATACAGCGTTGGAGTGGTTAGGAGTCTTAAACATTCTGTTCTGGTACATTCCCAGGGTGTTTGTCACCCCGTCTGACTAGGGTTTTAGTACTTCATGCACCCCGTCTGACTAGGGTTTTAGTACTTCATGTACCACCTAAGTGGCAGCGGTTTGTGCACCGCGTCTGGAAAATGTTTTCCATACTCAAAGAAGGGGTACCAGGTGCTGTGGAATTTTCCCAATGCTTCCTATGTGTGCTGCTGTGATTATCTCTGCTACTGCTGTGTCCTAGCACTTCGCCCACCACATAGTGATTACAGGTCCCTCGTGGCACTTCCAGAGGTGCGCTATGGTAATCTTTGCTGCCGTGAGGAGGTGAGTGATTAGATCGGCCATAGATCGTCTGGGAAAACACCCCGTCGCCTGTGTTGGCCAGTAATACTATCCCAGGATCCCAAGAAATCGTCAACCCCGTAATGTTTAACCTGCGCTAAAACTTCCTTTCAGAATTGGGTTGATTTTTGGTATGACCACAGAAGGTGCAAGAGCGATCCAGTGGTTTCACACACCCACCAGCACTGTGATGACAGCGCTGGGTTCTTATTCAAGGTTTCTGTTGTGCTTTACCACCTATAGCACAATTTCACTGCCCCTCCCTGTTTGTGACACATATGGAGCTTCTGAATGTGCGGGTCCATATCCGGCTCCACTCCTCCACCCCCAGCTCCTTCCCCAGGTCCCTTTACCACCTGAGCATGTAGTTCTTCTTAGTGGGGTCTGAATTGTCTAGGAGCGGTCTAGTGCATTGAGCTCCCTCCGACCCTGCACTTTGTGTTGTGACATCCAATGTCTAAGCTGGGCGTACCTGAACTTTTCTTCTTCTGGGATTTGGAACTTAGCTTTACATTCCTCAAAGATGGGAGGATCCCATTGCTAAAGAAGTCTTTCACCTGCACCAAACCTCCCTCCCGCCATCTATAGAACCCCACCGATTTGAACCCTGGTGTGAATTCTGGGTTATTCCAGACTGGAGTGAGAGGGCCCAGGGTACTGCTGACGCCCCATCGGATAACCGCTCTCCTCCAACAGCAAATGGAGTTCTTGGTAAAAGCCAGTGGGCATGACCGCGGGGCATGGTGTCGGCCTAAGGTGGGGCACAGCTGAAAGTGAAACATGATTCCTCGGTTTGCTTCAACGGGGCAAGTTATTGGTCTCATGCTATGTAAAGGAGGGAGATAGCTGTGCTTCTAGGCAGTACCTGGAGAGGTCTGGGACTCCAAGGCCGACGCTAGGGACTCCCTGGAGCATGACCCTCTTGGCAACTATGGCATTTTCCTGCCCCCATATGATATGTCATTTAAAATGCGCCTGTACACAAGTGTTTCTAGGTGTGACAAGAAAAGGGAGGGGAGACTGAGGGAGGACAAGACGAACAATCTTACTAGGCCTTGTCATTCAGATAGTGCAAGTGCGACAACGCAAGGTGCCGGGGGGGGGGGGGGAAGTGCAACCAATGCAAATGAAATACGAATTTCATCATCCCCTTCTGTAATTTCCCCAGCTCTTTTTCAGGAATCGCTAGGGGCCGAGATGGAGAAACTTCGGGACCAAGTTTATCTTAAGAGCAGCGATCTTCCCGAACCTCGACACATCTTGCTTATGCCAGCGGTCTAAATCGTCCAATAGGTTACTGAATAGGTGCAGGAAATTGGCCTGATACACTTGCTCAACTTTATTCGGGATCCGGACCCCGAGATATGTGATGTGGGCCTTACCCCATGGGATTGGCCTGCTGCTCGTTACCATTTCCCTCTGCTTCTGAGAGATGTTTACTCCCATAGCACTAGATTTCGAATAGTTGACCCTAAAATCTGAAACCTTGCCAAATGCTGAGATTCTGTGCCATAGCATCTCTAGGGATATGTCCAGCTGAGTAAGGGACAATAGCACGTCATAGGCATATAAGGAGATTTTTTAGTAGTTTCCTCCTACTTGCATTCCCTGTATCCGCGGATTGGCATGTATCCAAGTGGTGAATGGCTCCATCGATAGTGCAAACATTAGGGGTGATGTGGGGGGGGGGACGAGTCCTGGCGAGTCCCCCGCAAGATTTCCAAATTCGGGTATCATTCACCATTGTTTCACAGGGACATCGTAGGTTGCAGATAATTGTCCATAACCCATTTTGTGAACTTTGGGCCGAACCCGTAGTGGGCCAATGTCCTGCTTATGTACCCCCCAGTCAAGCAGGTCAAACTTTTTGTGAGCGTCCAGTGAGACAACCGCCAATTCCACTCCCATTTTCAAGGCGTTCTCGATCAGATTAAGGATGGGCCTGATAATCATGGGTTGGGCGACCCAGGATGAATGCCGTCTGATCAGGGTGCACCAAATGGTGTAGGACCCCAGCAAGCTTAGATGCTGGAGAAGATGTTTGCATCATTATTTATTAGCGTTATGGATCTGTTCGAGCTGCAGAGCTTTGGGTCCTTCCCAGGTTTTGGTACGGTTAGGGATTCCTCTATAGATGGTATAATGCGCCCTGTGAGTAGGAGTTAAAGAGGTCCGTTAGACAAGGAGCCAGGGCGTGTACATAAACGTTGTCAAATCGGCACGTAAAGCCATCAGGTCCCATGGCTGTCAAATAGGCCTGGGGGGGGGGGGGGGGGATTGGGTTGTCAAATAACTGGTTTGCAGTGCACTCTATTCAGGCCCCGGCCATCACGCCTCTATGGTGCTCTATCATCACGTTTAGTTTGTCCCCATGAACCGTCTGGGCCCCTTAATGTTTAGATGCTGTTGCAAGCATGTATTCTTTTCAATGTATACACCAATAGCAGATTCGCTTTGTTGCTCAGATTTGCTTTGTTGCTATTTATGCAGTATAACTGCTTGGTGTACGCAAAGGCACGAGCGGATTTATCAGCCAGATGTATTTCCAGCATGGGCTTTTCTTTTTTTAGGTCCCTCCTGCTTTCGTGGACTGGCTGGATTTATTCATCTTTTCTTACTCTTCAGCCCTCTCCTCTAGCTGTGCTTGCTTGTCTTCGCCTGTTGAGCAGCGCAGCGCACGCTACAAGCTCCCCCCCGCCTCCCCATATTACTGCTTTCATGGTATCCCATACCGTCGACGGCGAGCAGTCCGCAGAGGAATTTTCCACAAAATAATTGGTTATGGTGTTGGATATTCCCCCCGATCCCCTGAATTGCTGCGTCTGTAGCTTCCAAGGCCTTTGTGGCCGGGCTGGGAAGCTGATTGCCTGAATGCGAGCTAACACTGAGGCATGGTCCAATATCACCTTTGACATAATGCTGACCCCTCCAGACAAGGGAAAAGCTCGCTGGACATGAAGATCAGATCTATTCTTGAGAAGCCCTTATGGACGTGAGAATAGAATGTGTAATCGTGCGAGCCTGCGTTTGGATAATCTCTAGACGTCCACTATCCCCACCTCTCTGAAAAATTTGGCGAACCCTACATCTCTTGTGTAATCTTCCCTACTAAAGAGCAGCACTGCACCCCCTCTTCTTTTCCCCTGAAGTAGCGAACTAAGCCTTGGATAATTGCCCAAATTTAATATGCCGCTCATCGGTGGCTAGGAGGTGTGTCTCCCGCTCAAAGCTCTACCGATCTGCTATACATTGATTTTCGTTTCCGTTTCGCTGGGAAGTTGAGACCCTGCACATTCCATGTTGCTATACAAAGCTCTGCAGTGGTGCTCTCAGCCATGGCCTTTTATCAGTATGATGTGCTCCACCCCTGACACAGGTCTCGTACCCTGGGAAATTGTGACTGTCTTGACCTTTACTTGTGCATGCAAGGAAGTGCTGTGTAGGCAGCAATGTGAATATGATGTAGCGCACTCCCCCACGAGTTTCCCCCCCCAACTTGTCCCCCAGGGATGAGCCGCAGCCTGCTTACGATCTGCACTCAAATTATCTACCGCAGACCCAGCACTACTCTGGGAACTGCAGCCATGGGGGCAAGGTGGTCCGCCAGCATCTTGTTGTGGGCCACCAACCTCCCTCTATTCAAGGAGTGTCTCCCCCGCCATTTAGAGCAGAAGTGAGCTTTCATGATCGTCCATGGTTCATCCTGCTTCAATCCACTGTGCCTTTCTTGTTTTTGTGGGCTGAGCCCTTGGGTCTCCGGTCTCTGCCGTCCGCTCCCAGGGACCAGGACTCTCCAGCTCCCCTCGGGGGTTGGGTGGCCACACTCAGCACAGAGCTGCTGTCTTCCCCTTCATCTGGGCAGGCCGCGTTGAGCAGCTTTTCCGCATCCTTCATGGTGCCTATCTTCTCCAACATTGGATCTTTCATGGATTCACATGCTGTGAATATTCCCCGTCGTCAGGCTGGGAACCTCGGTCATTTTAACTTAGCGTTTTCCTATTGAAAACTTCAACACTTCAGTGTCCTATCAATGTCCTTTTTGGGTGCTTTAGACCCCACCAATAGATGTAGGGTATAAATAGCCCCGCCCCGCGGCTTCCCTTCAGATTTCAACTGTCTCCAAAGTGTTGGGATCACCTCGTGTTCGTTGAGTAATTTGTTTTGCACGTGCTTGTACTGCGGCTGTTCGTGATGTCTTCTGGCCCGAAGAAGTCTCTGTTCCAGCCCTGTGCGACTTGTGAGCTGAAGAAAGTGTATGAGGGGGATGGGCATATGGACTGCATCTATTGCCTCTACACTCATCACTCTGACTCTTGCAATATTTGTAAAGGATTCTCGCAGAAGACCCTTAAGGACCGCAATCGGTGGTTGATTTGTTGGCTTAATGATGGCAACTATGCTGCTTCTGAGGTGGGTTTGTTGAGGAGCTTGTCCTCTGAGCGGCCTGTACAGGTGGTGGATCATCGCCGGGCGGCGTCGGCAGAGCCTCCGGCAAAGAAATCTCGGCCGGCTCCTGGGTCGGAGGCCGAAAAGAGTGGTGGGGCCGCTTCGAGTAAGCACCTGTCGAAGGGGTCTGCTTCGTTCCAAGCATGGTCGCTCAGACCATTCCCGGGGGTCTGGAGGTAGGCCTGAGAAATCGAGCTCTGGTAAAGGGGCGGCTCAGGACAAGTCCAGGAAAGACTTGTCGAATCGCTCCTCTTTGGGGGACCATCACAGGTCATCCTCTAGCTGTGAGTCCTCGAAGCACCGGTCTAGCGTGGCTAAGCACACTGGCTCGCTTGGGAAATCTGTACCGCAGGTGGCGGTTCCGACGACATCCTCGTCGACGGGAGTTCCGTCGTCGACAGTATCTCTGTCATCTACAGTGCCGTTGTTGCCGGTTGTGTCATCGGTTCCGGCGGCGGCAGGGTTTGCTAAGAGCCTGATGCTGTTCTCGTCGTTGAGGATGGATAATGAAGGTTTGGCACAGATGAGTGGCGCGTGGCAGTCTTCCACCTTTGACTCGCTGATGCCGGACGCCATTTTACATCCAGAGGCGGCTACTTTTTCGGTGTCCTCTGAGGTGGACGACGACCGGGAGCAGGTGTTGCAACCATCGGCTTTGGGGCTGCAGAGTGTTGGGGCTGCAGAGTGTTGGACCGTCGACATTAGGGGCCGTGGGGGCTGTCCCGGCTAGTTACCTGCTGGTGAACGCGCAGGCTATGTTGTCGCTCCAGGTTCTGTCCACATTGCAATCCTTGTTGGGCCAGCTGGATTCGAGTTTACCCCCTCTGCCTGTGGTTCCGGTGGATCCTGTCATCGACGTGGCTGGTGTTCCACGTTAGTCGGCTACGGCAGGGTTGCCGGGGCCTCTGCCGGTGAGTGAATATCATCCTCATTCCTACCCTGAGGAGGGTGAGCTGCTGGAGTTCAAACAGTGTGCCTCGTGAGTCCATGTCTACTGGCTCTTCGTCACTGACGAGGGACGCGATGTGGGATTCGGACGGGGAGGTGGAACAGCCTCGTAGCCCAGCACAACCTTCCCCTCCCGATGATGTTTGGGAGTTCCACGCCATGATGGCCAAGGCATGTGTGGAATTTTGTTTGACTCCTGAGGAAGAGCGTAAGGAGTGCTTCCTGTTCGACCACATGGGCAAGAGACGGAAAGCTGTATTCTCTGTGCCTATCCTGGACCACGTGTGGCAGGAGGGCCTGCGCACGATGCAACATCCCTTCTCGGAACTGGCTGTCAAAGGGAGGCTGGAGAAGAAGTTTAAGGCCCCGGACTCTACTCCGAAGTGCTTAGTGTGTCAAAGCCCAGAGCCGGCATAAGTGTGTTACCCCTCCAGACAGTGACTCCAGGAGGCAGGATGCCTTCGGGAAGAAGGTTTGGACTGTTGGGGCAACGACAGTGAAAGCGGCCAACTCCCTGGCGATCATGGCACGCGCTGATTGTGAGATGTGGCATTGGCTGGCACCTATTTTGGAACATCTGCCGGAGGAGCACCGCAAGGCAACCTTGCTCTTAGTGCGTGAGGGGGATGAAGCTTCCAATCAAAGTATTATATAGCCGGGGTCCTAGCACAGTCCGGCTTTAAGCAGATTAACAACGGCTTTGTACTGTGTCGCCTATCCTGGCTTAAGTGCACAGACTTTCGCCCTGAGGTGCATTAAAAGGTTCTGGACATGCCTTGTGAAGGGGAGCAGCAGTTTGGAGAGAAAATTGATGAGACCCTCAAAGGTCTGAAGGGAAGACACTAAGACTGCTAAATTGTTGGGAGCTAAGCAGAGTGGGCACTCCTTTCGTTCTTTTCGTCCATTCCGAAGGGCTTTGGAAAATGCCTGGTTTACTTCCACCAGGCACCGAGGTTACGGTCGATCTGGGTATTCCTCCCAGGGGTATAGGAGATCGCCGCAGTCGGCGCAGAAGAGTCGGGACTTTCAGACCTCGAGGAAAAGAGGGGCACAGTCCTCCTCCTCTAAGGGGAGACAGGCTAAGCCACAACAATGACTGTGTTCAGGGAAACCTGCTGGGGGGCAGGGTGGCACTGCACATGGACGAGTGGTGCAAGATTACGTTGGATCGTTGGGTGTTGGACACGGTGCGTTTGGGTCACTCACTGGAGTTCAAGTGTTCCCCGGTTTACATTCCTCCAGTGTATACCGTGCAGCCTCATCTTCACATCCTACGGTAAGAGGTTATACTTATGCTGCAGAAAGGGGCTATAGAATTGTTTCCGGTGGCGAGAAAGGCCAGGGGGTTTATTCCCATCATTTTGTCGTGAATAAACCCAACGGCAAGAGGCGGCCCATTCTTGATCTTCGGGCGTTGAATGCAACGCCTGAAGTTCAAGATGCTCACTCTTCAGGACGTCATTCGGTCTGTGCAGCCGGACACGTTTCTGTTGTCGTTGAACCTACAGGACGCATACTACCACATCCCCATGCGTCGACGGCACCGCAAGTTCCTGCGGTTTGTTCTAGGAGAAGATCATTACCAGTTTCGGGGGCTCCCGTTTGGGTTAAAATCGTCTCCCAGGACGTTTCCAAAATGTTTGTTGCCAGTGGAGGTGTGGCTCCGACGGGAGGGGCATCGGGTCTACCCGTACCTGGACGACTGGCTGGAGCGGGGTTCGTCGCCAAGGGAAGCGCAGGAAAGTCTCGGCGCTACCATGCAGCTGTTGCAACGGCTGTGCTTCGCTGTAAACTTTGAGAAGTATTTTCTGTCGCCTTCCAGGGACTTGGTGTTTCTGGGTCTTGTGAAGTCTTCGGGCAAGGGGGTGTTGAAGCTCCGGCAAAGGGCAGCAGAGTTGAAGATTGGTGCAAGGGTGTCGGTCCGAACCTACATGTCACTGTTTGGGGCCATGGCGTCATGCAATTCCACTGGTGCCGAACTGTCATCTCTACATACGGCCAGTGCAGGAGTTCCTTGCGGACCGGTGGACTCGGAGTCGAGGCTCATGGTTCGACAAGGTGGTGCTCAACGACAGTCTGGTAGACGTTCTTCGCTGGTGGCAGTGCTCAGAAAATCTGGTTCGGTCATGCTGTTGCTGGAACCGGAATGCCAATTCACGATTGTGGCAGATGCCTCTCAGACTGGATGGGGGGGGGAATCTCGGCGGCTCACAGATTCAAGGCCTGTGGTCTCAGGTGGAGTCTCGATTCCACATAAATGTGCTCGAGTTGAGGGCGGTACATTGGGCCCTGAAATTGGTTCTGCCGCGTGTACGCGGCTCGGTGGTGAGGGTGTTGACAGACAATAGCACCACAATGTTTTATCTCGGAAAGCAGGGGGGCACGCATTCCAGGGTGCTGTCGAAAGAAGCACAGGATCTTTGGCATTGGGCTCTGTCGCACGACATTGGCATTGTGGCGTTTCATCTGCCGGGAGTGCTGAATGTGCAAGCGGACACGCTCCGCAGGGATGTCGGTCAGCTCCACGAATGGCAGCTAAAGGAGCAACAGGTGTCCATGATCTTCCGGAAATGGGGCCATCCTCCGTTGGATCTTGTGAAAACAAACCGTGCACAGAGTTTGCCAGCAGGTGGGCTCACCCCGAGTCTCTAGGGGATACGTTCTCGTTCCCGTCAACAGGCCGGTTTGCTTATGCTTTTCCTCAGTTTCCACTAATTTGACGGACCCTCCAGTTGATTCAGAGATACCCATGTCATGTGATTCTGGTGGCTCCGTTCTGGGCCAGGCAGCTGTGGTTCTCTGATCTCCTTCATCGGTCCGTAGCGGAACCGATTCGGTTGGAAGCGACGCTGGACCTTCTGTCTCAGGACAAGGGCGCTGTGTGGCACCGCAATCCGGGATCTCTCAGCCTGACGGCTTGGCTCCTGACTTCTCTGAGTTTGGCCTGCCAAGGCTGTCCACTGACTGTCGACAGATTTTGGAGGCGGCAAGAGCGCCATCCAGGAATGTCTCCTATGCATGCAAAT
The DNA here is from genome assembly GCF_040938575.1 of Ambystoma mexicanum. NCBI lineage: Eukaryota > Metazoa > Chordata > Amphibia > Caudata > Ambystomatidae > Ambystoma > Ambystoma mexicanum. Next base: position 1,192,783,217 of record NC_090935.1, on the reverse strand, counting down.
GGAAAAGGTTTTGTTTTTGGTGTAAGGACCCGTTGCACATTTCACCTCAGCAAGTTCTTCCCTACCTGTTGATGTTGGTGAAAAGGGGGCTGGCGTTCTCATCCATAAAGTTTCACTTGGCAGCGATTTCGAGATTTACTCAGAGTAGATATGTGGCTCCTCTGTTTTAGTGATCGGCTGGTCAAACATTTCTTGAAGGGATTGTTCCGTACTTTTCCCCCGGTCAAGAAATGTCCTCCGGTGTGGAGCCTTAATGTGGTTCTGTCCGGTCTGATGAGACCACCGTTTGAACCAATGTCGACGACTCCTTTGCAGTTTTTGTCCTGAAAGGTGGCTTTTCTGATGGCTATTACTTCGGCCAGAAGGATGTCTGAGTTGCAGGCGTTGGTTGTGGACCCTCCATACTTGCGGTTCTTGAAGAACAAGGTTGTGTTGGCTACTAATCCGCACTTTATCCCAAAAATGCTGACGGCTTTTCACAAACTCTCTTCTATTGTGTTGCCTTTGTTTTGTTCTTCACCCTCCACGCCTGCAGAACAGGCTTTGCATTTGCTGGATGCAGCGTACTCTAGATTTCAGGCACTCTAGACAGACGTTTGTGTCTTATTATATTATTATTATCAATGTAATAAAGCAGGGTAAACTGGCAGACATCGGACTGATGCTCGCACACCAAAGAGGACTTAAACCCCAATATGCATCATTTATGACATCCTACGTGGCAAACTGTAAAACCTATTGGCGGGAGGGGATTGGTTAGGGCAACACATCTACTTAATACATACGGGTTAGTATTTCATTGGCTGTCTCTTATCTGTAAGACATGCCTTGAACTACCTCTAAATACGTAGTATATAATACTGATTATAGCAGACAAAATGGCAGTGGATTAGTCTATGCAACATTGTATAGCAGGTTGCCCTATATTGGTTGGCATCCCCACCCAAGCTTGGACTTTTGGCTCGGCTTGCAGCACGTAAGCGAAACGAAACCCAGGTGCTTGAGTCACGTCAGATTACTACCCACTTTCCCAATTGGTCCATTTTATCAGTTCAGCCATGAGCCAGAATTTCCTGTCTGTAGTTGACAGTGTAGCCTGCTCCCTGTTCTGATACATTCAAGGGCATGAATCACATCACTATCTTCATCCAAAGCTTTTATGACTTGCCCTTGTTTTTGCCTTCTGAATCACATCTGAAGAGACCACACATTTGTCAATTTCAACCTCTTATTTGTTGCTATTTAATTCAATTATACTGGATGTCATTGCTCCTCTTGGCCGCTAGAGACCTGCTCACTCAATTTTGTATAGACTTTATACACTTGTAATTTTCCAACACTTGGCGTCTTAATTAATCTAATAGAAAATGTCTCATGTCCATGACTTATCCGTTTGCCTCCCTTTGTGCTTTGCAGCTATTCCTTAAAAATAGCATCCTTTATCCCTGGCCAACATAGATTCCTCTTCAAAAGCTGATTTCCAGCATCTCCTGACTCTGCACCCCTGGTCTGTCTCTGAGGTAGCTGAATTGAATTTTTGTATGAGCCGGCGCCCATTTTCCTATCGTAGCCGTCTTTGTCACGTTCTATTTTCCTCTATAGCAAGCTTCTATATGTCTCATCTACCCTGTGTTGCTGCTTATTTACACTTATTGATCAGCAAGTTACTTTGTCTTGATGTATAATAAATGTATCATTTCGTACATGCTTTTCTTTGTTGAGTTACATCGTCACTCTTAAGTATTGGCATATCGTTTCAGTATGTCTGCGTACATATTCTTGAAGTCATCACTTTGCGTTCCTCAAATTTCACTCAGCGCTCCCTGATGTCCAATGTTGTGTGCTGACATCCTTCCACACAATATCCTTCCACTCTCTCAGTATAAGGATCCATTTGATACGGTTGTCTGACTGCATATTGTCTCTCATACACTCGATACGGTACAGGCAAATGCATGGAGTCCCACATAGGGCACTTCTCCTACAGTTCCGGTATGATGGTGGTTTAAAAGTGCGTCGTCGTCCTCTACATTTATTAATGAAAAAATATAAAAAAATAAGTATAAGGGGCATGGGGCAAAGGGTTAAAACGTGTGAGGGTGTTCAGGGTGGGGTTAGAAGCGTGGGGAAACGGGAGGTGTGCCCAGGGGTGGGGGTGGGACCCCAATTTAAAAAACAAATTCAATATTTGTGTTCATATTTTATTAGTTATTTTTTTATTTAAAATCACATGTAACCATTCTCCTCTTCACTCTCCATCTTCTCTTCATGCTTTCGTTTATTTGGAATCCAAATCTTTGTCACCCCCTCAGGTGACCTGTGTTCTTTATATGTTCATCCACACTCCAGGTCATGTGATGGCATTCTCCTGATGGGTGGACAGAATATCCAACGTCCTGCATAGTAGAGAAAAGAGAAGCAGGCCCTAGTTTGTGAACACTCCTGCGCTAAGTTCTAAATTCTTAGTATCATCGTAATTGTATATGCGAGGTCACAGGTTGGTGGAGGTGAAGCCCACACCTCTTAGTAAGGTTGGAGAAAATAATCCTGGCTACCCTGCACTGGTATATTTGGAAAGGATGAATTTCCACGCTGAGTGCGGTTGATATGGTGTGAGTTTATTTCAGTGAAGACTCTTGGTCTCAGTGGTGGTCAGCCGACACGTGTTTCGACTGCGAGGGTCTTTATCACGGCTGATATCAAAAGTACACTTATCCAGCAATTGTTGGATATGGGTGACATTTGTGAGGTAAGTGACGTGTGTGCCACAGCATGAATAAGTGAATCATTTTGTACATCCATTTGTGCGTACACAGTTAACATTTGTAGTGTAAGTTACACGGCATTGGTAGTACATGATCTATACATTTATTATTGTTACATTAGTTTAGGACAGTGCCAATGGAGGAGAAAAGAGGGGGAAGGAGGAGAACAGACGGGTTAGTTCGGTGTTCCCTTATGGTTTTGGGGTTTGGTATCAAGTGTATAGGTGGTTCTTACCGAATTGGGGGGTTGTGGGGATATGTGGCCCCAGCTGGGGTCCTCTTTTGAGGTTGTGCATGTCCTGTATGGTCCCGGTCTTGGGTCCTGGATGGCCCTGTGGCTGAGAGTATGGTTGGTATTTTTAGAAAATATTTTTATTATAACTTCTTGGCATGTTAGTGCTGTTATCATTTTCAACTTACTGGTGCGGTGGCCCATGCATACCGTCCTAGGTTGGTCGGTGCGCATAGCGTGAGTGTGTTGCCATTTACCTGGGTCATGGTGCTGGTGGGTGAAAGAGGTGTTGGTTGCGCTCACCTGGCTCCCAAAGGGGCGTCGGTCGGACCCAGACTGCTGCGGCCTCCACCCACGTGATGCGTAGTGCAGCGATGACTGACTGGATCTGCCCTCCTAATCTTGTCTGCTGTGGAGAGATGGATTTAGCCACTTGTGGATTCAAGTGATAGGACCCCCACTGTCCTTCCCACTAATCACCTCTGAAGTGCCCTCTCAGCAATCTCACCTTATATTCTTGAAGGATGAGCTCTCCATCCTGCGAAGTACGCAGGGGCGCGTTGATGACCAGTTACGTCACTGGCCTGAAGATATTGGAAGAGTTGTAGACGAATCCTGACTCCAAAAGGTCCTGGCGAAGAGCCGTAAGTATATAGTTCGTAAGAGTTCAAAATGTCTGGAATTCACTCCTGTCCAATTCCTCTTTTTATCTTGCAGCTTTTACCCAATAAGAAGATTGACAGCTGAAAGTGCTCCGGTAAAGGTCTGTGTTACCCAACACTGTCCTGTAAATAATGCCAAGGGTTTAACTTGCTGCTTTCTCCGTTTCTTACGGGTGCGGCATAAGAAGATGTGGAATGCTGATGAATAATACCTCTGGCGGTAAAATCAGGTAAGCATATGGCGGCTAAAGAGATTGTCTCCGTCTGTTCTCTCTGCTCACCTTGTTGTTTCTTGTCCCCCTTATGTGCCGGGATTTGGCGATGTAAAATGAAGACCGCGCCGGATCGAAGAGATGCTGCGTGGAACGGTGAGTATGGCGCGGCGCTGCTGCTGGTGATGCGACGCTTTTAAAATAAAGTCTTTCCTCTGGTTTGAAGATGCGATGAATCCGGGATCAGGTAAGAAGTCAGGTAATACTCTTGTTCTAACCTATCCTTCTTTCCTTCTTTCTAGGTGCTCCAGGTTCGAGGCGGGCGTGGCAGAAGGCTGGATGCTGCTGCTGGCACGGTGAACGTTAGGCTGCAGGATGCAGAATAACGCGAAGCGTGTGCTGCTCTTCGGGCGTGGTTTAAATAGCCTCCAAAGTAGTCCCAGGTAGGTATTCCTCCTCAACCACACCTGAGTAACAAAATAGTCCCTAAGGTAAAGTAGTCCCTTCCAGGCCTCAAATGGGCTTGGATCTTCTTGCAGCATGGTCTGCATCAGGTAAGTGTGCACCTAGGAGCCTGGCGCCTATGGCGCCAGGACTGATGTCCCATATGAGCCTGGTGCCATAGGCGCCAGGACTGGACCCAGGCAGCCCCTAGCACGGGTTGCTAGGTTTTCTCAAGGCAACATGATGCCTGCTCCCGGGGCAGATGGACGTGGTCTGGATGCCCGGGGGTATGCATCATGACAGTGTTGCGCCTTCTTTCATGCACAGGGCGCAACACCTCTTTAACCCAGCATGGTCGGTGGTACACAAGGGCCTGTAACTCTGAACAATGGAGGAGGTTGTGGATCACTGAGACCTGGCCAGGGTGGCAATGGTGTTTTCGCACTCATGCAAGGGGCCGAATACTAATACACAAAATATTGTTCGGCATGCTTGGGCCTACCTTCTAAGAAGGCTGCTGCTTTCCAAGATGCCATTCATACCTGCATCTACCAAATAGCTTGTAATGCTTACACTAAGGTGATCGCACGCCCCCCCTTTGTGTGCACCTCCCTCCCTCCTGCTCTCTGGATGTGCTCTTAGCATCTAGTTCTTGTTCGGTATCGCCTAGAGGAGGTGGGGAGACCCTCTGTCCTTCCCAACAATTCCTAACATGGGCTGTACTGATTGCCTTTTTTAATTCTTCAAATCATTCAGTCATCTCACCTGTCTATATTATTTTGCTCTTACCCTCCTGTGCTTCTTTAAGCCCTTTTTAAAAGTGGTTGAATATACGTACTATAATCGAAAACCCCAGTCCCTACAATAGTTACATAGGCCTAGGAATTGCATTTGCCTCACTGTTTTAGGTTCTCAAGTCTTCTAATTGCTTCTGCTTTTTCTGGTGTAAGGGTTGAAGGGGCTCGCAATACCCCTAGTGCAAACAAGTGTGTTTCAGTCAAATGGTTCTACACGAAAAGGAAGTCCAATCCTGTGAGTCTTCGTGAAGGGGAATTGAAAAGAATGTGTTTTTTAAATCTGACTGAAATATTTGCCCTTAGATGGGATGTTGCATAATATTGTCGCAGGATTTGGAACTAAAGGAAGCTCGCTTCGGCTATGTTTAGGGGCAAAGGTCCTATATGCATCTCCACAACCCCCCTTGCCCCATTGATTTTCTCACTGGGTACAGAGCCGTGTTGCACAGAGCGTCGGATGGTACCACTATTCTTTGCTTCATTAAAGCAGGAATGGTCTCAAATAACTCTTCATACGCCTCTCTGCACATGGAGTTTTGCTTTGTTGCACGTGGCAAAAGGGCTCCTGGTTTAAGCTTGATTTCAAATGCTCCTACTCTAAACACCCCACTCCTGACAGTTTGGTGGTACAAGCAGCAAAATCAACTTCAAAAGATACATCTTATTAGACTATTCCTCCAGATAGACGACAAAAGGTTTGATGCCTTAGGAAAAGGGTATTTTCTACAGGCAGCATGGCCCCCCAGTCCATAGATGCAACTTGTGCCTTGGCCAAGGATACTCTCACTTTGTGGGATGGAATAGCCTTGGCTGTAGACCATATCCCTGAATGAGAGGTGAGAGAGAGTTTTCTAACCTGGTGCAAGACTGCAAAGATGCCATGTGCCAATCTTTCCAATCTGCTCTGGATTCTGCAAACTCTGTTAGCCGGGCTATGGCGGTGAGTACCATCGTCGGGAGGATTGCTTGTCTCAGGAAGTCTGGGATTACACCTGACGTTCACTCACGTTTATTAGACATGCCCTTTGATGGCTCCCAGTTTTTCGGTTCAAAGGCCAATGAGAGCCTAGTAAAATGTAATGGTATCTAAGGCCGCAGGAAAGTTGCTAGGAACAACGATTTGCCAACATAGTCAGGCTCGCGGGTCTTCCTATCCCATGGATGGAGGAGCCAGCCCTTTTTGTTTTTACTCCTAAATTGCAAGGGTTGGGGGCCAGTTTTCACGAAGAGGCCACAGAAGAGCTCTTTGTGGTAAAACAGAACAAGGGGGTAAAGCTTTTCTCTCCCTCTACTTCTTTGCCCTCTGATTGAGCTGCAACCCCAAATCCCCTCTGAATCCTTGATTCACAGGACACTGGTGGGGTGCAGGCTGACTCACCATCTGCAGATTTGGTGGGGCATAACCTCTGATGCTTGGGCACTGAAGACCCCCCAGATTGTCCACTGGGAGGCCAAACCTTGAGAGATATCCGCTCCTCCTACAGGAGAGCTTTACCCTATTGGACAAAGGGACGATGGAGTCGGTACCTGCAGCGCAGTGTAGTCAAGGTTGGTACTCGCTGTTTTCTAATCCCCAAGAAGGACCGAGGACTGCAACCTATCTTGGACTCGAGACACTTGAACAAGTTCCTCAGGACAGACAAGTTCAAGATGCTAACTTTTGCAGATCCTTGAGGCCCTTCTACTACAGGATTGGTTTTCGTCATTGAACCTTCAGGATGCTTACTTTCATGTGCCTATTTGTCACAAACACAAAGTACCTGAGTTTCACGGTTGGAGGTTCTCATCAGTTTCAAGCTCTGCCATTCGGGCTCACTTCTGCCCCAAGGGTCTTCACCAAGCTCATGGAGGTGGCGGCAGCAGGTCTAAGGATGGAAGGGATTCAAATCTACCCCTACCTAGATGATTGGCTGATGAGAGCTTGTCCTCCCGAACAGGCTCAAGATCCTCTCAGTCAGACTTGCCACTTTCGCCACAGACTGGTCCTTGTCCTGGAATTTCAAGAAGTCCCACTTGACACCATCACAGAAGCTTATTGGAGGAATCCTGGTTTAGCCTTTTGGGTGTGAGGGAGGGAATCTGGGGGGAGACATTCCCCCAGAGTTGAGGGCTGAACATATTTCGCAAATGACCCAAAGGTTGTGCCCGGTATCTTCCGGCCTTCGATTATCTGAGGTTGCTTGGCCTCATGGCATCCTGCATTTTCCTGGTGCCAGAAGCCTGTTTGAGAATGAGCTCCCTTTAGCGGGCCCTCTGATCCCAGTGGTCACAGTTCTCTGGCAGAATGTCGGACCTTCTTCAGGTTACAAACACAATCGCACAGGATCTCCCGTGTTGGGCCTGTTGAGAGAAAGTGATGAGAGGAGAACCCTTTTGGCAAACTGTGCCGGAGATGACAATTGTGACAGATGCCTCCCTCACATGGTGGAGCGGGCACATGAACGACCTTTCAATCTGTGATCCGTGGTCTGTCGGAGTCCAGACTTCATATCAACCTTTTAGAGCCAAGAGCAATCAGACTAGCATTGATGGCTTGTCTGACCTCTGTGCAGGGGAAGACTGTCCTAATAATGATGGGCAATACAGTGGCCATATGCTACTTCAACAGAGGGGGTGTAGGGCCACTGCCTCTGTGCAGGGAAGCAATACAGCTCTGGTTTTGGGCACTAAGAGCAGGAATTTCTCTACTGGCAGTACATCTAGCCAGAGAAGAAAACCCAGCAGCGGATGCTCTGAGCAGGCAGAGCACTATCTCCCATGAGTTGAAGTTGGACCAGGAAGTCCTTCTAGAGAACTTCACCCTTTGGGGAACTCCTCAGGTGGATCTGTTCGTTCAGTGTCAACAGGAAGTGCGACCTGTTCTGCTCCAGGGAATTTCATCAAATAGGAGCTCTAGTAGACTTGTTCGCAGCGGACTGGTGATTTCCACTTATGTACTTATTCTACCAGTCCCAGTCATTCCTCATGTCATCAGGAGGTTGAGGAAGTTTGGGAAATCCATGATCCTCATTGCTCCGGATTGGGCCAGGAGATACTCAGATCTTCTAGAGATGGCCATCTGCCCTCCAAATGCTAGTCCCCCGCCCCAAAGAGCATCTACTCTCGCAAGAGGGGGCTCTTCTTCATTCAGAAATCAGTACTCTGAACCATCATGCCTGGTTTCTGAGAGGATAAGATGCAAGGATTGGGACCTTCTGGAAGATGCAATGGAGGTGTTACTCTCGGGCAGAAGGCCTGCAACAAAATCTCTACCGTTGTCGTTGGAACACATTTTGCAGCTGTTGCAGAGACAACAATGTTGATCCTTATACATGCATGGCTTCTACTATACTGTCTTTTTTGCTTCACCTGGACCATCAGGGACTCCAGGTCTCCACAGTAAAGGGTTATTTAGCAGCGCTTTCTATTCGCCGGGTCAGGGTTCCTATTTTAAGGTCCTTATTGTAATTCAGTTCTTAAAAGGATTAACTAACAACTTTCCCCCAGTTCCATTAATTTTACCGGTTTGGGACTTGAATTTCTGACAAAGATCTCTAATGGGGACACCTTTTGAACCCTTACGTTATTGACGCTCAGAATGTTAACCCTTAAGACTATTTTTCTGACTGCAATTGCATCAGTCCGCAGTGGGTGAGCTTCAGGCTCTTTCTGTAAAACTACTTTTTACTACCTTTTTTAAAGAGATGGTGGTTTTCATGTTCTGTCCTTCTGAGTTCCATTTAGCTCAGAAAATAATGTTACCTGCCTCCTCATGCATCTAAAGAGGAGGAAAGATTACATTGCTTAGCCCCTAGAAGAGCTTTCAGCGTCTACGTTTCCAGAATGTCCAAAATCAAACAAGACGACCAGCTCTTTGTCGGCTATTCAGGGAGAGGGGTCACCAAACAAAACCATCTTACGCTGGATAATTCTATGCATTTTAGAATGCTATACATTGGCTGGCAAAGATCTGCCCAATGGTTTAAGAGCGCATTCCACCCGAGGAGTGGTAACTTCTTTGTCTCTTGAAAAGAGGGGTGCCCGTACAAGACATCTCTAGTGCGACTTGGTCTTTTTTTTACACACTTTCAGCAAATACTATTGTCTGGACTCTGTCGGGTCAGGAGGCAAGATTTGGCAAGGCTGAACTTCACAACATTAATCAACAAGAACATTCTCTGTGCCCACCTCCTTCTACATACTGCTGTGGGAGTGTATCAAAGATGAGGAATACGTGGGCGGACACAATCCATTTGAAGAACAAATTACTTACCGCTGTTAATGTTCTTTTGACTGGAGGTTTCTCCACCATATTCCTCAACGCCCTCGCATCCTTCCCCTCTTACTTGTCGAACTTCTCTGTTTTTACACCTTCCTCTCGTTCAACATCTGGATCATCCCTTTTAAGGCGGCTGAGCACTAGGAGGATAGAACTAGAACTGAGGCAACCGGCGCAGCGCGGGCTACATATACCAGCATCTGTCACGCCCGAGGACAGGATGGAGGCCACGACTCAACGGCATGGGCGTAATTTCAGGGGGGGGACAGGAGCGTTTGCCCCCCCCCCAACTTTCATGGCACACCATTCTGTCCCCATTCATTTGGCTGGGGCACCTTTTCTTCGGATGTCAGGCCCCCCCCAAACATTTTCAGCAAAGTTACTCCACTGCTCAACGGTCCACGATAGTATGAAAAAAGTTTTCCAAAGCTGCAAGCAGATTTACCAATATATCAAAGATGGGGAATATCCAGTCGAAAGAACATTAACAGGGGTAAGTAATCTTTTCATTTACTGGTGTCTTAGGGAATATTATGCTCTCCTATCTTTCATCTGTGAGCCATCATTTAAACCCCTGCCATTAATTCATAAATCTTCCCTCTCTCTCATTCATCAATTCTCATTTGTATTCATTCAGCTACCCCCCTGCATTTGCATAAGTGTCTGCGCATGAACTACAAAAATGCTTTTCACCATAAAACAGCCAAAACTATTGGTTATGTCAGTGCTTGGTAATGTGGTGTAATACAGCTCCTGTCACCTCTTCACTCTCTCAAAATCAGAAGATAAGGGCTTGGATCCACCCCCTATACAACAAGTTGGAGCAATCCTATGTTAAGGCTTCGAGTGCAGTGAGACCATTTCTTCATTAAGACAGCCCTTAAAATTGAATAGAATACGTCAATCATAACCTTGAGAACTGCACAATCTGCCTGGGTACTCATGTAAACCCCTCAGAGTAGTGCAATGTTTTGTTCCTGTTCTTTAGTGAAGGGACTTGCCCCTCTTGGAGAAGAATCTTTCAATGCTTTTCCTAGAGCACTTCAGACAGGTGGAATGATGCCAAAGGAAAAACCCTCAGGAGGGCTCCCTCATTCTCTCGTGGGGGAAAGCACATACCTGACTGGGTCAGATAGCACCTATAAATGGCTCTCCTAGCCATTTCTGTCTATTCTACAAAGCTCGATCCTTGATGGAGGGTCCCATCAATGGGCCTTTATAGAATGACACCGCCTCAAGCCATTAGAGCAAAAGACAGGATCCAAAATTCTGAAGAAAAGTCTATAGAAACCGGATAAATTATCTGGATGCTGTTATCATGCTTCACTTCTTTTGTTTTATTGTTGGTTGGACACACAGTGTAAGAGAAAGCACCCTATTTATAAGGTAATGGATTTCTTGCTAGCATATACATCTCATTTGCTAAACCTATAATGAACTTGGGCCACAGGTGTCCCAACAAAAGTTCAGAAATGCCTGTTAATATGAGGCTGGCAGGGCCAGAGAGGAGGTGCTGTTCCGTCGCTGATAAATCTGTTAGTTTCTAAAGTTGGTATTTTGTAGGATGCTAGTGGGTAGGTCGCTGGATTGGTGATTGGTCCATGTGTATATAGAAAACTTTTGAAAGCTCCTGCAGTAACATTAAAACCATGTATTTATGCAAATATGAGATCACATTATTATTGGATTTGTATGACGTTTTCATTTTAATTAAATTATGATGTAACTTTTTTGTATGCAAGTTTACCATTTTTGTGTCATTTCAGTGATACTTCCAAAGTGGAAATTTTGATACCTGGAGCAGGCCTGGGTAGACTGGCTTGGGAAATAGCTAATCTCGGTTATGCGTGCCAAGGAAATGAATGGAGTTTCTTCATGCTTTTTTCCTCTAACTTTGTTCTGAACAGGTATTTTTATTTTCTTGCTGTTATTCTTCCTGATTGCAATCTTATGTGGACATTGTGTGCATAACATTTAACATGGATGACTGCAAGAGCAAAATGTAAGCAATCGGGGGTATGGTGTTTTTAAATACTGTGTAAACAACACACCCACTGACGTGTTACATACCACTAAGTTAGTGCATACATCTTTATTAACATACAATGAAGTACTTATTCATTAAACTATGAAAGTAGAGATAGTAGAGGACCCTGTATATGATTCAACTGGTGTATACACAAACATCAAAACCATTTTTAATACATATTCGAAAAAAGACATGTACAAACAGCAATTACTCTATCAACTCTTTCTAATCATCGCTCACACATTTGCATTCTTCCTTGGTGTCTGTTGCATACATGCATTTGATCTTATGTCTAGTGCATAACAAATAAGAAAAAACACCTTTTAGGAATAATATATGCTGGGCACTAAATCGCACTCCAGGGTATAATTATTTCAAAAATGGGTTGACAAATTTAATGAATTAAAAAATGGAGGTTTACAATTCCTCAGTCTACCCTACATGTTTCGTTCCCATTAGGCAGCATGAACAATTCACTGGAACTTAATCAAGAGCTGTTATACACCTCAAGTAAGAAACGGGGTTTGAGATAGTCTACTCTATCAACCTACAACTTCAATGTTTAATATTTTGTATTAAAAATAGCTACAACAATCTATTTGTATGTTGCGTGAAATTGTATTCGTTACAAGCACATCGTAAATTCATGCTTCTATGTATACGTTTTGTTAAATACTTGAAACACTTGTGTATAGGCGCGTTACAAATGCCATATCATCTATATCACAAATACCATATACAATCAAATTGGTCCTAAGTTGAGCACAGAGTGGGCAGAATTACCCAACTTGTATTTTTCCAACCATGCTTCTATGTATTCTTGAAAAGGTTCAACTTCTTGCAGTTTCAAGTGTACACCATTGTATTTAACTTTCATTTGCTCAAATTATTTCATTGTTTAGTGCTGTGCAATGAACTATGAGTGAAAAATCACAGCAGTTATATGGGCTGCATCCCAAAAAATGGGAGGCTCCCATTTGCACTAACCATTGCCACAAAAGCACCACCTAGACCAGTGACCCTACACCAAAAACGAGTGGCCAGTCACCATTGAATGCAATAAAGAACTACCATACTCGGTTGCTCTAAATTAGAGTTCTCGTATTGGTATTCGTAAAGGGGGACTTTCTGATTCAAGAAAGGCAGAGTGCTCCCAAAAATATCAGTTCTGTGATTTCCTACGAGCAAGGTTCATTAAATCATCAAAGCAAACCTGAACTCAAGACATTAAAATGTTACAATACGCTATGAACGTAATGGAATTCGACGCCTGCCCGTTAGCGTACCCCCAGTTAAGTGACTGTGCACGCTGTGATCTGAAAACTGGGTACAGACGGTAAACATATTGCCCATGTATTAGATTAAATAACAAAAATGCATGATGCCAAATATAAACATGTTCTCTCTTAGTTTACCTATTTAAATGCTAACCTTGCATTACGTGATAGCAGCAGAATCCCCAGCATAACAGGATGATTTTTAATGATAAAATCACTTTAGAAAAATAGCCTCATTCTGACTACTTGTCATATTTACAGTCCAGATCCCTGCTTCATAATTTTAACATTGATGACTCCATTTTAGCCAACATGTGCAAAATGTTTGCACATGTGTAAGTTTGGTTGTGAGTTGGACTCATGAGTTACTCCCAGTAGACCTGATCAATAGACTTTTTTAAAGTGGACATATATTTATTTAAAAAATAAAATGTACTGTATTATGAATGTGATTTAGAATTTCCCAACCAAACACTTTCCAGTATTTTCCTAGCTTAGGTTGTCCTTTATATTGTGAATTGCCTTCAACCCATTAAAACAAGTAACAGCAAAGTAAATACTGGAAGTGTGCTCTGCAGGTAGACTACTTCAGTAAAGGATCTAGCTACAAAGTTGCCTTTCCTTTTACTTTCCAGTGTTAGGAAATATTTCATTGATGTGCAATTTCCCCTCCCTTTATGGACCCCCCCAAACTTTTAGCTTTTGTGTGGCTATCCTAAACTGACTTTTTCCAGTGGAGCCCAGCCTTCAGCTGATCTCCCCTGGGCTTTTGCCCACTTGTTATGGGGAATGTCAGTACATTATGTTTCCTTTTAGTCTTTGGGCCTCATTACACGGACGGCGGTAAGGGTTAACGGTCACCGTTAATGGTACCGGTGACTGTTAACCCTTACCGCCTTACTACGAGGTCCCTTTGCGGGTTGGAGACTTTAACGCCTGCTTTTTGCAGGCGTTAAAAACCAACCCGCAAAGGGACCAGGGAGCTAATTACGGTACCGCAATTTGAGGTGCCGTAATTAGCACCTTCCCCGTTCCCATTATGCCCTATGGGGCAAAAATGGGAATGGGGAAGGGCAATGGGGGAAGGGAGAATTACCGCCCCACCAACCTTGGAATAGGGCGGTAATTCCCCTTTCCTCCAAGGCGGTGCCGGTATTTTACCGGCATGGACCAAGGTGCTAATAGCACCTTGGTCCACCGCCGTCCGTGTAATGAAGCCCTTTGACTATGTTACCATTTCTTGGTAACTTTTTTAAAAGCACACAATGTACCTTACAGTACAGTGAGCTGGGATCCCTTTTTGTTTTATGGCCCTAGACACCCTCAAAGTTCTCTTTTGGCGATTGTACGAGTGTGCCTGGGGCGAACTGGTGGCAGCAGTTAATTTTAATAATGTTTTACTTCTTTTTACTCAGTTAAAACATGGTTACCGCGTTTGTCTCAAGACTGTGGCCAGGTCAGAAAATGGCAGAGCCACAAAGTCTTTTTGTCCTTGCCTTCACCGAAGTCGAGTAACCCGGGTGTTCCTTATTTGGGCATGCAGCCTCCCGTGAAAAACAATCTCTTTCGCAGGCTTCTGCCGGCCACGTATGTGTGCCCAGGAAGAGGGCTGGGACTGTCTAATCCCAATCCACACTATTGGTGCCAGGATGTCTGGAGTGCCTAAATGACTGAGACCACTGTGGCCCGTGATTGGTCCACATCTGGGATGCCTGCAAGAGAACAGATCTTAGATTGTAAGTCCTCGATTTTGGCGCAAAGCTAATCTTGAATAAGAGATGGGGCTCTGCAGACATTCCATGTTGATTACTAGTGTTCCCACCTAACTAGAGAAGGAGCCAAGTCTCCTACACAAAGAAACTGACTTGTGAAACCGCCAGAGATGCCTTGTAAGGTTTTGGCACCCTTTCCCCTCTGCTGTCCCGTCAGACCCCTACTACTTCGATTAAGAAGGCCTGCCAAGATGCTTTTCCCCTTTGGAGTAGTGGGAACTACTCTCCGCTCCCCCTGCTTAACCACCAAACGAGTCCCTTCGGAAGTGCTTCTGGGCCATCCAGCAAACTGTCCAGCTCTACCTCAGGGTAACCCGCAGACCTGAGACTTGGGACACCGTCTTGAGTGCAGACCCGAGACTTGGGACATCACTTGTTTGTGGTCCCATGCATTCTCCTGCCATATTTCGCAGGCCTAGCTTCACTGGGTCCCGAATAAGGAGTTTGCGTAATGCTGCCTGCATCCACGATTCCAGTGTCACTACCTGCTGGTGACGGTCGCTATAGTTCCCCTGCTGTTCTGCCCTCCTGTGCCCTGAAGCCAGCTGCACCAGAATTTTCTTCATACCTCCTTCGGATGCTGGGAAAAGGCAACCGCCCCGTCACGGACGATCGTTCTCCACCGCAGCCGCTGAGAGGACTCCAACCTACTAGCGACCTCGACCAAACTGGCGAAGTTCGGTCCAGACTGTGCAGAGGGTCAATGAGTACTTGCATAACTTACTGTTGTTCCCCCTGGCACAGCCCAGGTTTTTACGCACAAGTATCCCTTAAAGGTATTCACACTTGGCTGGGTTAGCCTGCGCTCACTAGCTATTCCTCCCTGTTCCCCCTCTTGAACACTGCTTTGCGCCAAGGGCAGGGCCTACTAGGATGGTGGGAACCAATTCTTCATCGCCTCAAGCCCCTTCCTGACTTGCTACAGTTCCTACAAGAAGACGCACTTATTGTTCATTGCGTGATTGTGCGTTTTTACGCACAACTGTACTGTTGAGCACAAGACTCCCCACTTTTTAGGGCTGGACTAGAAAGTTGGGGAACAAACTGAAGAACTACCTAATGCAATTTGTATGCTAAATTAACCCTCTCTTCACAGGTTGTGATTATTTCGTCTAACTAAAGTTTCATTGGGAACTGCAGAGTGTGTGTGTGTGTGTGTGTATATATGTATATATATATGTGTGTGTGTATATAGTGTAAGGATTTGTGTGATAACTGTTATTCTCATTGCTAAAGTTGCCTGTGTCTATTTGGTCCGACCGACAAATGTATAGATATTTTTCATATACTCTTGTCTAAGAGTAATTTGTGGTTTGTTGTGTGTGCTCATTGTGGGCTTCCAATCACTCTCACCCCTTCTGAGACTTAGTCTTGACCACCTGCCAAGCTACCTATATTGGTCGGGCTTGTCCAGAAGGTTCCCCTGGTTCACTAAACCGAGGATGGTCACTTAAACGTCTGCCCACCATGTCAGAGTTTAGAAATCCATCTAACCACCTTTTACTTTCCACCCTTCAAGGGTGTTAATTAAACTAAAAAGAAAATGCTAATCTACCCCTACTGCTAATGTGGATTTTCCCTGCCCACAAAACTGTTAAGGGTGGTTGTCCGTCAGCAAAATCAAATGTACTCCTCAGTCCAAACCTAATCACTATCTGACTTTACCACTGTGGAGAAAAACATCAAAATAGAAGCCAAAGCAATAGCATCCCAGTTTAGATTGTCCAGTCAATTGTCTTTTGGATCTCTCTCTGGAGATGGTTTTCAGTTCATACAAAAATAGTTCAGAAAAGAAGTGTTCTCTGCTTTCCTGTTTGCATCTTCAGATAGACTTGTAAGTCTTTATATTAATCATATTTCTTCAGTTTGCTATGCGCAGGAATGTTTTCCTTTGTTCCTTTACCAACCTCTTGGCCAATCTCTAGATCGTTCTTAGGTATCCACTTGTTCACGTGGAGGAATGCTTTCCTCATTCATTTTCCATCACATTGACCAGTTTCTGTCTAATGGGTTTGTATTTCCAACAAATTGATTTTAACCTTCATAGTTCCCATCTTATGTTTTTAACCAATGTCACTTGTTTCTTGAGGGCTCTCCCAGGCCCCTCTGGCTTTCAAGTTTCCTTACTCTCTCTGGTTGTATATGTGCTTCTTGCCAGTATTCAATACTCTAGTTTCTAGGCCCCCCGTAAACCTCCTTGTTGGTTTCTTTCTCGCTATGTGTGTCTGCTCGCCTCCCTCCACCGTGGTACCTTCTATGCCTTTGGGTGGGCAGCGGGATGTCGTCATAACAAGGATGTTAGTTTGTTCTTCTCCAAAGTCTCGTCTGTCTGTCCTGGTGTCATTGTAGTTTCCAGAGTCCTAGACCCATCACTGGCTGCAGATGTAACTCCATCAGATAGACTGTCCTTCCGGCCCCATCTCTTACTGGGCTGTATCGCCCTTCTCAACAATGTCTCTCCACGCTACTGCTGGCTCTGCCCCTCCAGGACGTCTGTACATCGAGGCTCGCCACTGCGTAGTATTCTTTCTTCCCCATTCAAGGTTCCTTGTCACTTTATTCTCACCGCCGGAACTCAAAGGGGATTGTTGCTTTTTTTTCATTTGCGTCCAAATAAATGCCAGCATTACCATGAGCCAATGATATAAAAACAATGTCCATATTTGCTGGATGCAAAGCAGAAGTAAACATCAGTCTCCATTTCCATATATGCATTACAAAGTATTCTTCATAGGGAGTTCCTTCTAGAGGAGAGTCACTCCCAGCGAGGTCCCGCTTCTCTTGACCCCTAGGTACGGTGTTGCCTCCCTAGCGTCAAAGGGGGAGGATGCCCCCGGGAAGAATGGACAAATTGTCCCGATTTGTGACATCTATTAATGCTGCACAAAGGTTAAACTATGGATACTTCTAGTGATACAACCTGTATCGTGGTTCTGGTCTTTCGAATAGCGGTAGCAATACTTGACCTACTTAAATATATATATCTCAAATGGATTGTATCCTCCAACGTATTCCACATCTTTGACATGTAATATCCACAGCTGTGTACTTCGGAATCTTTTTCGGCAAAGGGCGTCCTGCGTCGCTGGCGTCGGGTGGATGTCCCTCGAAGGCCTCCGTCGAGGGCGACGTCACCGGATGTTATAAATAGGACGCACGGCGCCCATTGCCTCTGTTCAGTTTTTTCCGCAAACTTGTTTGCTTCGGAGACTCGGCGTGCCTTCTGTATTCCTCGGGAATGTCTTCTTCTTCGACCCCTTCGACTACGCGGTCTGGCTTCAAGACTTGCGAGGACTGTGAGTCTAAGATGTCGATTATTGACCTGCATCGCATTCTTTTTGTGGTGCCTGGGCGAGAGCCATGACACAGACGACTGTTCCAAATGCCAATCGCACAATTCAAGGGGCGACTCTCTGCTTCGGAAGGAGTCCGGGGATCTCGGTGACGGAGTGGTTCCTACCATTCGTCCTCCTCATCTCAGCATTCCAGGAAGCACCGCCACCGGTTGCCTTCCACGTCCTCGGAAGATGGAGCTGCTAGGAAAGTGGCTTGCCCAACTAAGTCCTCGACTCCGGAGGAATGGGCTGCCTTTAGGGAGCAGATGCTGACGATTTTCCAATCCCAGGGCACAGTTCCGTCTGCGACTTAGGAAGAAGCTGGCAAGGAACAGTCTCGATCCGTGGCTCGTGCGCCTTCGGGCTCGGGTCCTCGGCGCGTTTTTCATCGGGAACCTTCGAGGTCCTGTTCAGACAAGGGTCAGGATGGTCAAAAGAGACATGCTTCCAGGTCTCGGTCCTCGTCCCCAGCGAGACTGCAGAAACCTGGTAAGGACTCAAAGTCGGCGTCGACCCCATCGGCGCCGTGTCCATCAGATACGGACGTCGAAGCTTTGCCTTCGTACCAGCCCTCGTCCAAGCCATCAGCGCCCTTGACGCCTAAGGGGCCTTTTGACTGGAATTTGCCAATGGAGATCCCTGGTACTGTGGATCCTCCAAGGAAGGCTACTGCCAAGTCTGTGAGGCCTGTTAAGGAATCCAGACCCTCTTCTGTCTGAGGCAGGACTTTTACCTCCCTCTGGATGACATCGATAAGGATGAGGAGAGGTCAGATGTAGATTTTGACCCTGTTGTGGCTCCTGTCTTTTCCAGGGACAGTCAATTGGAAGAGTTAAGGCAATTTCTTTATGCCAGTGGCTTGGACACTTCTCCTGAGGTGGCGTTTGGCAGGCCTGAGCCTGGGGCTCATGCTGAGTCGTCCTACAGGAGACTGATGGCTACGGTCACTGAGTATCTTGGTTGGTCCAGTCCTCCTGAAGGTTTTATTCAGGATGATTTAACTGATATTTTGGATCAAGGTCTGTCCTCTGACTAGGTGTTTACTTTTCATTTGATATTGCAAAAAAGGGTGGTGGCTGCTTGGCAGACACCGGAATCGCTTCCGGCAGTTAACAAATCGTTAACTAAAAAATACCGCCCTTCCAGTAGCGACCCCAGCTACCTTTCTTCTCATCCCACTCCCGAGAGTTTGGTGGTTCAGGCGGCTACGGCCACCTCGAGGCAGACAGTGTACCCTACCATCCCTCCTGATAAGGACGACAAACGCTTCGACGGTTGGGCACGCAAGGTGTTTTCTGCAGGGAGTATGGCGCTGAAATCCACCAACTCCACTTGTGCCTTATCAAGATTTTCACACACTCTGTTTTTCTCTTGCGGCTGAGCATATTCCTGAAGGGGAAGAAAGGGATTGGTTCCTTGCTCTCGTGCAAGATGGCAAGGATGCCATGTGTGAATCCCTTCAGTCAGGTTTGGACACGGCCGACTGTGTTAGACGGTCCATGGCTGCGAGCACCGTTATACGCAGATTTGCGTGGTTGCGGAAGTTGGGTTTTGCTCCGGATGTGCAAGCCCGTCTTTTGAACATGCCCTTTGATGGCACGCATTTGTTTGGCAGCAGGGCTGACGAGAGCCATGAGAGGTTGCAGACCTCAAACGCTGCAGCCAAGTCTTTGAGCGCAGCTATGCGTCAACCTCTGCCTTTTCGTCCTAGAGGACAACAGCGGAGGGGAGGTTCCTTTTGTTACTACTCTTTTGGTAGGACGAGAGGAGCTGCCAGTCAAAGGGGCCAATGAAAAAGTGCCCGTGGTGGTTGGGGAAATAGGGGTGCCAAAGTCGCTCAGGCAGCTGCCTCTTTGCCTTCAGGCGCTGCCGTAGCCGCTCCAAAACAGTCACGAGGCCATGTTCCATGGTTCGCCGGTTGGGGACCCACTGTCTCAGCATCTCGAAGAATGGCGAGCTATTACTTCGGATGTGTGTGTTCTGAATACCATAGCCCATGGCTACGGTCTTCCCTTCCTAAAGCGGCCTCATGACAATCCACCAGGGAATCTCTCTTCGAAGCTTCCAGATCTGCTCCTTGTGCAGGAAATCCTGACCCTGCTGGAGAAAGGTGCTATAGATCTGGTGCCTGTAGCGGAGAGGAACAAGGGATAGTATTCCCCATATTTTTTGATTCCAAAGGAGGACTGGGGGATTGAGACCCATCTTGCACTTGCGTTGGTTGAACAAACTTCTCAGGAAGGACAAGTTCAATGGTCACTCTTTCTCAAGTCCTCCAGGCCCTTCGTCTCCAGGATTGGTTGGTGTCTCTGGACCTACAGGATGCTTACTTTCATGTGCCGATCCATTCAAAGCACAAAGTACCCGAGGTTTGCGGCTGGCAGGTTGCACTTTCAGTTTCGGGTCCTGCCATTCGGACTGACCTCCGCCCCAAAGGTCTTCATCAAGCTCAAGGTGGTGGTGGCAGCGTATCTCGAGCGAGGGGTGGATTCACGTCTACCCCTGCCTGGATGACTGGCTGACTCGAGCACGTTCTCACGAGCAAGCTCTGAATCATCGCAGTCTCACCTGTCGCTCCCTCCACAAGCTGGGCTTCTCCCTCAATTTGAAGAAGTCGCATCTGGCACCTTCCCAACAGCTCAAGTACATCAGGGCTGTGTTGGACACGTCCTTGGAAGTGCTCGGCTCACAAGTTAAGGGCTCATCACATTGTGCAGATGGTGGACAAATTTCAACATGCCCAGCGTCTCCCGGCTTTCGAATTCTTAAGGTTGCTCAGTCTCATGGCATCCTGCATTTTTCAGGTGCCAGAGGCCAGGCTGAGGATGAGATCCCTGCAATGGGTCTTCAAGATGCAGTGGTCCCAATTCTCAGGCAAGATGTCGGATCCCTTTCAGCTTCCGATCTCGGTCTCCCAGGAGCTTGATAAAGGGGGAGCCGTTTTGGCAACCGTGGCCAGAGGTGACTGTTGTGACGGACCCTTCCCTCACAGGATGGGGAGCTCATGCCGCCGATTTGACCGCCAGCGGTCATTGGTCTCCATCTGAGTCCGAACTCCACATTAACCTGTTAGAGCTGAGGGCCATCAGGCTGGCCCTGAAGGCTTTGCTGCTGTCTGTGCAGGCGAAGTGTCCTGATCATGACGGACAACACAGTGGCAGTGGCCATGCATTACCTCAACAGAAAAGGAGGGGGGTAGGGTCACTCATGTTGTGCAGAGAGGCAATGCAGCTCTGGTTCTGGGCAATCCAGCAAGGAATTTCGCTCTCAGCAGTTCATCTGACTGGAGAGGACAATGCGGCGGCAGACACTCTGAGCAGGCAGAGCACGATCTCTCACGAGTAGTGGGAGTTGGCTCAGGAAGGCCTTCTGGAGCTCTTCGCCCTTTGGGGAACCCCACAAGTGGATCTCTTCGCCACCAGTGGCAACCGGAAGTGCGAGAGATTCTGCTCAAAGGAAATTCCTCCGAGAGGAGCCTTAGGAGACTCATTCTTAGTGGATTGGTCATTCCCACTTCTGTACGCATTTCCTCCGGTCCCCGTCATTCCTCAAGGCTTAAGGAGGTTACGGAGGTTCGGATCCCACATGATCCTCATTGCTCCGGATTGGGCCAGGAGAGCGTGGTACCTGGACCTTCTAGAAATGTCCATCTGCCCTCCATGCCTTCTTCCCTACCAAGAGGATCTGCGCTAGGGCGAGGGTGAGGGGGGGTGGAGGGGGTCGGGGTTCTCCATCCAGAGGTCAAGACTCTCAACCATCACGCTTGGTTTCTGAAAGGTTGAGGTATAAGGAATGGGAACTCCTGGATGACATGATGGAGCTTTCAGCCAGGCAGCCGGCAACCAAATCCCTGTACCGTTGGCTTAAGTTTTGCGACTGGTGCAGCGGATGAAATGTTGATCCTTTTCAGTGTTTCATTCCCATGGTTCTGTCTTTCTTGCTTTCTTTGGCACACAGGGGCCTTCAAGTAGGTACCATTAAGGGTTACCTGGCGGTGCTGTCCAACTTCAAGCGCTCGTCTGAAGAATGTTCTTACTTTAAGATTCCTTTGATTTCCCAATGTTTTAAAGGGCTCACTAATGTGTTCCCGCTATCCCCATTCCAGGTGCCGGTTTGGGATCTGAATTTGGTTTTGAAATTCCTGATGGGTGCTCCATTAGAACCTTTGCACTCTTGTCCTTTGAGACTATGGTCTTTCAAGACTGTTCTTGGTTGCGGTTACTTCCGCCTGCAGAGTGAGTGAATTGCAGGCACTTTCATCTAAGCCGCCCTTTACTGTGTTCCACAAGGATAGGGTTGTACTGAGGGTATGTCCTTACTTTTTATCGTGTCTGAATTTCATTAAAGCCAGAAAGAGGTTCTTCCTTCTTTCTATCCTCCTCCTCATCCTGGTAAGGAAGAGGAGCGACTCCATAGGTTGGACCCTAGGAGTGCTCTGAGCTTTTATATTTCTAGGATGTCCATGGTCAGAGTGGACGATCAACTCTTTGTGGGGTATGCTGGACACTGATTGGGCCAGGCTGTTACCAAACAGACCTTGTCCAGGTGGATTATCCTCCCCATTAATAAATGTTACCGATTGGCGGGCAAGGACCCTCCTGAAGGGTTGCGAGCTCATTCCACTAGGGGCGTAGCTACTTCCACAGCCCTACAGCGGGGAGTTCCTATCAGGAATATTTGTGATGCAGCCACATGGGCTTCTATCCACACCTTTGTTAAACATTACTCCCTGGATACACTCCATGGTCAAGATATGGCCTTTGGTAAGGCGGTTCTTTATTCTGCCATCTGATTGGGTACTCAATTGTTTTCCCTCCTCCATTTTCTGGTACTGCTTTGGGAGTCTGTCAAAGATGCGGAATAGGAGGACACAATCCATTCGAAGAACAAGTTACTTACCAACTGGTAACATGCTTTTGACTGGATGTTCCACATCGCCCTCCAAGCCTGCCCCTCTAGAGAATTTCCTATGCTATTGCAGCTTACATTCCCGCAAGGCTATGTGCAGTCAAGCAAGCATTGGGTATGTGTATGTCGCACGTTATGGAGGAAAAAACATAAACTGAGGCTAAGGACGCCGGGCGTCCTATTTACAACATCCGGTGACGTCGCCCTCGACTGAGGCCTTCGAGGGACATCAACCCGACGCCAGCAATGCAGGACGCTCTCTGCCGAAAAAGTTTCCGAAGTACACAGCTGTGGACATTACATGTCAAAGATGTGGAATATGTTGGAGGAACATCCAGTTGAAAGAATGTTACCAATTGGTAAGTAACTTGTTCTTTTGGTCTGTTGGGAGCATTTGTCATATGCCTGATTGATGACTGTTTTTGTGTATCCTCTAGAAAGAAACCTGGCCACAGTAGCGTTTTTCGCCCAGGTTTCTTCTTTGCTTCAAAAGGTATACTGTTTATTTATACTAGTCGGATGCACACTTGTGGCATGCAGTACTGAGTTAGTACTAGTTTCCTTGTGGTATAATTCAGTGGTAATGGTACCACTTATTATAGTAATCTTAATGTCCAAGTAATTATAAGTTGTTCTGTGAATTTGAGATTGTCATCAATAATATTGAGAAGTTTGAAAAATGGCATCCAGTCTGCATCTGTTCCATCCCATAGAACAAAAAGGTCATCTATACCTGTGCCATAGTATTACTTTGTGGGTATGTACAGTCATTTCATCTGAGGCAAATAGTTTTTCCTCCCATGCCCCCATAAAGAGGTTAACATAAGTGGGTGCTACCGAGGTGCCCATTGCTGTTCCACAAAGTTGATTGTAAAACTGGCCATCAAACATGAATGAATTGTGTGCGAGGCAAAACCGTTAGCATGTCCAGGATAATTTTGGAGTGGTCTCTGTAGCTTAGGGACCTTGTGGACAAGTGACTGCCTCAATGCCCTGTTGGTGTGTGAATCATGTACATTGAGGCAACTTCTAAAGTGATCAATAGAGAGCCTTGGTTCCAGGGGACATTGTCAATTTGTTTTATGAAGTCTGTAGTGTCCCTTGTATAGGATTGTAAGGTTTCTACAAAGGGGAAACAAAACTTGTCAATTCATTTTAAGTATTTTCCAATAGGGAATCGGTGGAAGCCACTATTGGTCTACACGGGGGCTTTTTATTTAATATATGTATCTTGGGGACTAAATTATGATGGGTCTGACTGGGAAATCTTTCATTAAATTCATCTTCTCATCCCTTTCAAGGAAGCCCAGATCAAACCAATTTTGGTTTTGATTTCATATTCAATCTTGTATCTTGGATACGGGTTGCTGATCAGTTTTTCATAATTGTTGGCATCCCTGAGCTGTCGCATGGCTTCCATCTTGTAATCATGTGCATTCAACACGACATTGCCCCCTTCATCTGATGACTTGATCACAATTGATTTGTCTATGCTAAGATCTTGCATTGCTTTCCATTGAACTGGTGTCAAATTCTGCTTTGTCTTGGCACTGAGTCTAGAACCCAGCTTTTTTAGGTCGCCTATTGCCACATCTTCAAAATTATCAATGCTGGAACTATTCTGGTTGAAGGGGACTGACCTTGGATTTCCGTTTTAGGTTACTGTTCATTGTCATGGTCTTATCTATACCATCAGTGACAGACCTGCTCCATTCATCAGTGTTTCGTTCTATGTGCCCACTTAGTTTTTTCATTAGATAATGAGTCACGGGCACATAACGTTTGTATTTCCTTGATAGTTAAAATAGAGGGTTTGTACTTCTTATGTTGAGTGGCAAATCTGTATTTTCATAATGTTTGGCCAATCCTATTTTGTGTCTTAAACAATGTAGATCAATGCAAGACTGTGGGTAGTCAAATTTCAATGTTAGACAGTAAGAGTCATTTCTTTAGAAATTCATTTTATGTCGTCGTTAGTGCTCTTGTTAGAGAGGTTGAGCAGTTGCATAGCGTTGTCTGCTGTGACATCTTCTGTTCCCAGAGCGCATCTGATGGCCTCCCAATTGATCTTTGTTTTCCTTTTTCCCCTCCGACTTGGTCTGTTCTTCCTCTGGCTTGCCCACAATGTCCTGATGGTTTGCTTCTGTTTTGATTTCTTCCCTGAGTGCTTTTGCCTGCTTGATGTAAAAGTCTAATTTATTCTAAAAAGTTCAGCCTTATGGAGGTGTCTACATTACTGCTAATCGAGGTCTTTGTCGAGGTACTGGCATCATCTATAATTGCTATATATATTTTATATAGCCCTTTGAAGTAGTCCATTTTGGCTCCTGTTATTGAGGGGGCAATCTGAGCAGTTTTATGTTTATAAGAGCAATTTAATTTCTCTCAATAGCATGAGATAGTTGCATAAGATAATAACTTGATTTAATTGAATTATGGAGAGAGGAGAGTCCAGTATCGTCTCCAATGCTTTTATTTTCTTCTGAGTTGAAATGATTTCCCCACATGGAAGGGTGTTTGCATATAGTTGTATGGTGAGCTGAGGTGGAAACTACCAGAATTTGTTTTGTTTAGATGGCGTCGCAGACTATTGTCTAGCATGCTTTTTTCGATCTGAGAGAATACTAAGTGTATGCACGAGATATTTAAAGAACAATCCCTTTTGAGCCTGAAAATTATTTGAACGTTGTCCGCATAGATTTGAAATGTGGCACCCAAATTAATCAAGAAGATTAAACTATTTTAAGTAGATATTGTCAGCCACTTAGTTTATGCCCCTTACAAGGTCTGCATGCCTGGAGTATTAAGTATAGCATGATAGAGTAAGGGACAGAGGATCTGTTGATAAGTGTTTTCTCCAACAGATTAGAGGAACTGGACGAGGCCAACATGAAGACCTTGTATGAGACAATTTCTGTGTTCGGCAAATCCCCTGACGATCGGTGATGCTCACCTCAGTCCAGCGCAGTATACTTATTATGGACCTCTCGCCACATTCTGATGCAGTTTGGCTACTACAGTGCCATCCGAATCCTAGCTCCCCTTAGAGAGACTTACTTTCCTGCTTAGCCAACACTAGTCTGCAACCCAGCCACACACTGTCCCTGCTGATACATACTCGCTCAAGCCCCACTCTCACACACATGCTGCTTCATCCAGCCAGCTTCCAGCTGGTAGAGGCTCCACTGCAAGATGTGTTTATCTGCTCCTTATTCTGGTGCAGCTGAGCCCTACTGTCATGCATGCACGTCTCAACAAAGTGCTGCATCTTTAGTCTATCTTTGCAGTCCACCCAGGTGTTCCCCCTGTGGCTACAAAAGGGTTGCATGCCAAACTAAGAACTGGCAGCATTACATGCAATATTGCATATTTTAGCAATGGAAGATATTTTAGCAGTCGTATTGGCAACATCTCTGGCGCGGTGTAAACGCGTTCATATGAATACAGGAAAATTGAAAGCACAGCAGTTGAAGGACACGAAAACAGGAACAAAATGTGCAATAGGAAGTTTTAATATGGGCTGTTTACTCTGGTTATCAAGCCTCCCTTTCCAGGTTAATTTAAAAAGAATCACTCGGAGTGATGTGCTGCTGTCATTTTTTTAACAATTCGAGTTGGAATATCTCTGAATACATTTGTGGGCATCTTCCCCGTAAAATGCAAAGTCAAATTGTTTAAGTGCCAATTGGTAGTGTTACTAAAGGAAGTTTAGACTACTGTGGTGTAAAAGAATCCATGTTTCCGATTTGCAGATGCTGTCAAGTCAATGATTTTAAACTGTATCCTTGGATACACCAGTTCAGCAACAATCGAAGGTCTGCAGATCAAATTCGACCAGTATATTTTCCTGATGTAAATCCACACAGCCTTCCTCCAACCGCTAACTTTTCAATGACTGCTGGAGATTTTCAGGAAATCTACACGGAATGTAGTAAGTAAAAAGATTGTTACAGTTCAGTATAAATAAATTTAGTTACGTTTATTTGGTTTTTATTTTGAGTCGATTCTTGAAATTCGCACTGAATCATATGTGATTACTTCAATCATCTGCTAAAGTTCTATACTTTGCTAACATACATAAAGAAGAGACACAGCTACAACACTGAGGTGAACTGGCCTTACTATGCTGTAACTGTAATAATGCAAAACGCAATATGTAATGACTGTTAAGAGGGGTTCTAAGAAGCCGCCAGCTTTACGGTGCAACCAGTTTGACAACCTCTTTGGCCAAACTCAGTACTAGGACGGCTGAGCAGTTGGGTCTAGACTCAAGAGGAGGTAGGCTTGGGGTGAAGTAAAGTTAACAAAGGCAAAGTCTGAACACTCGCACCTGTGTGGTCTGTTAAGGTCCACACCGTGGAGTAGAAAAATATACTATTTATCAAACACAAGGAAACATTGCTTTTAACTTTTCTAGTAAGTTAAATCACTATAAAACATACCACAGTTTGCTAACACCAAAATAGGTTACCTACCACTTTAGAATGCAACACAGTCATGGGAACATACACTGTAAATGGCTTAAGAAGGGGAAAGGAAACCGGTTAAGAAGTCTAAAAAAGGCCTAGTAATAATTGTTTAATAACTCTGTACGTCAGGCCAGTCCCAATAGTGACATAAGGAGCTTCAACTGGACTGTACATACAATGACTGACACCTTACCAACCCCTCCTGCCTTCCTGAAAGCACACTAACAGGGTGGGCTGTTTTTTCATTTCTTTTCCCTGCTCTACACTTTGCCCTATTTAACACTGTGTACCATTTAGGCCTTGAAGATTGCAATGTGTGGGGGAGTTGAACATCCACATGCCTTTCTGAGCAAAACTACAAATCAGGTACAGACAGGCACAGATAACAGGGTATCTGCAGGAGGGGCTATGAAAGCTCTAATGCTGTGATGTTTTCCAAATGCTTCATTGCATCTCTGCCTGAGGAAGAGGAGACATTCCACGAAAGCTCGCAAATATGCAAAATAAAGGACTTTGTTACCCTAATTAAGGTATTGAGTTGTTGTTTTCTTCTGGATCAACATTCTATTCAACCCTTGGCTATCACAGTACAAACAAACTGAAATATATATATTTCTGTAGCTTGTGGATCTGCTTAGATCACATGCTCTGCATAGTCCGATGTCTTGTGGAAGTCAGAGTATTACAATATTTGTTTTTCAAAACTCAAACGGACGTCTACAGAGCGTGTTTAGTAATACTATCCCTAGTGCAGCGTGTACTGTACCCATGGGCCTTCACACATCGAGGACCCTCAGATTGTTTTTAAAACATTTTCCACCATCGATGTCGGACGCACGTGCAGAGTTCTCTTCCAGGCTGATGCCTTTAATTAACTAAAGTTGTATGTGTAGACTTTCTTCCTTTCCTTTTGTTGTTCGCGTCGCTGCACGACTGCAACCACTCATGGCTCCTGATAAACACCCACATCGTCGTCGATGAGCGGTCACCGACCAGACGCAGCCTTTATGGACATCTTTGGGCTACGGCCCAGTACGGAAAGATTGGGAGGTTCTTTATACTGACCTTTTTTAGAGAATGTTTGTACCATCATCCCCTTTCTTCTATTTTCACCCATCTGCACTTTTAAAATATAATGGACAAAGCCCCATTTAAATGTTGCCCCTCCTGCCACCGTAGATTTCTGTGGAAGGACACGCACTCTGTGTGCAATCACTGTATCCCGGGATATCACGCCGAAAAGCATTGTAAATCCCGTCAGCTTTTCCAGCCTAAAACCCTAAAGGATCAGGGGAAGAAGCGTTGGGCCGCTCACGCCATGCAGGCCGAGGTCTCCATTGACGTGATGAAGACTCCAGCGAGGGCAGTCTTGGGGTCATGAAGCAGAGGGCTTAACTGGGTACGTCGGAACCCCAAATGCGGGCCCCTGACTCAGAGAAGCAGGCCGGCAGTCCTTCGATGAAGAAGCCACCCGGCGGTCAGGGCACACACAAATGCAAACACACTAAGGACATACCCCATAGCCGACTTTCGGCGACACCATTGAGGCGCCCATGCGGTGACCGGGGATAAAGCCTCACGTTACTCACTGTCCTCTGGGCCATTGCGCACACTTTTGCTTCATGGCAGTTCCCAAAAACAGAAAGCGAAGGTCGGTTCGGACACTGCATGTTAGGGAGAATTCTCAGAAATGAGCGAATTCCTCTCTAACTTAGAGACCCCAACAACTTTGCTGGATTTTGAGGACTTGTATTTTTAACCTGGAGAGAGTGAGACCCTTTTTTTCCCCACTCTCTAATGTATTTCTGTTATGATTTGAACACTGTTTCTTTTTGTTGTGGAGTCTGTAAATGATGATGCCTATGGAGTTTGTCATTGTGTCACACAGAACCTTCAGTCTTCCAGATTTCTCCCAGGTTTAAATACAGTCTCTTGGATAAACTACTGTTTCCAAGAGCAGTGAAGTGAAATTGACTTTACTTACATTTGTAACTTTCTAGACCCAGCACACATTATCTTAACATAGGGTGCTGGAGGGGTTACTTAGTATCCCCTTTGTCTAGTTTCTCGTGTAACATTTTAATGTTTCCCTTTCCTCGATGAATGGCTGGTGGCTGTGGTTTACTTTTAACTACCGTGGTGTGCTTTTACCGCAGGCTGCGTTCGCAGCTGCAGTGACGCACCCATGGGTGCCATTTTTGTCAACATGGAACAGTCTTCTTTTTTCGCCATTTCTTTGTGGAAAGGTCCTTAAGATTTACTCTGCGTGCCAAACCAGGTTTTGTCCCTTTGTTCGTTTTCTTTGTCGTGAAGCCCGCCTCTGGCTACAGGGTGTCTGGCGGGGGCAGGAAGCGAGGGAGGTGCCCGAAACTCCCTGTGCTTAGTCTCCTACGAGACAGGAATGCACTCCTAGGTGATTGGCCGGCTGGTTGTCCGGCAAGGACAGCCACCCTGCTGTTTGACTGGCAGCTAGGCTGGAATGAATGGGAGAAAACTGCATAAATGGCGAGGCTTTTGGCTTGGAAGGGAGAGTCGACCACTGGACGAAGGAATCCGAAGAAGAACTTGGAAGAGACGCCTGCTGCAACTCCTGGACCTTTTGGTTTGCTCTGGGAAGCCCTACTGCTGTGCTAAAGCTCTGAATTCGTCTCAACTAGAGAAGCCCTGCAAGGACGACTTCTCCCCTTGTGTTGGTGGGATCAATCAACTCCAATGTAAGCCACCTGGACATCCTCCCGAAGCTGGTTGTATTTCCACTGCAGTTGCTGCTGGAACCGAAGAGCCAGGAAGAGGAGCACCAGATTGTGTGCGTTGCTTTTAAGTTGGCCAAGAGCTCCAGGAAGATCTTCCGGACTCCCAGGAAGCAGGACTGGCCGAGCCTGAGCCACCTCAACAGAGTGCTGGACCCTAGATGCAAGGAAAGCCCATCTCAACATCCAAGAGTCTGTCGAGTCTGGTGGTGCTATTTGCTTAGACAGAGGGATCTGAAACCGCGAAGTGCCACTGAATAGAAGTTGGTCCTTTTCTGTCATAGGACGTCCCCTTGCAGTGTAGGAGTCCTCCAGATGTCCTCCCTCTTGTCCCCACGACTGAGGCCCAGGAACACAGAATCTGCAGAGCTGCACAGGACAGAAGCCAGCTGGAACCGTTTTTCTTCTAACCAAAGGTACTGTAAAGTCTAAGAACTTACCTCTTGTTGTGTAACCTCACTTGTTCTCAGTGGAGATTTGTCTTGGTTGCTTCTGTGGAGTTGCTAACAGCTTCTTTACCTGACAAGCCTAATCAGCTTGTACCATACTTTGATTTCTTCTTTTCTACAAAGACTTCTAAAACATTCAGCAAGACATTTACCCACTTGCAAGACTTTCTTCAGCTCACCTAGACTTTTGCCCAATTGACTTTGGACTGACCTGGCTCCCTGAATGACTCTTCTTCCCTCTGTGTTGTGCCTTCCTTCCAGGAAAGGGTTAACTTGCTTTGAATAGGGGGTTACCAAAAATACTTGCCTGCTTCTGAATAAATGTGAAACTTTTGTTTTATTCGAATAACCTTTTTCTTTGACATACTCCTAAGTATTGCTCTAAATGTACCAGTGATATATTAATGTCCACAGTATGCTAGCTATTTAAGTCACCTGAGTGTGTAGGAAGTGTCTGTGTGCCATCCCAAATGGCTACTTACTGATTTAGAGAAACTAAGTGTGTATTTTGGAGTGTATTTGTGTGTTACTATTATATTGCCCCTTCTGAAGAATACTTGTCACTGTGAATCTCTGTGTAACTCCCCTACTGCTCACATTGACCGCTCTTGCGATAATCCTGGCTGCTTAACACGCTACCAACCTGTGTAGTACAGACTTGTACCAAACCTATTGCCAGGAGGTCAGGGTTGTTTTAGTGCACCCAAAGGGTACTGCATACAATCTTGCCTAACGCCGCATATAAAAATGCCCTACGTTCGCGCAGCTAAAGGCATTTTGGTGTCCCCCCACAGAAAACGCTGAAAGTACAAGCTATAATTAAGAAACTCGTCAGTGCTTCACTACTTAAAGCGAGGTCGCCGAAAAAACAGTCTCGATGCCCTTGACCCCTAAGGACACCCAGACAGAGTTTTCTAACCCCATAGACTCTCTCTGGGGCAATGCAACATAAAGATACCACTCCCTCCCAGCCTACGTCTGTTAAGGATGTCGCTTCCTTCAAGGCCCCTGTCATTTTGGGATTCCCACCCTCATGCCATTTTTCACCAGAACCATTTAATAAGATTTTAGGCCAAATATCCTGTTTCATGCACTTCCTGGACAGATACCCCGACCAATTGACTGTGGGTGCGATTTCTCGCGTCACCATAACCAGTACAATGAGGGACCCTGCAATAACTCGGACAGAAAAGAGCCAAGTAAACATTACTTTATTAATGCACAAGCATTCGCGAATGGGCTGCAAGTTCAAACGTCTCGCTAAGCAAGTCGTCGAAGTGCCGCGCCTTCCTCTACACATCGTGCTCTTTTATACTTTCCTGTTTACATTGCCTTGCACATAGAACACGTCCACCCCAGGGCGGATCTCCAGTTGGAGCTTATCTGAAGTATCCAGTTGGAGTTTAACGAACAACCATTGCACATTTGCTATCGTGGTCTATCGTGGTTTCCTGTTATCCCGGTCTTCACATTCTTTTGTGCCCCTTTGTGCCCGTATCTCTGTGCTCGAGGCCATGCTTACTCATTCCTTCCCCCCACCCGTAATCTGCAGATAGTTTTAGCAGGCTCAGCATGCTTCGACATACAGTGAACAAACACAATTCTTCTGTTAAAAACAAGTTCTTGCCAGGTCAGCAGGTCTTAAACGCCGCCGTATAAAGAGAAGGCCTCTTCTTTTAGCAAAAGGTACGTTCATTTAACGCATATGGTGATTAGTACAAACTCCAAGTGTGAGCACAACGTTACATATGCATGCGTACCTTCAATCCACCCTTTGCTCACACTTGAGCATCAATCTAAACAGTCCTAGCATAAGCAGATGGCAGGAAAGCAACATCATTACATAATGTATGTACCATAATCTTCTCCAGGCCTCCCATGTCAAAAAATTCCTGTTGTACATGGCTTTTATCCATTGGATTTAGGCGCGTTATGCTGGAAGAACACATGGAAACACAGCACGACACACATACCGGGAAGCATTGGATGCAGAGACAAATTCCTACAACTATTGCCGCTAGAACCAGTATGGGCGTAAGGAGCTGCCACCCGATTTCTTTTAGGAGCTTCATCCACCAGCTATCTCCTGACCCTTCCTCCTGGTGGATACTATCCGCTATTTTATGTAGTTTGTTTATTCCATCTAAGATTCCTGTACTTTCTTCTGGTATGTAAACACAACATTGGGACCCCACCATGAAACAGACCCCGCCCCTTTCTGCAGTGAGTATGTCTAAGACATACCTATTCTGGAGAGCCACTAGCCGAATTGCTTTGATTTCATAAGTGATGTTTTCCATTAGGTCTGCGGGTTCTTCGATTACGAACTCAAGGGCCCTGCTTAGCTTTTGGATTTCTTGACTGTTCATAAAGTTGCCCGCTGGAGGAACCAGGGCCCCCATCAGATCTATAAACGTTTCCCATCCTGTAGGTTGATACGTAGGAATTTTTGGGTTTACTGCTCGTTTATTTCTGCTGTGTATTTCTTTATGCAGAGTAGACGGGGCATATACCATCACAGCCGGCATTATTCTGGCTATGTAACATACCCCAACAAAATCTTTCGCTAACCACAAATAAGCCCTCTTGTTACAGACGTAGGCATGTCCTTCTATCTGTAACAATCCCTTCGTGTAGTTATTTAGATTCACCATTTGACTGCACCCCGAGATCATTCTTTGATTACCTCTTGCGCTTCTCTTAAAACATATATTCTTTGGCCTAAACTCTTGTGTGATGGTGATAGGGGGAGGAGGTTCTCTTACTATCTGTACCATAGCAGGTGCAAGCCCGATTCCCTCAGTTTTGATTTTATAGCGTATCTTTTCCATTAGAAGGGTTTTGTTCTCTCCTCTAACATAACAAGCGGTATTCGGCATCATGTATTGCTGTGCTGACACTATTCTCATGTAAATTAATGTACACCCGGCATCCTCAGTAACTGGCGACGCGTACACTGGGATGCCTTCACTGCTATGTCGGGGCATGTGGATGCAGATCCAGCAATCAGTTTTATTCACTACCCCATATGTTGTGTTTATGCTAAAAATGAATATGTGAAGATAATAGTCTTCCGGGTCGTGTTGGTCATAGGCATCTCGATTCCTGCTCTTGACCCGATCTATTCTCCCTGTTCCGTTTGACACGGGTAACAAGTTCTTTAATTCATATCTAGATGGATGTTCCAAATACCAGAATAATATGGCGAATGCTATTAATACTACTATCGAGCATACAAAAAATAAGATTTTGTTCCTTGTGGTGCAAAGTGGTGTTTTTCTCTTACCTTCTGTGTTTGGGGAGCATACATTTATCTGCTCAGGGATTAAACCAGCATATACGGGTGCAGACATAATTCAGTGTGTGGCTCAATTATAGGTACGTATGCGTATCGGATGCAACCTAGCGATATAGCTGTATTCCCTATTTAAAGCACCAGTGTCCTTATTACTCTAATAGTGGTAGGTCTCACTGAAAACCTTCATCCGATCTGTCCCACGCCTCGTAGTGCCTGTCCCATGAGGAGAACGCCGGAGGCCCTTCAGGCTACAAGCCCGTTGTCTTCAGTAAGGCACAATCCTGCTAAAACCAACAAGAGAGTCCAAATGTTCATCTCCCTAATGATCAAAGTTCAAAACAGTGTCCTTACACGTTGCTTGGCACATACACGTCACGGGATCGGAGGCGATGGGCACACCTACTAATGGCGTCTGGCAGTACTGTTGCAACCTGGGGTTGGTTGGTTCCCTTTTCTGGAGGAATCAGTAGTGGAAGCGTCTTCTTGACGTGATTCACGTGGTACCAGTGCGATTTGCCATCAACTTTTACCGCAGTTTGTGTTGCGAGGAGCACCTGAAACGGGCCCTTCCATCTGGGTTGCAGTCCGCTGGTGCGATCGAAGGCTTTTATAACAACCCAGTCACCGGGCTGCACGTCGTGACCTTCTCCTATCAGAGGAGATGGAGCTACTGCGTTCACCTGTGCATTAATAGAAATCAGTCTATTAGTTAACCCAATACAGTACTGTTGTAATGCAGGCCATGCTTGCTCAGACAATTTCTTAGGTGATATGGGGGTCCCAATACTTGGTGGACGCCCCATAACAATTTCGAAAGGAGATAAACCATGTGTACGCTTAGGCATAGTACGCATACTCAATAATGCAATAGGCAATGCATCCGGCCATTTCAGACCCGTTTCAGCACAAGCCTTTGCCAGTTTGTTCTTCAGTACCTTATTTGTGCCCTCTATAATCCCAGCTGATTGAGGATGAAAAACTGCATGGAAGCGTTGATCAATACCAAGGGCCTTGCAAACTTTGCGTACTACTTCACCAGTAAAATGAGTCCCATTGTCAGACCATAGATATCTGGGGAACGTATACAAGGGCACCCAGTGTTTCAATATGCATTGTGCTGTGGAGGTGGCACTATTGTCCCGCAGGGGATATGCTTCCACCCATCCTGAGAACCCACATCTCATCACCAAACAGTAGGAATGTTTATTTACAGGCTCCAGCTGTATAAAGTCCATATACACCACCTCAAAAGGGCAGGTGGGTAACTTACTGTGGCCCGCCGGGGCTGGTACACCTTTCCCCACATTGTATAGGACACATATTTCACATTGTTTTGCCCATTGGCGACAATACATTCCCAATCTTTTGTTGTACCACACAGCACTCAAAACTTCTTCCATAGTCCTTGCGTTAACGTGAGTTGGACCATGAGCCACACTCACTATCACAGGTAAGTATGCATCAGGTAGTACCCAAGTATTCGTATTGGTATGTGCCCATAGCCCATCTACCGTCTCCTCGTATTGATCATCCTTGTGCCAAGATAGTCTTTCTTCAATGGTTGCATCTGCTTGGATTTCCTTTACGCGCTCCTTCGTCCCTTGCATAGTCACATCCCTCCCCACTATGAGTTGTCGGGCCTCCCACCGTGTATCCCTTGTGGCAGCTAGTTTAGCCATCTGGTCGGCTAAGGAGTTTCCTTGCGTGACATAATCTAGAGTCCTTTTATGCGCTGGGCATTTCACTATGGCCACCATCTTGGGCAACGTAAGGGCTTGTAATAATTCAGCAATCAATTGGGCATGTTTAATAGTATCACCTTGGGAGGTTAAAAACCCACGCTCTCCCCAGAGTTTACCAAAACTGGAAACCACCCCATGAGCATAGGCTGAATCAGTATAAATTGTCACTTTCATACCGCTGCTTAACACTAATGCTCTCGTTAGCGCAATCAATTCTGCTGCCTGGGCCGATTTTTCACACACTTTCCCACTCTCAATCAACCGCTCCCCTGTGGTTACAGAATACCCTGCTGTTGTCTCCCCATTTGGCAGTTTGAAACAGGAACCATCACAGAATAATATACCCTCATTATCAACCAGCGGGGTGTCTTGCAGGTCTGCTCTACCCTTAGTGTGTTCTTCCATTTGGATCACACAATCATGCCTAATGTCTTTAGGTGAGACGGGCAAAGGAAGCAGTGTCGCTGGATTCAAAGTGTTACATCATTCGATTTTTACATTACTGGCAAACAGAATCATCTCATACTGTGAGAGTCTAGCTGTGGTCAAATGCTGTGTATGCACTCTATTCAGGAGAACGTCCACCGCATGTGGAACTTTTACTGTCACTTCGCTCCCTAGGATGATACCTGCACTTTGTTTTAGGGCTGCCGCTGCTGCGGCCACTGCTCTCATGCATGGGGGTAGGCCTCGAGCTACTGAGTCCAGAGCACTGGAGAAATATGCACATGGTCTCTGTTTACCCCCTTGTTCCTGCGTTAAGACTGACACAGCGCAACCTTCCTGTTCATCAACGAAAAGGCAAAATCTCTTGGTATAATCAGGTGTGCCTAAGGCCGGTGCGTGGCATAAAACATCTTTCATAGCTGTCAGGGCTTTTTCCATCTCAGGTGTCCATTCTAATGGTCCGTTTTCTTGTACTTCTTTTAAGGCTTTTAGCATGGGCTGGATCAATACAGAGAATTCAGGAATCCAGTGCCTACAATAGGATAAAACACCAATTATCCTTCGGAGACCTTTTGCCGTGTCGGGGCCTTTTATGGACTGTATCAAAGCAATGCGATCAGTAGACAGAGTTCGCCCCTCTTCGGACAACTCAAAGCCTAAATAATGGACCTTTTGTTTTACATACTGCATTTTGGCTAGGGCTACCTTGTGCTTATTCTCTGCTAAGTGCATTAGCACCAATCTGCTCACATAATGGCATTCCTCTTCGGTGGCTGCACATAATAGCAAATCATCAACATATTGTATCAGAGCAGTGTTAGCGGGTAGGGCTAGGTTATCCATCTGTGTTTTTAGTGCTTGCTGAATATGGCGGGACTTTCTGTATATCCCTGCGGGGCTCTAGTAAATTGGTACTGTCTATCTCGAAGAGTGAAGCTAAACAGGTACCTGCTTTCTTCGGCAATAGGAATGCTGAAGAAGGCATTTTTCAAATCAATTACCGTAAACCATTTCGCTGTTTTGGGAATTAAAGTGAGTACACTTGCAATATTAGGGACAACTGGATATCTGGGTTCTACTATTTTGTTTATCTCCCTCAAATCAATAATGAAACGATAGGGTACCGCTTCATCACCTTTCTTGTGTACTGGAAGGATCGGAGAGTTACAAGGGCTATCATTTGTTGGCTCTACCACCCCTAACCGTATCATATCCTGTACTATTTGATATAGTGCCTGCTCTCCCTCGTGTGATATGCGATATTGTTTTATCCTGGGCAACCTGGCACCGGGCTTTAGTTTGATTACTACTGGGGAAACATCCAACACCCCTACATCATTCCCATGAGTGGCCCATAGTTCATTCGGGATGTCTTGGAGTTCCGGGGGCAGGGTTTGCGTTACTCCTATCATACCCATAGGTTTGCTTATAGTCATTCTCACCCCCTGAGGGGAGCAATATATTGTGGCCCCTAGTGTCTTTAATGCATCAATACCTAACAAGTTTTCTGGGCAGTGATTGGTCAATAGCCACCCATTCTCCCATTTTACCCCATGAAGTTCCGCTTCTACTATTTCACTTACAGGAGTCTTTATTGGATTTCCCCCAAATCCAACTGATACCTTGCTTTTATCCGATAATGGGACAGCGGGGACGGCTCTGATATTCACGGAACTGTTTCCAGCTCCCGTGTCTACCAGACATCTCAATTTTCGGTGGGGGCCGATCCTAATGGAGGCATAAGGCCCCCTCTGATCTATAGGTACTTGTACCACTCCCGCTGTCTCATTTTGGCCTCCTCAGGACATATTACTTGTGTTATCCTGGAAGTCGTCATTATAGTATACCCCTTCCCCACATCCTTCGCCCTGGCATACACCTTGTACTTGTGTTGTTTGTTGTGGCTGATACAGTAGATTGGAGGGAGGCGGGGCCGGCCAGGGAACATCCCCTCTTGCTTGTCCGTCAAAGGCATTGGGTTGAGGGGGTTTAAACATTCTATTGTCTTGATTGCCGTGCCCACCAGTCCTATTTCCTGGGGCAAATGTTGTCTGTAAAGGGGGCCGTACGCCCCTTCCTCTCGCACCACTCTGGGGACACTGGGATTTCCAGTGTCCAGGTCTCTTGCAGAAGGCACATACATCTTGGGGTAGCCCATCCCTCCTCCCATATAGCGCACCTCCTTGCACTGTACCTCTACCCGTCCCTTGGCCCCCTATCATGTTGCTACTATAGCCCTGTGACGGGCCATTATTATTGTAGTTATACCTGCCTTGGGGCCCTTGATGCAACTGTTGCATCAACACTTTGGTTTTTAGATCCTTCTCTTGTCGTGCCTTTTGTTGTCCCTTTACTCTTTCTCCTCTTTCATAATACCTGGCCATTTCGAGGAGATCCCGGGGGTTTCTAGTCATCCACGTACTTTCTGCCTTCCTAATGTTCTCCTGGATTGGCCCGTGGAGCCCTTCTATAAAGTTTGTGGCAAAGTACCGTTGGCCCGTCTCAGACCCTATCTCTAGCCCACTGTGTGCTTTAAATGCTGCTTCGTAACGCAGGAAGTACTGTGCTACTTCCTCACTTGCGCCCTGTATCACAGCAGACAGTTTCTCCACATTCACATGAAATGGGGGTAATACCTTTTCTAGAGCCCTCAGGACTGCCATGCCATGCCCCCTTAGGGGTTCGGGATATTCCTCATGCAGTTTCCTATTTTTACTCGCCTCCATTACATCTTTCCATTTTATTGTATCATTGTCTTTGGCACGAAAGGGGGTCCATATCTCCTCTGGGACAATAGCTAACAATATGTTATCTACATCCTCTACAGTAAATAACCCGGGTCTGAATAGCTTTCCTACTTCTTTGTAGAATCCTGCCGGGTCTATACGGGGGTCGGGGATGGACTTGGTGATATGCATCAATTCTATTCGAGATAAGGGGACATACACATAGGTGCGCATCATGTTACCAGTAACTGCATCTATGGTGGGTTGACACTCTCTCATTGGCATTGATAGTAACTTTTCCGTGTTTGTTCACTTACAAGGGCCTGCACTGGTGATGAAGCAGAGGACTGGTGACTAAGGTTTTTCTCTTTTATTTTTTTATAATCTTTTAACAGTTTCTCCACCTTAGCCATTCTCCATTCTTCCGCCCCAGAATCATCCATTCTTATATTAGGTAGCAGTTTCTTATCCAATTCTGTCTTAATCCTATTCCACTGGGACACATATCTAGGCTCCTTTTCCTCTTCTATATCATCCACCCTAATAAGAAGATATTTAATTACGTTTACTTGTATAGGCCAGCCAAGGCCCTCCATCAGACTCACCAGGGTGGACATGGACTGCGAGTGTATGGATGCTATCATACGATTAGCTACGTTTTGGCCCGCCTGGTCTGCATCTTTGAGTTTAGCCTCTTTCCCTCACCTCTCTTTCCCATGCCCTCTTTTCCTTCTCCCATTCAACACCGCCCCTTATGACTTCCGCTATTATGTCGGACATACATCCCCATAACTGAACACTGGACGCAGTCACTGGTAGTAACGCGACAGCGTCCTGATATGCTGAGGGCAGATCCGCAGTACTCTGTCCTCTCAATTTACAGTTACCCTCATAAAAGGTATATAGTTTAGTGGCCACTGTCCTAAATTCCAAAGGTGTCAAACGCCCCAATTGGTCCCGTAGGCTGTCATTGAGGGGTGTGCCATACAGCCCGTTCATAAGGATGTGCAAGTCCCCATCTCTATCCTTTTCTACAGTAGTCGTTCTCCTATGGTCTATCAACCTATCTGGGTCTCCATACTTCATTGGGAATTCCGCCCTCTC
This sequence comes from Ambystoma mexicanum, assembly GCF_040938575.1. Lineage (NCBI taxonomy): Eukaryota > Metazoa > Chordata > Amphibia > Caudata > Ambystomatidae > Ambystoma > Ambystoma mexicanum. The sequence goes on along the minus strand of NC_090935.1, from coordinate 1,192,743,541 downwards.
ACCCTCACCTTCTCTCGGAGGAGCCGTAGCCCCTGGAAATAACAATTCAGTCGTTGTTTGTTCTGCTTCTAGTCCTATCACATCTTCATACCGAGGCGCCGGCAAGGCAGGATACATACCCCCGCTATTCTTAATCATCATACGTCTATCCAACTGGTCTAGTTTCTCATCCTTCTCTTTTATCTCTAGGTCACGTAATTTTTGATTTACTGTTCTCTTCTGCCCCTTTGCCTTTTGTTTGTTCTGAGCATTGCGCCTGCGCATTGCTTCTACCCTCCATAGTCGTATAGCCTCAAACTGTGCGGGTCTGACCCGTCTTTTTACTAATTCTATTTCTACTTTGGATATGCGGTCCACATCAAAGTACCCGGTGTCTGGCCATTTATGGTCAATCGAATCTTTTGTATATTCAGACCACTCCCTTAAGAACAATGTTGAATTCAATCCATGTTTAATCAACATATCAAATGCAGGGGTTCCTTCAAGAGGGGCATAGTGTCTCTTGCCTATACCACTCTTGCTGGAAGCCGCTTGACCCATTTTGTTGGTATACCGCAATTGCCTAAAAACTCACCTTTCCCAAATGTGCATTAATAGGCTAACATTAACAGTACATCCTCCTGACATATATCGCCATACCAATATCAATACATCACCGTTTCATCATTATTATTCCATAGACGGACATACCACCGTCCTCTTCATAAACCCTAAATCGTTATTTCCTTATTCCATCATGCATCCATCCATACCACTTACCTTAAGGGTCCCGCCAGAGTGTTCCGGACCCGAAGGGCGACAGCCTGCTGTTCCACCGCCGACGGAGCCGGAAAAACAAGGATGACGCGTTGGTTGCAATCAAAGGTGCGGATTCAGTTGTTGGGGCCCCGTGATAAATTCCTTCTCCGGTTCCGCCGCGGCGTTCCTCACCCAGTGATGGACTGTCGCTCCTTCGCATCCCACTTCTGACACCAAAATTGTGGGTGCGATTTCTCGCCGTCACCATAACCAGTACAATGAGGGACCCTGCAATAACTCGGACAGAAAAGAGCCAAGTAAACATTACTTTATTAATGCACAAGCATTCGCGAATGGGCTGCAACTTCAAACGTCTCGCTAAGCAAGTCGTCGAAGTGCCGCGCCTTCCTCTACACATCGTGCTCTTTTATACTTTCCTGTTTACATTGCCTTGCACATAGAACACGTCCACCCCAGGGCGGATCTCCAGTTGGAGCTTATCTGAAGTATCCAGTTGGAGTTTAACGAACAACCATTGCACATTTGCTATCGTGGTCTATCGTGGTTTTCTGTTATCCCGGTCTTCACATTCTTTCGTGCCCCTTTGTGCCCGTATCTCTGTGCTCGAGGCCATGCTTACTCATTCCTTCCCCCCCACCCGTAATCTGCAGATAGTTTTAGCAGGCTCAGCATGCTTCGACATACAGTGACCAAACACAATTCTTCTGTTAAAAACAAGTTCTTGCCAGGTCAGCAGGTCTTAAACGCCGCCGTATAAAGAGAAGGCCTCTTCTTTTAGCAAAAGGTACGTTCATTTAACGCATATGGTGATTAGTACAAACTCCAAGTGTGAGCACAACGTTACATATGCATGCGTACCTTCATGACAGTTAAAATACTACACTGTTAGCTAGTTACGGCTGCCACAAATGGGATGAGCTGGGAGAACAAATAGAAACCGTCCCAGAACCACTAAAGGCTCAACTGCTTAAAACTATTTCAGAGCGCAAACACATTTTAAACTACATCCTGAAGAGCAATCTTGATGCAGCGGATAACGCAGGACTCATAGCGGAGGGAACACTCATTAAGCAGCATGCCTGGCTTAGGCAATCAGGGTTTAAGCTGGAGACTCAACCAACCCTCTTAAACATGCCAATAGAGCCAAATGTGTTATTTGGGAAGCCATAGAGGGCACCCTCAAGCGTGCCAAGGACGGGTACTACACTAAATCCCCTGCGCAGTTAACTAACAGACCTTACTCCCAATGGGGTTCCCCAAACTCTGAGATTTCGGGGCCAGGGTGCGCAAGGCTTCTCAGGCTACTCGCTGGGAAGACAGTCCTCGTCCTGGGGCAGGTCACAAGGCCAGCCTAAAGCATCTTACCTATGCATTTCTGGTAGCTATCACCTCCTTTAGACGGGTCAGTGAGCTACAAGCTCTATCTGTACAAGACCCCTTTTTATTTATACACAAGGACACGGTTGTCCTCCTGACACATCCTTGGTTCTCAGCTAAATTCATTTCAAAGTTCCATGTAAACCAATCCATAGAACTTGCCATCTTCTTTCAAGATCCATCAAACTCGGCATAAAGAAGCCGCCATACACTTGCTGTACGAAGGGCGTCTTGTACTATGTGAACAAAACCCCCAAGGAAAACAGACCAGCTCTCTGTTTCCATATCGCCTGGTAGAGAAAGCGATCACATATCAAAAAGCGCCATCTCCAGATGGATAGTTAAATGAATACAACTCTACTATTCCCTATTCAAGAAAGTTCTACCTTTCACACCTAGAGCACACTCTACCAGAGTCACAGGAGCTACCGTGGCTTTCGTTTGTAAAAATCCCTCTAGACGCCATCTGCAAAGCTGCTACATGGATCTCTGTCCGTACGTTCACACAGAATTATTGCATCAACACACACTCTAAAGCAGAGTCACAGGTGGGACAGGCGGTCCTAAAACATCTTTGCTGCTGTCCCTCTAACTTCCCACCACCTTCTCCAGATACTGCTCGCTAATCTATGCACAGCATGTGATCTAAGCAGATCCACAAGCTCCAGAAGGGATACATTACTCGGCAGAATTTCTGGTGCTTGTATCTGCCTAGATTCACATGCGCCCACCCTTCCTCCCCTACTCTAGTAGAAGGCGCGTAGATGTTTTTTGGGTTATCATTGTTTCTACTTTATCACATCTGTACTTGCGCTGTACTTCATGCAACCTCATGTCAGAAACAAACCATCTGAGGTACCTCGACGCTTGAAGGACCATGGGTACAATACACGTCACACTAGGGATAGTATTACTAAACGTGCCCGGTCAACGTCCGTTTTTGAGTTTCGAAAACAAATCTTGTAATACTCTGACTTCCACTAGATATCGGACTATGCAGAGCATGTAAATCTAAGCAGATACAAGCACCAGAAATACGATTTATGATAGGATAGGTTATTTATAACGCGCTTAATACCCGGAGGTTTCTAAGCGCGGACCCGGGGATCAAACCCATGTTGCTCCGTGTCATCTTGCTTCCAAGAGTAATGTATCATATATATATATATATATATATATATATATATATATATATATATATATATATATATATATTATTTTGTGGCTGTGTCTGTTTGAAATGTTCAGCATACTTCCCAACATGATACACACCTGAAATTCGGCATTTGGGTAGGTTCCATGGGGTAGACAATGTAAAAAGTATAAAAAATAATATATATATTTTTTAAACCGTTCTGCAATGTTTACCCCTACCATTGGGCTTTTTGTGCCGTAGTTATGCCGATACTTCACCAGTTCTTTGTTCCTAAACTTTCAACACTATCAGCATTCTAGCTGACATTAGCTGCACTCACTTTTGAAGTCGTGCGGGGGTGACACAAAACGATGCTTTTGTAGTAACGCGGGTGACCGGAAACGGTGCAAGTCTCTAAATAGTGTCTGCAATGTCTGTCACATCGTGGCAAATCTCTCATGATAATTGCAGGAACTTCGTTACCTATCGAAGTTGATAAATGTATGCCATCTCAACAATAAGAAGCTTACATGCCTCAGCCATATACAAATGGGTACGCCACTTCAAGTTTAAACGCGCAGCACTTATGTTGAGGTCGCTGCTGCCTCGGCTGTAGATCAGGACACCAATAATGTTGCTGCGCAATCTCAGTGCTCCAGCTCAAAGTAGCCAAAATCGATTGCGTTGTTGTTCTGGTAGCGCAAACAAACATGCAACATCATCAACTCTATTTGTTCATTGAATTAACTTCAAACTAGGACTGAAGTGGGAATTACTGTACAAAGAACGGGTACAACTGGTAGTATGCCAACATTCCATAAGGGTTTTTCATCCATCAGAGACCAATCATGAATTTCTAAATTTAAGTATTGTTTTGAAGAATGCATTTTTTATGAGCATTGTTTTTTCAACAAATCAACAATATCAGCCTGAATGATTTTCCTTTTTTTATTGTGAACCAATCAAAAGACATGCTTGGTTACGACAATCTGGGTTTAAACCCGAGACACAAGCATCTCTAATAGACAAACCGGTGGCGCACGATCTACTGTTTGGTAAGGCGGTAGACGATGCCTTAAAAAATGCGAATGATGAATACGAGACTCTCAAATCCCTGGGCCAGTTAACTAACAAACCCCCCAATCAAAGAGGGAATGGCAATTTTCGTCGCCCACGTGGCCAAACCTCACAAAGAGGCTCCAACTATTCCCAGGGGCAGGGTACACCATGGAATAACAACCAGCAGTCTACCCAAGGTTATGGCAGGGGTAACAAGAGTGGACGTGGTAAGGGTAGAGGCAGCCCCAATAGAGGCGGCAGCACGCCTCCAGCAAAACAGTGACGTTCCGTTCAGGGTCCCTTCTCACGCATCCCCAGTAGGGGGACGCATTACCAACTTCACCAAAGCTTGGGAAGGGATCAGATCAGACAGATGGGAGCTGTCCACAGTGTCCGCAGGATACTGCATAGAACTGTTAGAGCGTCCCCGAAACCACCCTCCACATCAAAAAGTACATTCATTAGACCACCAGAAGATCCTCCTCGAAGAGATCGCCAACTTCTAGCAAAGGACGCGATAGAACTCGTCCCGGGACACCAGGTAAACAAGGGTATTTATTCAACTTACTTCCTTGTGCCAACAAAAAAGATTTGACAATGCGCCCAGTATTGGATTTACGGCCTGCAAACAAGTATGTCAAGCTCCAAAAGTTTTGCATGACTACTCTCCAAGAGGTAATCCCCCTCCAAAAAAAAAAGGGGATTACATGGCAACATTCAACATGAAAGATGCCTATTTTCATATTTCCATGTTCCCAGCGCACAGACGATTCTTGCGCTTCAAGTTGGACAGTCAGCACTACCAGTTCAAGGTACTGCCCTTCGGTATAGCCTCGGCTCCAAGGGTATTCACCAAGGTACTGGCGGTGGCGGCGGCACACCTATGCAGGGAGGCAATCCCAGTGTACCCTTACCTGGACGACTGGCTCATCACGCGGGAGACCCCAGTAATTTGCAGATCAAATATTCAAAGAACTATCGACATCCTCTTCGATTTGGGTTTCTCCATAAACGAGAAAAAGTCAAGTCTGGTGCCAACCACCTCCAAACAGTTCCTAGGAGCTGTCCTAAACACACAAGAAGGGTTGGCCTTTCCATCAGAGGAAAGAATTCGGAATCTAATGCTGCAAATTCCGCTATATCAGGCCGGTCGCCAGATAACGGTGCGCAAAGCGATGCGTTTGCTGGGCATGATGGCATCATGTATTTACCTAGACCCCCACGCGCGCCTGCGCATGCGTCCCATGCAAGAATGGTTGGCGAAACGGTGGTCTCAGGCAAGCGGTCAGTGGGACGATCTAGTGGTTGTTTCGCCAACACTTGTACGAAGTCTTCACTGGTGGACAAGAGAAAACCTGTCAAAGGGGAAACCCTTTTACGATCCCGAGAAGCAGGCTGTAGACACAACAGACGCATCCCTGTCAGGGTGGGGAGCACACCTTCTCCACCACACAGCTCAGCGTCTCTGGTCTCACTCAGTGGCCAAGAATCATATGAATCTGCTAGAACTTTTGGCAGTATTCAGAGCTCTTCAAACGTTCGAGCCCTACCTGTTAAACCTGTCAGTGCAGATCCTGACGGACAGCACAACAGCAATGTTTTACCTGAACAAGCAAGGAGGGACTCGTTCGCCAAATCTGTCCAAGCTTGCCCAGAAAATTTGGATATGGGCACTCAGACGGAACATCTTCCTGTCATTGCAACATGTTCCAGGGGATCTCAATTCTCTAGCGGACGCTTTGAGCAGGGATCCCCTCCCACAAGAACACGAATGGTGTCTACACAGAGAAATCGTAGAAGATCTCTTCTCTCAGTGGGGTTTCCCCACTATAGACCTATTTGCCACAAGCGAAAACAAAGTGCCCAGGATTCGCATCCAGGTTCCCCCAACCAGACTCCCAGGGGAATGCCCTGTGGATTTACTGGTCAGGGATGTTTGCGTATGCTTTTCCACCAACCCCCATCAGGAAGGTGGTCAACAAGATGCACAGGGAATCGATGACGCTCGTCCTAGTTGCTCCAATGTGGTTCCCACACTTACGCAGACTAGCGGCGTGCGAACCCATCAAGCTCCTGTGTTGGTACAACCTACTGTCCCAGCACCAAGGTCAGACAGTACATCCTCAACCCAACTCAATGACCCTGGCAGCATGGCTCCTGAGGTCATAGAGTTGGGGCATCTCAATTTACCTCAGAGATGTATGGACATCCTAAAAGAATCTAGGAAGCCAAACACAAGGTATTGCTACTTTGACAAATGGAAGAGATTCGTTATCTGGTGCCAGAATAAGCACATTAACCCAGTTGATTGCACTCCTTCCACTATAGTCGCCTACATGCTCCACCTGCTGGACGCAGGGTTGGTATTTAACTCACTGAAGGTACACCTGGCAGCTCTGTCAGTGTACACCACCTCGCATAACAAAGTATCGTGGTGGAAAGTACCAGTGGTTAAAGCCTTCATGGAAGAAGTAAAGAGACTTCACCCTCCAATTTCTAACCCACCACCAGGGTGGGACCTTAATGTAGTGCTTGCTAAACTCATGGGCCCTCCTTTCGAGCCCATGCATAAGAGCAGTCTCAAACACCTGACATATAAAACTGCCTTCTTGGTAGCCATTACGTCTATAAGAAGGGTCAGTGAAATTCAGGCTCTGTCAGTGCAGGACCCTTTCTTTACTGTCCATAAGGATAAACTGGATTTAAGAACACACCCTAGGTTCTCACCTAAGTTTATTTCCAAATTCCACGTGAACCAGTCCATTGAGCTTCCGGCTTTCTTCCAAGACCCACAAAGCTCGGCTGAGGTGAAACTACACACCCTAGATGTGCGTAGGGCGGTCCTATACTATGTAAACAAAACCAGACCGCTGAGGAAAACAGACCAACTGTTTGTCTCCGTAGCTACATGCAAAGAGGGAAATCGCATCTCCAATGGTGCCACCTGTAAGTGGATTATAAGCTGTATCCAGCTGTGTTATTCCCTTTCTGAAAAAACTCTGCCTTTCACGCCAAGAGCCCACTCTACAAGAGGCATTGGGGCCACTCTGGCTTTTATTGCAAATGTACCACTTGACACCATTTGCAAAGCAGCTACCTCGAGCTTTATTCACACTTTTACTCAGCACTACTGCATTGACACCCATTCCAAGACAGATACTCAAGTGGGACAAGCGGTTCTAAGACATTTATTTGCTCATGATCCTTCTCACATCCCACCTCCTTCTTCTAACACTGCTCGCTAATCTATGCACAGCATGTGATCTAAGCAGATTCCACAAGCCTCAGAACGGATACATCACCCACCGTAATCGTATTTCTGATGCTTGTATCTGCTTAGATTCACATGCGACCCGCCCTTCCTCCCTTCTGAGAGAAGGTGCTTGGATGCTTGTAGTCTTATCTATCTATCTGCTTGGATAATTTGTACTCACGCTAGACCTCATGCTACCTCATTTTAGAAAAAATACAATCTGAGGGTCCTAGATGCGTGAGGGATCATGGGTACAGTGGACGTCACACTAGGGATAGTATTACTGGCACGCCCTGTGTCGGCGCCCATTTTCGAGTTTCGAAAAACAAACTGTAATACTCTGCAGCTTCCACTAGATGTCGACCTATGCACAGCATGTGAATGTAAGCAGATACAAGCATCAAATACGATTACGGTGAGTAATGTTTCCCATATATATTACTATTTATTTCCCCTATAAATGATGTTCAGACGACCCAAGAATTTTAAAACTGCTATAGTAATTGGCATTTCATATCCATTTGAGATTCTCAGCCATAAACTTAAAGTAGAAAGCCAATTTTCATCCACGTGGCTACCAAATGCCCGTACTCGTAGTTCATGTAAAGCAGTGCATTAAATTAAAATGTTTGAAAGTTTGAACCCGGTCATCTTCATTGCAAAGTGTGACTCACGTATGTGCTGCATTTGACCCATTGGCAGTAAATTCATTCTAAATCATAAGAATCGACCCCTGTAATACGAGTTCAGAAATGTTTTCAGGTATTGTGGCTGATCTCAGAGAGGTTTAAAAATACACTCCAGCATGTCCCCTTTAGATAAACTGAAGTTTCACATTCGTCTCTATCCAATAATTATGGCGTAGCACTTTTTTGGTTCTTATTGGATTTTCACAGAACTCATCCTTTACTTGACCTATGTTCTCTAAGATCAGCTCTGCTCGCCTCAAGAAGTTGTTGTAGGGGCCTATGGACACTTGGTGTATCTCAATGTTTATATCTGTATACAGGGAATTGCTAGGCGGCAGCAAAAGTGTTTTTTATAAAAGGACAACACTTACCACTCGAGCCATTCCCTCAAAGAAGTCAAACCCAAATTGTATCTCAAGGCCACGATATGAAGCGAGCTGGGTTGATTCAGTCCTTTTCTTCATATTGCCGACTAAATGATGTCCCAATCAATCTAATAAGATGTATCAAAGATCTCCTGAATGTACAATAGAGGGGGAATTACTTTCGTCTTATAAACCTCTATTAATGGAAGTAATGTAAATTGGCAATATTTCGAGCTAATCCTCCTCGTTTGTGGGGCCAATCAACCTTCAATCTAGTCCACCAACAAGAACAAGATATCAAGGCATCCAGAGTGAGACCTAAGTAAATAATCAGTTTAGATAGTATTAGCGTGGTATTTTCCACTCTACAGCTAGATCCATATGGTTTACTACTTCTTTTGACAAATAATTCTTAGCTCATTCATTGGTACATAGTTCTCCATAGCAGCCATTAAATATTGCAGGCCTCGCTGGGTGTAATCAAGCAGAACTACGTTGTCTGCATAAGACAGCCATGATATTGAGGCAACCACAGCGTGCGTCTCCCAGATCAGCGAGTTAAAGATTGAACGAGCAGGGAGCTAGAACTCCTCCTTGTTGGAGGCCTGTATGAACTTCAGATCTATTTGTTAATCTTCCATGCCTGTTCATTCGAACTGGAAGAAAAGTATTTTCATGTAAATAGATTAAAATGGCTAAGAGATGTTCTGGGATGTTGCAGGGTTTCAGTTTTCCCAAAGCCTACTTCGGTTCACTGTGTCAAAGGCCTGGAAAAAGTTGATGGCTGCTACATATACCGGTGCCCCATCCTTTGCCCAGGCAGTTTCCTGAATACACCCCATAAGTAATCTATTCAAGGGTGTTCCCATCCCTTTACGAAATCCTGTTTGGGGTTTACTACTTCTTTTTTTTGGATCCAAGCTTCAAAGTTTCTCAATATAAATGTGGGGCAATTGGCCCTGATGATGATGTTCAAAAATAGGTTTCTACCTGTTAAATGTCTATTTTCAATGCTTATTCAACTTCTGGCAATGTACTACAACATTAATTTATTATCAACGTATGCAAGCTACAAACATGCTATGTCTAGCTTTCTTTAGACACTAGGTTGAATTGCACCTCAAACATGTTGGAAGAAAGTTCAATAATATCCAAGAAATTGAAAAATTGCAGATGTTGTCGTGATAGTCTGGAACATGTGTTAACTATGCTTTTGGAGTACAAGATATAGATATCCCTTATGCCAGTTTTTTATAGATCTAACATAATTGTTGTTTTTTTTTTAATTTTCTTCTCCCCTCAATAAGACTGCCTCTCTGTAGGTGCCGTAAATTACTTCATAGCAGTGTTTTCTTCTTTTTTTTATTTTTTATCTTGCCCTATTTTGTCAAAGCAGTGTATGTGTTTAGGGGCATGACTACTTTTCTTTTTTTCGATGCGTGGTTGTGATCAATAATCAGCTTTAAAAAACACTTGATTTTTTTTCAATGGCAGTTTGCTCAAAAGTTTCTTCCATATGTCTGTTGAAACCCAGCACATCAACAATTCTCTGGACAATCCTGTTTCCACTAGGGTTCACAATTAGATTTCCCAGCTATATTGCCTTTTCATGGCACATCCCTAAATTAAGCCTAGCCATTAGTATACTGTGGTCACTGGCATCCGTATTCACCAAAGAACTACATCTATCAAATATTTCTGTTGACCGGACCAAATAATCCATGCATGTCGTAGTGGTTCAGTTTTTCCAGGTATAGGCTGCCGTTTGCCACATTCATTAAAATCCCAATCAGAAAAAGTATTTTGAAGGGATTGTGTCCTCCGACGTATTCCTTATCTATATTTGTATCTCCAGCTTGCTGGCCTCGGAATTTTTTTTTCCCAGTAGAGGGCGCTGTGCGTCGACGTCCGTCGAGTAGGTGTTCCTCGACAGCCACTGCATCGACGCCGACGTCATCATGCCTATAAATGGCCACGCGCAGCGTCCGTTGCTCAGTTCCGTTTTTCCGCGCTTTGTGTGCCTCAGAATACCGTTGCTCAGTTCGTCAGTCGAAATATATTCATATTTCCTCGAGAAAACCGACTCGTACTCGATGGCTTCCTCCTCCGACCCGACGACTCCTCGGTCCGGTTTCAAAAAATGCTGAGACTGTGGGAAGAAAATGTCGTTGACGGATCCTCACAGGATCTGTTTGTGGTGTCTGGGAATCGAACACCAGTGTTCGGAGTGTGAGGAATGCCTATCCATGATGGCGAAAGCCTTGAAGGAGCGTAAGGGGAAGCTCGAGAGAGGTAAGTCAGTTTTAACTTCCTCGAAAGTTTCCGCGGTAGAGTCGAGACATTCGTCTCCTCACCGTCGAAAGCATTCTCGGTCTGGTCTCGAAGTGGCTCCCACCACTCGTCGAGGTCTAGACACTCCAAAAAGAGACATAGAAGATCTCCTTTGTCGTCGTCTTCTAGTTCCCCTGAAAGAGTAAATTTCCCCACAAAACACAGTTCTCAGGCTGAGTGGGAGGAATTCAGAAAAAAGATGCTAAGCGTCTTCGAGAAAGCGGCCTTGTCCCCCTCAAAGTCAGCTGAGGGTGATACCCCGGGTGAAAAGCCCAAAAAATCTAAACGCCGCGAGTCGAAGCACCCGGCGAAAGTCGACCCGAAAGCGCCATGAGCCATCGGGAAGTAAAGCATCTTCGACGCCATCGTCGAAAGCCCCTTCAAAGCATAGATCGGCACCATCGAAGGGTTCTTCGACGCCGATAAAAGAAAAACCCACGGCTACGCCACAGCCAACGGTTACACCGAGAGCCTCCGACACGACGTCGAATGTCGTCGACATCCTCGAGCAGGATTCCGATCCTCTCGAGTTCTTCGAGGCCTCTTCCAGTTTTCTCGACGCCTTTGTCGGCGCCTTCGAGGATTTTTACATCGGCGTCAACGACATCGACCTTTTCAAGGCCACTGATGATGGCTCCCTCTGCTTTAGAGATGGGTTTTATACCATTTCACAGGCCAGAGCATCCCCCCTTAACTTCAGTTCATAAAGAAAGGGAAGATTCTGATCAAGAAAGGCCTTTTGGGCTGCAGAGGACCACATCACCTGAACCAGAGACTTTTGCCTCTGAGGAAAGAAAGTTGAAAGACCTTCAGGATGCATTACAGGAAGCAAGTGGCCTAGACACTTCACCAGAAGTGGAATTTGTCAAACCAGACCCAGGGGAACATGCTGAAACCCCTTATAGAACCCTAATGTCAAGAATTATGGAGTTCATGGGTTGGTCTGCACCTTCACCTGTTTTTCAAAAGGATGACCTCACAGATATTCTGGATAAAGGTCCACAGGAGGATCCTGTGGTTCCCTTTCATTCTGCTTTACAAAGAAAGATTTTAACTAACTGGGAAACCCCTGAAGTTGGCCCTGCGGTTAACAAGAAGTTGTCAGCGAAATATAGGGTATCTGCTGATGACCCTGAATACCTATCTAAGCACCCTACTCCAGAGAGTCTGGTGGTCCAGGCTGCAACTTCATCAGGCAGTACATCTGCATACCTCACTGCTCCACAGGATAGGGATGATAAAAAATATGATGCCATGGCTAAGGAAGTCTTCTCGGCCTGTAGCATGACTTTAAAATCTGTTAATGCGACTTGTACACTCGCTAGGTTCAGCCACACTCTTTGGAAGTGTGCTTCATCAGCGGCTGATTGCCTCCAGGAAGGAGAAGAAAGGGACACATTTTTAAATATCATCAGAGATGGTAAAGATGCAATGTGTGAGTCCCTTCAAACTGGCATTGATTCTGCTGACCGTATCAGCAGGGCCATGGCGGCAAGTACCACAAATGCAGGCATGCGTGGTTGAGAAAGTCCGGCTTTGCTTCCGACGTACAGGCCAGACTTTTAAATATGCCCTTTGACGGCTCTTCCCTGTTTGGTAAGAAGGCGGATGACGGTTTGGAAAAACTGCAAACATCTAAAGCAGCAGCCAAGTCACTAGGAGCTGCAATCCGCCAAACTAATTTTCGTCCCTCAGGATCCTCTTGGAGAGGAAGGTCCTTTTGCTATTATTCCTCATATGGAAGAGGCAGAGGACGGCCGGCTCAAAGAGGCCAAGGAAAATTTACCTGTGGTGGACGGGGTAAAGGAAAGAAAACCGCATCAGCAGGAGCCGCTTTACCTTCGGCAACTGCATCAGCCGCTCCCAAACCACTCTGAGGTCTCCCATCACAAGACACCTGTTGGGGGCAGGTTAACTCACCGTCTGACGGATTGGCAGGCTATTACGTCAGATGCTTGGGCATTGGAGACAGTTGCCCAAGGTTACTGCCTGCCTTTTCTACGCATCCTTCAGAGCCATCCACCGGGGAACAGCTCTCTGAAAGTGCCGGATCCGCTCCTCTTGCAGGAAATTGTAGACCTGCTAGAGAAAAGTGCCATAGAACCGGTACCTGTAGTGGACAGGAACAAGGGCTGGTACTCCCCCCTACTTTCTCATACCAAAGAGACTGAGGACTGAGACCCATCCTGGACTTACGAGAATTGAACAAGTTCCTCAGGAAGGACAAGTTCAAGATGGTAACTCTCTCTTAGATCCTTCAGGCCCTTCAGCTGCAGGACTGGTTGGTATCTCTGGAACTTCAGGATGCTTATTTCCATGTGCCAATCCATCCCAAGCACAGGAAGTACCTGAGGTTCGCAATTGGCAACTCTCATTATCAATTTCGAGTTCTGCCATTTAGGCTGACCTCCGCCCCGAGGGTCTTCACCAAGCTTATGTCGGTTGTGGCTGCAAGTCTAAGGAGGGAAGGGATTCACGTCTACCCCTACCTGGACGATTGGTTGATCAGAGCAGTTTCTTCGGAACAAGCTCGGATCCAACTAGAGTGTGTGCCACTTCCTTCACAAGCTGGGCTTCTCCCTCAATTTAAAGAAGTCACAGATGATACCTTCACAGAGACTCCAGTTCATTGGAGCAGTCCTGGACACGTCCCTGGGAAAAGCCTCGCCACCAAAGGTGAGGGCTCAAGATATTCTGCAGATGGTTACCAAGTTTCAAAATGCCCAACGTCTCCCAGCCTACGACTTTTTTTTTTTAAATAATTTTTATTTTTGTTCAGAGTTACAACAGTACTAAACTGGTTGGCAGTTGGCGAAGCACATCGATCACAACATAGATAGACATTAACAGTATCTTCTCCATCAGATATCATATTACACAAAAATGGCCTGAACAGTGCCCATATATCTTTGGAACGGTATCTCGATGGCAATGTTATAATAAATTGTTCCTCCAGTTCATTAATCATTGACAAGTCTTTCAAGAAGTCCAGCCGCCTTGGAGGATGTACTGATTTCCAACATTTCAGTATATTACGTTTTGCAACCACACATGCCAAGTTAAATAAATAGTCGTCTAGTGGTGGTGGCAGTTTTACCGATATCCCCAAAGAGATATTTCAGTGGGGAAGTGGGGAAGGTGTGGCAGGTATCGCCGTGATATCTTCCAGGATCTCTGCCACCCCCCCCAGAATGCAGTGACCGGTGGACAGGCCCAGTACATATGAAAAGAGTCTGCGTCAGGGGCAGCGCATTAAGGGCATTTTCCTGTGTGACCTTGTACAAATTTAGCCAACTTAGCTGAGGTATAGTGTAGCTGGTTAAGAACCTTAAACTGAATGAGCCGAAGCCCTGAGTTCATGGATACATGTTTGGTCAGCTGGCAATATCTCAACCACGTGTCTTCACCTATTTCCACCCCCAGGTCTCGTTCCCAGTTCCCTTTAATATCATTGCCTGACTTGGAGTGTGTTTGGACTAAACTGTAGAGCGCAGACAGACTTTTACTATGACCACCCGGTTCCGTCTTGGCTGCAATACATTCATGTGTGGCCGGTTCCTCTGGGAACGAGGGCCATTTAGCGGCAAAGGCAGCCCTCATTCTATGAAACTGAAATCGCTTAAGGTGATCTCCACCCATTGGTCCAATAAAATCGTCAAGAGCACAGTATTTCCCTTCCGGAAACATATCGCGCATTCGAAAAGCACCCTGGAGGGCCCTATCAAACGTGGGCGTATGCCTGGGAAGTTCCATAGTGGCACTTCTGGATCATATGGGGTTGTAAGGGCGAGCCTATTATATATCATGGACCATGCGCGTACAGTGGCGTTGACAGGGTCGTATTTGCATGGCTCTTTTCGTTTAAGATCGAACATGACTGCTCGTAGTTCTATAGGGGAAGCCGCAAATCTTTCCAGGGGGATGTGTGGAGCAGTGTCTTCCGGGTCAAACCAGTGTCTCGCAAAGTGTGCCTGAGATGTTAAGTAATAGAGTTCGAAGTCTGGGGCTGCAATCCCACCCTTTTCAAAAGGTTCTGTCATTTTGGACCATTTCAACCTAGGCGTCTTCCCTCCCCATACAAAAATGGTGGTTAGAGTGTTGAGTTTATTAAAGAAAGCTCTGCCCGGCCAGATCGGTATATTGCAGAAGAAATATAGGAGTTTGGGTAACACTGTCATCTTAAGTAAGGATATTTGCCCATATAGGGATAAGGGGAGCCTATTCCAGGATTGCAGTTTAGCTGTAAGGGATTGTAAAAGTTCACCGTGATTTTCAGTGTACAGTATGCTCCAGTCTTTTGAGACCATGATCCCCAAATAGCGGATATGTATAGGTGACCATTTAAATCCTTGTGTATCCGACATTTCTCTAGTACTTGGCGTGAGCGGGAACAGTTCCGACTTGGATACGTTGATCTTGTATCCCAAGTATTCAGAGAACGTCTCAACCTCCAACGTGATTGGCCTTAGGTTTACTTCTGGGTTCCTAATGTATAATAGGGTATCATCCGCATATAGGGAGATGATCTGCGGTCTCCCCGTCATGCGAAGGCCTCTACATGCATGGTTTTGTCGGACATATTCAGCCATGGGTTCTATGGTAAGCGCAAACAGGATTGGAGAAAAGGGGCAGCCCTGCCTCCTGCCTCGTGCCTCTACCCAGACGAAACAGGGGCGACATGGTTTGATTAGTTAGTATTTTCGCTCCCGGGGAGGTGTACCGTAGCTTAACACAGTTGACAAAGTAGCTCCCCAACCCAAATCTCTCAAGGACCTGAAACAGATAGACCCAGGAGACAGAATCGAACGCCTTCTCGGCATCAAGGGAGGCCGCTACCGCGTCTGCCGCCGGATCTATATGTGCCATAACTCCGAAGAGTCTGCGCAGATTGAGAGCAGTAGACCTCGTTGGTACAAAGCCCGCCTGGTCGGGATCCACCAGTATGGGCATATAGGGCAGCAGCCTGGTGGCCAGAATTTTGGCGAAAATCTTCGCATCTGTGTTAATGAGCGAAAGGGGTCTACATGACCCCATGTCATGAGGGGGTCTACAAGGTTTAAGCAGAACAGTTATGACTGCCTCTCGCATGGTGTCTGGTAGTATACCACATTCCATTGCTTCTTCCCAAACTGTCAGTAAAAGAGGGGCGAGTACGTTGTGATATTCTTTGTAGATTTCGGCGCCGAGTCCGTCGGGACCAGGGGCCTTACCAGAGGTTAACGCTTTTATTGCCTCCGTAATTTCATTTAGTGTTATGGGGTTATCCAATAACATGCGCGTATCAGAGGTCAGGGTCGGGAGATCAATAACATGCAAATAACTTGCTATTTCTTCTTTAGTTTTGGTGTCTCTATTAGAGTATAATGTTTTGTAGAATGCAGCAAACATGTCATTGATTTCTTGTTCACCATTTACTATGTCCCCACTAGGCGCCTGGATGGCTGTTATAGGGGGGTGCCCATGTTCGATTTTGAGCGTCTGGGCCAGGAGTTTCCCTGTTTTATCACTTTCCCCGTATCTACAAGCTTGGATCGGGGCAGCCATATACTGTACTTCTTGCAGCAAGTTTATTAAAGTCTGCAAATGCTGTGTGGATATCTAGGAGGGCCTCCTTACTGTGTGTACAGGTGGATTCAAACTCCAGGAGCTCGAGTTTGGCTTCTGTGGTGTCCAGCTCTTGTCTAACTGTTTTAAGTAAACCTGTGGTTTTAGCCATAATTGCACCCCGAACCCAAACCTTAAATGTTTCGCATAACGTGGCGCGCCGTTTTACCGACCCCTCATTCAGTTGAACAAATTCCTCTATTTCAATACGCAATGATTCGCAGACATTCGGGTCTCTAAGTAGGGCAGAGGGCATTCTCCAGCGCCTGGCCTTGGGGACAGCCTCATCAAACCACAGAGTAAGGGACACAGGGGAGTAGGGGTGTCACGGTATTAGTTTTATGACGGTACAATAACCTTATTGCCAAATGACGGTATATCATGGTTATCGCGGTATAGCAGGTGGCGTTAACTAATCTTAACAAATATTTTCTAAAAGGTCATAAATGTCAGATTTATCATCGCAAACAAAACCAGGCACCCAAGGCCAGAATTGGGCTTTTCAACATACTTTTCACTGAAATGCCACCCCTTGCTTCCACCAAACACAAACACACGTGTGGAGAGGAGGAGGGGGTGGAGGGGGAGCCCTGCTGCGACTGGCAAATCAAACTGAATAGCTTTTCTTAAGTGGTCATTTAGGCTTTTAGCTCCCCCACTGGCTACTGGTGAAGGTGAACATGTTGCCATCTTGATAACCTGCATTCCACAGATCAATGGAGTCTGATGGTATTTTACTCTTGTGCGCATACACACAAACACACACACTCTCTCTTTACGTTACAGCCTTTAGTTTACTTGCGGGCCAAAAGGTGTTCAGTAATCACGGACATGTTACCCTTTGGTATGGTAGCAGGGAATACCCACAGAGATGAGTACATTTTGCAGTGTGACTTATTATATGTAAATTCAATGATAGAACTAGGGAAATCCCCCATTGTCATATGTTTAGAAAACATTATCCATCATAAATATATAAACCCCAAAGCCGCCAACCCAAAGAAACCCTTTTCCTTCTTGGCACTGTATTTATTCTTCCTATTGTTAACATATTGATTTTGTGTCAGGCATGTGTGGTTTATGGAATGGCATTAAAAACTGCTCCAACTGAAACTAATTGGCCGACGGCACATCCAACAGTGAAAGACCAAGACTGTGCAGCACTTGCTTACTGCAGCCTTTTCAAATCAGATTGAAAAGCACGCTTAACGGTATGAACGGTATAACGGTATAAACAATGTGACGGTTATTATTGTTCAATTAAGTGGTTCACGGTATCTTTAACGGTATACCGTAATACCGTTACATCCCTACAGGGGAGTGATCTGAGAGGGTGCGAGGATACATTTCACAATGCCGGACCATATTCACAAGTGCAGAGCTCATTAACCAGTAATCAATTCGAGACTCTGAGTCATGCACTGATGAATAGAATGTGAACCGCTGCTCTAGGGGGTGTAATTCTCGCCAGACGTCTACTATAGTCATTTGTTGCATTATTTGTCGTATGGCTAATGCGGCTCGGGTTAAGGGTCTGTATGTCGTTGTAGACCTGTCAAGAGATGTGTCAAGGATTGTATTGAAATCTCCCCCCCCAGACCACCGCACTATCTCCAGCTTCAATCAATATATTATATATGGCATTATAGCATTCAGGGTCGTCAATATTGGGGCCGTACGTGTTAACCAAGACCATATTTCGCCCTGCCAAAACTCCCCATACCAACACATATCTTCCCTGTTGATCGATCTTAACGTCATGAGTGCGGAAGTCCAGTTTCGGGTGTATTAAGGTGAGGACTCCTCTAGATTGGGAGGAGTATTCGGTGTAATATCTCAGAAGGCCCCACCTAGACAGGAAATTGGAGCAAACCTGCCCTAGTGCGTGCGTC
The DNA here is from genome assembly GCF_040938575.1 of Ambystoma mexicanum. NCBI lineage: Eukaryota > Metazoa > Chordata > Amphibia > Caudata > Ambystomatidae > Ambystoma > Ambystoma mexicanum. The sequence goes on along the minus strand of NC_090935.1, from coordinate 1,192,725,077 downwards.
TCCTGCAACAGTATAATCTGGGGGCTATGTCTATGTCTGGTAACATATGCTGCGATTTTTTTTCAAGCCTCGTATGTTCCATGAAAGGAGTTTAACACTTACACCTTTGTCACTCAGTACCATAGTATAATGTCAATGAGTGAAGTAGTTCGCCCGTGCCACAAACCATAACTGTCGTACCTGTTGCAACCTGACTCTGCATTTTAAAACATTTGCCAACTGTGGCAACAACAAGAGCTTTTTGGCCTGTTCATAGGATCTGCGCTGCATCTGGACGCTTGTTGAAAAATCAGGATATATGTGGACTTTGTTGCCTTCATACTGCAGAGAGCCCTTTTCCCTGGACAGCCTGAGCACTGTGTCTCTGTCTCTATAATTGAGGAGACGGACAATGATCGTGCGCGGTGGTGCCCCAGGCTTGGGCGGTGGCGCAAGTGTGCGGTGAGCCCTCTCAACCAGAAAGTGGTCTGAGAAGGATTCCGTTCCAAGAAGGGTTTTCAACAGGGCCTCTACCTGTCTCTCCATCGGGCCCTTGCAGAAGGATTCTGGAACGCCGACAACACGGATATTGTTTCTCCTGGATCTAGATTCAAGGTCCTCACATTTTTCTTGAGTGTTGCGTAGTTCACCTTTATGCTGTGCTATGTCACGGCCATGCTGTGTAATCGCATCCTCGTTAGTACTGATTCTGCTTTAATGTAATGCGAGAGCTTTCCCTGTCCACTCTAGCCTTGAGGGAGCTGATGTTCGAAACAATATTGTCTAGCTTGACATTCACAGCTAGGAAGCCGTTCTGCACCATGGTCATAAAACTGTCTTCTCTGGCGTCCTGCCCCGTCTCGGCAAGTGTGTCATTTTCCATGGTTGTGGCTGCCGGTGTCCCCTGAGGTTGGGAGCTGGCAAAGGAGTCCATCAGGCCAGTTTTTTTCCCTCCTGCGCTTTTCTTATCGTATCGGCCCATGAGCCGTCTTTGCAGAACAAGGCCCGATGACGTGGGTCAGGCCAGACTCACACGATGGTATAGTATCGTTCGTGCAGTTGGTTCTGTGATAATATACGATGAGTGCCAGTATATCGACTCACAAAACCCAAAGGAGTAGTTGTTGCATGGGTTCTGATCTAGCATGCGGTAATGTTCCCTTGTATCCTGCTTGATAATGTAGGTCGAAGGTGAATCCCAGGCAGGGGTTATGCCCGTTATAGGAGCTTCCAACCAAAGTATCTTTGTGGGTCTGGGGCTGAGCTGGGGCGCGGCAGCAGCGCCTCTGATCGCACCTGTTATTATATATGGAGGGCCACCACCACTCACGCCAGCCGCAAGCCTCTCCACGACCCACCAACGGATTGCTGGAAGTGTCGGGTCACCTTTAGCGCTCATCCATGACAACTGACCAGCCACTTGTGGCGCAGTTAGGGGGCCGCGGATCACATACTTCTCCCGGTGGTGCAGGTCTGCTAAAGGATCAGTGGAGATGTACAGGCCTCCTCCCAGCAACAAGACAAAACAAGGGGCAGCACCCACAAGTTAACAGCACAGAGGTTTTGCCGGTATAATATAGCGCAAGGTCCCCTCTGCGGATGTATCGTGCTCTCCCACGTCAATCGGCGTATCCGATTGACGGATAGAAGGATATTAACGCTGTATATATGCTCCGATGTAGCTGGGTCCGTGCACTTTCAAGCCCCTCACCTGCTTTCGTAGCGCCAGTCGGAACCCGATCGGCGGCAGACCCGCAGAGCTAGCTGGGGCCCTGCGTGGGAGACCGCGCGTCTACCCAGCAGTTGTTCGGGAGGTGGGCGGTAGCAGCAGCCAATCTTCGTCTTGCAGGGACCTCGGCACACACGGTCTGCCCGCAGGTCTGCGCACCAAGGAAGCGCCGCAGGGATCAGCCGCCAGGATCAGCGCCCCTCCCCCACACGGCCCTCCGGCGTCCGCAGAGCCTCGGTCTGGCGTGTGACTCTTCCGGTTCTCAGGGGTGGCTTGTCAGCCGAGCGGGCTGCCCCGCGAAACAAAGCTCCGAACTCAGCCGCGCCTCCGCGGTTTCACACAGGATTTGCACACAACGTGCAGTAGGGATGCCAACATCAGCAGACGTAGTCGTATCGTATTTCATGGTCCCAAACAGGATTCATTTATGTTAAGGATGTCCTCGGGATCGGAGCACTCCAATCAGAAGGCAATTTTAGTTGCGCGCAACAGCGCCCCCCCACACCCCCCCCCCCCCCCAGCCTACGACTTTTTGAGGTTGCTAGGCCTCATGGCATCCTGCATATACCTTTTGCCAGAGGCTCGCCTGAGAATGAGATCCCTTCAGTGGGCACTGAGGACTCAATGGTCACAATTCTCAGGGAGGATGACAGATCTCCTCCGGATTCCGGACAAGGTAGCCCACGACCTTCAATGGTGGGCCTCTCCAGAGAACATCTTGAAAGGAGAACTGTTTTGGCAACCATGGCCGGAGATAACGGTAGTCAGACGCCTCACTCACGGGGTGGGGAGCCCATGCCAACGACTTGACAATCAGCGGTCGTTGGTCTCCATCGGAGTCCAGACTACACATCAACCTGTTGGAGCTGAGCCATCAGACTGGCACTGAAGACTTTTCTGCCATCTGTACAGGGGAGAAACGTCCTGATAATGTCGGACAATACAGTGGCCATGCACTACCTCAACAAAAGAGGAGGCGTAGGGTCACTGCCACTGTGCAGAGAGGCGATGCAGCTCTGGTTTTGGGCAATTCAGGAAGGAATCTCTCTATCAGCAATTCACCTAGCCGGAGAGAAGAACTTGACAGCGGATGCTCTGAGCAGGCAGAACACGAGTGGGAGATAGCTCAGGAAGTCCTTCAAGAGATCTTCGCCCTTTGGGGAACCCCACAAGTGGATCTGTTCGCCACCAGTATCAACAGGAAGTGCGACAGATTTTGCTCAAGGGAATTTCCCCCGAGAGGAGCTCTAGGAGACGCATTCGTAGTGGACTGGGAGTTCCCACTTCTGTACGTGTTTTCTCCGGTCCCTGTCATTCCTCAAATGATCAGGAGGTTGAGAAGGTTTCGGAAGACCATGATCCTAATTGCCCCGGATTGGGCCAGGAGAATGTGGTACCCGGACCTTCTGGACATGTCCATCCATCCTCCAATTCGTCTACCGTACAGAGAGGATCTTCTCTCGCAGGAGGGAGGTCAGGTTCTCCATCCAGCCATCAAGACCCTAAACCTTCATGCTTGGTATCTGAAAGGTTGAGGTACAAGGATTGGGACCTTCCAGATGACGTCATGGAGGTGTTGCTTTCGGCCAGAAGGCCAGCAACTAAAACTCTATACCGCTGCCGTTGTAATACATTTTGCAGCTGGTGCAGAGAAAAGAATATGATGCTCACACAGGGAGACTACATGGCAACATATTTCAATGTTGCCAGAGCCCAGAATATACCTCAGATTCATGATAGAAGACAAACACTATCAGTTCAGCAAAGTGCTACCCTTCGGCATTGCTTCATCACAGAGGGTATTTACAAAGGTACTGGCAATGGAAGTAGCACACCTGCGCAGGCTATCCATCTCAGTTTATCCTTACCTCGACGACTGGCTCATAACGGAGGATTCCTACGGAACATGCCTGTCAAATACTCAAAAGACGATAGACCTCATATTCAGCCTCGGGATTCTCCATCAAAGAGAAGAAATCCAGCTTAGACCCCATTCAGGTCAAGCGGTTCCAAGGGGCTCTAATTCGAACAAAGGACGGCCTCGTCTTTCCCTCTAACGAGAGGGTCCAAAACATGTTTCAAATCCCTCAATATGTAGCCAGTCGGGAGGTGATGGTATGCAAAGCTATGCGACTGTTAGCAATGATGGCGTCCTGCATTTATTTGGCCCCTCGCGCGTTTGCGCATGCGTCAAATACAAGAGTGGCTCAACAGCCAGTGGTGTCAGTCCAGCGGACAATGGGATGATCTAGTGGTTGTCTCGCTAGCCCTCGTTCTCTCTCTGCAGTGGTGGTCGAGGGAAAACATCTTGAAGGGAAAGTCCTTCACCACCCTCGCAGTAGAAGCCACACTCACGATAGACGCATCTCTCACGGGATGGTGGGGGGGGTGCTCACCTGCTTCAGCAGACGGCGCAGTGTTTGGTCCCCAGAAGTAGCATCCAACCACATAAATCTGTTGGAGCTATTAGCAATATGCAAAGTTCTGAAAGCCTTTCAGACAGCTGCAGGGGAAAAACGGTCCTGATCCTTACAGACAGCACCACGGCTATGTACTATCTGAACAAACAACGGGGCACTCGCTCACCAGGGCTGTCCAAAGTGTCCCAGAACATTTGGAAATGGGCTCTCAAACACATGATGTTCCTGTTGTCACATGTTCCAGGGGAACTCAATCTTCTGGCAGACGTACTCAGAGATTTCCCACTACCCATGGAGTACAAATTGCAATTACACGAAGACATTGTCTCCAACGTTTTCGCAGAATGGGCCTTCCCAGAAATCGACCTGTCCGCAACTCTGGAGAACGCTCCATGCCAATATTACCCCTCAAGGTACGCCCGGAACTGAGAGGAACTGACTGGATCACATGGTCAGCCCCCTCCAACCCCCCCCCCCCCCCCAACTCCTCTACTCAACAAGATTATGCACAGGATGCACCAGGAACCAGTCATCATGTGGGCCCGCCAACCCTGGTTCGCTCATCTGATGGAGATGTCTCTCTCCCCCCCCCACCCCCCAGTGAAACTACCTTGCCCGTACAACATGTTATCTCAGGACAAGGGAGAAACACTTCACCCGTACCCGCAATCCCTGAACTTAGCGGCCTGGCTCCTGAGATCATGGAGTTCAGGCACCTCCAACTCCCTCAGAGATGCATGGACATGCTTAGAGAGGCAAGGAAACCTAACACCCGATATTGCTACTCAGTAAGTGGAAGCGCTTTGTCATCTGGTGCAATTCCAAGAGCATCAACCCCATTGACTGCTCTCCTATTCACATTGTATTGTACCTGACTCATTTACTAGACTCAGGCCTGGTTTTTAACTCACTAAAAGTTCATTTAGCGCTCTTTCAGCCTACACTACGTCACAACAGAAGGTGTTGTGGTGGAAGATACCAGTTAAGTCTTTCATGGAGGGAGTAAAGGGAATTCACCGCCCATTTCTAACCCGGTTCTCAGATAGGACCTAAATGTGGTATTAACTAGACTTAAGGGGTCTCCTTTCGAGCCCATGCATAAAGCAAGTCTTGAAGATCGTACCTACATGACCGCCTTAATAGCTATCACTTCCAAAAGGAGAGTCAGTGAACTACAGGCCCTCTCCGTTCTAGACCCCTTTGTTACAGTTATGATATGATATGGCATTTATAACGCGCCTATACACAAGTGTTTCAAGGCGCGACAAGGCAAGGGGAACAGAGGGAAGACAGACAACGATCCTACTAGGCCAAGTGTCATTCAGATCGCGCAAGTGCATGGGAATGGGGGGGAAGGGGAAGTGCAGGGGGGGGAAGGGGACAGTGCAATACATGGGATAATAGACTAAATAACAAAGTAAAGAATGGCCAGCAGGTGGGAAGGGCAAGGGAGAAGGGTAAGTGCAGGCATCAGGTGTCAAGTGCTAGTGGTAGGACTGTAGGGATACAGAGAACAGTCCCCAAGTGCTGGGGTTTCCAGGAGGGCAGTGCAGGTGTGCGACTGGCAGAGGGGGGGACCTGGGCCCGAGATCAGAGGGTGGCCAGGTAAGCCAGTGCAGTTTCAGTATAAGCAAGGAAATCGGCAGGGGAGAGGAGGAGAAAAAGCAGAAGCAAAGAGAGGTTTTGAGGTTCTTCCTGAACCGGAGATGGTTTGCATCAAGTTTCAAGGGGGCAGGGAGGCTGTTCCAGAGGGAGGCCCCGGCCGAAGAAAGTGATCTACCACCAACTCGTTGCTTGGAGAAGTGACTGACCCTGAGGGAGTTGGAGGTGGATGAGCGAAGAGCTCGAGAAGGGAGATATTTAGGAAGAGAGAGTTGAAGGTATTGAGGCCCTTGGCCCCAGAAGGCCTTGTGGACGATGCAGAGGGTTTTGAACTTGATCCTCGCAGCCATTGGGAGCCAGTGCTGAGATTTCAGTCCTGGAGAAATATGATCCCTGGGCTTGAGGCCAAGGACAAGTCTCGCAGTCCGGTTCTGTATGAGCTGCAGAGGGCGGAGGGTAGAAGCAGGTAGATCTAGAAAGAGGCTGTTGCAATAGTCCAGCTTAGAGAGAACCAGAGCTCTGGAGACAGTGAGCTTCTGGGGGAAGGATAGGAAAGAGGTAGAATACCTCTGAGGAGGTGCAGCTGGTAATGTGACTTCTTAGAGATATCGGAGATGTGAAAAGAGGAGGAGAGAGTGTAGTCGAAGATGACCCCAAGGTTTTTAGCCTCACAGGTGGGAGCAGGGAGAGGGCCAAGAGAGGCCGGCCAGAGTGACAGGAAAGGAGGGTGTGGGTGTGCCGATGAGGAGAATCCCAGTCTTGCTGGCATTCAGGCAGAGATCATTGGCGGCACACCACTCCTGGATGGCAGACAGGCAGTCAGAGATGAGGGAGGGAGAAGAAGTGGCTGAGGGTAGCCCGAAAATGAGCCGAGTATCATCCGCATAGCACTGGAGGTTGGGGCAGAGTGCGGCAATGCAGTGGGCAAGAAGTGCCAGATATTGGTTGAATGGCCAGGGAGAGAGGTTAGACTCCTGGGGAACACCACAGGTAGCGATAGAGATGGAGAGAGAAAGGACGCGAGTTGGACGTGGGAGGGTCGATCGGAGAGAAAAGAAGTCAGCCACGCCAGGGCCTGACCCGTGATGCCCAAGTTATCACGGAGACGGTTGAGCAGGATGGCATGGTTGATCGTGTCGAAGGCAGACGAGAGATCAAGTAAGATGAGGACACAGGGGGTGTTGGAATCAAGGTTAGAGAGCAGGTCTTCGCGAATGTTCAGAAGAGAAGTTTCCGTGCTTCTGGCAGCCCTGAAGCCAGACTGATGGTCGTGGAGACAGCCAACAGATTCAGTGTGAAGATTAAGCTGTGAGATGGCCAGCTTTTCAAGGAGTTTGCCCAAGAAAGGAGTGATGGAGATTGGGTGATAGTTACCAGGGCAGGAAGGGTCGACAGAGGGTTTCTTAAGAAGATTGTGCACAAGGGAGTGCTTCAGGGGGAGGGGGAAGACTCCAGTGGTGAAGGAGTGCTTACATAAATCAGCAAGGGCAGGTGCCAGGGAGTCAGTGTGGTCCTTGATGGTTTTGGAGGAACAGGGCTGAACCTGTTTTGACGAGACTTTCATAGAGCAGACTTGTCTAGAAACCTCATCTGGGGAGAACAGGGGAAAGGCAGAAAAGGAGGGAGGAGAGGTGGCCGCAGAAGGGCCAGAGGATGCGCAGGGAGTAGAGGGGGGAAAGAGGACAAGATGGCCTGAGTTTTAGAGATGAAGTGAGGAGCCAGGGCCTTGCAGAGGGCCTGGGAAGGGACATGAGAGGTAGAGACTGCGGCAGGATTGGCCAGTCCCTTGCAGATTTTAAAGAGTTCAGCCGAGTTGTTGGATGCCTCAGAGACATGGGCTTGAATGTGAGCTCTCTTCTTAGTGCGAACAGAGATCCGGTATTGCCTTTGGAGCAGCCGGAAGGCCAGTTTGTCAGAAGATGTACGTGAAGCAAGCCATTTCCTCTCAGCCACCCTGTACTTGGGTTTAAGGGTGACGAGGACGGAGTCGTACCAGGAGTTGCACTTGGCTTTCGGCTTCAGACGGATCCTCATGACAGGGGCAAGAACATCGAGAGTGTCTGATATAGCAGAGTGGTGCATAGAAAGGGCTGTGTCAGGGTGAGTCAGCCAAAGGGGGACGGGGGAGAGAGAAAGTGGCGGCGAAAGCCTCCAATGACATGCGCTTCATGGGTCTGATGACCGAGAAGGTGGGTGGCAATGATGGAGAGGGCTTGGCCTGGGGGGGTAGAGAGGGTGAGCTGGGAGGAAAGGAGAAAGTGCCTTGAAACACTTGAAACGCTTGTGTATAGGCGCGTTACAAATGCCATATCATATCACTCAAGGAGAGAGGAGTGGTGAGAGGAATAGAAAGGAGAAGGTCAGAGGAGATCAGAACTGTTGTATTGTGCCTGTCTGAGGTGAGGTAGCTTGAGATGTTGTGTGGAATGTTTGTGTGGATGATGGAATATTCTGAGTGAGTGTTCTGTGTAGAGGCGGTTACAGCTGGCTGGCCCTGGGTGATGGGAGCCGGTGTTGTCACAGCTTATGTCCTTTATGTCTTCATGTGGATATGTAACTAAGAACTTGGAAATAAACTTACCTGAAGAAATCTTAAGGAGCCTGGAACAGGGTGGCAGCCTGGACACCCGCGTTGTTGTAGGCGGGGGCAGGTGGTAGGAGGTGTAGCAGTCTTGTGGTTGTTCAGGAATGTAGGTGAAGTAGCCCAGTTTCAGGGTTGGCCAGGTCCTAGGGTGAGAGCCCAGTTGCTTGTTTGTGGCAGGAACAGGCAGATGGATTACAGTATTTTTGTTATTGGTACATGGAATGTAGTTTGTCAGGGTGTGATGTTTTGATGGTTGGGTTTGGCCGTGGAAGTGTCTGTCTGCCAGTTGAGTGTTACGTGTGCGTATATCTTGGAAGGTGGTAGTTGTGGTGTTCTGGTATGTGACTTGTTCTGTGCATGTATGGTTTAGTAAAAGAGGGAGGTGTGTTGTATTGTGCCTGTCTGAGGTGAGGTAGCTTGAGATGTCATGTGGAATGTTTATGTGTGGATGATGGAATATTCTGAGTGAGTGTTCTGTGTAGAGGCGGTTACAGCTGGCTGGTCCTGTGTGATGGGAGCCGGTGTTGTCACAGCTTATGTCATTTATGTCTTCATGTGGATATGTAACTAAGAACTTGGAAATAAACTTACCTGAAGAAATCTTAAGGAGCCTGGAACCTGCTTTTTAACAAGAACATCAAGCGTATGCCCTGCAGAGTGAGTCGGGCCAGAGGAGAGAATGGAGAGTGAGAGAGCCGCAAAGGTTGCGAAAGAGTCCAGAGGAAGGGCAGGAAGCATCCAGGTGGATGTTGAAGTCTCCAAGAATCAGGAGTTGAGTGGTCGAGACCAGGAGGGAAGAGGAGAGGTCTGACCACTCAGAGGAAGGAGGAGATCTGACCAGGTGGCAGATGGATGGTAGCCACAATAAGGGAATGGCTAGGAGAGAGAGAGCCGGCAGACGAGGCATTCGAAGGATGAGTAGGCCTGCGTAGGAATGACAGAGGCAGGAATCCACTCAGGACTGATCAGGGCTACACCTCCTCCAGAACAGTTGGGCCTAGGCGCAGAGAGGATCTTGTAGCCGTCGGGGGAGAGAGTGTCAAAGCTCATGACAGAGGTGGCCGTGAACCATGTCTCGGTGAGACCGAGGACGTCAGTTCCTCCAAAAGGTGGCAGATGTTAGAGGAGTGTTTGACAGCTGAGCGAGAATTTAGAGTGGCAATATGGAGAAGGTTGCCGCCCTTGAAAGACTTCTGGAGTGGGGTACAAATCAGAGGTACGCCCTGTGGAGTTGTAGAAGAAGCCAAGGGTTTTGGGGGGGCAGATAGGGTAGGAGGAGAGGTCAAGGTAGCCGAGGAGGAGACAGCAGGGGAGGCCCTGGAGGGAAGAAAAGGGACAGCCCGAGAGGAGAGGAAGTTCGCAGAGATGAGGCGTTTCTGCGCACTTACCCTAGGTTTGTGCCTAAATTAATCTCAAAGTTCCACGTGAACCAGTCCATAGAACTGCCAATATTCTTCCAGAACCCCTCAAACGTGGCGATAAGAAGCCTGCACACACTAGATGTGCGCAGGGCAATCATGTTTTACCTGGAACAAACTCGACCACTAAGAAAAATAAACCAGTTTTTCGTTTCAGTGGCAGCGGGTTGAGGGAGACTGTCAAATGCATCACACTTTGCTACACTCTTGCTAAGAGAGAACTGCCCTTCAAGCCTAGAGCACACTCTACACGAGGCACAGAGCTTCCATAGAATTCATTGCAAATGTTCCCCTAGAGTCCATTTGTAAAGCGGCAACCTAGAGTTCTGTACACACCTTTACAAAACACTATTGCCTAGACACTCATTCTAGGTCTAATTCTCAGGTGGGACAAGCAGTACTAAGACATCTTTTCTCTACTGTTCCTTCTCACAACCCACCTCCAACTCCGGGTCCTGCTCGCTTTTCTATGCACAGCATGTGATTCTAAGCAGATTAACAAGCATCAGAAACATGCATTACTTACCGTAAAAGCATTTCTGATGATTGTATCTGCTTAGATTTACATGCTCCCCGCTCGGATGGAAGGAATATAGACGTCTACTGCTTTTTTTTCCTCTCCTTCTTGTACTCGCTCACGATAGTCATATGGCTCCCTCACAGCAGAAAAAATACAATCGGAGGGACCTCGACGTGTGAGGGATTTTGGGTACACTACACGTCACGTTAGGGATAATGTTACAGGGACGCCCATGTCGACGTCCCCTTTCGATTCTCGAAAGACAAGATGCAATACTCTGCGGTTACCACTGGATGTCGGACTATATGCACAGCATGTGAATCTAAGCAGATACAATCGTCAGAAATGCTTTTATGGTAAGTAATGCATGTCTTCCCAGTACTGACAGCCTGAAAGACATGCCAGTTTCCCCATAATAGATGAGCAAAAGCCAGTATACTGAAGCTTAAGGCTTCCCAGCCCTGAAAAAAGAACAGGTCAGCTACAATAATAAAAGCAAAGATTGGGGTCCATAGAAATGGAAGGAAAGGTGCAGTAAAGCAGAATCTTTCCCAATACATGTCCACCACTTACTTCAGGCCACCTACCAAACCATATCCCTTCCAACACAGTGGGAAAAGGAAGGCGATAAGCCAGTGCAAACATTTGGAGTCCTAATACCATTGTGAAAGAATCTTATATTGACTTTATTTCATTGTGGTGTATTTGGAGGAGTTTGCAGCTTTCGGACAGAATGACAACTCGCACAGCTTTTTGGCAAAATCCCAATAGTGGCGGTAAGTGTTGGGGGCGGTAATAAGAGGCGTTAATAAGAGGCTGCACAGATTTCCAAGCCTTCCTCCATAGAAAAGGCAGCTAGCTATATTGCCCGGGGGGTGTGCTTGTTCAGTTTGTACACCGCTATTGATTGTATGGTTATTCAGCAAGTTGAAAATATGGGAACCTGAGACGCCAATGACATCTGGGACACCATAGGCACGGGTGGGCGTAACAGGATTTTCCGAGCAACAAGTCTCCTCTTCCAAAAAAAGCAAAACATTTACTGCTGCAGACTGGCAAGGATGTGAGGCAGAATTTTTATTGGAAGGGTGCTGAATAGACCAACTAGTTTCAGGATCAAATTAATTTTGAGGTCTGCCTATCCCAGAGATTTTTTGCGCAGACTATCTCTTCCGATCCGCAGTGAGGTCCTGAAACACTGGGGGGGACATTATCTTTGAAGAGAATTAACATCCAGGGAATTTTAACCACTAAGTATTCCAGGGCAGAGGATTTCCATGGCAAAGCAGAGGTGTAGTTTAACCTATCGATGGGGCGTGGGAGGGATTAGGGGGTTTGCATATTCTGAGAGGTTTAGGTCTCTGGATTTTGCCTAGTTGATTGAAAAGCCTGTGCTTGTCTCATAGCTAGAGACATCTGCCTTTACCGCTAGAACACTGGTGTCTACTTGGGGGCGGGCAGAGGCCATCACCGGCGTAGAACTTGATTTTTGTGATGCAGTCGCTAGTGCCCACAGTGAACATGGGAGAATAAGTCCCCCTCCGCATGATGAAATCTCCAAGCAATGAGGATGTTTATTCATAAGATTCAACCAGGCCTATGCGTTCTTATCCATAGTGGTATCTGAAAGTTTGTCCCACACAGGATTGTTGTGTGATTGATTGAAGTCTCATCCTATCAAAATATTCCCTTCCTCAAATGCTGCTAATCTAGGGAGCAAGTCGAGGAAAAACATGTCTTGGTTTTTGTTGGGGGCAAATATCGCAATTGTAGTTCGTTGGCCAGAGAACTCCTCTAACCATTAGTGATCTTGGGTATCTTTTTGAAGTGGCTAGTTTATCAAAGGGCAAGTCTTTTGCAAAAAGAGTGACTACCCTTCTGTTTACTCCCTCACCCCCACCCTTCTCCCTGTGGCAAAGAATTGGAGTTGGAAGTATCTGGATCCCAATCGGCAGTCATCTGCTTTTGGAAGGAGTTTACTGCAGGATGGCTATATGTGTAACAAACTGAGCTAGTCTAGATGGGTAGTCCTCTGTGTTAAATGGGGGAGTTCAGTGTGAAGGATCAGCCATGGGAATGTTCCAGTTTATTTGTGTTGCTTGAACCCACTATTCGACCAGATGTACGAACCTGATTATCTTCTCATATGGACTAAACAGTCAATTTGTATTTTCATTATAAATTTTAAATATTATCCACATTTAAAGTGGGTTAGTAAGAAGCGACATTAACAAAATGATTATGCCAACTGTATGGTCCTCAATTTCACCCGCTGGGCTTTTTCAAGGCAAGTCACAATAATTCCACAAGCTCCAACGGGGAATGGAACCCCGTTAATCAGATCAGGAAATGTCCTCAACTGTATATTGAAGCTTTCAAGCCCGTTTTTTTTTTTCTCAAAATTAGTTTTATTAACCGTTTACTTGTGCATACAAACAAACAGCACGTCATCGACCCATTAGATCGCAAAAGAAAATGAATAGGCATGTCTTGTCCAAGTATTTAACATAAATTAAATTCCCATTTCCCCTCCCTCCCCACACCCTCCCCTTACCTCAAGTGACACAACTGGTTATAGACAGACTTCATCTAATCAAAGGCATTTAAAGCAACCTAGCTTTTGGCTCTACCGCCGTGGTTCCAGTCATTTCTAGATCTCGAGAAATGGGGTCCATTCCATTTCCCTGCTTGGGGATAGGCCGTGGATGGCTCCTGTGATATTCTCCATGTCGAAGAGTTCTTTGGCTTTTCTTGCCCAGGTTTTTTCGGAAGGGAGAGTCTTTGCTTTCCAGTTGATTGTAATACAGACCCTCGCCGCAAGCACGAAGAAGTGGTTAATGTGGGGGACTTTAACCCATCTCTTTTCTTGGTCTTCTAGTCCGAACAACACTAGTCTTGGGTCCATGTCCCTTGGTATCCCTTCTATTTTCCTTATCCATGCTAAAAATTCCTTCCAAAACGTTTGGGACATGGGGTATGACCACCACATCTGCTAGTAGTCTGCCGGCGATCCGCATCCCTTCCAGCACAGCGGGCTCGTCTGACCGAACATTTGGGAAGTCTCATGGGGTCGTATTGCCATCTGTGAAATAATTTCAGACGTGTAGCTGCTTGTACTGTGCCAAAATTTAGGTTTTTTGGGCTGTTCGATACATCTTTGACCACAGCTGTTCTTACATTAATGGGCCCAGATCTTTCTCCCATTTTTTTTCCTGAGGCTTTCAAGGTTGCTTTTCTGCTCCGCAATTAAGGCTCTGTACAAGCGTGAGGTAAGGCCTTTGCTTGAGAGGCTTTCGGCAAGTATCTTTTCGAAGTTTGTGAGATCTCTTTTGGAGATATGGTTTCCATGTTGGTGTCATGAGCACCCCTTTCAATTGCAAGTACATGAACATCCAGAGCGGGCCCAGCTGAGGGCCTGTTTCTAAGTCTTGGATTGGTATGCATCCCTCTTTCTTCACAAATTGTCCAACTCTCTCAAGACCTGCTTCGTACCATCCTTGATAGCGGCTGTGATCTTGGATTCTGTCTCTGATTGGGGGGGCCCAGATACAGTTCATGGGGGAAGGCCATGTCGTAAGGCCTTCTATTTCCTCCTCCTTCCACCACGTGGTTAGGAGCTGACCCATTGCAAGGTGATTTATTACGCTTTTTGGGAATGCTTTTTTTGGGGGCCCAAAGCCTATCGCTCAGCGTTAAAGGTCTGAGTAGATGATTTTCAATGGTCACCCATTGCTTCTGTTTGTCTCCTCTCGTACGGAACTGGGCCGGTCAATAGTATGTGTAGGCATCCGGCAGCCCGACTCCTCCCTTTTCCTTCGGCTGGATCAGGGTGTCGTATGCAATGCATTGCTTCTCGCCTTGCCACAGGAACTTCATAAACGTGGTTTTCAATTCCGCGAAGTGTGATGGAGGGACAGTGAGGGCCATCATGTGGTAATGGTGTAGGAGTTTGGGCATAATCACCATCTTTATGGCATTGAGCCGGCCCATCTATCCAGGTCTTTCGCCATTGTAAGCAGTAGTGGAGGAAGGTTTGCTTTATAAAGGTCTTCAGGGTTTTTGGTCATCTTGATCTCCAGATATTTTAAACTTTGCTGTGTGCTGGGTATCCTGCACGGGGGGCGGGGGGTCCAACGGTTTACTGTGGCTTTGTTCATAAAAAGAGAACATTTTGCCTCGTTCACCTTCAGCCCTGCCCGCTTTCCAAACTCTTTCAGCGTGTGCAGTAGTTCTGGTATTGAATTGATGGAATCAGCAAGGAAGAGCATGATATCGTCGGCGAACATGGGCAGCTTGTGCTCCGTGTCACCCACCGCAACTCCCTTTATAGCCGAGTTGCTCCTTATTATACTACCAAGAGGTTCAATTGAACGGGCGTAGAGGAACAGAGACAGGGGGCAGCCCTGCTTGGTACCCATGGATATGGGGAATTCATGTGATAGACTGTTGTTCACCCCTACTCTGCCGCAAGCTTTCTTGTAGATTGCTTGCACTTCCATTAGGAAGCGCTCCCCGAATCCCATTTCTCTTAGAGTGGCCCGGAGGAATGCCCATTCCACTCGATCAAAGGCTTTTTCCGTGTCGACACTAAAGAGCGCATGGTCCCCGGCCAGTTTTCTAGAGTGTTCCATGATGTCCAATGTTTTTCTCATTGCATCTGACCCTTGCCTCCCTTTAATGAAGCCCACCTGGTCTGGGTGTATCAGACTGGGCATTACGTCTTCCATGCGCGTGGCTAGGACTCTTGCATACACCTTAGCATCTGTGTTCAACAGCGAAATTGGACGATAGGATTTGCATGTTGTAGGATCTCTGTCAGGCTTGGGGAGCACCACAATGTGTGCTATTGAGAAGGAAGGTGGGGCTTGGCCCGGTGCCTGTATGTGATTAAATAACTTAGCAAGAGGTGGGGACAGGGTCTTTTTAAAAGTGTTTGTAAAAGCCCATAGTGTATCTATCTTCGCCTGGGGCCCCACCCTGGGGGAGGCATATGATTGCCGCCTCTACTTCTTTGGCCGTGATTAGGGACTCGAGGAGGGCCTGTTCCGAATTTGTAAGATGGGTCAGGCTAGCTTTTTTGAGATATTCCTCCATGTCTGTTTCAGCTCTATTGCCTTCCGAAGTATATAGTTTTGCATAGTAGTCAGCAAATTGGTTGGGTGTTCCTCCCGGGAAGTGCCCCCCCCCCCCCCCCCTTCATCTGCTCCGTGAACCCAGGTCATGCAATCTCCCCTCTAAGTCTCATCAAATGCCCCCTCCAGACTGTCTTTCCTGCTTCCCCGGCTGTGGTGATCCCAACCTCCCGCGTATTGTTTATTTGGAAGTATTCCTGTATTGTTTTGTCTAGTTCGTGGGAGTATGGCTTATCCTTTAGGAGGAATATGTTAAACCGCCATCTGGTCTCCTGCCGGCTCAGCCCTTCCGTTCCCAACGTCGCCATGACCATGGGCCTCATTACATGTTGTGCGCTAAAAATGTCAAATTACCGGCATTGCGCTCTTAACATGTCCGCCCTCGCAAGAGGGCGCTAATAGCGTACCATTAAGAGTACGCGGACACGAGCATAGATCCATGCCGGTAATGACCCTACTGCCATGCCACTAAAGTCCACAAAAAGCCTCTTACCGCCTTCGATGAAAGTGCAGATAGCACCTCCGACCTCACGCTGCATGCAAATAGCGGTCACCGCTATTAGCGGTGATCGTTAAATTGCGGAACCGGAAATGGCGTCATCGCACAGGAACGGGAAAGAGCACAGCGGCCATCTTTAAAAACACAATCCATTGCCATCCTCTGCCCCCTGGACCTGTTTGGAGTAGCTTGCAGTAGGAAATCTACAGGGACACCCTCGTCATGCCCAAGGCATTAAAAAAAACCACCGACCGTCAGCGGAAAGAAGAATTTACCTCAGAGGAGCTATTAATGCTGACCCAGACCCTAGCTGACAATGCCGCCGTGGTCTTTGCCAGAGACATGCGGCGGGAGACACTCATGAAAAAGAAGGCAATCTGGGCTGAGGTCGCATTGAAAGTCAGTGCTGTGGGCACCACCACCCGCAATGTGCGCGAGTGCCGAAAGAGGTGGGCTGACATGAGACTCCGGGTGAGAAGCATCCTTGCCGAAAACCACAACATTGCCACACCAGGTGGATCTGGGTTGCCCATAAAACTGAAAGAATAGGAGGAGACCTGCGCCAACTTCATTGGAGTGGAATGCATAGAGGGAGTCGGGACGATGGAGCATGGCGTGGCAACCACTTCAGATGGAGGTGAGTGTACACATGAAAGCATGCATTGTGAATCTACTGGTCCCCCCAAATGTGAGCCCAGAATCACCTCATGGATGGCCAAACATCCACACATGCATCACACCCTAGCCATGTCAGTGTCAGACCCAAACACACACACATGCACACATCACCAGAGACAAGTGCCACACACAACCATGCATGGATGAGCCACTGAAATGACACATCACCTGCATCCTTTACAATGTAGTCAAAATGCCCACAATTGCATTATTGATGTATACTGCATTAAGTACATAGAACCGTAACCAATGACATCCCCCTTCTTGTCCCCGACAGGCTCCCATACAGACAGTGAGGATGCTGGAAATGCATCTCAGGCACCCCCTGCGCATAAGAAAACAAGGGCACAGGACACAGAGGACACCCCCACAACATCAATGGGCAAAGGCAGAAGGGTCCAGATGCAGAGTATGAAACATCGGTGGAGCGCCACTTCCAAGACGCAAGTTGCCATACCACCAACAACTGCCCCACCTCCGGAGGTTAACCCACCACCACCACCAATCCCAGCCACAGAGGGCCCACCCTCAGCTCCAGCTAGTTCCGCAGGAGAGGCGGCAGCCACTGCCCCACTATCAGATGTGGAGGACACAACCGACTTCCACATGGAGATGCACACCCCAACCCCACCCTGGAACCCCTGAGACATCACCACAGAACAGACACCTGGGTCTAATGTCACTGGCGATGAGAACATGGGAGCTTTTAGTAACCCCCCGGTGGCTTCATCTGTTGACCTGGTACCATCACAGGCCACAGCAGCCACACCACCAGAACCCAACACTGCCCTCGACCTGGCCAGCATCAGCCAGCGGCAACAGGAAATAACTGTGCTGGTTGGGCAGCATGTGGAGGAGGCTACCCGTCTCAGGGCAGAGATTACGGAGACAGCAAGGCACTCCAGGGATTGGATGGAGGCATGTACAGACAGGCTGTGTGGGGAGATTATCTGAGTCAGGGAGGTCCTCACACGGATAGCAGATGCATTGGACCGCCAATTCCCACCACCAACCAGGACAGTCTGGCACTTCCTCATCCACCAGGCGCACGTCTACGCAGCCTCCCAATGCTGGTGTTGGCATTGGCCAATAGGGAGTGCATGGTGAAGTCTCCGCGTGCATGGCTGGATGGAAACATTGTGGCAGACACATGTGGAACTGTTGTGGGGGTGGGGGGGAAGGGTGGTGGGATGTTTGTGGACATGCACATTTTCTTCTTTACGTTCCTTAATACACTGGTGCTTGAACAAAACACAGGCTTGGACTTCTTCATTGTGTATGTGTACTTTATTGACGCCATGATCCATTGTGCGCTTCCAAACAGACACCAGTGCATTACTACACATATCCATGTGCCAGTACGAAACCATGTTACTCAGAATATTTGGTTGATCAGATGCTGTCTCACAGCACGTCCCTCCTGGCCATCCCCTCTTGCATGACCTGCATCCCCTTCACCTCCGTCCTCATCACCATCATCATCCTCATCAGGTGCTTCTATTTCAACGTTAGGGGGGCAGTGGCACATTCCGTCTGATACACATATTGTGCAGCATGACATATGCCATGGTGATCTTGGCCACCTTCTCATGGCCATACAGGAGAGCGCCACCAGACCTGCTAATGCACCTAAACCGTGTCTTCAAAAGGCCAAAAGTCTGCTCGATCACAATGCGGGTACTGGTATGTGCATGATTGTATTCCTCTTCGTGCCTGTTCTGTGGGTTCCGTACAAGGGTGAGGAGCCACCTCTTCAGGGGATAGCCGGCATCACCTGTATGGGGGGACGAATGGGGTCCTGTTACAGTTCACCTCAAGAGCGGCCTGTTCATATCACACAAATTGACTTTGCATTGTGATTGAAGTACACAATTAACAGCATACATGCAGATGGTCTGTGTGACTGCAATGTGCAAAGGTGAGCTTGACCTTGCAAGTAGACATGCCCCATTAATGCCTCCAACAGTAATTGACATGTCCTGGGTGAGGCCAGGTCTTAGGTGTCCCTGGGCCCAGGCAGATTTGGTACCACACTGCTGGTGTTATGCCATTCCAACATTGATGTTCCCATGCTGAGAGGCATCACTTCAGTGGTGCTATAGGTGCGTGGTGCAATGCTATGGCTAGGGGTGATCCCTTTGCATGCTTTCAAGGGCACATTGCATTATTGATGTTGTGCTGGACTAATTCTGTATGACTATCTTGACGGCATGTATGACATTTGTGTATTTTGTGGCGTGGAATGTTGTGCGATGTGGATGGATGTTTAAGGTTTCTAGACCTGGATTGTCATCTATGTTGTGTAGCTTATACTTGCATGTCCGTTCATCTCAAGTACGTTGCGGCCTTCCCAGATGGACATTGGCGTACATCTGTATGTGCATTCGTCCAACGGACGACAAGCTACACCCATTTCGAGTATGTATCTCCCCCCCCCCCCAAATCACACCCAGTTGGAGTATGTATCTCTTCCCCCCCCGCCACCCCCAATCACACTGCCATGTGCTTGCCCTGCTACTCACCAAGTAGCCACGAACGTTGTCCGGCTTGTCGCTCCATGTAGCGTGGGATAGTTGAGTTTCGCAGGACCATGGAATCATGGGTTGATCCGGGAAATCGGACACAGCAATGTGTGATTATCTTGTTGGCGTCGCATACCATTTGGACATTGATGGAGTGGAATTGCTTCCTGTTTCGGTAGACTACTTCATTGTGATGTGGTACAACCAATTCCACATGGGTACAGTCGATGGCCCCGATGCAACTTGGGATGCCTGCCAGTGAATAGAAGCCAACTTTGGTGTTTGCAATCTCCAGGGCAGTCCGTGGCATGAATGTGTTCAGGTGCATGCTTCAGGAGGGCATCAAGTACCTGGTTCAGCGGGCGTGAGAATACTGGTTGTGAGATGCCATGCATCTGCCCCACTGTATGCTGGTAGGTGCCTGAGGCCAGGAAGTGGAGCACAGTCACCACCTTGAGTAGAGGGGGGGTGGCAGTTCGGATGTCTGAGGCTCACAATGTCGTTGTGTAGCATGTCCACGATGCTGGTGATGGTATCCCGGTCCAGACGGCACAGGGTGTGTATCTGCTCTGGGGTTAGGTTGAATGGACTGGCTCTGATCCTGGGGATTGGTGGGTGCCTCTGTGGTATGATTAGGTGCTGTGGTGGTGCTTGCTGTGCCTGTCTTGCCCTCCTCCTCCTCCTGCGTCTCCTCTGGGCTGCCTGTTGTTGCTGCTGCGCTGCAATCATGTCCTCCAGCCCATGTAATGCTGCAAGTATTGGAACCATCCGGTGTGGGAAGGGGTGTGGTGGGCTCCTTTTGAGCTGCCACAGTCTCCATTGCCTCCATCTGTGCTGATTGTGTCCACCTGTGGCAGGTGGGAACACTGCTCAGTTCTCTTAACGGGTGGTTCACGATGGCGGTATTAGCGCCATGGCGGTAAGGGGTTTTTGGGGGCTTTACCATGCCGCTATTGGCATGTCCACTTGCCTTGTGATGCTGTGCTATTAGCCGCGTGCGGCTATTATTTACCGGATGGAGGGTCGCGCGCACGCGGACTGCCCGCTATTAGTGGCACCGTACGGTGCCGCTTATAGCGGTGAGCCTGGTCGTAATTCGCATGGGGATTTAACGTTACCGGTATTCCATTACCGGTAACGTTAAATCCCTACCGCCTACCGTGTAATGAGGCCCCATGTCATGGTCTGACCAGCCTATCGGGCGTATGTCACTACTTCTAATTGTGAGGGATGTTTCCCTGGTGACCAATAAGTAATCGATTCTGGTGAAGGTCCCGTGGACCCCCGACCTAAAGGTATATCCTTTCTTTTCCGGGTTGAGCGTCCTCCAGATGTCCACCAGATCATTGAAGCACGTTTGGAATCTATTCCCACGTGTTCCCGGGGTGCAATGGGTTATCGCTTTGGTCGTTTGCCTGTCCCTGTGGGGGTCAGCCCAAGTGTTCAAGTCCCCCCCCCCCTATCATTACGGGGCTCTTGGCTGTGTCTGCTATGAATGTGAGGGCTTCCTTGTTGAATTCACTTTGGCCCGTATTTGGAGTATACACCGCTGCAAGAGTGATGGGCATGCTACCCCATTCCCCCCGCACTATCAAGAGCCTCCCTTGCATCCGGTTTTGCACTGCTGTATTTTCTATTTTGAACCTCTTGTGGAGAATCGTGCCCACTCCTCCTTTCTTCCGGTCCGCTGAGGCCCAGAACTTTTGCCCCACTCCTTTCCCTCTAAGTGATCTTTCTTGTCCAGCCACTAGCCTTGTTTTGTGGATGAAAAGTAGGTAAAGGTCCGCTCTATCAAATTCGCGAGCTGCTAGTGACAGCTTCGAGGGTGAGTTGAGCCCTTTGATGTTGTTTGCCCACTCTGAGTTCCTATTTCCCGCTCTAGTATTGCTGGTGTTGCCATCATCAGGTTGGGTTCTACCCAGGACCCCACTTCTCTTTCCGGCGTGTGATGTGATCTGCCTGTTGAATTGTGCCCTGACTTGTGCTTGATGTTGTCTGTTCCCGTACCACCCTCCCTTTGCCCTCCCACCTGAACTATTAACCAAATTATTCCCCTTAACAGATCAAACATAGTCTCCCGGTAACTGAGCCACGGCCATCTTAAATGACCCAGGCTCTTGAGGTTGGGACGCCCTCTTGAAGTTAAGGGCCACTAGGTTTGCGGCTCGCACCCCCTAGGGGAGGGTCTCATGCAGTTTCCTTTATTTTATGTTTTACGTATGTGACTTAATAGAATGGTGCTCTAAACCTCTCTGATGAAATCATGGTGGCTTCGTTGGTGATTCTGGGTTTTGTCTGGCATGTTTCCTGCCTGCTTTTGACCGTTTTCGCCATTGCTGGGGCTTATCTACTTGTTGCTCCTTGGGTGCTTGAACTTGCAGAGGCCCAGATGGACCCCTGTCATGCTGGTCTGTTAAGTGCTTCAGAACTTGTCTTGCCTCTTCTGGGGTCACCCCCTGGTACTCTTCTCCTTTAATTTCAAAGGTCAAATAGAAGGCGTTTCCCCACCTGTATCTCACTGCTCTTTCCGTCAGCCACGTGGTAAGGGGTTTACAAGCTCTCCTTCTGCTCAGTGTGAAGTTGGATAAGGGGGGCGTGGCTTGGGCAGCCATGGAGTAGGATGTGCGTCCTGAGCAGCTCCGGAGGATCTGACAGATGATCCGTGGAAACTACCTTTTAAAAACGCGCCACTGGTTCCAGAATTGACCACACATGCATGGGAACGTGTATTCTGCTCACTGTGTAAAGATCGGGAGAATCGTAAGTGGGATTCTGGAGAAATTGCTCGGTGAACGACGGCGGCTGCTCGGTCCATTGTCACACAAGATGGCTGACGACAAAGGAAATGAAACTAGAGCACCTTAAGAGGATGAATAGAGGCGGCAGCCGCGGGGAAGAATGATGGCGAAGTGGAGACGCAGCGGAACCCCTGTGGCGGTGAGCCTTGGGTCGCGATGGCTTGAGTACTGACCCAGAAGGCAGGAGCCCTAGGGCAGCGGGGGTGCGAAAAGATAGGCCGCACCACGACAGGCACGCGAAGCGCTCGCTCGGCATTGATGAGCAGCAAGCTGCGGCAAGAGGAGGCGGATGGTGCGACTGCTTGAAGACCACTACAATTGCCGATAAGGGTGGATAAGACGGTCGGGGAGGCACGCGGACGCTGAATCGCGATAGAGAGACCTAACGAAGGCCGGAAAATGTCGGCGCGAGGGGCCGTGGGCAAGAATAAGAATAAACAACCCACGATGGATATTTTTGCTAAAACACAGCATTCTCCTGCGGCCATCGCACCCAAAGGCCCGATGGCCCCAGCTGAGGGCGTCACAGCGGCTGATAATCATCAGATCTTAGAGGCCATTACGGAACTGAAAGACTCTTGGGGGGGTTGCGATGTTGGATCTGCGCACTTCCCTGGAGGCTAAAATTGAAGCAGTGGGCATTGAAGTCTCCCTGCTGAGACAAGATGTTAGGGGGCTGGCGGAACGTACAAGCAGCCTGGAAGGTGCCGAGAAAACTAACATGGACACCAGCACTAACAATGCAAAGGAGATCCATGTCCTTAAACAACAGGTGGCTAACTTAGAGTCTCGAGCAGAAGAAGCAGAAGGGAGAGCGAGGAGAAACCATATCCGCGTAGTGGGTTTGCTGGAGGGTGAAGAGGGCCAGGACCTGACAGACTACATCGAGAACTTACTCCTGCAAGGAATCGGGGCTGGCACACACTCGCAGGGATTTGCAGTGGAGTGCGCACACAGAGCCCTTATGAGGAAGCCGAGACCAGGGGCCCCTCCATGGGCCCCTCCATGGGCGATAATCACCAAAATATTGAACTACAAAGACCGCGAGAAAATACTAGAGTACTTCCGAAAAGGTGGACAATCGAAAGGGCCTCGAGCACCATCACGGCGTACCCGAATTATACTGTGTTGGTCCAGAGGCAACGGTACAGCTATGTGACCATCAAAAGGAGGCTGAGGGCGGCTGGAATAAAATATATGCTTCTGTACCCTGCGAAATTGAAGGTGGTGCACAAGAGCAAAATGTATTTTTTTGACACTCCGGAAGAAGCAACGACATGGCTGGATCTGAAAAGCTGCCCGGAACAAGACACGGAAGAGACCCAAGATGGACGCGATAAGTGACTGGGATACGGTATGCATACTGTTAAGGCGGCGTGTGAACATCCCAAGGGCGCCTAGACGAATGGGGAAGAACAATGGGCGCGGCTGTAGGAGGCTGATATTTTGATATAATACCGCTGATTGTAACGGACTTGATGGACTGGAATATAGTGGCGGGTACATATATTTAAACTGTATAGCAATGTGTAGTTATTCGATGTGCTATAGGAGCGGCAGGGCGAAAGCACCCTACCCCCCGAATTATAGTTGTAGTAGGTTGACCACTAGGGCGGCCTCACCCTGCTGAGCCTCGAGTACAGGCGAGAGCCAGAAAGAACTAGATGAGGGGGAGCATGAGATCCAGGTATGGAGCTGGGCAACAGTTGGGAGGTGTGATGTTGGGGAAGGGACGGGAGTTGGGAGGGAGGGGGAGCGGGAAGTTTGGTGTGTTTTTGGTTAAAGGGAATTTAGAATGGGATGCGAGCCTATACAGACTGGATTGGAATTCAAAGTCAAACTGCACCTGGGGGAGAGGGAATGGGACTATAACAGGCCATGGGGGACCTTAAAATACTTATATGGAATGTGCGGGGGCTCAACAGCTACTTAAAAAGGAACAAGGTCATGCTGTACCTGCGCAGGCAGAAAATAGATATTGCATTGCTGCAGGAAACCCACCTTACATGAGAAAGGATGGACACGATCGCAGGGAAGTGGAAAGGGGTGCTGGTTGGCTCATCGTACTCGGCCTATGCAAGAGGAGTGCTTATATGGGTGGCGCCAGATGTCCCGTTTCAGCGATTGCAAGTGGTGGCTGAGACAGACTGGAGGATGGTTATGCTGAGGGGACTAGTGGAGAACGGGGAGATGAGCATTGTTAACACGCATGCCCCGAACCAGAACACAGCGGCGTACATTAGGACATTGAGTGCGAACCTGAGCGCATGTGTGGGAAGTGCAGTGATCTGGGGAGGGGACTGCAACTGCGTGTTGAACCCGAGGGTGGACAGATCGGATGGGAAGTTGGATAGACCGTCCCCTGCAGCCAGGGCGCTACAGACATTGCTGGATGACTTTGGGTTGGAAGATGCATGAAGAGTGTGGCACCCCCAGGAAAGGCAATATTCACATTATTCTGCCCCACAGCAGTTATCAACGAGGCTGGATTATGTCTTTGCATCACCTAAAATGATAGTGGAGATTGTACACATAGAGTATAGGGCCAGGGTCCTCTCGGACCACTCGCCCCTGATTCGTGCGTGGCAATACTGCCCCCCGAGAGCGAGGATCCCGACATGGCGCCTACGAGCGGAGGCGTTGGGGGACCCCTTCTTTAGAGAGGACTTGAGGGAGGAGATCGTAAATTATTTTTAAACGAATACTGGGAGTGTGGACTCTGCGGGAACACTATGGGAGGCCTTCAAAGTTGTCATGAGGGTTGCGGCCATAGCGAAATCCAAGGGCCTACAAGGTGGTGTTTTGGCTGAACTGCGGGAGACGGAAGAACAATTAGAAGAGGCCTTAAAGGCCAGAGATGGTACAGCGGAGAAGCTAGAATTGATACTTAGGCTACAGCAAAAATGTGCGGAATATTGGGAGAGATTGTGTAACCTCAATTATAAAAAATACATAGAGAGACAGCATGCGAGAGGTGATAAACCGGGCAGTCTTTTGGCGTGGTTATATAAGAGTGAGACCCCCAGAGCCCCAATCAGAACTATAGAGAGAGAAGACTGTAGCGTAGAGGACACCCAGGAGGGAGTTAATCAAGCGTTTGTGGATTATTATAAAGCATTATACGGAGAGGATGGGGAAAGTAGCCGCGCTATGACGAAACGCACGCTTGAGGATATAGGGTTGCCCAAGATAAGCGAGGAGGAGAGAGAGGAATTGGACACCCCGATCACCCTGGAAGAATTGGGGGAAGTGGTGAGGCAGCTGCCTACTAGTAAAACCCCAGGGACAGATGGGCTCCCAAGTGAATTTTATAAAGTATACATAGAAGAGGTCCTCCCCCCGCTGCTAGAGGTGATAAACGAAGCGTTCGAGATGGTACGATTACCGGAGTCACTGAGAGAGGCTGTCATAATACTTCTCCCTAAACCTAATAAACCTGGGCACAGCTGTGGTTCCTTTAGACCCTTGTCAATGCTGAATCAAGACGCCAAGACACTAACTGCTGTCCTAGCGAATAGAATGAAGAGGGTCATTAGCAAATTAATACATCCGGATCAAACGGGCTATGTCCCCCATAGAAACATTACCAATAATCATAGGCGACTCCAGAGAATCATTGAGTTTAGCAGAGAAAGTGATGAGGAAATGGCAATCGTGTCCTTGGATGCGATCAAGGCCTTTGACTCTGTCAAGTGGCCATGGCTGCTGGCGGCCCTGAAGCACTACGGGTTAGGGCCTGGATATGTAAGGTGGGCGAACATTGTATATAGCGAACCACTGGCTAGAGTTACGACAGGATCTGTGATATCAGAGAGGTGGTAGCTCAGCAGGGGTAACAGACAGGGATACCCGTGGTCTCCTATGCTCTACATACTGGCCCTGGAACCTCTGGCAATATATTTGAGGCAGCAATATGACACCATAGGCATCGAGGTGAAAGGGGAGCGTCATTTGATCTCCCTATATGCAGATGACATACTGCTGTACGTGCGATTCCCTGAAGAAAACCTCCAGTATATTCTGGAAGTGCTCGGGAGATAGGCTGTGCTGTCCGGCATAGCGGTGAACCCCCAGAAGTCTAGCTTGTTCCCTTTAGGGGGGGTACATGGGGATTCTAGCGGAGCGGTTACCTGTATTGCAGGTACCGTGGGCGGTTAGCACATTTCGGTATCTGGGGATAGACATATATCACACTGTGGAGGAAGAGCATAGGTGTAATACAGAAGTAGCCATCAAGAAAATTGAGAAGTGCATGCAGTTTTGGGCAAAGCTGCCTTTGGCGATGATGGGGCGGGGAGCAATGTTAAAGATGGTGGTCCTGCCGAGGCTCCTACATTACTTCGGGAACATACCGTACCTGATTCCTAAGAAGTTCTTCACCAAATTGAATAGCATGTGTAGGGCATGGCACGCGAAACAGAGTGGCGTTATGGAAGCTTCAGAACTTCCATGACAAAGGAGGAATAAAGCTGCCCAACTATGAGGCGTACTATGTGGCAAGCCAGTTGAAGTATGTTGCCAATTGGCTCTCTGATGAAGAGACCTCTGAATTTAGGCTGTTTGGGCGTGATTGTGCACCTTTTTATTTGAAAGAGATGATGTGGGTACCGAGGGCGGAAATGGTGGGGCGCCCTAAAATGATGCTACTGGGGTGGAAGGTGTGGCGCAGGGCATGCCAAATGGTGGAGGACCCGTCCCCATGCTCACCGCAGATACCATTGGTTGTATTGACGGGGGCAGACGCTCAGCTACGAATGATACTCGGGACCCACTGGGAACCGGCTGGGGTGGCAACAATGGGCGATATTTGGCAGGAGGGCTCAAGTATTACTTTCGAGGGGCTGCGGGAAGAAACTCGGTTGCACGAAGGCCAGTGCATCACATATCATAGAGTGGTACAGAGGATTAAGAGAACATGGCCTGAAACTGTGTTGGAGGAAGAATTAGACGCCACCATAGACGTGATATATGACACAGCTGAGGGGGGCCACGAGATTTCCAGATTGTATGAAATGTTGATGTCTAAAGTGGGGAAGGAAGTCACGCAGTTGAGGCTTGACCGGGAAATGGAGGTAGGGCCCCAATGGGAGATGGGATATGAGAACGGGCGCAAGGGTATCATAAGAAGGTGTCTAGAAACGCAAGGCCTAAACAGATTCAGCTGTACATAACACACAGGGCCTATATGACGCCTTGGAGGATATCGAGATTTGAAAATGCAGGGCGGCAAGCATGCCCAAGTGTGATGAGGAGAACGCGGGCATGGTGCACATGTTCTGGTCATGCCCGATCATAGAGCGATTCTGGAGGGGAGTGAAAGAGAAACTGGAAGAAAAAGGGGTCAAGATAGTAGTGGATACAGTGTGGGCCTGTCTGCTGGGGGGTTTCCCCAGACCACAGAAGCTCAGGCATGTAAGTAAGCTGAGGGATCTGGCTTATGTGCTCGCAAAAAGGATTGCCATGGGATGGAAGTCATGCCATGTGTCGTAGATGGAGGTGTGGTGGAAAGATTTGCAAAAATGGGCGGAAGCCGTAACCATGGCATGGCAAAAAGCGAGTAGCACAGGGGGGGGGGAGAGGAGAATGAGTTCCTGATGGCCTGGAAATCACTGATAGCTGAACTGTTTGGGTCATTAGCTGACCCGGCTGAGCCTGTAGAGGAGGGGACCGAACCACAGGATGCGGAGACAGAAGGTTTAATGCAATAGACTCGCAAAGGGCGGAGGGTTAGAGGGAGCAGTGGTTATAAGTTAAGAAAAGTGTAATGAAACTGTTGGAACATGAACTGTTTGTTTGGTTTATATTGTTTGATTGTTTGTAAAACTTAATAAAATCCTTTAAAAAAAAAAATAAAGTTGGATAAGTCCTGAAAGACCTTGAGTTTTGGAGCCTTGAAACAGGATATCTTGTGTTCGCTTCGCTTTTAGGAGGACTTCTGTTTTTTCTTTATAGCTCAGAAACTTCACTATTATGGAGCGTGTTCCTCCCGCAAAGGCCCGCTAACCTCTGGGGGCCCTTTCAATATGTATGTTTCGCCCCCCTCCGTTGCAAAGAGGTGGTTAATAGTGTCTTGAACTTTCCTCGTGACCATGGCCGGTGTTTCCCTATCCGACTCTGCTAGGCCGCCGGTTATTCTTAAATTAGATCTTCTTTCCCAGTTTTCCATGTCGTCCATCTTTAGGGTTAATTCCTCTTTCATTTCTGTTTCGGTCATCCTTGCGGTGAGTTTCATTTCCATCAGGTCTGCGTTTATTTGATTATGCTCTAGGTTTTCTACCTTGTTCTCAATCTCCATGCACTCGACTTTCTCCATGATTTCCGAGATGGAGGTTGGTATGTCCGACCTCAGGGTGCATATTTCCGCCATGATTCCTGCGATGTCGTCTTTTGTGGCCGCTGTACTCACTTTCACCTTATGCCATGGTCTCCCCGGTGGCGGACCCCTCTCCCGGCCAGATGCAGGCTACCTCTCTACGGGTTGGGCAGCCCAGGTTCTGGGCAGTGTCTTCTCTGCGGGTCCCGGCCTCCCTGTTTGTCACCAGTGATCTGGCACCTTTTCCTCCCACAGGCCTCTGTCATTGGAGCCCAGTGGGGGAGGGGAGCGCTGACGCAACTGCCACGATTCGGCCACCGAATAGCAATCTGCTTCTCTTCTCAAGGCTCCTGCATCAGGCCTCCGATGTTGGCGTTCTTTTCCTGACAATTTTATTTAATTAATGGTTAGGGAAACGCTTGTTGTCATCTCATGTCTTCCCTTTGAGACGGGAGCTATGGGTTAAGCAGCCATTACAGTCTGTGCCCCCTAGTGGTCTCCTAAGGCTGGTTTTAATATTGAAGAGGTTAAAGATTTCGGAACCCATAGTTACGCTACTGCATCTCAGAGGATAGTTTGGAAGAAACATCTTGACATGTATAATTTGGCTTACTATGCACGAGATTGTGTAATTGTGACTGGCCTTGAAAAAGCCCAGAGGGCGAAACTGATTGCCATACAGTTGGCATAATCAGTTTGTCAATGTCACTTTTCACTAACCCACTGAAATTTGGATTTGGATGTGGATATTTAGAATTTTCAATGAAAATACAAATAGTTTAACAAGATTAATGTCATCAATGTATTCTTGGGGAAGCGCTGGTATCTAGTAGGGACATATGTTAATCTACGTCCAGGTGAGTTGGTTGATACAGATGCTCCTAAATTTTGGCCCGGGCCCAGCGTCCTCTGTCTGAGGAGTTTCCATCGGGCCCCAGCCATGACTGGAGACCATTATGGTGGACTATCTGGTATGGTCTGGCTTGGATGATCCCGGCAGGGCGCAGGGTTGCTCAGTGACCTTCCTTTTATTTTATTTTCTTAAATGATTGTATGATCAGGCCGTTCCTCCATATGTCCTTGTGGGTCTTCTGGGCTTAGGGTCTTCTCTAGGTGTTTCAGAAAGGATTTAGCCCTCGGATTCGAGTGGTTCCTCTGTGTCTTGAGGGGTAAAGATGGGCCGGTCACAATTCTGATGGGTAAATGAGGGGATGTCTAGTGGGAGCCAATGGCGTTTGATTTTTCCCTGCCTGTAGCCATGAGGTCACATTGTGAAGATCAGAGAAGGTCTTGCATGTAGCCTCTGCAGTCAGGTCATTTTTAGGTTTCTCTGCTCTGTCGGTTGATCCCATCATTGCCAGTAGGTCACCAGATTTCACTTTTCGAGGGGATTGTGTCCTCCGACGTAGTCCACATCTATGACAGGTAATGGCCACAGCTGTGCTGCTTCGGAAAATTCTTCGGTGTAGGTGTTGTGCGTCAATGACGTCGATACGTTGTCCCTCGAGGGTCTCTGTCGAAGGTCGATGTCACCGGATGTTATATATAGGACGCACGGCGCCCGTAGCCTCAGTTCCGTTTTTTCTGCAAACATGTTTGCTTCGGAATCTCCGCATGCTCGATTCTTCTGTTTCGAAAGCGATGTCTTCGTCTTCTTCTACCCCGAAGTCGGGCTTTAAAAAATGTCTGGACTGCGGTTCGAAAATGTCCATCACGGACCCGCACAACATCTGCCTCTGGTGCCTCGGCGAAAGCCACGGCACTGACGACTGCCAGTCCCTGACATCGAAGGCCTTGCGGGAGCGGAAGAAGAAATTAACGGTAGGTAGGGTGTCTAAACCCCATAAGTCGAAATCTGCTGGGCTTTCGACCGACGACTCGAGGGGCGACTCTCCGCATCAGCGAAAGTCCAAGGGGGTCTCGGTCTCGGAGTGGTTCCCGCTATTCCTCTGCCTCTTTGAGGCATTCTCGGAAGCGCCGTCACCGGTCGCCTTCCCCCTCCTCGCCGGAGGACTCCGCCAGACGGCGGTTGACTTGTCCCACCAATTCTTCGTCGCGGGCAGAATGGGATGCATTCCGCCAGCAGATGATGGCGATTTTCGAATCGCAAGGCACTGTTCCATCCGTGCCTTCGAGAGAAGCCAGCAAGGAACGGGCTAGGGCCACCACTCGCACGCCCTCGGGCTCGGGCGGTCGGCGCGATCATCGGGAGCCGTCGAGGTCCCATTCGGACAAGGTTGATCGCCATAGCCGTGCCAGGTCCCGGTCCTCGACGCCGTCGAGACCGTCGGAACCTGTGAAGCCTCCCAAGAAGGAGTCAATGCCATCGGCGCCGTGTCTGTCAAGGGTCTCTCTCGAGGCTGCAGCTTCGAAGAAGTCATCGGTGCCTCGTTCAACACAGATTCCCTCTGCGCCCTCGGTGGCTTTTTGTGGAGGATTTGGAGGTGCCCCGGAGGGCTGTGGAAGCTCTGAGAAAGGCTCTTAGTAAATCTTTGAGGCCTGTTTTTGAGCCCTACTGTTCCTCCTCCCAGGGTGGATTTGTTCCAACCTTTGGAGTATATTTCAGAGGTGGAGGAAGGGTCTAATGAGGAGTTGGTTGTGCCTCCTGAGGTCCCTGATGACTTTTTGTCTGGTCGCAGTCAGATGGAAGACCTCCGTCGGTCCTTGCATGATGCCAGTGGTCTTGACACCTCTCCGGAGGTGGAGTTTGGCAGGCCTGATCCTGGAACACATGCCGAATCCTCCTATAGGCGTCTCACGTCCAGGTTGATGGAATACTTGGGGTGGTCTGCTCCACCTGTTGATTTTGATCAGGATGATCTGACGGACATCCTGGAACAAGATCCACCCACTGACCCGGTGTTGCCATTTCACATGGCTTTGCAAAGAAGGGTGGCGGTGGCTTGGACTGCTCCGGAGAGTCTCCTGGCAGTTGGTAAGTCGCTTCCGAAGAAATACCACCCAGCCAGTAGGGACCCCTGCTACTTGTCGATGCACCCTACTCCGGAGAGTTTGGTGGTGCAGGCGGCTACGGCTCCCGCAAAGCAGGCTGCGTACCCTACCATCCCTCCTGATAGGGACGACAAGCACTTTGATAGTTGGGCAAAGAAGGTATTTTTGTCTGGGGGTATGGCTTTGAAGGCAGCCAACTCAGTTTGTGCCTTGGCAAGAGTCACTCACACTCTGTGGAATTGTGCATCTTTGGCGGCTGAGCATATTCCCGAATGGGAAGAACGGGATGGTTTTCTAGCCCTCGTGCAAGACAGCAGGGATGCCATGTGTGAATCCGTTCAGTCGGGTCTAGACATGGCAGACTGTCAGCCGGTCCATGGCTGCGAGCACCGTGATACGCAGGTTTGCCTGGTTGCGGAAGTCGGGGTTTGCGCCTGATGTGCAATCCCGGCTTCTCAACATGCCCTTTGATGTTGTCCATCTTTTTGGCAGCAAGGCTGACGAGAGCCTTGAGAGGTTGCAGACCTCCAGAGATTCAGCGAAGTCTTTGAGTGCTGCAGTACGTCAACCTGTGCCTTTTCGTCCTAGGGGACAGCAATGGAGGGGAGGTTCCTTTCGGTACTGCTCTTCCGTTGGTAGATCGAGAGTAGCTGCCAGTCAAAGGGGCCTCCGTAGGAGTACCAGAGGTGGAAAGCAAGGTACTCGGGGTGCCAAAGCCGCTCGGCAGTTGCCTCTTTGCCCTCAGGCACTGCCGCAGCCGCGTCAGCTCAGTCATGATGCCATGTCCCATGGTTCGCTGGTTGGGGGCAGACTTGCGCAGCATCTTGGATGGCGAGCCATTACTTCAGATGTGTGGGTTCTGGAGATCATAACCCACGGCTACTGTCTGCCCTTCTGGCAGAGACCTCACTACAAACCACCAGGGAAGCTCTCTTTGAAGCATCCGGATCCGCTCCTTGCGCAGGAAATCATATCCCTGCTGGAGAAAGGCGCCATAGAACTGGTGCCTGTAGCGGAGAGGAACAAGGGATGGTATTCCCCTTATTTTTTGATCCCCAAAAAAGACGGGGGATTGAGACCCATCATGGAATTGCGTTGGCTGAACAAGCTCCTCAGGAAGGACAAGTTCAAGATGCTAACTCTTTCTCGTCCTCCAGGCCCTTCAACTTCAGGGTTGGTTGGTGTCTCTAAACCTCAAGGATGCTTACTTTCATGTGCCAATTCATCCCAAGCACAGGAAGTACCTGAGGTTCGCGGTTGGCAACTCGCATTTTCAGTTTCGGGTCCTGCCGTTCAGATTGACCTCCGCCCGAGGGTCTTCACCAAGCTGATGGTGCTAGTGGCAGCGTTTCTCAGGAAAGTGGGGATTCACGTCTACCCCTACCTGGACGATTGGTTGATCAGGACGCACTCTCCCGAGCAAGCCCTAGATCATCTGTCCGTCACCTGCCACTCCCTTCACAAGCTGGGCTTCTGCCTCAATTTAAAGAAGTCCCATTTGACACCTACCCAACGGCTCCAATACATCGGAGCAATGCTAGACACGTCCCTGGGGCAGTGTTCGCCTCCCCAGGCGAGCGCTCATCACATTCTGCAGATGGGGGACAAATTTCAAAGTGCCTAGAGTGTCCCGGTGTTCGAGTTCTTGAGGTTGCTCGGCCTCATGGCATTCTGCATTTTCCTGGTGCCAGAGGCCAGGCTGCGGATGATATCTCTGCAGTGGGCTCTCAATATGCAGTGGTCGCAGTTCTCCAGCAGGATGTCAGATCCTGTTCAGATTACGCCCTCGGTCTCACAGGATCTTCTGTGGTGCGCCGTCAAAGGCAATCTGATGAAGGGTACACCATTTTGGCAACCGTCGCCGGAGGTGACGATCGTGACGGACGCATCCCTCACGGGTTGGCAAGCTCATGCCAACGAGTTGACATCCAGCCGCCGTTGGTCTCCGTCGGAGTCCAGCCTCCACATCAATCTGTTAGAGCTGCGGGCTGTCAGGCTAGTCCTGAAGTCTTTTCTGCCGTCTGTGCGGGGGAAGAATGTCCTGATTATGACGGACAATACGGTGGCCTTGCACTACCTCAACAAAAAGGGGGGGGGGGCAGGGTCTCGCCCGTTGTGCAGGGAGGCGATGCAGCTCTGGTTCTGGGCAATCCAGCAGGAAATTTCGATCTCGGCAGTTCATCTGGCCAGAGACAAAAACGCAGCGGCGGACGCTCTGAGAAGGCAGAGTACGGTCTCTCACGAATGGGAGCTGGCTCAGGAATTTCTGTTGGAGATCTTCACCCTTTGGGGGAACCCCACAAGTGGATCTCTTCACCACTAGTGTTAACCAGAAGTGCGAAAGATTCTGCTTGCAGGAATTTCTTCCAAAAGGAGCCTTAGGGGATGCGTTCGAAGTGGAGTGGTCCTTCCCACTGCTGTACGCATTTCCTCCATTCCCCGTCATTCCGCAAGTGTTGCGTAGGTTACGGAGGTTCGGTTCCCGGATGATCCTCATTGCTCCGGCATGGGCCAGGAGAGCGTGGTACCCTGACCTTCTAGACATGTCCATCTGCCCCTCCACGCTGTCTTCCCTACCGAGACGATCTGCTCCCACAGGTGGGGGGTCGGGTTCTCCATCCAGAGGTCAAGTCTCTCAGCCTTCATGCTTGGTATCTGAAAGGTTGAGGTATAAGGATTGGGACCTCCCTGAGGACATGATGGAGGTGTTGCTTTCAGCCAGAAGACCCGCAACAAAGTCCCTGTACCGTTGCCGTTGGAAAAAGTTCTGCGACTGATGTAGGGTACAGAATGTGGATCCTTTCCAATGTTCTATTCCTTTAGTTTTGGGCTAACTAATGTGTTTCCACTGTCGCCTTTCCAGGTGCCGGGATGGGATTTGAATTTGGTTTTAAAGTTCCTGATGGGAGCGCCATTTGAGCCCTTCCATTCTTGTCCGTTGAGACTGTTATCCTTTAAAACTGTGTTTTTAGTTGCGGTTACGTCCACACGCAGAGTGAGTGAGTTGCAGGCACTTTCGCCAAGCCACCCTTCACTGTGTTCCATAAGGACAGGGTTGTCCTTAGGGTGCGGCCTTCTTTTCTTCCGAAGGTTGTGTCGGAATTCCATTTGAGCCAGAAGGTCATTCTTCCGGCGTTTTATCCTCCTCCACATCCTGGTAAGGAAGAGGAGAGGCTCCATAGGTTGGATGCTAGGAGAGCTTTGAGTTTCTATCTCTCAGGGATGTCCCGGGTCAGAGTGGACGATCAGCTCTTTGTTGGTTATTCTGGAAGGCGTTTAGGCCAGGCTGTTTCCAAGCAGACCTTGTCCAGATGGATCATTTTGACGATCTCTGAGTGTTACCGTTTGGCGGGAAAGGACCCTCCAGTAGACTTACGGGCTCACTCTACTAGTGGTGTGTGGCTGCCTCCACTGCTCTACATAGGGGCGTTCCGATCGCAATATTTGGGAAGCAGCCACATGGGCCTCTGTCCATACTTTTGTGAGACACTATTCCTTGGACTCTATCCATGGGCAAGATTTGGCCTTTGGTAGGGCAGTCCTCTATTCAGCAATTTGATTGGGCATTCTAAATTTATGAAATTGTAAATTCTTTTACCACCTCCTTTAGTTGGTACTGCCTTGGGAGTATGTCATAGACGTGGAATACGGCGGAGGACACAATCGCCTCGAATAACAAGTTACTTACCCTATCTGGTAAGGTTCTTTCGATGGGATGTTCCTCCGACGTATTCCAAATCGAACCCTCTCAGCCTGCCCCTCTACAGAATTTCTTATACGGTTGCAGCTTACGTTTCCGCAAGGCTTTCTGCAGTCAGACTGGCAGGAGATTGGTGCCGCACGTTCTGGGAAAAAACCTACAACTGTAGCTACGGGTGCTGTGCGTCCTATATATAACGTCTGGTGACGTCGACCTTCGATGGAGGCCCTCGAGGGACAACGTATCGACGTCATTGACGCCTATGTCAAAGAATTTTCCGAAGCAGCACAGCTGTGGTCATTACCTGTCATAGATGTGGAATACGTCAGAGGAACATCCCATCGAAAGAACGTTACCAGAAAGGGTAAGTAACTTGTTCGTTTGGCGCATTTATCAATCTGTGTAGCAGAAGGAGGGGGTTTCTGTGAACGTGCAGGTCCACAATTGCAAGGAGCTGGTTGGGTCTCTCAGTCGATTTCTGAAACCGGGCCCTCCCCGAATATATATATAGATAGAGATAGAGATATAGATATATAGATATATATATCCATATATCCCTATTCCCTGATGGAGAACACTGCCTAACTGGAGAGGGCCATAAACGGACAGGGGTCCGTCAAGCGGATGATCTAGTATCTGGACCAGGTGACTGGCAGCCTGAAAGAGAGTCCGGTTGCATGGCTTGAGGAGGGCAAACCCTCTGGGGAACGACAAGAACAGATTCCCCCTCGCTTGGGGTGAAAGTCCTTGGCAGTATTCTGCAGACACAGCCGATATGTCCTCTGGGCCTTGTAAAGCTGTTGAAGAAGGAAGGTGGCATGATGGTTTTATTTATAAAAGAAAGATCCTCCCAATCCTTTTCGTCTAAGATGGGTTTCCCTGTCTCAAAATAATACTAAAGGATCTGTCGGAATGTCTGTCAAAATCATAGTCCACCGTCCTGTGTCACAACCCACTTTTATCCCTCGCGTTACAACTAAAGACTAATATAATCCAACAAAGCTCCTTCCCTAGGAGAATGACTCCCTTGTGCTGGTATTTGGGTGAGGTTCAGAATAATGCTCTCTTGAAAAGGTTACATGGTGGAATTACTCCCTTCCCCTGGTTTGGTTGTGCCACACAGTCTTTGCAGAACACCATATTGTGGACCAGGAGAATGACTCCCTTCCCCCTGGTACTTGTTTCCACAATTCACATGGCGGGCAGGGGGAATGAATCCCTTCTCCTGGAACCTAGACCGTTCTTTTTCCTGACTTTCAACATGCTGTATGTTTCTCTTGGTAGCAGCAAAGTCCCAAACTCTGCTCTGCTGGTCAATGGCTTTGTCTTTGACACTCCACCGAGGCAGTTCTCCTGGGGTTCTCAAATCTCTTGTATTGGGGTCCCAGACCTCTCTGGTGGTCAGTGGACTTATTGCTGCCACTGCAACGAAGTTCTCCTGGGATGCTTGGTTCACTGTTGCTGTGTCCAGTAGCTTTTTCCGTGCACGCTACACCATACAGTTCACGAATGCGTATGGCTGCCCGTGGGGTAAGTAACATTACGTCGTAACCCTCTCTCCACCTCCGCTGTATCCCTACCAGGTATCCCGTGCCTCCCTTTAACTTGTTGTGGGCTGCGGCACGCCACTGGTCCTTCCTGGGATGGGGTTTCTTGTCAGTGGCTTCCACTGCTGTTCTTGTCCACTTCGGTCCTGATGCATCTTCGTGGTCATTCGCTACTTGGTCTTGGCTCCGCTCTGGGACCTGACTTTCCACGTTGTTGCGATCACGCCACCACTTTTTCGCTTCGCCCTCACAGTTCGGTCTGCTTCCCTCAGACCCATAATGGACTCTTGCAGCCTGCCACCAGCATCTCATGCACAGCCCATCTTCCAGCCCAGCCCTCATTTGGAGTTCGTAATTCCCAGGCTTCAGTGGGCTTCCCTGCGATCAGACTTCCTCTAGTCCTTATTCTCTTTCCTTTTTATCTCTGGAATCCGCCCGGCGCAGCGTCAACACCTGCAGATGTCTCTTTCGCATTCCTCATGCCTATTGTGAGCCACCTCGTGGCAGTACTTAAGGGTTGGTCACTCCTCTTAGTAGTTGTTCTTCCTCGTCTCAACATATTCTGGTCTGGTACTTTTCCATGTGTTACAATAATGCATGAGCTTACTCTCCATGAAATGGCTCGGTATCGAAGGGTGGGCTAGGGAGTGTTGGTGGTGTGACGTTGCTCAACAGGCTGCACCCTAGGCGAACGTCTTTGTCACCAAAGAGGGAATCCCTCCCCATGAGGTTCTCCCGCATTAAACCACTCCTAGCGGGCTATTGGGTAGCGGCCGCACCTCCCTAGCCTCATGGGAAAGGACATCCCCTACCCTGCCAAGAAGTGATGACCCCTTGCGAATCGTCGCAGTACCCCCTATGTCGCCTGGGATTGTGGCCATTCGTGGATGCATAAGAGCTGGTGGGGGAGAGGTGCTACCCCCATCCAAGGCGTCCCCCCTCTTTCTCGCTGGAGCGTCCTGTGTATACGATGGGGGGGGGGCGGGTTCCAGGACAGGAAGTGGAGCCCCTCCAATCATATGAAACCAACACCAGTGCAGGAACATCTGGTCTTCACGCAGACTCTGCTGTTCTACCCTGGAGCTAATTATTCCTGCCAGTGGGATCTGGGCTCGAAGAGACTTTAGTACCCGGTAGGGCCAATGATTGGGACAGAATGTGTGGCCCCACCTCCATTCACCACCTAGTCATGTAGCTGCCCCACAGCTCGGCTTCTGGTTAAGATCTGTGAACGGGCATGGTGCTGCAGAGCTCTGCTACATGGAATCCATCATTGTGCACACCTAGCCACTCTCCCACATAGTTACTTTCTTAGGTTGCTACACCCCTGTGGCCTGCCCATCGAACTGGACGTCTTCCATGGGGTCCCCCTGGAGCTCCAGTGGCTGAAGCAAGAACCTAAACGTGGTATCCCAAACCTGTCGCCACCTCCACATATAAAAAATGTACACATGGAATAGAAGGTTGAATTTACCATGGCAGTAGTGCCCTCTAGGTTGGACTCCTGCAATAGTTCGTTCTTTGTCCTCCAAGGACCTTATCACCTGCCTGGAACTTATTCCAAATAAGGCTGCCTGGCTGGTACTTGGTCTCAAACCACAACACCACATCACTCCCGCTTTGGAGGCGCTTCACTGACTCCTGGTAAAACAGGATTGATTCAAGGTTGTTTGCATCCTTCACAAAGCCTCTAATGGCGGAGGGCCCTCCTAGTTCAGATTTCTCACCACCAAATCTAATCCGCAGTGTGACTTAAAGGGGAAGTTCACTCAAAAATGGTATTGTTTCAAATGATGGCCCATATTCAAAAATATATGTAAAAAATATTTTTAAAGACCCAGAGTTTCTTTGCAAACATCTAAGAGCTTGGTGGTACATGCCACAAGTTCACCTAAACTGCCAAGGGTGCAGCATATGTTAAAGGATATTTATACCATGCACGGTCACCACCGGAGTGGTCCCCTGGCGCTCATATCCCACGATTCCACCAGAATGGAACAACAAGAGAGCTTATGCTCTGGGGAAGAGTGCTCTCAGCAGGGAGCATGGCATTGATGGCGGTTAATGCCACTTGTGCCTTGACCATGTTTTATTACACTCTGGGAGGTGTTTGCGATGACTGCTGAGTACATCCCTGAGGGGGAAGAGAGGGTTTCCTCAATATAATATAAGCTGGAAAAGATGCCATGTGCCAATCCTTGCAGTCTGGGTTAGACACGGCGGTTTGTGTTGTCTGCTCCCTAGCAAGTACTATTTAAGGAGGTTTGCATGGCTGCGGAAGAAGGGTTTCACACCTGCAAGTTAGCCTTTTGTATATGCCATTTGAGGGTTCTCATTTTTTTGACTCTCGGGCGGATGAGAGCTTCAAAAAGCTGCAATCTTCAAAAGCTGCTGCTAAGTCTGAGTGCTACAATTTGTCAGCCGCAGCAGGGCCAATCGACTTCTCAGGGTTGGAGGGGTCCTTCATTTCAATTTTACTCTTCTGTCGGAAGATCAAGAGGCCATTTCTCTCAGGGAGGTCAACTCCCTCTGCCTCACTGTCATTCGCAACCTCTGTGACTCCTAAACCCACAGGAATGCGGTAAGAGGCATGTTATCTTAGCATCTGGAAGAGTGCCAAAGTATTACTTCTGATGCTTGTGCACTACAAACAGTTGTGCATGGTTACTGCCTTCCTTTATTAAAATAAAGACCTCCAAACTGCCTTCCATGAAACATCCAGATCCGCTCCTCTTACAGGATGTGTTAACCCGGTTAGAGAAAGGTGCAGTCACATTGGTACCTGCAGTGGAGAGGAATCAAGGCTGGTACTGTTTATTTTCTGATTCCCCCCCCCCTAAAAGGACAGAGAATTAGGACCCATCTTGGACTTGAGATGCTTGAACAAGTTCCCCAGGAAAGACGTGTTCAATATGGTCACTTTTTCGCAGAACCTCTAGGCCCTTCAGCTCCAGGATGGGATGGTGTCATTGGATCTCTGCTTACTTCCATGTCACAGGAAGTACCCGAGATTCGCCATTGGCAGTTCTCACAATCGGTTTCGAGTTCTTCCTTTCGTGCTCACCTCTGCCCGAGGGTCTTCACCAAGTTGTTGATGGGCAGTGGTGGCAGCGAATCTGAGGGGAGGGATTCACATATACCCCTACCTGGACGATTGGCTGATCAGAACCTGAACAGGCTTTGAACATCTAGACAGCGCCTACCTTTCTCTCCACAAACTGGGCTTCTCCCTCAACTTCAAGGAGTCCCACAGGATGCTTTACCAAAAGCTGCAGTTCATTGGAGCAGCCCTGGACTCTTCTTCAGGGGGTAAAGCTCAGCCACCCAAGGTAAGGGCTTGTCACATTTTGCAGATGCTGAGCAAACTTCATAGTGCCCAACATCTACAGGTCTTGGATTTTCTGAGGATGCTGGGTCACATGGCATCCTACATTTTCCTTCCTGGTGCCAGAGGCCTATTTTAGGATGAGATCCATGCAGTGGGCCCTCAGATCCCAAATGTCACAGTTCTCCAGCAGGATGACAAACCTTCCTTAGGTCTCGGGCAATGTTGCTCAGGATCTCTTGAGGTGGGCCTGCAAGGAGAACGTGTTGAAAGGGGAACCTTTTTGGCAACCATGTCTGAAGAGAACTATAGTTAGATTCCTCCCTCACAGGTTGGGGAGCACATACCAATGGTTTGACGGTCAGTGGTCAAACTGCACGTCAACCTTTTGGAGCTGAGGGCAGTCAGACTAGCGCTGATGGCCTTTCTGCCATCTGTACAAGGAAGGCATGTCCTGATAATGACGGACAACACAGTGACCATGCATTACCTCAA
Organism: Ambystoma mexicanum; assembly: GCF_040938575.1. NCBI lineage: Eukaryota > Metazoa > Chordata > Amphibia > Caudata > Ambystomatidae > Ambystoma > Ambystoma mexicanum. The sequence continues at coordinate 1,192,684,864 of NC_090935.1, read as the reverse complement.
CAAGAGAGGTGGTCGCTACTACTGTGAAGAGAAGCAATGCAGCTCTGGTTTTGGGCACTGCAAGAAGGAATCTCTTTGCTGTTTGTGCTCCTAGCCGGAGAGGAGAGCACAGCAACGGACGCTCTGAGAAGGCATAACACCATATCCCATGAGTGGTAGTTGGCTCAGGAAGTCCTCCTAGAGATCTTGGCCCTTTGGGGAGCCTCACAAGTGGATCTGTATGCATCCAATGACAACAGGAAGTGCAACCTGTTCTGCGTCTGGGAATTTACTCGAAGAGCTCTATGAGATGCATTTGTGGTGGATTGGGAATTTCCGCTCCTGTATCGGTTTCCACCAGTCCCCGTCATTTCTCAGGTTCTCAGGAGGTTGACAAAGTTTGGTAAGTCAATTATCCTGGTTGCTCCGGAATGGCCAGGAGGACGTGGTACCCAGAACTCCTGGAAATGTCCATCTGTCCTCCATTCCGTCTTCCTCAGAGAGGATTTGCTCACTCAGAAAGGAGCTTGCCTTCTCCACCCAGAAATCAAAACTCTGAACCTTCATGCCTGGTTTCAGAGAAGTTGAGATACAGAGATTGAGACCTTCGGGATGATGAGATGGTGTTGCTTTCGGCCAGAGACAAAATCTCTACCGCTGCCGTTGGAATACGTTTTGCAGCTGGTGTAGAGAGAAAGACATTGTGCCTCATTATAAGGTTGCCGGTCTGGTCACAACAGTACCGGTAAGCTTGCAGGTACTGTTACCGGACCGGCAAACTACGAGGTCTGCTCACGGGTGCCTTTTTTTTTCGCCCGCCAAGTCGGCACCCGTGAGCAGATCATGTTGGATCCACCAGCACCATTCACAATTGGTGCCAGTGTATCCGGCCTCCCCATTCCCATTTGAGCCCTATAGGGCTGAAATGGGAATGGGGAGTAATTATTACCGGCACCCGGCAATGGGCAATTACCGGGTCCGGCGGGAACGGAATGCCCCGGTAATTGCCCGGTGCCGGTAAATTCATGACTCCGGCTGCAGCCATGCTAGTATTTACCGGCATGGCTACTGCCGGACTCAGAATGAGGCCCCTTGACCCATTCACTTGTGACACACCATCGGTGTTATAATTTCTTCTGCATCTGACCCATCAGGGACTTCAAGTTTCTATGGCTAAGGGCTATCTGGCTACGCTGTCCATTTTAAAGCATTAGGCGGAACAGGGTTATTACTTCACAGTCCCTATTGTCATCCAATTTCTGAAAGGGTTAACTACCATCTTCCCGTTAGTTCCCCCCCTTTTTTTCCAGTCTGGGTCTGGTACCTCAGTCTAGTCTTGAGTTTCCTGATGGGCGCTCCTTTTGAGCCGCTGTATCCCTGTCCTCTCAGGATGCTTTCTTTAAAAACAGTGTTTTTAACAGTTATTACTTTTGCTTGCAGGGTTGGCGTGCTTAAAGCTTTGTTGTCTAAACCAGCATTTGTTTTCTTTTATAAAGGCAAGGTAGTTTTGAAGGTTCGTCCCTCTTTTCTACCCAAGGTGATTCCAGAATTCCATTTAGCACAAAAGATTGTTTTGCCTACTTTCTACCCTCCTCCTCATTCATCTGAAGGGAAGGAAAGACTCCACAGACTGGATTCAAAGAGAGCATTAAGCTTTTATATTAAGACTCTTTTAAATTAAGACCGGATGATCAGCTTTTTGTAGGCTATGCGGGCCACATGATGGGACAGGCGGATACAAAACCGACCCTGTCCTGGTGGATTATCCTGTGCATTTCCGAGTGGTACAATCTGGCTGGAAAGGAAGTTCTTGAAAGTCTGAGGGCACATTCCACTAAGAGGGGTGGCTCCTGCCTCTGCCCTTCAGAGTGGGGGGTATAAGTGCAGGATATTTGTAGTGCTGCCACCTGTTCTTCGTTCCATAACTTCACAAAGCATTGTTTCTTACATTATCGGGTCAGGACGGCAGATTTGGAAAGGCTGTTCTACACAGCATAGATCGAAAATAAATTCTCCTTTCACACCTCCTGCAACATACTGCTATGGGAGTTATCAAATATGAAAAATACGTGGGAGGACGCAATCCATTTGGAGAACAAATGACTTATCCTTGGTAATGTTCTTTCAACTGGATGTTCCTCCCACGTCTTCCTAATCGCCCTTCTATCCGGATAGAATTTCCGTGATTTACACCTTCCTCTTTGTTAATGCTGACGTCTTCCTCATTTTCGAGACCGCTGTGCTGGTGAGAGGATAAACATGAACTGAGGCAACAGGTGTGGTGCGTGCCATTTATACTGATGCTGACGTCCTTGTCTAGAGCGGACTGAGGCAGTCTATGATGCACTAGGTCTTCGGCGATGTTGAGTGAGATTTTCATATTTGTGATGCATCTTCTTGACCTGTGTCAACCCCAGAACGTTTTGCTTGGACTTGGGGATTATTTCTCTCTTTATGGGTGACATTTTTATGTCTCTCCATAGTGAATGGTTGGAGTTAGTTTCCTATAACTTTCGTGCTTCGGTTGGGTTTCCCCTTTGGGATCCCCCTGTTGATTTCTCTTTAATGTACTTGGGTGAACTACTGTTCCCAATGGGTAAAGAGGGATTTTCATCCCCCTTTACATTTTATATAGTGAGCCAGCACACCCCACCTTATGTGGAGTACTGGGAGGATACAATATATCCCCTTGCTTGCTTACTTACCTGTAACATTTGTTTTTACAATTACAAGTTTACTTTAATGGCTGGTGGCAGTGGTTTTACCTTAGTGACTTTTTAGTCTTATTACTTGCAGGCTGTTAAATCCGCCCTGGTATTACACAGAAGGGCCATCATTTTGCTCAAATGGTGGCTTCCTTCTTTTTTCACCATTCCTTGTTTGCTTGTAGTTTGCGGACTTCCCCTGCAGTTCTAGGAGGGAACGACCTCAGTAGAAGGTTTGTCTTTGGCGGGAATCCTTTGGATTCCCCGCCCAGTCTCCAGAGTGTCTGAGAAGGCAGGAAGCGAGGGAGGAGTCCAACACTCTGCAGCCCTTTTTGTCTTTCACCTTGTCTGAAAGGAGCCAACTCTCTGTGGGGGGCTGGATGTCCCGATTGTTCAGCCAGACTGTCCCTTGCTGTAAAATGCAGAGCTGAAGAGGCAGGTGAAGAAAGGACATTTGTAGCGATTTAAAATGACTGCGGTGTAACCAGAACCGGAGGAAACCTTTGCTTCCAATCGTCCTGGGGCGGGGGGGGGTACCGAACACAACAACCCCTACCCAGATGCTGGTGGGATCCACTAGTTTCAAGAAGACCTGCATTTTGAGCAATCTCATGACATGCTGTGACCTTGCTGAGCTGTAATACCCCAATACCCTGGGACCTTGAGCCATTATGTGGTGCATGATCTTCCGAAGTCCAAATCCGTCCGAAACATAGGTGGCCTCTTATTAGCTCTCCATCCAGAGACACGATTTGAATCCGTGAAGTCCCCTCACCAGAGTGCAGGACCGAGAGTGAAGAGAATCCAACCAGCAACTCTTTATTCCCCCCCCCAATCTGGTTGCTATAAAAAGGCACAAAATCCAGAGAGCCGCTAGAATCCGTGAAGTATCGGTTGCTGGAAGCCTCCTCCGACAACTGCTGCTGCAAGTTCGCATCCAGTGTCCAGTTCTTTAATATCCAGTGACCGGGTCCTGTGTTGCTGCATCCTAAAGGCATTCACCACAAAGCTCTTCCTCTCTCCTAAGGTGCTGTGTGGGTTTGGGTAATACTTCATTTAAGTCTGGTGTGCATTCTGTGAGGCTGAGTGGTTGATTTGTGTGGTTGGGAATGTGCACATACCACTTACACAGGCCTGTTGCTGGAACACACATAGGGCACCTTCTCAGAAGTCCTTCAACACTTTTAATTAACTCTGAAAGTAAGACTTACTTGTTAAAGAAGATCTCCTCTGCAACTTTGACTTTCCTGCAACAGAACCCCATCTCGGCTTGCCTACAGCTGGAACCTAGACCATTAGGGCCCCACTTCTGCCTGCCTCTGAGAAAACTCATGCAATAGACTATGGAAGGACTAGATGAGAAAAGGCTTCTTTCTTGAAGTATAACCAGTTTAAAATTACTTACTTGCTTAAAGAATGAGTGAGGTAACTGTATTTCTGTGAAAGAAGTTACAAAGTATCCTCAATTTTATGCTTACCTTGGAGTTGCATTCTGCCCCTCTAAACGGTGTATAAGTTGCTTTACTTTGAATGGTGTTTTCCCCTGCCCCTTCTGAAAAGGAATATTTTGATACTGTCTTATCATTACTTAACTGAATGGGTGTACAAACTTACCACTAGGGTCTATCTACCTTGAATAACGTGTTCTTCGCAAAGTGTACCATAGGGTGTTGCTTTCCCTGATCTGCTTTATACTGCCCAAAAACAGACCTTGGGGTAATACGTGCCTCTGAGTTGCTGAATCCCCTATTAAAAGTAAATGGTTAATTACCACGCGTTGGGGGAGTTTTCCCAAAGTCCCACTGGAGGTAAGACTTCAGTAAGCTATCCCAGTAGTTTGTAGATCCCCCAACTCTTTGTATCCATTTGTACTACTTAAAGGGCTTGGTAGAGTGGGTGAGCAATCAGGCTTATCTTAAGAGAAAGATGTGAGCTGTAGGTAAGTACACTAAACCTAGCTAGTATTGCACATCAAAGAAACACACATATACTTATATTAAAATACAGATTTATTATATTTACACAAGTTGCAGTTAAATACTTGGCACAATAAACAAACACATAGGTATACTTTCAAAAGGCCCCTTCTTGGGAGTTGTTGAACACGCACAATTGTTACAGGAGTTTGACAGGGGTACCATTTATCGGTAATAACCAGTGGTCGAAGTGTACGAAAAGAAGTAGTGGAACTATGTTCCCTGCTGGCCTGCACCCACTCCACACAAACCCCATTATCACGTCCCCTCCGACACACAATACACACCACCAAACACTTGAACCTGCTATTTAAGGGAACGTTCACTGTGGTGCACTGAAAGGGCAAGTTTCAACTGCTTCCTACACTTTTATTTTTAATTGAAACCATGCCGGAACGGTTTCTTTTTAAAATAAAATTATAGGAGCTGTAAAAGGTAATTTAAAAAGTAGAGGCGCACCACTGCTGACCGCTCCCGCGCACTTCGACCACTGGTAATGCGCACCCAAAAAGTAAATACGGTCATTTAGTTAACATACACATATAAGATAGTGATTTTTGGGAAGGAAAACGGTTGGTGTTATCGTAGCAGAGCTTCAGGTTCTAGAGGCAGTTCTTCTGTACAGCAAGTCTTTTAAAGTCAATAATACAACACTAGCTAAAAGGCAGTTTGAAGAGGCTTAAAGTCTTGAAAAGCAGCAGAAGTCATAAGTTCCTGTGGCTACTTTCTAGCCTCTAGGAAAGAAGATACAAGAAGACTTAACCATCATTGGAGACCCTGTTAAAGGACTTGGTAACTGGACACAAGCAGCGGCTTGAGTAGGAGGTAAGAGTGGGTTGCCCTGAACACCTCTACGTGTACTCAAACGCTCTGGAGTGACTTTCTGGAATACGGTACCAATACCTTACTCCTACGTTTTGCCCCATTTTCTCCATACTGTATGGGCATCCCTCGCTAGGGACAGGAGACGGAACCTTTTTCACCAAAAAAATCATCTTCCCCTTTAAATTTAGATGCACTCGGGGGCACAGCCCTAGGAGCATGTGCTCCCCTGACTACACCTACCGGCGCCACTCTCTTTTCTGCATCGACTGGAACAGAAAACGCTTTCACCCGTACACGCTCTTCCCTGGAGGTAGTCTTGTCTTTTTTTCTTTCTCAATGATCAGGTACTGCTTTGTCCTCTGGTGCCACGCACCTCCCCGGCGCATGTCGCAGACAGCGGACTTCAGCAGGGGCCAGCCTTCCCAACATCCGGCCCCCATGCCCTCTGCCTCCGCTGCCTTAGCTGAGACCAGGATTGGGAGGGCTGTACCGCGTGTGACGCCTTGACTCCGCGCACGCTCATGAACCGACCAGCCAGGTGGCGGGAGCTCATCAGAAGATTGCCTCAGAGGACCTTAAAACGTTTGTGAAGCAGAAGACCAGGCCCAGGGTAGGTGCCTTGTTCTCCTCCGCACCCCGCAAGGGTGACTCCTTCCCAAGGAAGCACCCAAGTGGCAGGAACCTAACCGGTCCTAAAACCAGCAACAACACAGAGGCTGCTTCAGCTACCGGCCACCAGGCCAAAGGGTTCACAAGATCCTACCGGTGCTACCACTTAGTGGCCACAAGATTCTATAACCGGGTCCCAACCCGGGGGGCAACGCCTTAACACCGGACCTGTGTCTGAGGGGGCGCCTGCACGCAGCACTACTGGCACCATTGCCGATTGCACTCCGCCTACCAGCCCCCTTCTTGAGGTGCAGGGTAGGCTTTAACCACCACCAGTCAGTGTACTGGTGGAAGCCGGTCCCAGCTTGGTATGTTCCAAGACGCAGTAACGTGGAACAGAGCAAAACAAAATGGCCAAACCAGACGAAATGGCGGCTCACCCAACGTCTTTTCCCTTTGGTGACCAGGCAGGGGAAAGAGCTTCCAGGTGGGATTGGTCAACCCCTGTCACTTGGTCCACATCCTATCCATCCACTTCTCAGGACGGGTATAATTCGCCCTATACCGTGAGACAGGACACGCCCAGTACACAGCAGCCTCAAGGCCCGAACCCTATGCCTGTACCATCAGGCTCCCCTCCGGCCTGTGAAGACAGGTTCTTCGAGAAGTTTCCCGCACTCATGAGATCACCACAAATGGGTTCCATCCTCAGCGACGTGAACCGGGACATGCTCCCTCCTGTACAGCCGCAAGCACCCACAGTCACACCGGGCCCACGATCCAGCTCAGACCCCAGCTCCCATGCCCCCATGCCTGTCCCAGTCACGGCAGCACCGGCTCTCCCACCTCAGCAACCCTCAGCGCTGATACTCCGCACGCCACAGCTGCCTGCGCACAGCACTCCTCAGGCTCCCCTGGACCTGCAGGACACAACAGTAGACCCAGACGAGGAGGGGGGACCCTCACACTCCATCGTCAGCCAATAGCTGGCGGGCCTGGGTGAGTACCTAGGAATCCCACACCCACAGGTGGAACAACCGGAGGCGGGGGTGCTGGCTGAGGTTCTCGCACTACGCCGTACTGCTAGAACGGGAATCCCACTTCAGAAAGACGTAGCGCTTGCCAAAAAAAGGGTGGCTCAAGCCACACACTACCGATAGGCGTTTCAACGCCAAATACAGGCAAACAGAAGAGAACCCCCCTCTTATTGTCGGCACACCCCCAACCACATTCCTCAGTGATAGCTGCAGTATCCCTGTACTCCAAGCCACAATCTTCTTCAGCTACTTCGGCTTCGGCACTCGTGGGCAAGGAGGACAAGATCTTAGAGGCGTTGGCAAGAAAATGTATTCCAATGCCACTCTCCACCTGCGCCAGACCAACGCAGATGCCATGTTGGCGGCTGTCAATCAGAAGCTATGGCGGGAGATCGCCGATTTCCTCCCAGTGCTCCCTGCCCACAGCCAGCCTCGCTTCAAGGCTGGGCTGGCTGAGGTTAAAATAGTGGCACAAGACCTAATGGAGTCCACAGTGGCCCACGTTGACACCTCAGGTCGGGCCATTTGCATTGGGACCATCATGAGAAGGATGGCTTGGCGAAGGGTGACAAAATTCAATCCAGATTTGCAGGAACGCATACTAGACCTGCCTTTCGAGTGGGGGGGAGAGGCCTGTTCCATTCTACAACGGACGAGGAACTCGATAAGAAAAAAGAATAGCTTGCAGATAGCAAAATCGATCCGCACCCAGTCCACTCCTAAAACCTACAGCCAAATGCACCAGCTCCCGGACAAGGGTCTGTCCTTTGGAGGCTTCAGAGGCTTTCAGGATAGACTTCCAGGCAACCAAACAGATCCCCTAGCCAGCACAGGTGCAAACAGCACAAGGCAGCTAACAAGGGGTTTTTCCAGTCCCCCTCCTCAGCCCCAGCCTCACTGGGGAAGAAATTGTGACAGACCCATCAGGATCCACGAGTCTTTGGTGCGGGGGCTGGCTTGCCCTTCACACACACCACTGGCGGACAAGGTTAACGGACCCATGGATCCTCTCCGTAGTATCCATGGGCTTCTGGCTCACCATTCCTCTTCCTCCTCCTCCTCCTTCCTCCCCTCTACTCCCGCAGATTGGTACAGCAACTCTGTTGGTGAAAATACGCTCGCTGGTATCGAGCCAGGCATTGGAGGAAGTCCCAGCCTCACAGCGGGGCATGGGCTTCTATTCCCAAATTTTCACCATACACAAAAAGAACCAGACTGGCCTGAGTGTTGGTAGACCTTTCCACCTTGAATCTTTCACTTCCCCTCCAAAAGTTCAAGATGGTTACCCCAGCCGTCTTCATAGCAGAGATATTGTGTGCGTGAGACTGGATGTGCTCCCTGGATCTGAAAGATGCCTACTTACACGTCCCAATTTGGGAACCTCATCAGTCCTTCCTGAGGTTCAGGATCATGGGTTTTCACTTTCAATACAGGGGTGTGCCCTTTGGACTCGATTCGCCCCCTAGGTTCTTTGCAAGGCTAATGAATGCAGTGGCAGCCCTACTCAGGGCGCAAGGCCATCATATCTACCCATATCTAGACGACTGGCTAGTCAGAGCGAGATCTGCAGAGGCGGTCCAACATACGGCATCCGCCCTCATGGATGCACTATACAACCTTGGATTTTCTAAATCTCAAAAGCTCACAGTTGGTGCCCACGCACAGCCTGACCTTGCTCAGACTTACCTGGGACACGAGCTCCGAGAGGATCTTCCCCTGGGGGGACAAAAGGATGACCATCAAGAGGGCCACTGGCCATTTTCTCAGCAGAGCAGGGACCTCGGCGTGGTGGTACCAACACCTGTTCGGAGTTATGGCCACATGTCTTCTTGCAGTGCCACATACGAGGCTCAAAATGAGGCGACTGCAGCTACATTTCTCAGCCTCCTGAAACAAGGAGAAGGGTTTGCAAGCGGAGCAGATCAGCATCCACCAGGATCTGATCTTGTGGGGTACGGACAACAATTTGCGGATAGGCTGGCCCTTCCAGCAACCAACACGTTGGGTCACCATTACCAAAGACTCATCCCTAGTGGGATGGGGAGCTACCCTGGGCAGTCGCAGCGTCCATGGAGTATTGTCCAGGCAGGAGCAGCTGGCTCACATCAACTGGCTTGAGATGATGAGTCAGGGCAGAAACAGTAACACTGCGCCAAAAAGTTCCAAGTCACATGTTTAATTGCATGCAATTTAATGAGTAGAAGGTCAGCCTGACACGTGTTTCGAACAAAAGCTCTCTTCATCTAAGGCTGATAGTAATGGAGAATAATCATTATGCAAGACAATTAGTTATTCATAAAACATGAATAATCATGGCCCAAGTGCAGAGCAAATGAGACAAAAACGGGAGGTTATACACAAGTACATAAGCAATTAATAAACATTGATATATGCACAATAAGTTGATTCATAATTGTCAAATACAGGGGCGTGTGTGTGTGTGTGTGTGTATATATATTTCTGATGTTTGTTAATCTGCTTAGAATCACATGCTGTGCATAGGTCCGACATCCAGTGGTCACTGCGGAGTATTGCATTTTGTTTTTCGTAGTCGAAAAGGGACGTAGACAAGGCGTGTGTGAAATACTATCCCTATAGTGACGTGTGTTGTACCCACAATCCCTCACGCGTCGAGGTCCCTCAGATTGTTTTTTTCCGCCCAGCTACTGGTCACCTTTACGCGGAGCTCCTCGAGAGACATTGCAGATTCCATCTCCTCGACCTTTGATCGTTTTTTCCTGTTTAAATATTTAATATATATCGATCCCTCCCTCGACGCAGTTGTGAAGCTGTCTCCGCCGAGCAAGATCTTCGACGGAGGGGACGAGCGGAGGAGATCCTTCGGCGTTGCCGAACACGTGGCCTGGCCTCGCAGGCCAAATACAGTAGGGAGAGTGGGGTCGTGGGACATCTCTGATTCTTTTTCTGAGAATGCCTTTCCTTTTCCCCTTCCTTTCCCTTGGGGTAGTTATCACGGTTTATTGCCTCGGCTATGGAGAGGACACCCTTTAGGTTTTGCCCAATTTGCAAGGGCAAGTTTACTTGGAAGGACAAGCATTCACGGTGTAACCGCTGCTTGCCCCTCGATCACAAAGAGGAGGGTTGCTCGGCTTGTCGGCTTCTAAAGCCAAAGACTCTAAAAGACCGTAGGGTCAAGAGGTGGGCGGCCTACGCTATGTCGAAGGCCGGTTCTTCACCCGCCGCTGCTACCACCGACAGTGACGAGGAACGTGATAACACGACCTCCGCTACGGAAGTCGTACACCCCTCTAAAGAGCGCTCGCGCTCTTCGTCGTCTGTCCCCGGCCCCGACGGGCTCGGCTCACGCCCTGCTTATAGGGATGAACACCCCGGCGACACTGACGCACACAATACAACACATAAGTACACAACCCATAGCTCTTCTTCGTCGAAGACGAAGAAAGCATCAGCGCCCAAGGAGACGCAGGTTACACCGGCGGCATCCTCGGACCGTTCAGGTTGGAAGCCCCTCTCGCAACCGCGACCAGCGACTGGGCTTTCGGCAAATAAGGGCGCCGCCCCCAAACCATCGGCCGGCGCACGCCGCCGTAGAACGATCGATACCCATAACGTCGAAACCACAGCCCTCCGCTGACAAACGAGTCGCAAAGAGCTTGTCGAGGATCGTGGCAGCTGACGCCCAGAAGCGTACGCAGAGGTAGAAAGACACGACGAAAAAGCCCGAAGACAGACAGGGACTACCCCCTTCAGTCGGGGGGACCCCCAGCACTCCGGAAGGCTTTTCGGAAGGCGACGGGACACTTTCCTCGACGTTATGGGAGAGGTCGAGCCGTTTTCAGCTAGATGACACTAATTTTCCCCCGCTAGACCGCTCAGGGGTACCCCATGAAACCATGGAAAGGCTCCATCTCTGCATGGAGAGAATGGAGAGGTTTATGAACACCCAGAACCCTCCCACTCCCAAGAGAACAAGAGAAGGGCCTCAGGAGGACCCCAGGGCCAAATACCCGAGGCAGGACACAGCCTTAGACTTCCATAATGTGTATGACCTCACTGGTGAGGAACAAAACTGAGGATGAATTTGTGGACAATGAAGAGGGACAGAACCAAGAGGAAGGTCTGGAAGACAGCCCAGACATGGTAGGACATGGTAGGAGAAGGCTTCGGAGAAAATCCAGAAGAAGGACCTTCTCATCCCTGGCAATCCCCATCAGTATATTCGGACACTGATGTCCTGAACCTAAATCCTCCTGACAATTCACCTGTTAGAAACACGTCTCCCATTGACGATCAGCCCACATTCAATGCACTGTTGCGCAGAGCAGCAGCACATTTCGAGCTGGACACTGGGCAGATCTCTCCGGAAATAGACTTTGTGGAAAGAGTAATTAAGGCGAAACCCCCAGTCAGCCAGACCATTCCCCTCCTCGCTTCAGTGAAGAGAAGGATCATCCCTTCGCTATCCACACCCGCACTAATCAGAGGAGTTAATCCAAGGATTGAAAAACTTTTCACTCCTTCACCCTCAGACCCGCTGTACATCAGGGGACATTCCATTCCGGATTCCCTTGTAGTAACTAATACAAGGAAGAGGGCAGGGGTGCCGCTGTCCACCAGCTAGGCACCACCTGACAAGGAGGGCAAGAGGTTATATGCCCTTGCTAAGAGAGTCACATCCTCGGCTGCCTTTTCGGCAAGAATTGCGAACAACAATTCTTTGCTAGCTAGCTACGCGGACGCCCAGTGGGCCAAACTGTGCAAGGACGCCGAAGAAGCGCCGGAACCACTACGTACACGCCTGCTATCAACTATTGGCGAAGGAACCCAGGTCAACCAGAGTATTGTAAAGAACTCTCTGGATGCTGCTGAGACAGCTGGACGTTCCCTGGTTCAGGGAATACTCCTAAAACGCCATGTATGGCTGCGCAACTCAGGGTTCAAACCGGAGACAGAGGCGTCTTTAATAAATAAACCTGTTGAAGACTCAAACCTCTTCGGGAAAGCGGTGGATGAGGCTCTGGAGATGGCTAAAAGAGTTCGATACTATCAAAACTCTTGACCAGATCTCTAAGCCCACTACCAGACGCGGCTATGGCAACAAACGCTTTTTTCGTGGCCAACGCCAACAGCAGAATCAGCAGCAACAGTACCCTGCCACCAGTTACCAGACCAATAGTGGCCAGTACAGCCAAAGAGGCCAGCGCCGGGGCAAAGGGCGAGGTCGGGGGTCCACCCCCAGAGGCTCCCAAGCCCCCAACAACACCAAGTGACGCGAAGATTCGCGTCCTCTCCCATGCAACACCGGTCGGGGGCCGGATAACATCCTTTCTTCCAGCATGGGAGGGAATAACGTCAGACCGCTGGGTACTTTCCACAGAAGCCCACGGATACTGCATCGAATTCACCAGTTCCCCAACATACAGACCCCCGAGGGGACGACGCATGACATCGGAACACCTTGCCATCCTTCTCCAAGAAGTACAACTACTGCTGGAAAAAGGAGCCATAGAGGTCGTGCCTCTATCTCATGTAACGGAAGGTATTTATTCAGTATACTTCCTTGTACCCAAAAAGGATCTAACCATGCGCCCTGTATTAGATCTGCGCCCAGCGAACAAGTTTATCAAACCCCAGAAGTTTCGTATGGTGAACTTACAGGAAGTGATCCCACTGCTATCACAGGGAGATTACATGACAACATTGGACATGAAAGATGCATACTTTCATATTTTAATGTTGCCAGCGCACAGAAGATACCTCAGGTTCATGATAGAGGGCAAACACTACCAGTTCAGAGTACTACCCTTCGGCATAGCATCAGCACCAAGGGTATTCACGAAGGTACTGGCAGTGGCAGCGGCCCACCTGCGCAGGTTGTCCATCCCAGTTTACCCTTACCTCGACGACTGGCTCATAACAGGGGATTCTTACGAAACATGCTTCTCCAATACCCAAAAGACGGTAGACCTTTTATTCCAGTTGGGCTTCTCCATCAACGAAAAGAAGTCCAGCTTAGACCCCAGCCAAGTCAAACAATTCCTAGGGGCTCTAATTAAAAAAAAAAAAAGGACGGCCTCGTCTTCCCCCTCCAACGAGAGGGTCCAAAACATGCTGTTTCAGATCCCTCAATATGCGACCGGTCGAGAGGTGACGGTACGCAAAGCAATGCGCTTGCTAGGCATGATGGCGTTGTGTATTTATTTGGTACCTCACACGCGCCTGCGCATGCGCCCTATGCAAGAGTGGCTCAACAGCCAGTGGTGTCAGGCCAGCGGACTATGGGACGATCCAGTGGTGGTCTCGCAGGCCTTGGTTCTCTCGCTACGGTGGTGGACAAAGGAAAACCTGGAAAAAGGGAAACCCTTTGCCACACCCGCGGCAGAAGCCACTCTAACCACAGACGCATCCCTAACAGGATGGGGGGCTCACCTATCCCATCAGACTGCTCACGGAGTGTGGACTCCGAACGTAGCATCCAAACACATAAATCTACTGGAGCTACTAGCTGTGTTCAAGGCGCTAAAAGCCTTCCAGGAACACCTACAAGGCAAGACTGTGTTGGTCCTTACAGACAGCACCACAGCCATGTACTACATCAACAAGCAGGGGGGCACCCACTCTCCAGGACTGTCCAAACTGGCCCAAAATATATGGAAGTGGGCTCTCAAACAAAACATGTTCCTACTGTCAGAACATGTACCAGGGGAACTCAATCTGCTGGCAGACAAACTCAGCAGAGATTTCCCCCTGCCCGAAGAGTACGAATGGCGACTGCACGAAGACATCGTCTTCGACGTCTTCACACAATGGGGATTCCCAGAAATAGACCTATTCGCAACCCTGGAGAACTCACAATGCCTAGGTTACGCCTCCAGGTACCCCCAGAACCAATCCAAGGGGAACGGTCTGTCGATGCAATGGTCAGGGAAATTTGTTTACGCTTTTCCCCCCGACTCCCCTTCTCAACAAGGTGGTGCACAAGATGCACAAGGAACAAGTAACCATGATACTGGTGGCCCCAATGTGGGCCCGACAGCCATGGTTCGCTCACTTAATGGAGATGTCTCTATCTCCCCCAGTGAAACTCCCCTGCCCGTACAACATGCTGTCACAAGACAAGGGCAGGACTCTGCATCCATGCCCCCAGAACATGAACTTAGCAGCTTGGCTCCTGAGATCATAGAATTCGGACATCTACTGCTCCCACAGAGATGTATGGACATTCTCAGGGAAGCCAGAAAACCTAACACTCGCCACTGCTACTCTAGCAAGTGGAAGAGATTTGTCATCTGGTGCAGAGGGAAAAGCATCAACCCAATTGACTGCTCTCCCACACATATTGTTCTATACCTGACCCACTTATTGGATTCAGGTCTAGTGTTCAATTCCATTAAAGTCCACCTAGCGGCACTTTCTGCATACACCACTTCCCAACTTAAGGTGTCGTGGTGGAAGATCCCTGTTATAAAGGCCTTCATGGAAGGAATAAAGAGAATACACCCCCCGATAGCTGACCCAGCTCCCGGATGGGACCTTAACGTGGTACTTACCAGACTCATGGGCTCACCTTTCGAACCCATGCACAAAGCATCTCTTAAAGACCTCACTCTTAAGACTGCTTTTTTAATAGCTATCACCTCCATCAGGAGGGTAAGTGAAATACAGGCTCTTTCTGTTCTAGACCCCTTCGTTACAGTTCAGAGATAAGGTGGTTCTACGCACGCACCCAAGATTTGCTCCGAAGTTCATATCGAAATTCCACGTAAACCAGTCTATAGAACTGCCAACGTTCTTTCAAAATCCTTCCAACTTGGGAGAAAAAACTCTGCACACACTAGATGTGCGCAGAGCAATCATGTTCTACATGGAAAGAACCAGACCACTGAGGAAGACTAATCAGTTCTTCGTCTCGGTGGCAGCAGGAAGAGAAGGGGATGCAGTTTCAAAATCCACTATTTCTAGATGGATTGTTCAATGCATCACTCTCTGCTATACTCTTGCTAAGAGAGAACTGCCCTTTAGGCCAAGAGCACACTACTCGAGGCACGGGGGCGTCCATAGCATTCATTGCAAATGTTCCCCTTGAGTCCATCTGCAAAGCGGCTACCTGGAGTTCTGTGCACACCTTTACAAAACACTACTGTCTAGATGCACACTCGAGATCTGACTCCCAGGTGGGTCAGGCAGTATTAAGACATCTTTTCTCTACTGTTCCTTCTCATAACCCACCGCCAACTCCGGGTACTGCTCGCTAGTCTATGCACAGCATGTGATTCTAAGCAGATTAACAAACATCAGAAGACAATGCATTACTTACCGTAAAAGCATTTCTGATGGTTGTATCTGCTTAGATTCACATGCGCCCACCCTTCCTCCCCGCTCGGATGGAAGGAACATAGACTTCCTTTTATATCTCTCTTTTCTGTACTCACTCACGTCTAGAAGGCTCCCTCAGGGCAGAAAAATACAAACAGAGGGACCTCGACGCGTGAGGGATTGTGGGTACAACACACGTCACTATAGGGATAGTATTTCAGACACGCCTTGTCGACGTCCCTTTTCGACTACGAAAAACAAAATGCAATACTCCGCAGTGACCACTGGATGTCGGACCTATGCACAGCATGTGAATCTAAGCAGATACAACCATCAGAAATGCTTTTATGGTAAGTAATGCATTGTTATATATATATTTCTGAGGCTTGTGGAATCTGCTTAGATCACATGCTGTGCATAGGCCGACATCTAGTGTAAGCTGCGGAGTATTACAGTTTGTTTTTCGAAACTTGAAAATGGACTTCGGCACAGGGTGCCAGTAATACTATCCCTAGTGTGACGTCCACTGTACCCAAGATCCCTCACGCGTCTAGGATCCTCAGATTGTTTTTTTCCGCCATACTGGTCGGAAGCATCTTGCGGAGTCCCCTGGCCTTAGCCATACTTTTGCTAAAATTATTTATTGACATCCTTCCCCACCCCAACGTCGACCCTCGACGACGCCTGGAGAAGACATCGACCGTCGGCTGCTGCACGACGGATCTGGGCCTCGGAAGGCCGCTGGCCTCGGCCCGGGCCTAGTAGGCCGCTGGCCTCGGCCCTGCAAGTAGGGTTGAGTGGGGGGTGGTACATACTCTTCACTCTTGGTATATAGGTACACCTTATATATTTCCTACACTTACCAGCCCGCTGCCTCAAGGTGCGTATGGAGGGTACCCCTTTCCAATTCTGCCCCAAGTGCAACCGCAAATACCCTTGGGTCGACAGGCACGCCACGTGCAATCTCTGCTTGCCGAGGGACCACCCCGAAGCGAACTGCAGAGCGTGTAGTAGGTTAAGCCTAAGACACTTAAGGACCGTTCGACAAAGCGTTGGGCCCACCACGCCAGGCAGGCGGCCATGGCAGCGGAGGGCGCCTTCAGCCATGGCAGCGACGCCGTACTTTCGGACGGCGAGGGCATTACGGCATCGAAAGACTGCAGAGCGCAGGTCCCCGACCTCGGAAGGTTGTCCGGCAGGGCGGCTATGGGGAAGACCCCCGGCGACGCAAGCGCTACACACCCTACACACACTAAGCACACTAAGTCCAACCGAACCTCGACGACGTCGACTTCTCGGAAAGAGGCACAGATAGAACGGTCCGACTCGGTGTCCTCTGGGCGCTCTCGATCGAGATCGCCTCATGACGCAAGGCAATCATCCACTCTTGCCAAGAGTGCCTCGCTCCCTAGATTAACGGAAGTTCAATCGTCGGAAGACAAAGACGACTTCCACCCCCAGGCCGCGCCCCAGGAGACCGAGGCCGCAGTTAACACCAGCGAGGCCCCACGCTCGAAACACACAGATACCTCTCCCGACCCTCGACGCCAGGCGTCGAAAGTCTCTGGGGCCTCCAAGGGGCAGGGAAAACATTTTTCCACGCACGGGGAGGGGGAGAAACAGCGGAAAGCTCAGCCTTCCACTCCTGTAAGACCATCCTTCCACCCTAAGGGGACATCAACATCCAGCAAGGGTACCCTTGATAAGTCCTCTAAGTTGCCTACTAAAGTCATACCCTGTTCCAATGAATGGTCCAGTGAAGACATAGACACGGTCATGTCAAGGATGTCTTCCT
The DNA here is from genome assembly GCF_040938575.1 of Ambystoma mexicanum. Classification (NCBI taxonomy): domain Eukaryota; kingdom Metazoa; phylum Chordata; class Amphibia; order Caudata; family Ambystomatidae; genus Ambystoma; species Ambystoma mexicanum. The sequence goes on along the minus strand of NC_090935.1, from coordinate 1,192,667,640 downwards.
TAGCTGATTTTTATGACAAAAACCCTGAACATTTCCTTTCGTATGACCCTCAAGGGGCCACACCCTCAGGCTCCTCTGATCCTATCCCCCTAAGTAAAAAGGCCCGGTTCGAAAGACCTGAACCCTTCGAGGTGCAGCCTTACTCTACTCCATACTCTACTCCACACCCCAGTTACCAAGGACAGCCTTTCCCTGAAGGGGACCACGAGTTTGAAATTATGGAGGAACAAACCGGGACTGAATACTATGTGGATGATGAGGACCTGGAGGAGGTAGAAGATGAGCAGGAAATTTACAGAGTAGATTCCCCGGTAGAGAGCGAAGCCCCAGTTACCGACTCGCCAGTTGATAACCAGCCCCTCCTTAATGAAGTTCTCGCTCGCGCAGCAGAACATTTTCACATCGACACCCACGGTGTACAGGAGGAAAGGGACTTCGCAGAAGAGTTGGTGGGAGAGAGGAGGCCGGTCGCTCAGACCATCCCTATCCTTAAATCCATCCAACGTAGAATAGATCCATCCCTGATGAATCCTAACCTCACCAGAGCCGTCAACCCCAGAGTCGAAAAACTTTTTCGGGCAGCCCAGTCTGACCCTCTTTATAGAAGAGGACATCTTAAACCAGACCCCCTAGTGGTTACCAACACTCGGAAGAGGGCTGGGACACCCTTATCGTCGTCAGAAGCTCCTCCCGACAAGGAGAGCAAAAAACTGTACGGGTTTGGCAGGAAGGTAGCCTCAACGTCCGCCTACCAAGCAAGGATTGCAAACTCCACCACCCTGTTGGCAAGTTACAACTGCCATCAATGGGAAGAGGTCGCGGCGCTCATAGCCTCTGCTCCTGAACCGTTAAAGGGCCAGTTGGCTCGGATCTCGGCAGAAGGGAGAGCCGTGTCTGGTTGCATATTAAAAGCAACTTTCGACGCCGCGGACAACGCAGGAAGATTGATGGCAGAAGGTACTGTTATCAAGAGACATGCGTGGTTACGGCAGTCGGGGTTCAAAACAGAAACCCAGGCTTCATTGATAGACAAGCCGGTGGAACCCGATCTATTGTTTGGGAAAGCGGTCGAAGACGCACTTAAGAATGCCAAGGACGAATACGAGACTCTCAAATCCCTTGGCCAGCTTACCAACAAACCCCCTACCCAGAGGGGGAACAGTAATTTTCGTCGCCCACGCGGCCAAAATTCACAAAAAGGCAACTATGCCCAAGGACAGGGTACACAATGGAACAACAACCAGCAGTCTACCCAAAGTTACGGCAGGGGTAACAAGAGAGGTCGTGGAAGAGGCAGAGGCAGCCCCAACAAGGGAGGTGGCACGCCTCCACCAAAGCAGTGATGCTCAGTTCAGGCTCCCTTCTCACGCAACCCCAGTAGGGGGACGCATTTCCAACTTCACCCAGGCTTGGGAAGGGATCACCTCAAACAGATGGGTGCTGTCAACAGTGTCCACAGGATATTGTATAGAATTATGCAGCGTCCCCGGAACCACCCTCCACGACAAAGAATACACTCCTTAGAACATCAGAAGATCCTTCTCGAGGAGATCGCCATTCTGCTAGAAAAGGACGCGATAGAACTCGTCCCAGGACACCAGGTAAACAAGGGTATCTATTCAACTTACTTCCTTGTGCCAAAGAAAGATTTGACAATGCGCCCAGTATTGGACTTATGGCCTGCCAACAAGTATGTCAAGCCCCAAAAATTCCGTATGACCACGCTACAAGAGGTAATCCCCCTCCTAAAAAAGGGGGATTACATGGCAACCTTGGATATGAAAGATGCTTATTTTCATATTTCCATGCTCCCAGCGCACAGAAAATTCTTGCGCTTCAAGGTGGACAGTCGCCACTACCAATTCAAGGTACTGCCCTTCGGGATAGCTTCAGCACCAAGGGTATTCACCAAGGTACTGGCGGTGGCAGCTGCACACACCTACGCAGGGAGGCAATCCCAGTGTACCCTTATCTGGACGACTGGCTCATAACGGGGGAAACCCCTGGAATTTGCAGGTCAAACATTCAGAGGACTATCGACCTCCTCCACGAACTAGGCTTCTCTATCAACGAGAAGAAGTCAAGTCTGGTGCCAAGCACCTCAAAACAGTTCCTAGGAGCAATCCTAGATACTCAGAAAGGGTTGACCTTCCCTTCGGAAGAGTGAATTCGGAATATACTACTGCAAATTCCACATTATCAGTCAGGTCAACAAATAACGGTACGCAAAGCAATGCGGTTACTGGGCATGATGGCGTCATGCATTTACCTGGTCCCCCACGCGCGTCTGCACATGCGTCCCATGCAGGAATGGTTGGCAAAACAGTGGTCTCAGGCAAGTGGTCAGTGGGACGATCTAGTGGTCGTTTCGCCAACACTCGTACAGAGCTTACACTGGTGGACAAGAGAGAATCTCGCAAGGGGAAAACCCTTTTACGATCCCGAAGTACAGGCAGTGGTGACTACAGATGCATGCCTGACTGGGTGGGGAGCTCACCATCTCCACCACACAGCTCAGGGTCTCTGGTCTCACTCAGTAGCCAAGAACCACATCAACCTGCTAGAGCTTCTGGCAGTATTCCGAGCGCTTCGGGCGTTCGAGCCCCATCTGCTAAACTTGTCGGTGCAGATCCGGACGGACAGCACGACAGCCATGTTCTATCTGAACAAACAAGGAGGGACTCGTTCGCCAAATCTGTCCAAGCTTGCCCAGAAAATCTGGATATGGGCACTCAGACGGAACATCTTCCTGTCATCACACTATGTTCCAGGGGAGCTCAATTCCCTAGCGGATGCCCTAAGCAGAGACTCCCTCCCAGAAGAACACGAATGGGTCCTTCACAGAGATATCGTAGAAGATCTCTTCTCTCAGTGGGGTTTCCCCACTATAGACCTATTCGCCACAAGCGAAAACAAACAATGCCCAGGATTTGCATCCAGGTTCCCCCAGCCAGACTCCCAAGGGAACGCCCTGTGGATGAACTGGTCAGGGATGTTTGCGTACGCTTTTCCACCAACTCCTCTCATCAGGAAGGTGGTGTACAAGATGAAAAAGGAATCGATGACGCTCAGCCTAGTTGCTCCCATGTGGGCGAGACAACCATGGTTTCCACACCTACGCAGGATGGCGGTGTGCGAGCCCATCAAACTCCCAGCCTGGTACAACCTACTGTCCCAGCAACAAGGTCAAACAGTGCACCAGGAACCCAACTCAATGAACCTGGCAGCATGGCTCCTGAGGTCATAGAGTTTGGGCATCTCAATTTACCACAGAGGTGTATGGACATCCTAAAAGAATCCAGGAAACCAAACACAAGGCACTGTTACTTTGACAAGTGGAAGAGATTCGTTATTTGGTGCCAGAATAAACAAATCAACCCAGTTGATTGCACTCCTTCCAACGTTGTAACATACATGCTCCACCTGCTGGACGCAGGTTTGGTTTTTAACTCTCTGAAGGTACACCTGGCAGCCCTCTCGGCTTACACCACATCCCATAACAAAGTATCGTGGTGGAAAGTACCAGTAGTTAAAGCCTTCATGGAAGGAGTAAAGAGACTTCACCCTCCTATTTCGAACCCACCGCCAGGATGGGACCTCAATGTGGTGCTAGCTAAGCTCATGGGCCCCCCTTTCGAACCCATGCATAAAAGTAGTCTCAAACACCTGACTTATAAAACGGCCTTCTTAGTAGCCATTACCTCTATAAGAAGGGTCAGTGAAATTCAGGCTCTGTCAGTGCAGGATCCTTTCTTTACTATCCACAAATACAAACTGGTTTTACGCACACACCCTAGGTTCTCACCTAAATTTATATCTAAGTTCCATGTAAACCAGTCCATCGAGCTTCCGGCTTTCTTCCAGAACCCGCAAAGCTCATCTGAGGTGAAACTACACACCCTTGATGTGCGTAGGGCGGTCCTCTACTATGTAAATAAAACCAGACCGCTAAGGAAAACAGATCAACTGTTTGTCTCCGTAGCTACAGGCAGAGAGGGGGATCGCGTCTCTAAAGGCGCGATCTCGAAGTGGATTATCAACTGTATACAGCTGTGTTACTCTCTTTCTGAAAAAACTCTGCCTTTTACGCCAAGGGCCCATTCTACTAGAGGCATTGGGGCCACTCTGGCTTTCATTGCAAATGTTCCCCTCGGCACCATTTGCAAAGCAGCTACTTGGAGCTCTATTCACACTTTTACTCAGCATTACTGCATTGACACTCATTCCAAGACAGATACACAAGTGGGACAAGCGGTTCTAAGACACCTGTTTGCTCATGACCCTTCTCACATCCCACCTCCTTCTTCTGGTACTGCTCGCTAATCTATGCACAGCATGTGATCTAAGCAGATTCCACAAGCCTCAGAAGGGATACATTACTCACCGTAATCGTATTTCTGATGCTTGTATCTGCTTAGATTCACATGCGACCCACCCTTCCTCCCCTCCGAGAGAAGGCGCATGATTGCTTGTAGTCTTACCTTTCTGTCTATCTGCTTGGATTATCTGTACTCGCGCTACTCCTCATGCTTCCTCATGTCAGAAAAAATACAATCTGAGGATCCTAGACGCGTGAGGGATCTTGGGTACAGTGGACGTCACACTAGGGATAGTATTACTGGCACGCCTGTGTCGACGCCCATTTTCGAGTTTCGAAAAACAAACTGTAATACTCCGCAGCTTCCACTAGATGTCGGCCTATGCACAGCATGTGAATCTAAGCAGATACAAGCATCAGAAATACGATTACGGTGAGTAATGTATCATATATATATATATATATATATATATATATATATATATATATATATATATATATATATATATATATGTATGTATTATTTCTGAGGCTTGTGGAATCTGCTTAGATCACATGCTGTGCATAGGCCGACATCTAGTGGAAGCTGCGGAGTATTACAGTTTGTTTTTCGAAATTCGAAAATTGGCCCTCGACACAGGGCGTGCCAGTAATACTATCCCTAGTGTGACGTCCACTGTACCCATGATCCCTCACGCGTCTAGGACCCTCAGATTGTTTTTTTCCGCCATGCTGGCCGGAAGCACTGAGCGGAGTTCCCTGACTTAGTCAGATTTTGCTAATATTGTTATATATTTCCCCATTTATTCCACCTCTACGTCGAGTCTCCGAACATCGACACTCGACACCGGATCGGAGAAAATTCAACCGTCGGACTACAGCGACGGATTTGGGCCTCGGAAGGCCTCTGGCCTCGGCCCGGGCCTCGGAAGTCCTCTGGACTCGGCCCTGCAAGTAGGGAGATTGGGGGGTGGCACATATCCTACACTCTGTTTAATATAGGTACACTACTTATATTCCTACACTCCCAGCCCACTGCCATAGGGTGCGTATGGAGGGTACCCCCTTTCAATTTTGCCCCAAGTGCAACCGCAAGTATCCTTGGGTTGACGGACATGCCACGTGTAACCTCTGCTTGCGGAGGGACCACCCCGAGGCGAATTGCAGAGCGTGCAGTCGGTTTAAACCAAAGACCCTTAAGGACCGTTCGACAAAGCGTTGGGCCCACCACGCCAGGCGACAAGAGGCCATTGCCGCGGAGGGTGCCTTCAGCGATGGCAGCGACGCCGTACTTTCGGACGGCGAGGGCAATGTGGCGTCGATGGACAGCCAAGCGCAAGTCCCCGACCTCGGAAGGTTGTCCGGCAGGGCAGCTATGGGGAAGACCCCCGGCGACACGAGCGCTACCCACACCACTTCCAGCAAACAGAAGGCCAACCGAGACTCGACGCGCATGTCGAGTTCTCGGCAAGAGGCACGTAGAGAACGGTCCACCGAGTCGGTGTCCTCTGGGCGTTCGCGTTCGAGATCGCCGCATGACGCCAAGCAACCCTCCACTGTTGCTAAAAGTGCCTCGCTCCCTTTAGTGACTGAGGTTCGGTCGTCGGAGGACGATGCCGACCTCTACCCCCAAGCCGCACTCCAGGAGTCGGCGTCTGCAGGCAGCGGCAAGGCTGCTACCGAATCCCTTACACTATCCAGAGACATGGACTCTACCCCCGAATTTCGACACCAGGCATCGAAAAGCTCTGATAGGGCCCAAAAGTCGGGGAAGCATTCTTCCACCCATGGGGAGGGGGGAAAACAACGAAGTAAGCAGTCCCAGCCTATTTCCACTCCTAAACTACATTCTACTCCACCTAAACAGTCGGACAAGTCTCAGACCCCTGTCCTTAAGGCCCCTGTTCAGGCCAGTAGGTCTAGCCAGGACAAATCTCTATCTGTTGTCCCTAAGACCCCTGTTCAAACCAGTCGCTCTAGTCAGGATAAAACAGGGAAAGCACTCCAGGAAAGAGTTATTCCCAGTTCAAAGGAATGGTCCAGTGAGGACATAGACATAGTAATGTCAAGGATGTCATCATTGGCAGATTTCTATGCCAAGAACCCGGATCACTTTCTCTCTTATACACCAGAAGGGTCAACTCCCTCAGGCTCGAAGGATCCTATACCCCCACGTAGGAAGTCCGGGGGTGAAGCACCAACTCTATCTTCAAACCCCTTCTATATACAGCCCTATTATCAATACCAGGAAGATCCATCCTTTGTTGAGGATCCAGACGTGGGCATGTTCGAAGAACAAACTGGGACAGGCTATTACGGGGATGATGAGGACCAAGAGGAGGAGGAGGAGGAGGAGGAGGAGGAGGAAGAGGATGACCCAGATACATACAGGGTAGATTCCCCAGTAGAGAAAGAGCCCGCGGTTACCGACTCCCCGGTCGACAACCAACCTCTCCTGAATGAGGTCCTGTCCAGAGCGGTACAGCACTTCCACATTGACACCCAAGGTGCTCAGGAAGAGAGGGACTTTGCAGAGGAACTGGTGGGAGAAAGGAGACCTGTTGCTCAGGCCATCCCTATCCTTAAGTCAATACAAAGGAGGGTAGACCCTTCCCTTGTTAACCCCAATCTCACTAGGGCAGTAAACCCCAGAATTGAAAAGCTTTTCAGGACAGCCCAATCTGACCCACTATACATAAGGGGACATCTCAAACCGGACTCCCTGGTTGTTACCAATACCCTTAAGAGGGCGGGAACACCCTTGTCATCGTCCGAAGCTCCCCTCGACAAGGAGAGCAAAAAGATTTATGGTTTGGGCAGGAAAGTAGCCTCCACTTCCGCCTACCAGGCAAGGATTGCAAACTCCACCACCCTGCTGGTGAGTTACAACTGCCATCAATGGGAAGAAGTCGCAGCTTTCATAGACTCGGCCCCAGAACCCTTAAAAAGCCAATTGGCGCGAGTTTCGGCCGAGGGGAGAGCCGTATCAGGTTGCATTTTAAAATCAACCTTTGATGCCGCGGATAACGCTTGCAGATTAATTGCTGAAAGCGCGGTCATCAAGAGGCATGCTTGGATACGGCAGTCTGGTTTCAAGGCCGAGACCCAGGCATCATTGATAGTTAAGCCGGTGGAGCCGGATCTATTGTTTGGAAAGGCGGTCGAGGACGCGCTAAAGAATGCCAAGGACGAGTACGAGACACTCCAGTCCCTAGGGCAACTAACCAACAAACCCCTTAACTAGAGAGGGAATGGCAATTTTCGTCGGCCTCGCAGACAAAACTCCCAAAGAGACTCTAACTATTCCCAAGGCCAGGTTACTACATGGAACACTAACCAGCAGTCTACCCAGAGTTATGGCAGGGGTAACAATAGAGGTAGGCGTAGAGGCAGTCCCAATAAAGGAGGGGGCACGCCTCCACCAAAACAGTGATGCTCCGTTCAGGGTCCCGTCTCACGCATCCCCGGTAATGACCTTCCACTGGAGGTAGACCCCACAGGGGTGTTTGCGATGGTTTGTCCCTACTCGGAATGGGATATGTGTGTACAAGAGACAAATGATGGAACCTTTACTAGTTCCCCTTGTCCTCATTGTTGACAGATAGTACTGCAGATTTATTCCTGAAGTGCTGAACCAAATCATCGGATCACCATCTTTGGCTCCAGTATTACTGAGTCGCTATGATAAGAACATACGACCTGACAAGTGAACCTTGTAAATTCTATTTCAATCTGTAATAATAACGTCCATAGCATAAATAAATGTGGGAACACCTACAAGTTCCTTTTCTCTATTCTTTCAGAAAACTGCATACTGGCTGAAGAATTACAAGTATATAAACTCAGAAAACCTAAATTATACTATATGGACAGCAGGTGGGTTAAGTGGGTGATTTGTGCAATATTCTATGAGTCATCACCTGTAAAACCAGCCGGGTAGGAGTAGCTCTGTTTTTAAAACTATCGTTTGTCTTATGTATTTCTGTAGATCACTAAAATCCACAATTGGGCAATGAAACTGATCTTCCAGCAATAATAATCTATGTCCTGAAGATGGCTCTATAGTTACACAAGTGATCACCCCAGACAAGGGTAGAAACATATGTCGACTTCTAAAGGGAATTCAATGCAATTTTCCTATGTCTTATATGCATAATTCACTGACTGTTATGTTCCAGTAATAAGTTAGTTGAAATACCCCATGATTGTATTAGTTCATGTTGAATGAAAGCGAGGAATGATGATCAAAGGATCAAATGTCAATTGTTTTTTTAATATGCTTTTATGATAAATAATTAAAGAAGAATTTTCGTTTTGCAATAAAAGCAGTTGGCTTTAAATTCAAACCTACCCAGGTGACACTTCTACTCAATAATAAGGTGCACCGCTTTTTCCTACCCTAGTGTCCATAAAGGATCTCTAGAGAGGGGTAGTTAGTCTGTCTTCTTGCTTTAATACAGTATTGGAGTTTGGCCTGTTCAACCTTGTACCCCTTGCGGGCCAAGAGATGCAGTAGGATAATGGAATCTTTACGACCGTTCTGCTCACTATCACTGCAAACTGATAAGTTGTCCATGTACTGGATGACCGTGCTGGGCTCTGCACTCTTCTGTACTTTACCATGATATCGCAGGGGATGCATAAATCAAGTATTTCCCCATCATTGTCTTAAAAAATGTCTGCATCTGTCACTTCCTTGAGGGGTACGGTGGGATCAATGCACAATACAGTACGCCACTGACACCCTTGGCTGTTTGTTCCAAGAACTACTCTTTTGGGAGGATACCAACCACCTGTGTAGATCTACAGACAGTATGGTGCTCACAACCTATTGTGGGGACACACTACAGGGCAGAAAATGAAATCGGTTGGCATTCTTCAGCAGGCTTTGGTCATTTGTGGCAATGCTTGCACAAGCACTGTTATGCTGTAGACTAACATATTGTCATGATGCATACCCCCGGGCATCCAGACCACGTCCATCAGCCCCGGGAGCAGGCATCACGTCGCCTTGAGAAAACCCAGCAACCCCTGCTAGGGGCTGTCTGGGTTCTGGCCTGGCGCCTATGGCGCCAGGCTCATTTGGGACATCAGTTCTGGCGCCATAGGCGCCAGGCTCATAGGTGCACACTTACCTGATGCAGACCATGCTACAAGAAGATCCAAGCCCATGTGAGTCCTGGAAGGGACTACTTTACCTTAGGGACTATTTTGTTACTCTGGTGTGGTCGGGGAGGAATACCTACCTGGGACTACTTTGGCGGCTATTTAAACCACGCCCGAAGAGCAGCACACGCTTCGCGTTATTCTGCATCCAGCAGCATAACGTTCACCGTGCCAGCAGCAGCATCCAGCCTTCTGCCACGCCTGCCTCAAACCTGCAGCACCTAAAAAGAAGGAAAGAAGCAAAGGTTAGAACAAGAGTATTACCTGATTTCTTACCTGATTCCGGATTCATCGCATCTTCAAACCAGAGGAAAGACTTTGTTTTAAACGCGTCGCATTGCCAGCAGCAGCGCCACGCCATACTCACCGTTCCACGCAGCATCTCTTTGATCCGGCGCTGTCTCCATCTTTACATCGCCGAATCCCGGCACCTAAGGGGGACAAGAAACAACAAGGTGAGCAGAGAGAACAGACAGACAATCTCTTTAGCCGCCATATGCTTACCTGATTTTACCGCCGGAGGTACAATTCATCAGCACGCCACATCTTCTTATGCCGCACTTGTAAGATGAGGAGAAAGCAGCAAGTTTAACCCTTGGCATTATTTACCGGACAGTGTTGGGTAACACAGACTTTTACCGGAGGGCTTTCAGCTGTCAATCTTCTTATTGGGTCAAAGCTGCAAGATAAAAGAGGGATTGGACAGGAGTGAATTCCAGACATTTTGAACTCTTACGAACTATATACTTGCGGCTCTTCGCCAGGACCTTTTGGAATCAGGATTAGTCTACAACTCTTCCAATATCTTCAGGCCAGTGAAGTAACTGGTCATCAACGCGCCCCTGTGTGCTTCGCAGGATGGGGGACTCATCCTTCAAGAATATAAGGTGAGATTGCTGAGAGGGCGCTTCAGAGGTGATTAGTGGGGAGGACAGTGGGGGTGCTATCACTTGAATCCACAAGTGGCTAAATGCATCTCTCCACTTGTAGGAGAATATTTCTACGGGTCAAGCAGACAAGATTAGGAGGGCAGATTCAGTCATCGATGCACTACGCATCACGTGGGTGGAGGCCGCAGCAGTCTGGGTCTGACCGACTCCCCTGTGGGAGCCAGGTGAGCGCAACACATATCTGGGTCAACAGGAATGCCTCGCACCACTAAGTCACATGTCATGGCTTGTATTACGACCATCGCCCTCATTGCGCACATCCCTAGTGTGGTGCAGACAATGCCGTTGTCCGTAAATGAGATTGCCGTGCTCAATTTGCTAAGCGGGTCCCTGCCAAGCAAGTTGATGGGATAGCTCTCAGAATACAGTAGGAGAGCGTGAACTACTCTTGCTCCTACCTTTACATCCAGATCTTTGGTATATGGAACCGTGGGAATTGCCCTCGAGAATCCCTGCATGTGGAGAGTTTTGCCAGATAACGGGAAGTCCCCTTCACCGATGCATGATTTCTCAGCGCCTGAATCCACCATAAAGATGAATTCTTTGTTTCCTATCTCTGCCCCCACCAATTGTTCCTCTTCTGGGCTGAGGGTTATTGACAGGACTGGACACACGTGCTCTCTGTGGGCTGTCCTAATCTGGATAGTTTTGTGTTCCGGGAATGAGAAGGGGGTTACTCCCCACCACTGTAGCGCCTTGGAACAGGGCCACTGGGCTCACCGTTAAAGGGGTTCGCGTTTCGAGATTGCTGGAAGTTGTTGTGAGGTGAGTATTGTTGCTTCACCTTCTGGTGGTGTCGCTGTGTGGGAGGTCCTGATATCTGCAGCAGCAACTTTGTGTATGCTTGGTGTATTTCATATGGTATGGATGTCATTTTGGGAGTCTGCCCATGACTGGCCCCTTGGGGTGGTGCGCCGTAGTTTTGTTGGCCATAACTGTATCCTATTCCTTGCCTGCTCCTGCACTCCCTTGAGAAGTGACCCAACTTCCTACATTGCCCCATTCCACCTCCTCAGGGTCCCATTCCTCTGAATCCTCCCCCACCGCTTCCTCGCTGCTGCATACTTGCCGCTGTGGCCGAGGGTATTGCGGGTTTCCGCCCTACTGCCCTTGTCCTCCTTCAGCCCACACTGTGGCTATTTTGGCATTTGTATAGTTTCTGGTGTATCCTACTGCTGGCGGTGATACTGACGCCTCCACAGCTACTTTAGCTAGTTTAGCTAAGTTTTTGTACCGGTTTCTTTCTTGCTCTCTTTTATCCTTCTAAAGTGGTGCACTATTATGCTTTGAATTTCAGGCCACCCCTTCGCCTGGTGCCTTTTGCACTTCCTTGGCTAGGCCTTGTTTGACAATGAAATAGAAAAAGGGTATTGACTGCTTCCATGCGTTACCCGTTTCTGCCCTACACATCTCTTGGACCTTAAGAATAAACTGGGCGGCAACCTAATCATCACTCATGGTACACTGCATCATGGAATGCAAATCGGGTGTCTGTCATGACCACTGTGACGGGGCACAAGTTGTGCCACAAGCAGGCTCCCACCAGAACCCCGAGGGCCTTAAAACCACTGCAAAAGGGCTCCTGGAGCCAGTCCTGGCGCCTTTGGCACCAGGCTCGTATGTAGGAAGGAAGGGCTGTTCAAACTAGGTCCCATTTATGTACATGGGCCTTTAAATCCAGCATGGAAGCACCCACACAGTCTAGTTCTAAGAACCAAGCCATGTGGTCTAGTGTTTTGGGTGTGGCAGGCCTGGAACTACTTTCCCTGGTACTACTTTACCTGGGCTATATAAACCACACCCTGACTGAAGAACACGCTTTGTGTTATTCTGCAACCAGCAGCGACGCTCACCGTGTCCAGCTCCTGGTATTCAGCATCTTCCTGTAATCCTGCAAGAACAAGATTACTCTGTATTACTTGAGAAAACACCATCCAGCACTCAGCCTCTCAACTGGACTGCAATCTGTGTAAACCGAGAGAAGAAACATCACTCACCTGTGAGTACTAGCTTAAGGGCTTCCGGCGAACCGCTACCACAGCTGCTGTTCGTACATTGCGACCTGCAATAACGAGAAAGGGAAAAACAATATTAGAACGCGTGCTTCGAATTCCATCAGTCTTACCTGAAATCCAAGGCACTACGTCACGCTTCCATCCGGAGCACCACAGCAACATCTGCAAAGGAAAAGAGACATATTCAGGTTCTGTTTCAATATTAAACAGCCGGACAGCGCTGTACATACACCGGATTTCCGGGGGCCTGTTTTTCATCGCGCTCTCATCCACTCGCAGCACCATAGCGGCCTGTGAGGAGGAGGAGGAGGAGGAGGAGAAGAAGAAGAAAACACAGGTTAGCTTTAAAAGACAATAAAGACGCTGCGCTTCGCACTTTCTCTTACCTAGAAACGTGCCTCTCCATCCGGCACGCAGCATCAAGACCTTCGCACCTGAAAAGAAGGAGATAAAGACATTAACCAATTCCCACCATAAACAGAACAAAGACTTACAATTAACAAACCTACCTGCCTACCAGCAGATTCGGGGTCACAGCAGGCCTGGGCCCAAGGAAGGCATACTGCACCAGTGAAGCAACTTGGTCAGCTCGCCAACAAACGTCAAGCGCCCCTGCACAAGAAACACAGGACGGATAGCTCACCCTACAAATAACTAAGGTGAGAAAAGAACCCAGTGGGAAGGGAATCTGTCAGAGGGAGGTGGGAGATTCACCCATTAGAGACAGTTATCACAAACCCTCCCTTCTGTAATAGCAGATTCATTATTCAGCACTGGGCAACTACGCATCCAGGGTTCCAGATCTTGGAGCCTTCCAGACGTCCCCGGGGATATCAGGTGAGCGTAATGGTGTGTCTGGTAAAGCTTACCGCATCGCACCGCACATTTTCACTCTAATATTATTGAAGGATGCTCCATTATGTGCATCGTTGCTCAGGATTACACCTGGGTACCCCGCCTTCACCCACACAATGACAGCCTGATATCCGATTGTGGCCACCAATAAGCTTTTGATAACTTCTATTGTTAGGGGTATGCCGCCATTTGCTTTTCGAATGCGTATATCCATTTCCCTGCTCCCGCCGTTAGGGCCGGAAGCGCCTTTATTAAGTTGTTTTTGTCTATCTCTGCTCATGGCACATATTGTGGTCCCAGTACCCTTTGTACGCACTTCCCTTTTTTCTTGCTACTGCCACCCTGCCAAACCTCTCTCTCAACCTGCCGTCCCATAAACTCTCTAGTCTAGTGGTACGTTGAGGTGCTTGCTCTGCTTCCTTATCTTCCTCGTCGAATGTGATCCAGCCATCTTCCTCCCCCTACAGGAGCCAACATTCTCATAACCCAAGCTATCCATTTCGCTGTCATGTTCTACGTGTACGGATCTTATGGGCACGCTGTCTATCCTAAATAAGTCCCCTGATTGCCACTCACATGCCTTCTCCTGTACTGGTTTATCTGCTTTAGTCCCGTCCTGTGCAGCCCACAGTTTGGCAGCTCGGAGCGCGTTGATAACAGTGTTGTCTCCAGGTCTCTTGGATTAGAGTCTGCATACACTGTTACATCGGGTGGGGAGACATATGGGGTGGCGGGGGCTGTCGCTGGTGTGGACACATAAGCTGGATTTGTGTATCCCACCGTGGGACTAGCTGCTAAGCAATATATTCCCTTGTGTCCTGCTGACGTCTTCTCACCTTCACTTAGGCCTGCACCTTTGTTATTGCTGCGCACCCCTCCTCCTCCGCACTCCTCTGTATCCTCAAATATTTTCAACAGGTTCAGTATTTCCCTTCTGTTCTGCAATTGCTTCACTTTGTACTTTGCTGTCAAAAAGATGTACATGTGTTCCATAATACCTCTGTAATAGGAGCCCTGCTCTGGCTACGAGCAGGGCATTACCTCTCCCCTAGTCTGTCACCCACTGGTTTTGATATTTCTTGATCCTGTCACACTACAACGGCAGGGCCTTGCACATGCACTCTATGGGTGTTTCTCCCCCCTTAGCCATGTTGGTCGCTCCCTCGCTGGTGCTACACCTGTGCTAGTACGCTACACAGTTGTGTATATATTGTCAAACACACATTCAATCCCCCCCCCTATTTTCGTCAACAAAAAACTTCAAAAAATGTTTTTTCTTCTACCCACACCCTTTCTTTTCGGTCTCCTCACTCGTACAACCCACACAACGCCTCTTCCTCCCTACACAATAAAATACACACATAAAACAAACTAAAATAACAAGCTAAAATAATAATTACTACTATTCCCGAGCCCTCTAATTATACGGGGCTCCTATGTATTTCCTCTTCATTTTCATTAATGTGTGGCGCCACCGTCTCCCCTCACTCGGGGAGGCTCCCTACACTTCACTTTTCCTTTCCTTATTGTTCTCCTTAAAAAGTTAATAAAAACAACAAAAAAAACAAGCCACACAACCAATCTCAAACTACACGTGTTTACACTTTCCCATACATCTGTCTCCCTTGCAAGGCTATACTCGCGTGCACTCGTTCACCTGAACTCCACTATCGTGGGGTTTCAACAACACAAACCTGCCCTTCTCCTTGGGACTACACCCTGCTCCAAAGAGCATACCGGATTCTGCAAAGACTGCTGCTGTATTGCCACTGGCAAGGACGGGTTTTTGGGGCTGGTCGCTGTAGGTGGGCGCGGTCCTTCAGGGGCGGCTCCATGGATAACTCTCTGCAGGAATGGGAGGCGCTCGGATCATGTCAGGGGTCACCAAATGAAGGCACGCCCCTGAACTCTCACGCCAGAAAGAATAAAATCTGCTAGGGAAAAAAGGGCAAGAGATTTCTTGCAAGGATCACAAGTTTGACAGCACAATAAGTATGCCAGCAAAGAACTCTGTTTCTTGAGTACTTTCTGCTGAAAATTAGTACAAGCAGAAGGTTATAAGGCAGCACATCATCATCACATAACGTGGCTGGTTGGCAAGCTCCTATACATGTATCTGCTCAATAGGGGATACCAGGCTGCAATTGGTCCCAGCCCCATCCGTCCGTCTTGCATCACGTCAGCTGGGCTCATCTCTCCAGGACTGAAGGTCATATTACTCACAAGTTACTATTGCAAGACAATGCTACTCTAACATTATGGCATGCACCTGGGAAACTCTGGGACTGGCACAGGGGTAGGATCACGATTATGCTGACCCAAACATTCTTTGTTCATTTCATATCGCACTGCCCGCACCCAAGGTTTCCACCTTTGCTTTGAACTATAATTTATTCCACCCTGTACCTCGTATTACAAAGTGTGTCATTCTGGGATTAGGTGAGATGGTCATGTTCTTTCAGTTCAGATCTTTTATGACCACTAGTTTTACGGTTGGTGGTCTGAGGTCACCTACTATTTTGAAATTCAAGGGTCTTGGACTGGGTCATTTGTGGGTGTCCTAACTCCTGGTGAGCTGGGTGGGGATTGGAGGACTGGTGGGTGCCTGGCAGTGATGAATGTGTGCAACGAGGAGCCTGGTGCTGTCTCGCAGCCTTGCAGGGTGAAGGTCTTTTCGGGATAACAAATAATTGCAACAGTTAAGGAACAAAGGGAAGTTCTATGGGAATCAGCAGTGCAGGTCCTCCTACCATCAGCATCTGGGCTGTTAAGGTTTCTTCATTGGGGCTGTGTGTACCACGAACCCATGCATGACTGAATTTATCTACCAGGGCTACAAAAATGGCGCCTCCTTACATGGGCACACTAAGTCTATACATCTGTGTATCATGCAATATTGGGTTAATGCAGGGTTTCTTAGCACAGCCCCCTGAGCCCTGGTACATCGTTTGTCTATCTCCTCACTCTAAAGCGCCTGGTGGGGGGTGGGGGGGGGTGGGAAAGGTTCATGTCCTTCCCAATAGCATTCAGAGGGGCACATATAATCTTGTGATTTACCACGTTTTTGTTTTTTTTCTTAAGTTAGCAGTTTTGAGACCCTAGCACAAAGTGATGAGACTTAGGAGTAAGAGTACAGCAGTAACCCTGAAAGTAATTCTTCCTTTCCCTTGCCTATTGCAGATACGTGGAACTGTATAGCAACATGCTTCTTTATAGACACGGCACACAATATCATTGACTATATTGAGACAATCTGGAAAATTCTCAAACCAGGAGGGATATGGATCAATATGGGTAAGATTTATCGGAGATTCATTTTAGTGGGTTTTTATTCCTTTTTTTTTCCTTCATCATGACCACAGTTAATTGAAATTTGCAGAAATGCTCAATGAATGAATTTGTGTATTTCTCTTCATTTTCAATATTGACCTACCTAAATGGAAATGTGTACTATTGCTAGTATTTAAACTCTACTGATTTTCATTTTACCTTCCTTTTCGAAGTGTGAAAGTGTTAAAATAAAGTTGCAAAGATCTTGCAGCTCATCTGGGTAGACTGTCCCTTTATGCATACTTTGGCTTCATTGCACACATTATGTAAAAACAAGAGGCAAGAAATGATCCATGTGAATCACCCTTTAGTTGTCGACAATAATGGTGATGGCTGAGATTGTGGGGGCAATCTAGACTTGATATTACATAAAACTAGAGTCTGCAACTAGAGAAGCACACTTGAGTTAAGCCAGGCCGGAGGAGCGATACATAGAGATGGCTAAGAGGGATTCACAGTGCCTTCTTGATATGATATGCTAATAAAGTCACTTCAATGGTGGCATACTTGCTGAAAAGACAAGAATTCCCAGTGAAATTATAGCACTGGCCATGACATTTTAAATATTTATTTGAATTCTTATTAAGCGCTACTTGGCCGCAGTCCTCGGAGCGCTACAAAAAGTGCCATTTACAAACAAAACCTCCATAAATAACAAAAATACACTAAAGAAGGGAAACATCGGAACAAGTCAGTGTAGGGTGAACCCAGTAAGAAAATTATTTCAAGTTTTCAGACAGTAATAAAATGTCAAACTACAAGTCCAAGATTCGAAGAGCCTATTACACAAGCACAAAACGTGGGGCAAATTGCTGGTTTCACACCCCACCACCACGCACTTTTTGTTGATATATTATCAAAAGATAATTTTCACTTTGAACAATAGCATCTTTATTAATTATATTGCTATCATTTTAATTTACAACAATTCCAACATATCACAATATCAAACAAGAATCAATCTGTAATATAATAACGAAACCAGAAGATCAAACCTAGTGATTCCACAGAATGCTGTGGAACCAAAACTGTTAGGCAAAGTTTGTATGCAGTACCCTTGGGACCACTAAACACAACTACGCCTACAGGTGTAAGCAAAACCAACCGTTGGTATAAGTCTGTACGACACAGTTTTTGGTAGCGGAGCTGAGCAGCCCGGCTTATCTCAGGAGGGAATGTGAGCTGTAATGATGTTACACAGAGGTCTACAATCACAGGTGTTCAAATAAACTCCTATAATCAAGGTTTCTTTGTTAAATACTTATTAATGTAACTGTCAGTTCTAAAACATTCATAAGAAGGAGGCAATATAATCACACACAAAATATACTTCAGTACGGTACACTCTAAGTTTCTGAGGCATTCAGAATACTTTGAAGGAGGAGCAAAAAGGCATAGGTTATCAGAACATAGAAAGAATACAATTATTTCTTGGGCAGTGAAGATATGTTAAGTTCACCAGAAGAGTCAATTCGATAGGCTAGGCCAAAGTCAATGGGCTAAAGTCTTGGATAGGACAAAGCAGTTCTGGTAGATAAACAGAAAAGTCTCTGCAAAAGTTCTTAGGAATAGTTTGTAAAACAAAGACTCGTATGTTGGGTCACAAGCTGATTAGGCCTGTGAGTTGGGAAAGTTTCAAGCACTTTCGCTGTGAGAGGCAAGTACTCTGTCTGGTCTTACAATACATTTACAAATGAAGAAAAAGATGCAGCTGGTGACCTCTATTCCTGGCAGTTCCTGCAGATCTCGCTGTTCCTGGGCCTAAGTCGTGGGGACAAGAGGGGGGACGTTGGGGAGACTCCTGCACTGGCACTGGTCAAAAAGCTGGCAACTGGCAAATCTTCAATTCCGGTTGCTGTAGTTAAGCACAAAAGCTGGTGTGCCTCTCCCTGGTTATTTGGTTTCCTCTAGCACTCTGAGGAAAATACAACCAGCTCAGAGAATGGTATCCAGGTGGCTTAGTGTCGAGTTGATTGGTCCCACAGACTCAAAGGGAGAAGTCCTTGCAGGGCTTCTCTGTCGAGTTGAACTTAGCGATTCGGACCTGCAGCAGGACTTCACCGGGCAAACCAATAGTCCAGGAGAGTTGCAGCAGCTGTCCTTTTCAAGCTGGTCTTCGGTTCTATCGTTCCAGTGGTCGACTCTTCCTTCCAAGCCAAGAGACTCTCCTTTTAATCAGTTCTCTCCCATTCATTCCAGCCTAGCTGTCACTCACCCAGCAGGGTGGCTGTTCTTGCCAGACAGTCAGCCACCCAATCATCACAGAGTGCATTTGGGTCTCCTAGGAGACTAAGCACAGGGAGTTTCGGGCGCCTCCCTCACTTCCTGCCCACCCCAGACACTCAGGCGCCAGAGGCGGTCTTCACTACTAAAGCCCGCCAAAGGAGAATGAACAAAGAAACCAAACCTCGTTCGGCGCGCAGAGCAAAACTCTAGAAGGACCTTTCTGCAAAGAAATGGTGAAAAAAGAAGACCGGGACCTGATTTTACAGAGGGGGCTCAGATGCCATCGTGAAAAACATGGCTCCCACGATTTAACGATGCCGGTGTTCGCGGTCGGGAAAAATCATGGCAGTTCGTTGTAAAACCACTGTCACCAGCAATTACGAGGGGAAAGGGTAGCATTTGGCTGCTACATGAGTATCTAGACACAAGGGATACTAAGTAACGCCTCCAGCACTTTATTGTTAAATGGAGTGTGCTGGGTCTAGGAATTTAAAAAGACTAGTAAAGTCAATTTCACTTTACTTACTCTGGGAAACAGTAGTTTATCCCAGTAAAGGTATTTAAACCTTGGGAAAGCCTGAAAAGGTTTCCCTGTGCCACTGTACTGAGGGTGCTGTGTGACACACATGAAAAGATGATGCCTATGGAGTTGTCTAAAACTCCATAATCAAAGAAAACACAAAGAGTAAAACACATTTCAAAATACATGAGAGAGTGGGAAAAAGGGTCACGCTCTCTCCAGGTAAAAAATTCAAGTCCTTAAAATCCAGCAAAGTTGCTGGGGGTCTCTAAGGTGAAGGGAATTAGCATATTTTTGAGAATTCTCCCGAACAAAAACAAATCAGTAAAACCAGCAATACTGTTAGGCAAGATTTTATGCAGTACCCTTTTGGGTGAACTACAACAACCCTGACCTCCTGGCAATAGGAAACCAACCTTTTGTATAAGTCTGTACTACACAGGTTGGTAGCGTGTTAAGCAGCCAGGCTTATCTCAAGAGGGGTCAATGTGAGCTGTAGGGGAGTCGCACAGAGATTCAACAGTGACAGGTATTGAAAAAAACTCTTACACACAAGGTTTCTTGATTAAACAATGATTAATTTAACAGTCAGTTTGAGTAGGCCTACTTCAGAAGGAGCAATATAATAGTAACACAAATGCACTCCAAAATACACACTCTTAGATTCTCTAAATCAACAAATATCCATTTGGGATGGCACACAGACACTTCCTACACCCTCAGGTGACTGAAATATCTAGGACACTGTGGACATTAATTTATCACTGTTGCATGTAGAGTAATAATCATGAGAGGGTCAAAGAAAAGGTTATTGGAACAAAACGAGATTCTGAAGCAGGTAAGTACTTTTGGTAACCCCCAATGCAAAGTAAGTTAACCCCTTCCTGGGAGGAAGACAGAAACACACACTCAGAGGGAAGAAGAGTCATTCTGGGAGCCAGGCCAAAGTCAATTGGACAAAAGTCTAGGTGAGCTGAAACAATTCTTGTAGGTAGATAAAGTCTTGCACAATGTTTTAGAAGTCTTTGTAGAAAAGAAGAAATCAAAGCCAGGCCACAAGCTGATTAGGCTTGTGAGGTAAAGAAGCTGTTGGCGACTCTACTGAATCAACCACGACTAGTCTCAACTTAGAACAAGTGAAGTTACACAACAAGAGGTAAGTTCTGTTAGACTTTACAGTACCTTTGGTTAGAAGAATAACAATTTCAGCTGGCTTCTGTTCCTGTACAACTCTTCAAATCCTGTGTTCCTGGGCCTCAGTCGTGGGGACAAGAGGGAGGACGTCTGGAGGACACTTGCACTGCAACGGGACGGTCAGCAACAGAAAAGGACCAACTTCTTTTCAGTGGCACTTTGTGGTTTCAGCTCCTCGCGTCTAAGCAAATAGTAACACCACAGACTCTTGGCTGTCAAGTTGGTCTTTCCTTGCATCTGGGGTCCAGCACTCTGAGGTGGCTCGGGCTCGGTCAGTCCTGCTTCCTGGGAGTCTGGAGGATCTTTCTGGAGCTCTTGGCCAACTTAAAAGCAACGCACACAAACTGGTGTTCCTCTCCCTGGCTCTTCGGTTCCAGCAGCAACTGCAGTGGAATTACAACCAGCTTTGAGAGGATGTCCAGTTGGCTTACTTTGGAATTGATTGGTCCCACCAACTCGAAGAAAGATGTCGCCCTTGCAGGGCTTCTCTAGTCGAGGTGAATGCAGAGCTGCAGCACAGCAGCAGGGCTTCACCGGGCAAACCAACGGTCCAGGAGTTCCAAGTTCTTCTTTGGATTCCTTAGTCTATTGGTCGACTCTGTCTTCCAAGCCAAAAAGCCTTGCCTTTTATGCAGGTTTCTCCCATTCATTCCAGCCTAGCTGTCAGTCACCCAGCAGGGTTTGGCACGCAGAGTAAATCACAAGAAGGACCTTTCCACAAAGAAACAGCAAAAAAAGACCAGGCCATTTTGACAAAAATGGCACCCTTGGGTGCTTTACTGCAGCTGCAGCAAAAGCACAACACGGTAGTTGAAAGTAAACCACTGCCACCAGCCATTCATCGAGGAAAGGGTAACATAAAACTGTTACATGCGAAGCTAGACAAATGGGATACTAAGTAACCCCTCCAGCACCCTATTGTAAGATATTGTGTGCTGGGTCTAGAAAGTTAGAAATGCAAGTAAAGTCAATTTCACTTTACTGCTCTTGGAAACAGTAGTTTATCCAAGAGAAGGTATTTAAACCTTTGGGAAATCTGAAAGACTTCCCTGTGCCACTGCACTGAAGGTGCTGTGACGCACAATGTAAAAGATGATGCCTATGGACCAAAAGAAACAGAGTTTAACTCATGTTAAAAATACATGAGAGAGTGGGAAAAAAGGGTCTCACTCTCTCCAGGTTCAAAATTCAAGTCCTCAAAATCAAGCAAAGTTGCTGGGGGGTCTCTAAGGTAGAGAGGAATTTACACATTTCTGAGAATTCTCCCTAACAAATACAATAGGAAAACTTTGCGAAGAATCCAATAAACATTTGCATCTATAATAAGGTTTCACACAAAAAACATTTGTAATTTCTTTTTAAACAAAATGAAAAAAACTAAAAACAATAAAACCACACACATTAACAGATGCACAAAAACTCACCACAGAACTAGAGCACATTACCAGTGAACCAGAAACTACCCATACAAATCAATGAAGGATGACCCAACTGCACCATACGTGTCAGAATGATATTTTCTAATATACTGCCTTTCTCACATGCCTGGGGCTTTTTCCTGGTTTTCCAGACTTTTAATATTTGCTTTTGAACAATCACTGGCACTCTGACAAACCACATTTTCGAACAATAAGATGCCCCCTTGCTACACCCACACAACCACTCTAACATACGTTCGACAACTCGAAACACTTGTTTCCACAACCAACTCAATACGATCAATGACTTCCTTCCAGAAGCACAACCTCCAACGCCCCTCCATGTCTGCCACACCCCCAACAACTATCATCACCTAAAAGACACAATTAACAGATCCTATCGGGGGTCAAATACAGCCTCCCCAAAACTTTGTCTTGCAAGTCTCAACTACAGATCTAACCTCAGCATAGTCCTTTCTTTATTAGCCCCCTCCCATTCATCCTCCAATAATTGAAAGCCGAGTTCCTCAGACCACGATTCCACCCAGTCAAGACCTCCACCTCTTTATTTTTTACAATGAATTCTATCAGCAGATCACTGGAGTTGCAATGTGAGCATGCTGTGCACCAGCCCTAGAAAACAAATTTATGGGATACTGTGAAAATACTCACGTTATAGCCACAAAGAATTTTGCAGTCAAAATCATACAATGGAACAGGTGTGTATATAAAGACATCTTGATTTGGAATAGCACCCAAGAAGAACTAGCAGGATGTACTCTTCACTACTTGGGGATACAGCTAAGTGAGAATCACAATGGCATAGAAATGTTTTTTTATGTATCTTGATATACATTCGAAACAACCAAATTAATACTTTGCCCTATTGCAAGAGTACAGAGGACAACTCAGTTTTACACGCTGAAAGCTGCCATTGCAAATCAAACATTAGAAACATCCCCACGGGAGAGTTCATTAGAGCACACAGGAATTGCAGTACAACACAGGATAGGGATCACGAATACTGGTTAATAGAAGAAAGATTTCTTGCTAGAGGGTATGAACAAGATTATATTGAATACTCTAAAGCCAAGGCGAGTAAGAAATCCAGGCAAGAATTACTGGTCACAAAACAGAAGCAGGAATGCACTCCATCCGCACAGTCAAATTCATCACACGAGACAATGGTAACACAATTCTATACAGGATATTCAGGGAACATTGGCATTTTGGCATTTGCTGCTTCTAGACAAAGACCTGGGAAATTTGTGAAAACCATATTGGATTTGTTATTTAAGTAAAACGCCACCATTGCATATGTTATTAAGCCCAAGCTACATTAAACCGGCAGAGGTGCACAACAAAACCTGGCTACACACAAGCACTGCTCGCACATGTTTTTTTCAAATTTGGCCATTGCACAATGTGTAAATATGCCTTAAAAATATGCAAATGCTGGTAATGGGACATGGATCAAATATCAAAATTCAACAATTCCTAAGCTGCAAAAGTAAATATGTGGTCTGTTCTAATATGCCACTGTAATAAATACTATTTTTGAACTCCGGATTAGAATCGGAAAACATCTAGGAGTTGAAGGAAGCCAGGACCCAAAGATGCCTTTGGCACAGCATTGGCAACACCACCATCCGATGCACAATACGGAAGAGATAAAGTCCATGGCCATAGAACTAGTCACACTTGCATCATAGGTGAAAACTGAGAAGCACAACTACGACATGGGGAAGCCAGACATATTTGCAAGCAACGTGCTGCACACACCAGACTCAATCTGGATCATGAAATGCAAGTGTTTCTGTAACATAGGTCTTGCCAAATGTAATCCTGAAGCCTAATTGCAATACAATGTGTAACAGCTTCTTTTGTAGATATGTTATGTTTGACTCTGGAATTGAGACCTGAAATGCATTTTACAGACAAAGCTGTTGTATGACAAATATACATACCTTAAATCCTTAACTAGGACAACTAGTAATTACCTCGTTTCCCTCAGAGCCAGTCCAGTGATACTAAGTAATGCAACTTAAATATATCAGTAAGTATGTATATTCACACATCAATCAGATTACATATCTAAATTGCACTGATGCAATTCTCAATGCATTATAATGCATTGTATCAGCAAGCGCATATGCAATATAATTGTCATTTGTACAGCACCTTCTCTCATTGATATGGTCTCGAAGTGCTGTTGGGGAACACCCTTGGGGGACTGAAGTCCAGGTATGTGAAATTTGTCAGGACTTTAGAATGTGTGGGTGTGTGTGCACATATTTTAGCCACTACGAAGGTAGCTAGGTGTAGCCAAGTCGTAGCTAGCTACCCATGTCGAGCAGGCATGTGGATGGGTACTGTGAGGTTTTTCTGGAGAGTATGCAAGAACAGGAGGATTATTTATGCAGCTAGACAGAATTTTTTTCGAGGGGTTAGCTGCATTCTTATGGCAGAGGTGTTGTGCAATGAGTAGTGTATCATAGCAGATGCTTGCAGGTGGCCGCGTCTTCGGCTATGTTAAGCATGGAGTGCGATATGTACCCATGTGTCCTGGCTGGTTTCTTGGTTGGGGGTGAATTCAAAGCATGGCTAAATTCTACACCGTAGCTATATTCAAAAGCGGCTAAATATAAGTGGCTATACTCAAAATGCACCTACATATACCACAGTTGCTATTCTAAAAAAAAGCAGCTAAATATGACCGTAGCAGCACTCATAAATGCAGCTAAATATAACCATGTCTAAACTGAAAAAAGCAGTTAAGTGTAGCACAAAGGCTATACTCTGGCAGCTAGGTTTAAATGGGAGCACATTTGTTAGGCGAGGCTAGATTCTCCACATTGGCTATACTCAAACGGCAGCGGACTCCCACACAGTGGCTATATTAAGTCCAACACAGAAGGCTGTACTCAAAAGTGCAGTTACATTTTAATGCATTGGCTATACTCAAAAATAGAACAGTGGCTATTATCAGAAAGCGACTGAATTCAACACAATGGCTGTACTCAAAATGCAGCTAAATGTAGCAAAATGGCAAAATCAAGAGTGTAGCAAGAGATAAAACTGTGGTAATGCTATAGTTGAGGTATATGCAAGGCAGTGTCAAGAAATTACAAACACAGCGCCCAGATAGCTCTGGGTCAGGCACGCTATACAAATAAAATAAACAAACCAACAAACTGGCTATGCAAACAAATAGTGGTCTCTTACCTGGAGGTTGCTGCAGACAGCATTAGAGGCCTGGCTGAGGCGTCCATGGCAAACGAGCATTGGAGGTGCCCTTAGCCTTGAGCCCTTTGCTGCCTGGGCAAGGCTGCCATGGGAGCTGTGCTTAAGAAATGAAGAATGGGGAGGGGCGCTATTGCGCTCGCGTAGTATGGCTGCTTGAGCATGTAGCTCCGCACTGAGGAGGATCCTATCTCTCAATTACTCTGTGGTGGTGCTGCTTCAGTTCAAGAAAACCCATTGGCGGTTTCCCGGCGGTCCCCTGCGGACACTGGCTGACTGGCGTGCCCCAGGAAGGAACCATCACACAGAAATCTTTGTTTAAAGAGGCTCGCCTAGCTTCTCTGTGGTGTCCTGCACCACACCTCCATTGGAGGCAGACTCCCACAAACTTGAGCGGCGGGGCTTCAGGGCCCGAAGGGGGGAGGGGTGCCTGCCTCTCTGAACCGCACACCTTGCTGGTAGTGGTCCTGGCGACGGCAGCTGGTGTGGCGGTTCCCTTACTGCCCCCTCTCCTGTGGCGTGGATGATCGCTTGCATATTTTACTGCGATGTCCCCCTCGTCCGCTGGCCCCTACTGACAATACATTGCTCTGGGGCTGGAGCTCTGGAATCGGCAGACACCCAGCCCGCGCTGTTCAGCTATGGCTGTTCAACACTGGTAGCACCTTGGACGCTCTGCGAGCTTGGCGGGGCGCTCCTCTGCTGATAGTGCCTTGATCACATCCTTAGACGGCGACCCTACTGCTCCTTACTGGTTGGCCCGGAGAGCTGCGACACTACCCCTCCAGCAACCCTCAAGGTGCCGGCTCTGGCACACAATTCGGCGCGATGGACTGGCGCATTCACCCCTTCATCGCACTGCTGTGCGACGTACTCCCCCCCCCCCCCCCCTCCGAGGATACGGGAGGTACGGTGACAGGTGTCCCATCCTTCAGAGGGGCACTGGATGGACACTGCTGTGACCCACATCACTCAGACTACCAAGATGCCGCCATAGGGCTGCCCCGCTGGTCGCTGCAACCTACTGAGTGCTGTCATTTGTGGACTCCCGCACAGCGGATCTGTCCACTGCTGCTTTGGGTATGTTTGTCCCGGTGCCCTGCGGTTGAGTAACACCCCGACCAACCCACAATTGTTGAACAGGCCCTAAACACCACCCCTACCTGGAGACCTCACACTGCACGACCCCCCCCCACACCTTTACTGCCCACCATCAGTCTATTTCTGAATACACCCCACGCCTACGACGAGGCTGCTGATGCTCATTTGATTGGGTACTACCACCCACGTTACTTGTTCGGCTAGCCGCACCGACCTCCTGCATCGGTGCCTATTGTCTGAGTGTGCATGGGGGGCCGCTGCCCACTCGGCAGTGGGCTGGTCAGCTCTATGGACTGCAATCATTCTTACTGGTGGATCCGAAGCACCCTGCTCTTCCCTGGGGGGGGAGAGGGTCAGGGATAAGGCCTTGTACACCTAACCTCTAAATTACTGGGGCATTGCGGATGCAACACTGTTTACCATGATAAGGGACGAGAGTCGCAACTTAATTCCACGGGCTGACACCTTTTGACTCATCCCTGCTGCATCTGATACTGTATCAAAGGCCCAGCTGCTGCTGCGCCGTGCTTGGGACTCCTGGATGCGCCCTTTCAGCTATAACAACACGAACGGCCCAGCGGCCCTCAACTTACCCCCACTTGAGGCCCCAGCCAGCACTTCACATTAAGCTCAACCAGGATCCCTGCAATTGTGGAGTAGTGCTGCTGCCCCATCTGCAGCTGTGGGACCTGAGCTGACCTCTGGAATCCCCACAACTTGAAGCGGGCGCTTCCCTGGTGGGGTCCGTCATCGCCCTGTCGACTACAGCAGCGGCCACACTGTTTCTTTGGCGTAGCGACGCAGAGGGGTGCTGCAGCGACCCCCCCACCCCCTGCCTCTCTTGCTGGCTGGCGAGATCATGACCAAGGGAGCTCACAAGAAACAGACCTCTACCAACATGTTTGCAAAAGCGGCGCCGAAGCTGGAAGAGTCCCTATCAGAACCAGAAGCCGCTATGTCAGCCCCCCCACATATTCCCAGCCCCCCTCATCCTCCCTCACCCCTCTCGAGACCACCGAATTGCAAAAAATGATGGAATACATGAGAGGGGGGTTTACTGATCTACATTCAAAACGCGACAATGAGAGTGGGGACCATATATTCGATCAAAGCCCATATGGAGAAAACTGACACCCGGGTAACCGAGGTGGAGACCAGGGGCGGGGTGGCTGAGGACGATATTGTCACCCTTCGGGCAGAAGTATCCACCCTATCCAGGCAAGTCCTAGATATTTGCAAGAAGAATGAGGAACTTGAATCGCGCTCCAGGCGCAACAAACTCCGCATCATAGTGGTTCCCGAGGATAAGATCGATGGCCTCATGGAAGACTACGTCGATAGCGCTCATATTGACACTGTTCAATCGGGACTTGTACGCAACTGGCCTGGTCCCTGGAGTTTGTTTTCTGGTTTAGGCTACTGTTCATTGATGCTAATTCCTTACTGTCACGGCTTCAGCTTCCAGGCTCAGGAGTGGCACGAACCAACCTACCCCTCCAGGGTCTTGGTGCCTGCAAGTTAAACTTACACAAGCTTCCGCGACCCGGGCGGGGAAAGAGGGCTAGGGTCTCGATGGTTGGATAGGTTCCGTAGCAAGGGTAACCGGTGAGAGGACTAGGAAAGGGGAAGTGGTTAGGGAAGGGGACATAGGATAACACAATGCAACAGTTGCATATTCACGTACACATTCACAATATGCACAATTCCCCCCCACACCCCACTACAAGGGCTAGAACTAGAAAAAGACTTATCTCAGGGGGTGAGTGCTGGCCTCCTGCCTGCGCATTCTCAGGTCCAGAATCTGGAGCAGTGTTATTGTTGAAAAGAGAGTGGGAATTACCATCTGGGTGTTACATCACACACCAAACGTTACATTCACTCACTCTCACACTAGAGGTTAATGCACCCTTAACGTGCTCGAGTAGTTAGGCACATGCAGCTGCTAACATTCCCCCCCAGCCACTAAAGGGCTCCTACGTAGCAACAACTCGTGTTGTATGTCACACTGAATAAGTTGTAGCCTCTCAGGTAGCCGCATAGTTATAAATGGCTGTTAGTCGGTTAAAACATGCTTGACTACGCGCTGCAAGGTTCCTATATTTTGCGCGTAGGTCCGATTGCAGAAACTATGGCGTTAGTATTCAGGGCGTTTCACTTAGCTTGCTGGAGCGGGGGGGCATGAGAAAGTTGGGCGGAGCCCCCCTGCGTGTGCCCCTGACCGCAGCTGCTGGTGGAATCCTCTGATTCTCTACGGTGCAACAAAGCGCTGCGCGCCTTCCCCCAGATCTGCTACGCTGCCTGTGGCTTGCGGTACTTATCTGAATGGCATGAGGGGCCCAGGTGGAGGATAAGTTGGGCGTGGCCCCTTGTGAGCTTCCCCTTGCTCGGAGCTCCGGAGAACACGTCTTCTCTGGTTGCTGTCCTGAGCACAAGCCCCGTGCTCTTGACGTTCTCGTGCGCGCGCGTGCCCCGCCCGACGGTGGCTGCAATATGTAGTTCTTGGCCCGGGGGTACTTGGGAGATGTAGTCTGTAAGCTGATTCTCCTGCAGAAAGGACATAATAGTCTTTTGTACGGCAGTATTCTGTTTGTAGAGGCATGTTTCTTCATGGTGCTGGTTGCCATTAGTTTCTGAGCCCTTCCCAGCACCGGAATACTATGATTGTTTCCGTGCCCCATGACACTTACCTCAATGGCTAAAGATGACATTGTTTGCATGAGCTGGAATGTCAGGAGGCAAGGTAACTATTCCAAAATGCGCAAGTTGCAGTTATATATTGAACGGCACAAGGTTTAACTACTTTTTTTGCAGGAGGCACATGCTCTTACTGGCAGGTGTGAGAGCTTTGCTAGAGCATGGGGCCCTTCAACGTTTTTACACCGACTACTCCACCCAAAACCACGGGGTCTTGGTCTTGATACGCAAGTCTTAAATTTCTGCATAAAGTAACACATATTGATCCCCTGGGATGCTTTGTTTTACCGTTCGCGGTCCTGCTGGCCAGAGAGGTCGTACTACTTAACATATATGGTCCCAATATGGATGATCCTGAGTTTTATACACAGTTCTCCTCATTGCTATCTGGGTTCCCTCTTGTCCCTATCCTCTTGGGCGGGGACTTCAACACCATCTTAGACGTGGACCTCGACAGATCAGGCTCCAGACCCCGCCAACTTTCCAGGGCAGCCAAGGCCTTCATAGAAGCGCAGGCCCAGCTAGTAGTGTCTGACGCATGGAGACTGATTCACCCTAATTCTTGATCTTATTCCTTTTACTCCTCATTGCATGATTCAGACTTAAGCATTGATAGATGGCTTACCTCGGATATATTAATTAGAACCATTACAGAGATGAGAGGATGGAGAGCGGGAGGTCACCCAAAAACGCCTGAATGTCAGCCACCAACCATTACACATATGGCTATCCTTCCCAGAACACTCCCTGACCACTCCCTGGTAACAATTTCCCTAAGATGGAGCGCTGACAACCCAGGGGCACGCTCTTAGAGATTAAAACCACATTCTCTACTAGATATTGCTTTTGAAACGGAGCTGTGGACTGCCATTGATGACGATTTCACACTAAATATAGGTTCAGTCAAAACACAAGCTATCCTCTGGGAGTCATTCAAAGTTTACATCCGGGGCATTGCAGTTTCTAAAGAGGCTGACATTCTCAGGGTAATCCGGAGAAACATTGTGGAGAGCAAATCCCAACTCGCTCTCCTAGAGACCCAGTACGCATCCTCACATTCCCCTGGCACCCTTTCTGATTTAGGCACGGAGATAGATGCATTCCGTGCCATCGAGAACGGAAGTTCCTGGATGATCCCCTATCTGCTTGCAGATACGGGAGGGTGAGCGCCCTGTTTGTGTCCTAGCTAGGCTGCTCCACCAGGTGGCTGGTTCACCCCCCATTCCGGCTATTGAGAGCTGATGGTACCCTGGCCCAGTCGTTGCACGCTATTAATGCAGAATTTCGCTCTTTTTACAAAACACTCTATTCCAACATGGACAGTGTTCCAGTGGCTGACATTCAGGCATTTTTGGGTGACCTCCCGCTCTCCACCCTCTCTTCCGAGACCAGGGATACCCTACACAATGCGATTGCATCAGAGGAAATATCTAAGGTTATTGACGCCCTGGCCTCTGGGAAGGCTCCCGGATCCGACGGACTCGCCTTCTAATTTTACAAACACTACAAAGCCTGCCTGGTTCGCCAGTTGTTGGACCTGTGGGAGGAATCCTATGAGTCGGGCATTCCTCCCTTACCCCCCTGTTTCCGTAAGGCAATAATCTCAGTATTACTCAAACCTGGTAAACCTCCCACGCAATGTGGCTCATACCGACCTGGCTCCGTATACGTCGTACATTACACACCCGGACCAATCCGGTTTATCCCGGGGCGCTCCACTTCTCTTAATTTACGTCGTTTGTTCAACATTATTGTACGGGTCAACCCAAGCATGCAGGCAGTCGCGGCTACCCTAGACATGCAAAAAGCATTCGAGTCTGTCTCCTAGAGCTACCTCTGGCGGGTCCTTGAGGGGTGCAACTTCAGACCCTGTTTTTCGGTTGAACTCCTGTGCTCTTCTCCTGTCGCTAGGGTCTATACTGAGGACCGGTGTTCGGCTCTAATCCATATAGCCCGAGGCACGAGACAGGGGGGCCCCTTCTCGCTGCTAATATTTGCTATAGCCATCGAGCCCCTGCCCGACAGGATACACCAAATGCACGCACATAGAGGCTTGAGACTGACCGGTCCCCCTGAGATTGTCTCCCTATATGCAGATGATGCTGTCCTCTGTATTTGCTCTCCTGAACAAAACCTGGCCCCAGTTTTAGAAGATGTTGTTCGCTTTGGGGAGATATCGGGCCTTCGAATGAACTTGGAGTAGTGGTCACACGCCAACAGCATTCCTTATACAAGCCCAATGATCACTCTTGCCCGAGAATGCTCAGGCTGGGCCAATTTACCGATCTCCCTGGCAGGTAAGATCGGCATTCTTAAGATGAATGTACTGCCCCAGCTCTTGTACAGGTTCCTGAATGTCTCTTTATGGCCAGGCCGCAAATTCTTTAAGACTCTGACCAGAACCATCAACACCTTTCTATGGCACTCCGGTGTGGTCCACCTGAAGCTGGAAACACTGTCCACCCCAATGTCGAGGGGCGGCTTCGGCGTCCCTCCGGTTCAGTCGTTTTTCAAAGAAATGAGCTGGGGTAGATCTGTCTTCGGCTGGAGCCTCCCTCTGGAACAGCCTCCCTGCCATTCTAAAAGTTGGGGAGAACCATTTTTGGTTCCGTAGCACCTCAGGACTTTCCTCTTTGCTTCTGCCTTCGCTCCCCCTCTCCCATGCTGATCTGTTCTCTCTTGGCACCGTGCACCTGGCCACCCACTGTCCTCCGGGCCCAGATACCTGCTCACCCTGCCACCCTCCCCACTGCCTCCAGGCCCCCCTGGCACTGGGGTCTGTATCTGTACCCATACAGTCCCCCCGCCCCTTTTTTTCTTCCTGCACTTATCAGACCTACCCTGTCTGCTGCCTTAAACCCAGCACTTGCTGGCTGCACTACCACTGTTTGTTGCCTTTATTATTAATCTGTTTCTCCTTTGCTCTGCACTTTCCACTTCTGCCTTCCATGCACTTTTCCCCTCCCCCTCTCCCATGCACTTGTGCGTTCTCAATGTCACTGGGCCTAGTGAGATCGTTGTGGTGTTCTCCCCTGTTCCCCTACCCTACACTCCCCTCCCCTCCCTTGCCAGGCTCTGAAACACTTGTGTACGAGCGCAATAGAAATAAAATATCAATATCAATTGGATAGCTGCTCAAGCACAATATGCTTCCCACTGGTTTATATCCACAGATCCTCCACTGCATACTAAGCTCGAACGCCTGGCTGTGGAGACTCGCGATATCCGCTCTTTAGTTCTCCCATCTCACTGTATCCAATTTGAACCCCTCAACCCCGCTGGTTCCATGACACTAGCCTTGAATTTG
Source organism: Ambystoma mexicanum (assembly GCF_040938575.1). Taxonomy (NCBI): domain Eukaryota; kingdom Metazoa; phylum Chordata; class Amphibia; order Caudata; family Ambystomatidae; genus Ambystoma; species Ambystoma mexicanum. Next base: position 1,192,635,303 of record NC_090935.1, on the reverse strand, counting down.
CTGTGGAAACAGGCAAATACCCTGCATCCCTTTCCTTGAAGACCTCCCACTCTGGAACTTCCTCCCCAGAGTCTCCTAGTGTAGACACCACAACACATCTCTGGGCTAGTGCTGGCCTCTGTATTGTCCAGGATGTCTTTGACCAGGGTGCCTTTCTCGAATGGCCAGACTTACCGGAGCCCATACGTGGTAGGCCTTCCCATTGGCTACAATATGCGGGCCTCTGCCGCTCTCAAAAACAGGTGCCCGGACTTGACTGCAATTCCTCCAGATGACCCGTTACTAGCTGAAATTCTGAATACCACGACCTTCAGAGGGAAGGTCTCCAGATTGTACACCCTTCTTCAGACTAAGTCCGCCTCCCCTTTTGTTAAACTTACAGACAACTGAGGGGAGGATCTGGGTAGTGAAATGACTGACCAATGCTGGGACCGCATGTGTGCCCGTATCCAAGAAGTTTATTTTAAATCTTGTTTCAGATTGATCCAATTTAAGGTGCTCCATAGATTCCACTACACCCCGATCAGATTACATTGTATGTCAAAGGATCATCTCCCCACATATCCAAGAAGCGGGTCAGATGACGCAGGCTATATACATATGATAGGGTCCTGTCCACGCCTTTCCTTGTTTTGGAAGGAGGTATGCACTACAATGTCTGTAATACTAGACTGCACTATAACCCCCATCTCCATTGACATGTCTCTTCCACGAATTTCCCTGGCTTGGGCGTGACTCCAGGAAATTGGCTGGGCTATGTATGATTCTGGCAATCCGTTGTATTCTATTGTTCTGGCTCCGTCCCAGGACCCCCCCCCCCCCCCCCCCCCTCCCACACACACTCAGTGGCTTTCGTGCTGTCACCTGGGCCATGGATACAGAAGAATGCTGGGTTGCCTAGCAACCTTTGGAGTCTAGACCCAGGAACATCTGGGCCCCATTCCGCTCTTATATCGTTTGCTTGTCTGCTGACACTGATGATGATGGTGACCTATCCTCCTCACCTCCTACAGCCGTTTAATTTATCTGCTTTAACTGCCACTATGCAAATTAACAAGGGGGGGGGGGGGTCCTGGAAGTCCCTCTGCCAGACATTAGTCCTGGTTACAAGAGACTTACCCAGATTCTTTAGCTCACTATGACATGTGCATCTCTGATTGCTATGCCACCAACTGGCCCATCTCTGCCTTGTGAAATGTCCTACCAGTCTGTATATGCTTACTATGTACTTACCAACGATATGTACACCGCTCGTTTTCTTGTTGTAATGTCAAGCACAATAAATAAACTTTAAAAGAAAAGAAATGGCGAGTGTGCTAGAGAGGAAAAAGGACAAAGGGGGAGTGCCCTCTAGAAGCAATCTGCACCAAAAATGCACCATGCCTAATTGACTACTTAGGCAGAAAAGAAATGTAATTCCGGTGTTCAGATAGCACAGCGAGTAGAGCACTCTCTTCGGCATCCGTGCAGAGCCTGCCGATGCAGGTTCGTATCCCGGCAGCGCCAAACTCAGCCTTTCATCCTTTAAAGATCGATAAATGAGCACCACACACCGTGGGTAATAATAAGCAGCGCTTAGATGCCCAAGGGTTCGTAGCGATTTATAAATGCAAATAATTATTAGAGTATGCATATGAATACACACTTTCGCCTGCAAGGTGAGTGTCCCCCTCCCTGCACTGTGCGTTCCCTGCTCCTCCTTTTTTCTGCTTTTTTTCTGCTGTTTGCATCTTTCTGCCTTTCCTTTTTCTACGGCCTCTGCTGTACCTGGCTCACATATGCGACCTGTGCCCTGCCCTTTTCCCTCCTTTTTTTTGGATCTTTTCTGCTGTTTTGCATCCTTCTGCATTTCCTTTTTCTACAGCCTGTGCAGGACCTGGCTCGCAAATGTAACCTCTCCCTTGCCCTCTTTCCTGACCCTGATCTGCGTCCCCTACCCCTGATTGGCCTTTGCTTCAGAGTATGGCAAAACCACCTTCTGGGACCAAGACTGTGCCCTTCCATCTTGCCCCCCAGACCGCCATGATTGGGCCTGCAGCCCTATTTAGTCCCAACACCCAGGGCAACCCCCTGCCAGTTGCAGCCCCCTCGGCAAAGGGCCCCAAGGCAAAGGACAGCTCCTACAGAAGCAGCGCCATATAGTGTCTGCCGGAGAAGCAGACAGTCATCAACCAGCAGCGACGATGTGGTGCAGACAGGGGGCACAGCAATCACTGCGTGCCACTAAACTGGCTCACCTCTCTGGTCTCATCTTCCCCACCACCCAAGTGCATATAGCCTGCATGTACCCATTTCTGTTTAGCAACTGTTGCCCTATATAGACTCGCTTAGTTGCTAACTGTTGCCTAAGCCATGTCTCGAATCTAGCAGAAGTGTTAGTTATATCGCACATCTTGGTGGACTGTATTCCAACTATGCTAGCTAGTCCAGACAGAAATATGAATATTAGCTTGCTTTGCATCTAGATAGAAATGCAAATATCAGCCATTTGCCAACTAGGTGAACTGCGTTAGTCGGCCATTTGTCATCTCTGGGCAACCTGTGTTGCTTTGCCATCACTCGCCTCTTGGTGAACTAATACTAACACTCAACCCTTTCGCATACACCTCTCACATACTGCACTAAAGACAGCAAACCGCACGTACTTCACAACACTGCAACAAGGTTGCACACACAACCTTGCACAACACCACACGATGGCCGCCTTCGAATCTCGCACCAGACTCCGTGAACAGTACATCCGAACTGAAGCTGCCAACAGCACATCACAGCTCCCCTGCTCTTTTCCCACTCCTCCCACTAACTACCCTCTCCCATCCTTATTGTTCACAGAACTGCAAGAGTGCCGAAAGACCATGCAAGTGACACATGTGCGCGGTATAAAAACCTTTAACATTAATGTATAGTAATATATCATGTAATACTCGAACATCTATATATGAATATGCAACGGGGCTGTGTACAATTGGCTAAAATTTAGGGTCTATTTCTATGCCAGCACTCTAAAGATAAATGCAAGTTCATTAAGCTTGACAAAAATAGATGCTAGCGCCTACAGAACGATACTTCGGCCACACATCAGGACCCCAAGATACAATGTGGAACCACAATAGTCGCACCTAGTATGATGGCAGAATACTGGATTCCCCATTTCTAATTTAGTGATAACCATGAATCTTTTCGCTCCAACCAAGAAAAAGTAAAAGGAGTAACAATGTATCTAAATGATGACGTTCTTCATGTATAGACTATGGACAACACTGTGTCATACGTAGACGCTAACGCGTCATGCCATGGTGACATCACATTATACAAATAAACATGTATGCCTTTAAACCCATGACACGGATTCAGAAGCACTGTGTCAATGTGCTCCACCAAAAAGTATGTTCATGCGGAGCACGCCGTCTATACTACTTTGTACTAACATTTGGCACACAACAAATCGCTACGTTTACATTAACGGTTATTTTCAGCAAGATTTCTACAAATACCTGTAGTTTCACCAGGCACAGTTCTAAAACAACATAACCCTATCTTTTACAGGCATCACACCACATTTGTTGTTTTATTTCAGAATAATTCCCCACAGTAGACGCTGCCACATGAATTATTTGTTTCAGCAAACTTTTTTTTTACAATTGTGTAAGTGAAAACCCACCCAAAGGACTACAATCGATCACAAGTGAAAAGCCACGTTTTTACAGCTCATAACTGTGTTCTGTCTTGAGATAGATCGTAACAAAGTAAGGGGTGGGATACAAAAACACTGGTTGGCTTAATCAGAATGTCGTTTTGGAAAGACAAATACCTTAAGGATTCAATCCCACTACTTAAGATGATTTGAATACATAGGTTTAATTCATCTGTCATAGTGACCTAGAATCAGGTAGAAACACAGTGCATTAAGAACCTGTATGGACACGGTTATATATATATATATATCAGGAAAGATGCTTGATTAACCAAATGTAAATGGAACAAAAATGTAATGTTCTTCAAATATATGCATGACAAATGAAAGTAATACTCGTGTATTCTTATTTTCTTTGTTTTTCTCCAGCCATCTCTTGCACTATGATTATAAATCGCAACATATGCATGTTATTGTTGTAATATATTTCTGTAAATCTTTTACACTGACAAATTCAATCATGTGATGCAGCCTTGAGAAGGCCCCCGGCAGGCGAAACACGTGTTGGCACGATTCATGGGGGGGGGAAGGAATTTTGTTGAGCAAAATAAATGTGATTATTATTCAGTGAAAAAGTGATTATTCGCATGAGAGGTGACAATATCCCTGGATTCGTCAAAAAGCAGAGTTGTTGCCCTATATTGCCACAGTCACTTAATTCAGTAGAGCGCAGAAGTGGTCAGACCTGTAGAAAAATGGCTACGAGAAATGTTCTTACCATTGCTATGACGTTAGAGATGGGAACTTGTGTAACGTTGTTGTAATATACACAACTGCGTCATGGAAAAGTATCATAGTACACGGTAATTGAAACCAGTTTCTATTGATTTTGTTTAGAACTTTTATTGACTTTGACTATCGGGTCCCACTTTTTGGTCTTTTGAATGCCGCAGTAGGAGGGAAGGGTAAAATACTTTGTGAAATGGGATCAATGTGTAAAAGGTTCCATGCTCATTTAACAATGCTTTTGACAAGATGTGCTATGAGACTAAACTAACACGCTAGCGGTTTTAGGTGATGTATTTGATGCAGTGAAAAAACTTTAGTTGAAGTGATATTGAGGTGCCGGATAAACACATTTCAAATCCTTTAAAATTTGGCAGGTGTTAAAAGCTACACTAGCTTAATTGAGCTCCCTGTTGCACAGTCCATAAGCTCACTAATCATGGCACTTACATAGAAAGCAATTCAAGGGCAAATGTATTCAAGCAAAACTCAACCGATACACTCCCAATTTAAACCTCTGATCAGCCATATGCATGACTGTTTGTTCTCTCCTATTCTAAGAAGAAATTGGGAGGATCCTTCTTTTCAATTCTCACACCACAACTCTGGAACACTCTCCCCAAAGAGATTAGGACCGTAGAGCACTGGCCCCAATTTAAGAGCCATAATATCATGGCTTTTTACCTTCTAATAGCTTTGACTAATTTCATACCACTTCCACCCACTAGATAGTGGTTCAACGACCCAGAGAAGTCGGCCGCTCACATCCTACTTGCATACTGTGACAATCATTCCGATGGCGTCACTTCTCCCTAGGGGAGAATCCCTTCCAATTAGGCTAGGGAGGTGAGGCTGCTAACCAATAGTCCCCCTAGTGGTGTTAACATGTGGGACGATCTATTGGGGAGGGACTCCTTTCCTGGGAATATGGATGCAGTTTGGAGGCAGAACCCCTGTGAAATCCCACCACGTAGGCTGGCGATAACATCCAAATCTTACCTATGATAAGTGATTTATAACACGCCTGTGCATACCTGTTTCTCGGTGCGACAAGACAAGGAAGAGAGGGAGGACAAAACAATCTTACTAGGCCTTGTCATTCAGATCGTACAAGTGCGGTAATGCAAAGTGCAGGGGGTTGGGAGAAGGAGAAGTGCAATCAGGGCAGCATTGCGCAGTAAGTGCAGCGTGGCTCAGGGTAAGTGCAAGGAGGCAGGGGAGTGTAGGGTTACAGTTACAGCCCCTAAGTGCGTGGTAGGCCTGGAGGCAGTGCAGGGGCGACTGGTCGTGGAGGAGCCTGGTACCCAGTGAGACTGAAGGCAGCCAGGCCACCAGTCAGCCCAGCAATCTGGTAGGTCAGCAGGGCAGAGGGAGAAAGCAGAGGCGAAAAGGAAGGTCTTGAGCTGCTTCTGTTAACTTCAGATGGTCCAGTTCAAGTTTGAGAGGGGTAGGGGGGCCATTCCAGAGAGAGTCACCTGCAGAGGAGAGATATCTACCCCTCACTCTCTGCATGGAGAAATGTCTGACCCTCCGAATTGGAGGTGGCTGAGCAAAGGGCTTGAGAAGGAAGGGGTTTTGGTAGAAAGTTGGCTGTAGTGGGGGGCCCGGCCCCAGAAAGCCTTTTGGGTGCTGCAGAGGGTCTTGAACTTGATCCCTGCAGCCACTGGGAGCCAGTTGAGAGATTTCAGGGCTGGAGGCCAATGACAGTCTTGCAGTCGTGTTCTGAATTAATTGCAGAGGGCGGAGAGTAGAGGAAGCCAGATTCAGAAAGAGTCTGTTGCAGTAGTCCATCCTAGAGAGAACCAGTGCTCTGGGCACTGAGCTTCTGAGGAAAGTGGGAAAAGGAAGAATACCTGTAAGGCGGTGCAGCTGGTAATGGATCTTCTTGGCAAGGTCTATGATGTGCGCAGAGAAGGAGAGTGGAATCGAAGATGACACCATGGTTTTTTGCCTCACAGGAAGGCGCAGGAGGATGGCCGAAGGAGGGCGGCCAGGGTGAGAGGGAATGCGAGAGCAGGGGTCCTAATGAGCAGGGTCTCATTCTTACTGGCATTAAGGCAGAGATCGTTGGAGCCGCACCAATCCTGAATCGCGGATAGACCGCCAGGAATGAGGAGGAAGGGGGCTGAGGGGTTCTTGAAAGACAGTGTCATCTGCATAACACTGAAAGTTACAGGAGAAAGTAGAGAAGTGGGCCAAGTAGACATCGAAGAGTCAGGGTGAGAGGTTAGTGCCCTGGGGAACATCACATGTGGAGAGAGAGAGGTGGTGTATAGCAAGGACATAAGTTGGACCTGGGAGGGTCGGTCCAGGACCAAGGAGGACAACCACTCCAGGACCTGATCGGTGATGCCCAGGTTCTCACGGAGTCGATGGATCAAGATGGCGTGATTGACTGTGTCAAAAGTAGAGAAACGGTCAAGGAGGATGAGTACAGAAGGATGGCTTGAATCGAGATTAGCGAGCAGATCTTCACTGGTGTTCAGTAGAGCAGTTTCCGTGCCTCTGGCTGCTCTGAAGCCAAGCTGATAGTCATGGAGACAACCAACAGATTCAGTGTGGAGAGTAAGTTGGGAGATTGGCAGCTTTTCCAGGAGTTTGCCCAGGAAAGGAGTGATGGAGATCAGGCAATAGAGGGGGGAGCACAGGGAGTGCTTGAGGAGAGGGGAAGTTCCAGTGGCAAGAGTGATTGCAGAAATCGGCCAACGCTGGAGTGAGGGTGTCAATGTGGTCCTTGATGGTTCTGGAGGAGCAGGGGAGCACCTGTTAGGAAGAAACTTTCATAGATCGGACTTGTCTAGAAACCTTGTTTATGTGATCAGATAAAGAGAAGGGAGGAGAAGAGGGAAATGCAGCCAGAGGGAGGGTCGAGAGAGGGGGTGGGAGGACATGATGTCCTGAGTTTTAATGGTGAAGTGAAAAGAAAGAGCCGCACAGAGGGCCTGGCAGGGAACAGGAGAGGTGGAGACTGCAGAAGGATTGGCCAACTCCTTGCAGATTCTAAATAGTTCTGCCATTTTATTAGTGGCTGCAGACACGCAGGCTTGGATGCGGGCTCTCTTCCTGGACAGGACAGAGTCTGTATGGCCTTTGGAGCAGGCGGCAGGCCAGTTTGTCAAAGGATGCGCCAAATGCCCTCCCCTTCCTCTCATCCACCCTACACTTGCGGTTTTAGGGTGGTGAAATCGGGGTCATACCAAGAGTTGCACTTGGAGGTAGGCTTTAGGCGGATTCTCTTGACAGGGTCAAGGACGTCCAGAGTGTTGGAGATGGAAAGATGCAAGTTAGAGAGGACTGTGTCAGAGTGAGTTGGCCGCAGGCATGGGAGGAGCAGAAAAAGTAGCCGCAAAGACATCCACTGACCACCTTCATGGGCCGAATGACCGGGAAGGTAGGCAGCAGTGCTGGCCTGGGCACAGAGTGTCAGGTTAGAGGAGAGCAGAAGGTGGTTAGTCCAAGAGAGAAGTGATGAGAGGGTTCGAGAGAGGGATGTCTGAGGAGATGAGAACATCCAAGGTATGCCTGGCAGAGTGTGTCGGACCAGAGCGTAGAATGGCAAGAGTGTGTTGCAGAGGTTGAGGAGGAGCCCTGAAGAGGGATTAGAAGTATCCAGGTGGATGTTGAGGTGTCTGAGGAGGAGAAGTTGAGAGGTAGAGGCAAGGAGAGAAGAGGAGAGGTCACCCCACTCTGAAACCAGAGCGATCTGGCCAGGTGGCCTGCAGATGGTGGCCACAAGAGAGATGGGGAGCCTGCAGACCAGGTATTCAAATGAGGAGTTGGCCTGTATAGGAATGACAGAAACAAGGACCCACTCCGGAAAGATCAGAGCTACTCCCCCTCCGTGACGGTTGGTTCTGGTTGTCGGAGAGGATCCTTTAGCCATCAGGGAGGTGAGTGTCAAAACATGTGACAGTGCTGACCATGAACCATGTCTCTGTGCACGCAAGGACATCCAGGTCAAGCTCTTCGAGGAGGTGGCAGATGCCAGAGGAGTGTTTGACAGCAGAGCGACAGTTGGGAGTAGCGACGTGGAGTAGGTTGCCACATTTGAAAGACTTCCATGGTGGGGTACAGGCTTGAGGTACGCCTTGCAGAAGTGGTAGAGGGGCCCGAGAGTTGGCCAAGGTTGTAGGAGGTGGCATAGTAGGCAGAGAGGAGGAAGAGGGTGTCAGAGAGGAGCCAGAGGAGGGAGGTGGTGAAGGAGCCAGAGGAGAAGGGAGCCAGAGAGACAGAGGCATAGGATCACCTCCGAAACGGTGGTGTTGTGAAATATCGCAGCCATCTGATGACAAAAGTGCTGAGACCAAGAAGTGTTCAACATTTGAGCATGACGAAAAGCTGTCAATTGGAAGGATGTTACTCTGGGGCCGTCACCGCTATTTAAACTGAACGGCAAAGGATGACTGTTTTCTTCGTTATTCTCTGATCCATCTTTCAATGGTCTGTGCGGTTCTGGGAAGCTGTGATATAACCAGCGGGAGAACCAGGTGATTGAGGAGGCTACATCGAAACCTTAGCAGGTCTTCGGGAGACTTCAGCAAGGCTCTTCTCCAAGGCTGAGGAATAGTGGGATGCCCAAAACGTGTCTTGCGTGTCGGGGAGCGTGGCTAAGTAGCCATGCAGTAAGGACGTGCTCCTGACTGCTCCTGCTGATCCGTAAAAATCCTGAGCAGTAAAAACGGTACCAGCGAGCGTCGGACCCTGGCTACCACCAGCTGATGTGGGAAGAGTACTAGCATGTGCTGGTGTAAGCGAAAAACAAAAATGAATGCTTGCAGCATAGCTACAAATGAGCCTGAAGAAACATTCAGCCTCGCAGGCAGCGGCGTACCCAAAATGGCGGCGGACAAGATGCAGTGACCTACGTACTAAGGCATCAGCTTTGTAGCAGCTTGGTGGTACGGAACTTCAGCACGGCAGCCGGAGACCTGTGGCGATCAGACCTGTGCTGCACAGTGATCGAGGCAGAGACGCATCCTGTCCGGTCGAGCTGTGGATCGAAGTGTGCATGACACCGTCCGTGGAACAGCAGGGCCACGAGGATAGTGCAGCAGAGCCAAACGGGCCGTGCGAGGTGTGGCGGACACATCCTCTAAGACTGCGCGACTGCTGGCGACACTGCGGAACATTGCGGTAAGTCGGAGAGAGACAGCTGTTGCCCTGGGGACATCTCGCCGGGTGGATCAGTGGCGAGCGCACAGATAGCGTAGTGCGCAGGACTTGCTCCAGCAACATGGGGAGCCAAGGTTGCGCTGCAAAGGCACCTGGCCCTAGCACCTGCCCCACCCCCCCAAGCTTGGTCCGAATAACGAACAATTGTAAGGGAAGCAGGCAACGGCTTGATACCTGAGGAGGGGTAGGGGCAGGAGTTAGTACTGACCACAGCAAGCCCTGTGGCGAGGGGGGTACTCAGAAATACATTACGGGCCACAAGAGTGTGCAACGCGCTTATAAGGCAATTCAGCATCCTTACGTGCACGGCCCAGAGGACAGGTTGGGTGCATGTGGCACAAACACTGGATCAAACGAATAAACCCAATAAATAACTGGGCAGCCACAAATCTTCACAAAATTCACACGGGTCTAAACTTGAGACCCAAATAGAACAGGGTCAGCCACAAATAGGAGTTGGCTACCACGGAAGAGAAGGGTAAGTCACTCTGCCGGGACACACGCATTCATGACTTTGGTGAATATATTGGTGAGGAACCTTGCAGGTAACGCCCAAGATTGCAGCACCCAAGACTGTCCACGTGACAGCGGCCAACCTTCCAACAAACAGAAGAGGCCCCTGACATGGGAGATCGCAACAGAGTGCACACTCAAAGATACATGTCAAGGGAATGCGCCAGTAATTACGTGCCCACCCATTTACGATACAACAGTCTCCACAACAGGGGCAACATATAAGAGTGTGTGGCCACCCTGCAAAGTTGCGCAGGGATGCTTGCTGTCACACCAAGGACTGCCAGTGTGGTTCACTTGCGGGGGACACGGCGTGTGCCACACCACCAATATCGAAGCCTCAGAATAAGGAAGCAAGTGCCACTCGGCACAGGCTGGGGACTAGCAAGGTAAAGGTGAGACAAGTGCGGAACCAACGAGGGGCGAACAAACGGGTACTGTGACACCTCAGCATGGTGTCCAAGACCCCGAAACAAAAGGCCAAACAGCCCACCTTGGACATGTTTGCTAAATCAACAAACACAAACAAACACTCCATGCCAGTGACCCCCCCCCCCCCCCATTACGACAGGGTGAGCAGGAGCAAACCAAGGGGGACCACCAGGTCCTAGCAGCGATAGCAGACCTGAGGATCGCACTGGAAACCAAGATGGACGCCATCAGCATAGACTTGCATCTCCTGAGGCAGGATGTCTGGTCACTTGAGGAACGCACTGGAACTCTGGAAAAGGACATTGCAGAGAATGCTGTCCCTGAAAGACACCTCTGCAGAGGTGGCTATACTTCAGCAACGGTTGAGAAATCTACAAGGAGTCGTCGAAGATGCTGACAGGTGGGCCAGGCGTAACAACATTAGACTCATCAGACTTCCTGAGGGTGAAGAAGGAGAAAACCCTACTAAGTTCGTGGAGAATATGATGCTGCAAGAAATTGGCCCAGCACCCTTGCTCAGGGGTTTACAGTAGAAAGAGGGCACATGTCCCTGATGAGGAAACCACCACCAGGTGCCCTGCCACGGCCCATAATAGCCCAGATACTAAATTATAAACACAAGGAAGGGATCCTTGAACACTTCCGGAATGGCGGCACGATAGAGAGAGCATCAGCCAACATTGGAGCATACCCGGATTACACCTTGCAAGTGCAAAAAACCGTGGCTGAACTTCACATCAGTCAGTTTTAGTTTAGTTAATTTGTATTGCACAGCCAAACCCTGGGGTAACTGGGCACATTAATCTTTTAGAACAACATGGTTACAGAAGTTTTCAGAACAAGGGGTGATACAATAAAATAAATAGCATATGGGACCGGGTTACAGGAGGGAGATTGCGAGCATCCGTTTCTGTTTACGGTGCCCAAACCCAACCAGGCTGGCCTGCACACCATCCTAGACCTTTCCCAGTTCAATCTTTTCCTACCCCAAGAGAAATTCAAGATAACGCCCGGCCAAATACGGTCCTCCTTGCAGATGGGCGGACCTTCAGGATGTGTACATGCATATTCTGATCTGGAATCCACACAGGAGATATCTCCGTTTCTCTGTGGGAGAGGAGCACTTCCAGTTTCAAGTGCTTCCTTTTGGCCTTAGCTCTGCGCTGCGTGTCTTCACAAAGATGTCTGTGATTGCGGCTTATCTTCGTCTGCAGGGTATCCATGTGTATCCGTATTTGGATGACTGGCTCTTACGCAGACCTTGCCCGTTAAAAGCCGCGTGCAATCTTCAGTCTCTCCTTCAGATCCTGTTCCATCTTGGTCTGTCGGTGAACTGGCGGAAGTCTTCCATGATGGTCTCGCAGGACTTGATTTTCCTGGGTTTTTGCTGGAACACAATCGACTGCAGAGGGTACCTGACCGGGGACAGAATGGCGGATCTGTTAGCCACGTGTCAGATGGTTGAGAAGTCGGCGAGCATGTCAGCCTGGTGGTTCCAGAGGCTTCCGGGCCTCATGGCCTCGTGCGTGTTGGCTCTTCCTCTTGCTCGTCTCAAGATGAGGCGGACTCAGATAGCTCTTCGGAGTTCCTGGCGTCAGGCTGTGGATCCGGACTCCAAGTTGATAATGATGCCGGCTTCCATGAGAGCGGGCCTGGAGTGGTGGTTGTCCCTCAGCAACCTGTCGGTGGGGCTGGTTTTCAGGACCCAGCCCCTATGGTAATGGTCACAACGGACTCCTCCCTTATAGGGTGGGGTGCGACGTTGGATCTTCTTCAGGTCTCGGATCTTTGATCACCTCAGGACAGGCTCTTGCACATAAATCATCTGGAGCTTCTGGCGATCTTCCTAGCGCTCAAGGCGTTCAGATCAATCATTGCCAACAAAGTGGTCTGTATCCGCACGGACAATGTGGTGTCAATATATTAAATCAACAAGCAGGGGGGGGCACCAAGTCTCCCCCTCTCGTGGACCTGTCCATCCAGATTTGGGAGTGGCGGTTCGTCATTGTGTCTGGCTAGTTGCAGTACACATTCCGGGCCAGCTGAATGTCATGGCAGATGCCCTCAGTTGGCGGATGATGATCCGCTACAAGTGGGAATTGAAGGCGGAGATCCTCTCCATGGATTTTCCTGCGTTGGGGCACTCCGGAAGTGGACCTCTTCGCAACAGCAGCAAACAAGAAGCTTCCTCTGTACGCCTCCAGAATCGTGCTGGGAGCCTCCTCCCTGGGGGATGCTCTCGAGATTCCATGGCACAACATGAGGGCTTATGCTTTCCTGTCTCTGCCTCTGATTCATCAGACGATTTGCAAGCTGAAGAACACAGTGAACTGTTCTCTTCTGCTCATAACCCTGTGGTGGACGGCCAGGTTTTGGTTCTCAGAACTTCAACACCTGTCGGTGTATCCACCGATAAGGTTACCGGTGAGTCCCGATCTTCTTCACCAGGGGGGGGTCAACGGCTGTGGCATCCCTCCCCACAATCGTTCAGATTGGCGGCATGGTGCCCGAGTTCAGGTCCTTAGAACATCTCAACCTGTCTCCGGATAACATGCGCATTATTCAGGCAGCCAGGAAACCCTCGACTAGGTCTTTGTACTGAAGCAAATGGCTCAGGTTCTGTCATTAGTGTTTAAACAAACAACTGGACCCAAGGGGGGGCTACAATTGACACTGTGCTGTCCTTTGTATCCCACCTAGCAGAGTCAGGAATTCACGTTCTGTCATGCAGAACTTATCTTTAGGCGGTATCTGCCTACCTATCTATGGACCAATGCTCTTACTCTGTCTAATCCAGTGGTTAAGAGACATTTTGCAGGTTTGACATGCCTTTAAGGGTTCGTAATACGCACCCGTTGTGGGATCTAAATGTGGTCCTTATGGCGTTGTGCCATAGACCCTTTGAACCAGTGGCCACGGTGGATCTAAAACACCTGTCCTGGAAGGTGTCTTTTTTGCTTGTCTTTTTTTTGGTTGCCGTTACTTCTGCAAGGCGTGTGAGTGAGCTTCACGCTTTGTCGGTGGAGCATCCCTTCTTAATTTTTCATAAGGATAAGGTGGTCCTACGGACAAACCCTTCCTTCCTGCCAAAGGTGGTCTCTGATTTACATTTAAAGCAGTCAGTCTCCCTGCCGGTCTTTTTTCCGAACCCTGCTTCAGAAGCGGAAAAGGTTCTGCACAGTTTGGATGTTAGAAGGGCTCTTAAGTTCTATCCGGACAGAACATCCGAATATAGGAGCTCTTCTCAACTGTTGGTAACCTTTGGTAATCCACAAGGTAAACATGCCTCTAAGGTGACTATCTCCAGATGGATCGCTGCCTGTATTACGGAGTCTTACACTGTCCAAGGTTTGCAGCCTCCTAAAGGTACTCACGCACACCTGGTGCGGGGCAAGGCAGCTGCAGTTGCCTTTCAGAAACATGTCCCTTGGGAGACCATCGCAAAGGCGGCTACTTGGACCTCCCCAAGTAGACGCCTTTTGTAAACTTTGTCTAGACCTGAGCTCCAGATCTGATGCTCAGTTTGGCCAGGCTGTGCTGAAGAACCTTTTTCAGTAGGTTTTTTTTCCATCCACCCGTAGTTCCTGTAAGGAGTGCTTGGGAGTCCCCCACAAGTATGGAGGAAAGGGAATGGGACGTAGGAGTATAACCAGGTTACTCACCGTAGTGATCACCTTACTCCTGGTCCATAGTCCCCTTTCCTCCATACGCCCGTCCGCCGTCCCCTCTAATAAGGTTCCTCTGTTATTGCTTAAAGGTCTCTGACCTGGCGATAGAAAAGGACTGATGGGCGATGCGCGGGGCGGAGCGGAGATGGGCAGTGTTACGGCCACGTGCTGTGCCCCGCACAGAAAGAGAGGGAGGACAAAAGATTTTGAAAAAAGTTGATGCTTTTTCAAAGTCCCACAGGACGGAGGAATGTCCCATAAGTATGGAGGAAGGCGGACTATGGACTAGGAGTAAAGTGGTCACTACGGTGAGTAACGTGGTTATACTTGCGCACCAAACCATGACACAGCCGCCTACTTCCACTTGTTATACTCCCAAATTGGCCCATGTAGAGATGGCACATTAGTTTGCGGGGGGGATTTTAACTGTACATTAGACTGAATGTTTTTTGTTTTTATTTTATGTTTCATTTTTGAAAAAATGGCATTTCGAAAATGTGACGTTCGAAAATGTCACTATAAACCCCAAAGACCTATACACCAGGCTGGACTATGTCTTCACAGGGGAGAAAACTCTGTGCCAATTCAAACGGCAGAATATAAAGCACGAGTGTTATCTGACCACACACGGTTGATAGTCACATGGCAGGTGGTCCCACAATAGGGCACGTATTTTGACCTCGATGCTCCGAGGCGAATCCCTGAGGGATGCAGGATTCCGGGAGCTCTTAAGGGAGGGCATTAGAGACTATTTTAAATACAACACAATCAGCCGGGATTTTGTGGGAAGCCTTTAAGGTTGTGATCAGGGGGTCAGCAATAGCTTAAGCGAAAGGTATGCAAGCTACGATAGAAAGAAACTTGCACAAAGCGTAAACTACACTGGAAGTCATAGACATCGCTGAAGACCTGTCCAGGGAACAGGCCCAGGAAGCTAGCCATCTGAAGCAGGAATGCCTGAAGCACAAATGGATTAGGCACGCTGAGCTAGAAGATATGTAGACAGGCAACACGCAGAGGGAGATAAGATTGGACTTCTGCTGGCTTGGCTATACAAAAACGAAGCCAAGTGGGAAGCCAAGTGGGATGAGCTACGCTAGATTGTGGGGTTAAATGGCGAGGTATGTATGTCGGAAGAAGGCATAAACAAACGTTTTAACGATTATTACAGTTATATGCAGAGACATCAGAAATACAGTCATCAGAGATGGATGAGGCCCTAGCACAGACAGATCTTCCGATACTGGATGCAGATGAAGCTGGTAGGTTGGAGGCTCCCGTAACCATAGAAGAGCTAGAAACCACTATACGGGGGGGATTACCTACGGGCAAAACTCATATAGTGGATGGCCTGCCCAGCAAATTTTTATAAAGAATTAATTGCAGATGTTATGCCCCAACTGCTGGCAATGTTGTATGAAGCGTTAGAGATAGAGGTACTTTGCCGATGTCGCTAAGAGAGTAAATTATCCCGCTATTGAAACCGAACAAGCCCGACACTGATTGCGGGTCATACAGGCCACTCTCGCTGCTCAATCAAGATGAGAAAATACACACGGCGCTATTGGCCAACTGACTTAAGATGGTAATATCTAAGCTCATACACTCAGACCAGACGGGATACGTCCCGGACAGGAATATCACTTGTAATGTAATGAGGTTACACCACATAATCGACCACACCACGACTGCACGCATCATTACGCTGTGGCCTCAATAGATGCGGTCAAGGCATTTTACTCAGTTAGATGCCCATGGTTGTTCGCTGCGTTGAAGAGCTTCGGCATAGGGCCCACATACATTAAATGAGAATGACTGCTACATAGCAGTCCGGTAGCAAGAGTCAGAACAGGCAACCATATTTCAGATCCATGGGTGCTAGGAAAAGGTACGAGGCAGGGTTGCCCATGGTCTCCTATGTTGTTTATATTAGCCTTAGAACCTTTAGCAGTGTATCTCTGTCAGGCTTATCAAGATGCCGGCATAGTTACAAATGGTAGTAAGAACCTCATCTCCCTATATGCTGACGACATGCTTTTATACTTGCAGGACCCAGAGACCAATTTACAGTATATTTTGGACGTGGTTGAGCGCTATGCAGAATTTCAGGCATAACGATTAGTGCACAGAAATCGTGTTTGTTCCCCTTGGCAGGGTATAAAGGGAAACCTCTGAACGCGCTGCCAGTACTGCCGGGCAAGTGGGAAGTAAACACATTCAAATACCTGGGTGTAGGTATCTTTCACGACCCTAAAATAGAACACATACAAAACACAAAGAAGGCGGTAGATAAAATGGATAAATCCATGGCTTTTTGGGCTAGACTGCCGCTCTCGTTGATGGGCAGGGCCGCTCTATTAAAAATGGTGGAGCTCCCGAGGCTCCTGCACTGCTTCACTAACATCCCATACGACATACCTAGAAGCATCTTTTTTTTAAACACTTTATTTTTGGATCAAAGGCATACAAGTATATCAAAACAGTTCAGAAACAGTCAATTAACATTCTTAATCAACCTCCCTCTCTTTCTGATGTTGACCAACAATAGACAAAGCATCTTAGCCTCTGAAAGTTCTTCATTTTCCATTTTGTAATTCCCCAACCTCTTTCCCCTTCTGTCTTCCCCTTCCCTCCCTGCTTTAACTAACACTTCAAAATACCATAACACATTACAGAGATCAGCATATGAAAGGGTTCCGTTTAGGATTAGTCCTGAGTTCATTCCTCTGTGCTGTTATCTCTCATATGACATGTATACTCCTGAGAAGACGGGGTTTAAAAAAGAGGGCCTCTCTATCGCTCACACACTCGTGGAAAGGGGACCAGGTCGCTAGAAATTTTTGATATTTTCCAGCCGTAAGTACACAGATTTTCTCCATGGCCATCACTCCCCAGATCTTGACCCACCACCATGCCACTATAGGGCCCTCCTCATTTTTCCAGTTTTGCGCTAAGGTCATCCTTGCAGCCGATAGCAAATGAGTAATGAGAGTGGCGGTCGCCCCGGACATTGCATATTTGCCCTCTATTGGGACACCTGATAGGATAGTTTTCGGGGACATCGGAAGTTCCACACCTGTGATATCTTTAATGTGGCCCAGAATCTCCTTGCAATAGACCGTTGCCTTGGGGCATGACCACCACATGTGGATTAAGTCCCCTCTCTCCACAGTTTCTCCAGCAGAACGGCGAGTAGGTCTTGGTGATCTTATGTAAACGGTGTGGGGGCATATACCACCTAAAGCACATTTTATAGGTGGATTCTTTAATCGTGGTGCATCTGGAGGCACCATGCGCTCGTGACCATATTTTGCACCACTCTTCTTCCGTTATGGATTCTTGCAAGTCTCTTTCCCAGTTCACTTGATATGGGAGGCGATCTGACGTTTGGGAGTTTGAAAGAAGTTTATAGAGTCTGGTGATCCCTTTTTTGGCCTGGCCCTCCTGTAAGGTTAGGTCCAAGCCGGACGGTGATCGTGTGCCTGCTCTTTTCACGATGGGTTGAGTTATCCAATGTCTGATTTGCAAGTACCTGTATCGCTCCCTTTCTCCTATACCAAACTTCTGCTGGAAGTCCGTGAAGTGCAGTGGGGAGCCATCTCTGTACATCTTTGCCAAAGTCAGGGTCCCCGCTTCATTCCATCCCTCCCAGTCTTTGCCTCGAAGGCCCGGGGTGAATTCCGGGTTATGTAGTATAGGTGAATATGGGCCCAGACCCGGTGGGATACGTTTCTGTTTCCTGGCTATATCCCAGCTCTGCAAGGACCTCTTTGTGGATTCCAGGAGGGCACCGCCACCTCCTCTGTGTTTAGCTTTCAGACCTAGGAGTGAGATCAGAGGGATCGTTGTGACTGATTGTTCTATTCTACACCATCCTTTTGTGATGTTCGACCTTGGCCCATCACAGCATAGGGGCTAGGTGTGCTGCCAATATGTATCTGCCCACGTCTGCTATTCCGAAGCCTCCCAAGGGCGGGGGTCGCTTTAGGATACCCTTCTGGATCCTTGGCCTCTTGCCTTGCCATATGAATTTAACGATTGCTTTCTGCAGTTCTTTGATCTTGATTGGTGAGATGGACACCGGGATTGAGCTTACCACATAAAGTAAGCGTAGGAGTATGATCATTTTTACTGCCGTGATGCGGGCAAACCACGATAATTCCTGGGATTCCCATTTGAGCATGTCTTCTTGTAATTGCTTCCATAAGGGAGAGATGTTCGCCTGGAAAAGTTTTCTTGGTTCCGTGGTGAGTCATATTCCCAGGTAGTCAAGGGAGTCTTTCGCCCATGTCAATGGGTATGATTGCTCTAGCCCTGCTATCGTTTCCCTCTTCGCCGTGATGTTCATTGCTTTTGATTTAGGGAAATTTATAGAGAATCCCGAGACTTGCCTGAATTCCTCTAATCTAGCCATTGCCCAAGGCATTGTATTACCTGGATCACCCATGTAGAGAATAATGTCGTCCGCATATAATGCGAGTTTGAGTTTCGGAACCTAGGGTCACGCCCTTTATGTTGGTTTCTAGTCTGAACAGCGTGGCACACGGTTCCATTGCCATTGCGAATATTAGCGAGGACAGGGGACACCCCTGTCTTGTGCCTCTTCTGACTTTCATCGGTTCGGTTTTCTGGCCGTTGATCATGAGAGTTGTCGATGGGGTTTGATAGTTAGCCTGTACCATCTTGGTGAACACGGGGCCACAACCAAAGCGCTCCAGGATTAGAGACAGATAGTTCCAGTCCATACTGTCAAATGCACGGGAGGGATCCAAGGCAGCTATTGCGAACTCTTGTTGCGTCCTTCGCCCAGCGTCTATAACATCTATTGACCACCTGATATTATCCTGTGTGTGACGGTCTGTGATGAATCCCGCTTCGTCATGTATTATATCTGGGAGTACTTTCATCAGTCGGGTAGCTAAATCTTCGTGTAAATCTTTGCATCAGTGTTCAATAGCGTTATAGGGCGGTAGCTTGCGCAGTTGCACGGATCCCTCCCGGGCTTCAAGGGCAGAATAGTTGTGGACTTTTCCATGTCAGACGTCGCTCTCCCTTCCTCTCTGATAGTGTTATAAAGCTTTGTCAGTGGGCCGAGTAATTGGGTACGAAAGGTTTTATAGTAACCGTTGCTGAGACCATCGGGGCCCGGTGTTTTGTTGGCTGGCAAGGCCGAGATGGCGTCGCCGACCTCTTGCACTGAGATCAGACTTCCACGGCTGATTCTGTCTTGTTCTGTTATTTGGGGAAGGGGTAGAGAGCTTACATAGGCAATCTGCTGTGTGGGGTCCAGTTTTTCGGTGCTTAGGAATGTCTCATGGAAATGTTTTATTATTTTTATTTTGTCTGGCTCTGCTGTGTGCGGTTTCCCATGTTCATTGTCCAATTGTACTATGTAGTTGCTGGCTTTATGCTTCCTCAGTTTCGCCGCTAGAAATCGGTTTGCCTTATCCCCATAAATGTAGTAGGACTGTTTCGTGCGGAGTAGTGACAGGGCCATCTGGTCCGCAGTATGATGTTTGAGCTGTGCTCTAATCTTCCGAAGTACTTGCAGGCCTTTCCTTGAGCATCAAGTTTTATGTTGTATTTCTGCATTTTTCACCTCTGTTTCTAACCAATGAGTCCCTATTGCTCTTTCTCGGTAGTATGCAGCTGCTTGTGACATGAGTTCACCCCTGATCACCGCCTTCCCTGCATCCCAGATTGTCCCCCAGCTTGTTTCCCCATTGTCATTTTCTTTAAAATAGTTATTTATAGAGGTCTCAATATGTTCTGAGTTTGAAGTCTCTCAGTAGGACTTCATTCGGTCTCCAGGGTGGTTTACTTTTGTGGTCTCCCTCCCTCCAAGCCACACCCACTATCACTGGTGCATGGTCTGAGTGATATTCCACCCCAGTTATTTGTGGAATTAACATAGTAGAGACAAGGATCATATCTATTCATGAATAGCCCAGATGAACCGCCGAGTAGTGGGTATATTCCCTGCTGTCCCCTTGAAAGAATCGCCAGGTCTCAATGACTCCCAGTTCCCTAAAAAACCGACCCAGTGCCTGTCTATTTCTTTGATCTGCGTTTGTGGGAGGGAGCGTTTTATCCAGGGCTGGGTCCATGACACAGTTGAAGACTCCTCCAACTATTACTTGGCCCTCACACCAACTGCCCGGTTTTCCCAGTAAGTTTGTTATAAACACATCTTGGCGTTCATTGGGGGCATACAAGGCTAGGATTGTGTACATTCTACCTTTTAATCAACCCTTTCAAACCCAGATAACGACCTTCTTTATCTCTACAAAGTTGGGTTTTTTGAAAGGCTAGAGCCCTCCTCATTAGCATGGCCACCCCCTCTTTTTGGTGCTAGCGTTTCTGATGGTCCTAGCACATTTGTGGGCCATCTAATTTCGATTCATTTCTCAGTCTGCCTCTGCGCGCCGTGGACCATTCCCACGGGTTGGGCCCGGTATGTTGTAGCTGTCGTGTCCTGTCTCTATCCGGACAGTTCGGGGCTTCCTCCAAATTTAGTAACGCCTGACCCTCCTCACATGTAGTTATTCGCCTCTGTTTGCCCTCCCAATTGAACATTAAGCCAAAAGGATACACCCATCGATAGGGGATTTGTTTTCCCTGTAAGGTTTTTGTCACCGGGCGCATGAGTCTGCGCTTGTGAAGTGTAGAGAGGGCAAGATCCTGGAACAGTTTAATCTCATGGCCATTAATTTTCAGGCCAGTGCTAGATCTGGCAGCCTTCAGAATGCATTATTTCGTTATGAATGAGGTGAGAGCCACCAGCACATCCCGTGGGCGGGCCCCAGGGTCACTCCTTCTGGGTCCAACTCGATGTATTCTATCGAATCCGATTGATTCTGGCGCTGGATCTCGTAATAAGTTACTGAATGCCAGTTGGAGTGTCTCACGGAGTTCGCTATCAGGGATCGTTTCGGGTAGCCCTTTAAACAGTATGTTGGAACGTCTTGACCTATTTTCAAGGTCTTCCACCTGTAGTTCCAGGTTGTTTGTAGCAGTGGCTATTTGGTCCAACAGATGGCTGGACTGCTTGGACTCTTTAGATAAGGCAGGCAGAGAGGCCGTTTTCAACTGTGTCAACTCGGTGGTCACCAAGTTAGTTTACCTCTTTTCGGATTTCCCGCAGAGAGGCTTTTGTCTTCCCTCTGTTGACCTATTTGGGTCTGAAATGCTGTTGTCATTCTGGCCTCCATGCCTTTCAAGCAAGTCAGCAGTTCCTCTTTATCTGTGTCCATAGCTCTCTGAGGCGTTTCCAGGGGTGGCACAGATGATTCCGGTCGTGTTTGTCGAGGAGTGTGCTCCTGTTGGTTCGTCTGTCCCCAGTATTTGTCCAGCTGATGTTCTAGTCTTAGGTGAACCTTTCATCCTAGACGGGGCGCTTTTGGTTCTAGTGCCCGGCATCTGAATTGGAGAGCTGTCCCAGGTGAGTCGCCTTTATCGTTTGGTTGTGCTGAGTTGGAGGGGAACCAGATGACTTATACTTTTGGGGGTACCAGACTAATGAAAGTTAGGGGCAACGTGGTCCCAGATCTGAGTTCAGGTGTTCCTGTCAGATCCTTATTCTTTGAGTCAGACAAGAGGATGCGTTGGGGGCAGTCTCCTTACATCTGTGTCATCAGGCACTTAGCTCGAGCTCACTCTGGGTGGGCGCATAGATTGGGACCAGTTGCTATTGGCCTGAGATGGGCTTTGCAAGTTTCACCTTGCCTGTAACGGCTTTTAATTCCTGTTTAATCCCCCGAGGCGAAGGAGTTCACTGGGGTGAGTGCGGCTGGCTTGGTGTTTCTGCGCTGTGGATCGTGGCGCTTGTTGGGTTAAGTGCGCTCTTCTCACCCCCCCTCACCCCTCTGACTTAATGTGCTCAGTGTCCACGCTGGCTGATTCTCCTCTTAATGGGGGCGGATATGCACCAACAGATTGCTCTAGATTGCAACTCAGACAGCGGGGGCCTTTGTGGAGTGGATAGGGAGAAGGCAGGGGAAGCAACTCTCACCTTGGCCGTCGCGTTGGACACAGCATGTAGGTCTCCGATGTCAGTCAGCCTCAATTCCTATGATCGCGTGTTATGAAGCAGGTCGCCCCACCGCTACGTTGTTCTTTTCCACGGCACTCTGGAATCCTGCAGGGGCTTCGCCGTAGCACACTTCTCCAGCAGGGTCACGATGGGCCCTCGAATTGCGCCCGCCGTCTCTCACGTTCTCCCTCCGCAGTCTCGCCCCAGGCGTGGAGGGGCCCGCAGTCCAGCGCCTCTGTCTCTGCTGCGGGGGACTGGAGGCTCCGTGTGGTGGGGCGGCAGCCGGCAGAGGCCGCCCAAAACTCACCAGGTGGGGGGGGGGGGCTGCTCACCACGTTTATGGGCAATTCAACCCCGTAGCGGGTCGCTATATTTCCCCCAGATTGCACCCGCTGTTACATGCGTTCTCCGACACTGCTACTGATGATTGCTGCAGTTAATAAACACCTTTGGAAGCCTTAGTTTTATCCGCCGGTGCGGAGCACAGGAGACGAGCGTCCACTTCAGCAGGCGGCCATTTTGAAATCTATCTAGAAGCATCTTTAAGAAACTTGACACCATGTGTCGTAGCTTTCTGTGGCACGAGTCAAGATTCAGAATGGCACTGACAAAATTGCAGAGACCATACGACCAGGGTGGTATAAAAATGCCCAGCTCTGAAGCATACTTTGTAGCGAGTCAACTTCAATTTGTTACAAACTGGCTGTCCCATGAACAGACCTAAGACACACGGCTACTACAGCCAGCATGCACCCCATTCTTTCTAAAGTTGGTGATATGGACCCAGGTGCTCCAGAGCCCAAAACCCCCGCTGTTGCTAGGTAGATCGATATGGCATAGGACTTGTCGCTTGTTAGAGAAAGTCGCCTTATTCCCCTCAGATCCCATTGGTAACACTAATGGTTGGGGACGTGCAGTTCAGATTAGATGTGAGGAGGTACTGGGAGCCCATGGGCTTAGCGCCTGTGGGAGACTTAATACGAGAAGGGAAGCCAATGGACTTCAGAGCACTTACCTCAGAGACTGGGTTGCATGCAGGGCAACACATAATATACACTACGCTCCTTGCTATGCTAAGAAGGAAACGGCCAGAAACAGATAGGGAACTGCAGGAAGATGAAACAATAGAAACCCTTTTATGATATTGCAGAAGGGTGGCATGCAGTGTTGAATATACTAGCGAGTGTCTCGACAAGGGGATATTCTCGCACAGACCCGGCGTAGTTGGGAGGCGGATCTGCAGGAACAATTGACAAATGCAGACTGGAGTAGAGCGATATCGTATCATAAAGTGTCCAGAAATGCGAGACTTCAGTTAATTCAGCTGTACATAACCCATAGAGCGTATTTTACCCCTAAGAAAATTGCCAAGTTTAGTAAAGCAGCGGAACAAACCTTCCCAAAATGCGGATTGATTAATGCAGACCTAGTACATATGTTCTTGGCATGCACGAAGATCCAACAGTACTGGGAAGACCTAGCTCAGTCCCTAGCCAAAGCAGGCATAATATTGGACATGCTGTCTCCCACAGCCTGTATGTTCTACATTTTTGCTCGACCAAAGCAGGCCAGACATGTCAGTAAATTGAAAGACCTAGCATATATCCTAGCGAAACGTAGAATAGTGATGGGTTGGAAAAGTCTTAAAAGCCCAGTGGTAGGTCAGTGGTGGAGTGAACTCCAAAAATGGCTGTTAGCAGAGACCTCATTGTGGTATAAGCAGTCCGGCGTGGCCAAGCTGAACAAAACGTAGACTTGGACTCTTGGGGGCATAAGTTACAGGAACTGACGGCCTCGGTGCATGATGACATTCAAGTTGTAACGGATGCTTCGTTGTAATTGATGGGACAGTGATAAATGCATATGCTCTGTACAGTCAGATAGAATGTGATGCGTGTGTACACATGTGGAATAGGCATGGATGTGGGTGGGTCGAGTTGGGGTGGGAAAGGATACAAGCAGACTCAATTCGATGTGCATGGTTATTGGACACATATGTAAGTCTGTATGTTATATTGTTATCAATAAACAATATCTTTTTTATGAGAGGTAGTGGCCCGACCTGTAGTTGGTCTACCGTAGCCTACAGCATAGCTGCGTAGGTGACTATCCGGGGAGAGCGAGAGACTGTGGAGGAGGTGTAACCTGTCACGGCAGGACTGAAGCAGTCCACAGTAACTTTAGGTTGATATTGATGAGACACAGAAGACTACTAATGGAAGAAGTTGAACCTTTTTATTTCCTGTTGAGTCACGCAGAACCTGGAACTTTGGAACTTTTTGCTTTGAACAACCTAAGATGCGTTTGGATGCTTTACATTCAGGAGAAGGGAGCCATGCTCCTGGATTACGAACATTATTTGGACTTTATGGTGTGTTGTTGTAGTGACGGGGGATGGAGTAGGAGCCTTTGTGGATGTTAGTGCCTTTTTGTATTGACTCAGGCAGACTCCTGATGAGCACCCGAGTTTCTTTAGTTTAGGTAGGGAAATCCCATTAGCTTTGGGGATAGATATGATAGGTTAATTTGTAACGCGCTTAATACCCGGAGGTTTCCAAGCACAGACTCGGGGATCAAACCCATGTTGCTTGTGTCATCTTGCTTCCAAGGCGAGCACGTTGCAGCTGAGCTATCCTCCCGAGACATAGATGGTTTGGTTTATCTTTTTAAAAGTCTATAAAGACGACTATGGCACCACTTGGTCAGTCTCTTCATTCCTTGTCGCCACAATACGGACTCAGTAAATTAGGCTTCATTCTCACTTTACAGGACCTACGCCCTAACCACTCCTTTCACTATCCTATGAAAGCAGTTCTATATCTTGCAATCATTGGGAGGTAGTCTTCCTTGGATACACCTTGCTTTATACATTTAATGTTAAAGGTTTTTATACCGCGCACAGGAGCCACTTGCGTGGTCTCTCAGAGCTCTGGCGGTTATGTGAAAAAATAAGATGGGTAGAGGGTACGGTTAGTGGGAGGAGCAGTGAAAGAGCAAGGGAGCTGTGATATGCTGTTGGCAGCTTCAGTTCGGATTCACCGTTCACTGAGCCTTGGTGCGAGATTCAGAGGTGGCCGTTGTGTGGCGCTGTGCAAGGTTATTAACTGCATGTCACGCATGTACTCTACAATTCTGATTATCATTAAGCTCTAAAGAATTTTATTTGACTCTCATATTTTTTTTGTATCCCTGACTCATTTAGTTCCCTAATGTCTGGCT
Source organism: Ambystoma mexicanum (assembly GCF_040938575.1). Lineage (NCBI taxonomy): Eukaryota > Metazoa > Chordata > Amphibia > Caudata > Ambystomatidae > Ambystoma > Ambystoma mexicanum. The sequence goes on along the minus strand of NC_090935.1, from coordinate 1,192,609,847 downwards.
CCCCATCTCACTCCATCCATATGTATAGGTAGCTTACTCTCCTCTTTAGATTAAAGTTTATTGCTCGACATGAAGTTGCACTCTGGGTAATTTTTGCTTAATAGAACTGGTTTCTGCACAATAATGTAATGCCTATGTAACATCTGACACCACCTAGCGCTATCTCTGATGGATTTTTCAATAAAACTAATGACCGGGACCCTTTACCTAACATTCTACTTGTAATAGACATTTTCTTTCCAAGACCTGAGGCCTTTGATTTTGTCTTAGGCTGGGAATCCTTTGTTGAACCAAATTGTGACCACGGTCTTTGGAGACCCAACTCTATGCTCGTCTGCGCTGAGGGAAGTACCATCCTTGCTCTTCACATTGCCAACAGTTTTTGATCTAACAGTTGTGTTCTGGATATTGAGGATAAGCCTCATCACTTCAATTTCTCTGCCTGAAAGTGTAATTACCTTTTGGTTTGCTTCTTAACCTCGGGTAACTCCCTGAGTCTGCGTGTTAGATCTGTGTGGATTTCCCACAATATCCTTGTTCCTTCCCAGGCTTGCCCTTGGGGACCCAAACATACCTCTGTTTAATCTCCCACTTAGTTTTAACTACTTGCTAAAACGGGTTGTACCCTGCGTTGGCACTCCTCATTCGCTCAACCTCACTCTTCGTTTTAGCGTCTTTGCACGCTCCACTCATGCCCCACTTACAGGCCAATGATACTAAGTGCTATTGTATGATTTCTCAATCTTGAAACTTGACATCACTGTCCCTTCTTAGCTCAGGCTAGCCTAACTTTCTACCTTTTTTAAAGGTCTATAATAGGCGTTTGACTGCCGTGTGTGTAGATAATAGCATTTATTATTATAGGTGATAAAATGTAAGATGTGAAATAGGAGCTAATATAATACTCGGAATTGGCGTGGCCCAGTCTTTTATGAAAACGGAACTAGATAGACGATGAAATAGGCTTCAAAGGAAAAGATATGCGGCAGAACTCTTACATTTGTTAAAAAGCCAGAAATATGTGCAGACATTAGCCGATCTACTCAACTGAGCAGAACCACAGTGGTCAAACACTTAAATGTCATGTCAATAACTTCTTATGGGTATACTTTTAATATTTCTGCTTACTGGGCATGGCTTTAAAATGAAAATCACAACTTGGCCATGACGTCTGTAAAGCTTCTTGCATGCAGACTTCTCTAGAGGTTGCAGAATGTTTGTGTTTGTGTGTGGGGGGGGGGTGGTTTCAGAGGAATCTGTGGCGCTGCCCTGGATCAAAGCAGTGGGGGAGAGCACTTCAGTCGATCTTTAGGAAAAGAATCCTGCTTCTGAGGCACACTGTACATTAGTACGTGGCGGGCACCGATGGGGCAGCAAAAGAGTAGGCAGTCCTTATTGTGCTTTCACACAGGGACTCTTGCTTCCTAGATTTCTTGCATTAAAGGAGTTAATCGCATAAAGATAATGTGACAAAAAAAAAACAAAGGGCTTGGCATCGAGTACCCTAAAATGGAGCTTGCCCCACGCTGAGTGCAGAGTTTTAAAAAAAAAAATGTTTTAACAACTTTATTTATCATTGCACACAGGTTATGCACATACATTTGTATCAATCATTTAGCAGTCACATAACATATACAAGTCAGTTTTGCTCTGTATTCAGGCACTCTTGTTCGGTTAAATCTGCCAAATATTGTCTATACCTCGACATATATTCCTAGGTTTAGAGGGGGCATCACTGAGTCTATGTATAATTCTTCAGTATCGTTAGCCCACAGTATATCTCTGTTCCAGTCTTCTTTAGTTGGCGGTTGTACATTCTTCCATCTCATTAATATGGCCCCTTTTTTAGACTTAGATTTAAAAGTTTTCGCCACATTGGGTTCATTTTCCCAACCGCCCGCAGCATGCACATTTGCGGTGTCCATTCCACCGGTTCGTCTGCCATCCTATCCAGAGCTCCACATACCTCTAACCAGTATTGTCTCAGTTCTATACAGTCCCATAGCAAATATGTTGGCGTTTTTAATGTTACATCTCGGGCAGGTGCCAGGTGAAGCAGGGTATATTCGCTTGAGTTTAAATGGTGTATAGTGTGTCCTATGTACTATTTTGTAGTGAATCAGCTTGAATATTGAATAGCATGATATCAGTTTGGTCAGTGCACAGATCTGGGACCATTCTTGGTCTATCTGCTGCCCCAGATCTTGCTCCCACCTGCCCTTAGCTGTATGGGTTACCACCGGGCATGTCTGTACTATAACTTTATAAAGAGCGGAGGCCGTTATTTTCTGGGACCCCCCCCTGTGTATATGTAGCCTCGTGCCATGTTTATTTCAGATTCATTCGGGAATGTTGGGTATATATGCTTTGTAACGGCTGCCACTCGATTGTATTGTTGCTTATGCGCATTTGTGTTTCCCACTATGTCTTTAATATCTTCCCATTGTAGCAAGTGCTTTTCCACGAATAGCTCTCCCCATTGTGTTATGCCTCTAGCACTCCAGTGTATTGCCACTTCGCTCTCTATGGTGAGGGATGTGTGGGGGTCGCCCCAAATTGGCATACTCGGGTGGTATAATTTATTGGTTCATATGTCAGTGATTTTGGACCAAGCCGTGATTGTGACCTTGGCTGGATTTATCGTGTTGTAGTGTGTAGGGGTTGGCCTAGTTACCTTTTGTAGAGCTGCCACCGCTTCTCGCTCCCCTGATGAGGAGGTGGGGGGGCAGGATTGAGGAAGCTTGTGGCCCAACTAGCAGCAATAGTGTGCCTGCGCTGCTAGATAATATAATTCCATGTCAGGCGCCATCAGCCCGCCCCTGGGATACGGGTCTGTCAGTACCCTCCAGGATAATCTAGGATGTCCACCCCATGCGAACGCTATGCAGGCACTATTAACCTTGGAAAACAGAGCGCGGCCGGGCCAGACGGGTACTGTACTGAAAAGGTAAAAAAGCTTGGGCAATATTATCATTTTAATCAATGCTATCCTCCCCATCATCGATATGGGTAGAGCGTTCCATCGCTTCATTTTGGTGCACAGTGCTTCCGCCAGTGCACAGTAGTTCAAAGTACGGGATAAGTGGGCTGTTCTGGCAATGTTAGCGCCTAGATACACAATGTGTACTGGACTCCATATGAGACTGTATAGATTTTGGGGTTGTGCGGTGTTGTCCGTGAGCGGGAATATCTCCGATTTGTTGGGGTTAAGACGTAGTCCTGAATATTCACTGAATTTTCCACCTCTGCTAGCACCTTGCCCAGTGTGCGATCAGGATTCTTCAGGTATAATAGAGTATCATCCGCATACAGCGTTATGATTTGCAGTTTACCCTCGAGCCATATCCCGAATGTGGTGTATCGTGATCTAAGAATGTCTGCAAGTGGTTCTATAATTAAAGCAAAGAGTAGTGGGGAAAGTGGGCAGCCCTGTCTGGTGCCTCCTAGTAGTTCTAGTACGTCTGTAAGTGACCCGTTGATTCTAATCCTCGCCTGTGGTCGTGTATATAGTATTTGAATCTACTTTATGAATTTAAGGCCGAACCTGTAATTTCGCAGCACCCCGAATAAGAAGGGCCAAGAGACGGTGTCGAATGCTTTCCGCATATCTAGGGATACCGCTATCCGTTGGGTTGCGGGGGGTATTATGGCTATGATTTGGTGGCATCGTCTTATATTTGTTGCTGTGGACCTGCCTGTTATAAACCCTGCTTGGTCTTCATGTACCATGTAGGGCATCAATGGTGTGAGTCTGATTGCTAGTATCTTTGCGTCTGTATTTATTAAGGATAGCGGTCGGTACGACCCACAGTCCTCGGAGGGTTACCTTGGTTTCAGAAGGAGTGTGATTATTGCCTCTCTAGTGGTTCCGGGGAGTTTGCCTTTGTTTAATGCCTCATCCATACGGCGTAAAGTCTGGAGGCTAGCAAGTGACTAAATTCCTTATAGAATTCAGCTCCCAGTTCATCTGTGCTTGGTGCTTTCCCATTGGGGAGTGTTTTTATTGCTTCAATTATTTCAGCTTCTGTAATGGGTTCCTCCAGTGATTCCCTAGTGGCATCTGCTAAGAGGGTTGTTATTCGGGAGGGATAATGTTCTATTTCAGCTTCTGTGACGAAGCTCTGAGGGGAATATAGATCTTTATAGAATGTGTAAAATGTTTCCTTCAGTTTATTCTGATCTGTGGTTATTGTACTGTCAGCCGTTTGTATGCTGAGTATAGTTGTGGGACCTCTTTCTCCGCGTACCGTTCTTGCCAGTAGCCTCCCTGGGCGTTCCCCATCCCCATACTGTTCTCATACCAACACTCGCCGCTCACTCCACACCATTCTAAGTAATCACTGCTGGTAACACACCCCCCAGCCAGGCGTCCTCCTCAGGCCTAACGCAGCCACATCCATTCTGGATAATTCCTGCCAGAACGAACACATACTCCTGACCTCACAACCAACACACCTACCGCTAGAATGCAGCTATTACATGGATACCGCACAAGCTGCACACATACCCGGTGCCCACACGCACCCTTTTGACTCTCTCTACTGATATGAACTTCGGTTCCCAAGGGCGTTCAACCTACCAGCACCTTCAGACCGTACCAATGGTATATAAGGCGCTATAAAAAATGCAAGATAACGATAACAATATCTGCACGCCGCAACTGGTCTATCAAAGTATCTGATCTCTTGATCTGCTGTTTCCGTACATTCAACTAATTTGGTCTTTATTTCTGAGGTGACGGGGAATGTGCATACTGGGGTTGCTGAGATGTTATTTGTGCCTCCAGTCGGGTTAGCCTACCTCTAATATCTTTTAGAATTATACCTTCTATGGATATTGACTGACCTCTAATGAATGCTTTAAATGCCTGCCATAGTATAGTCTGACTTGAGACCGAGTTCTCATTGATATGGAAGTATTCTTGTATATATTGCACCATTGAATTTTTATAAATCCGGTCTCTTAAGGCTGCAGGTTTAAATCTCCACGGTGGTCTGTCGTTAACCCTGTCGGGGATCTGCAGCGGTAGTTGTATCGGCGAGTGATCAGAGTAAGTCCTAGGTTGGATGTGGGAGTTTGTTGCCCATGCCAAGCTTTCAGTGTCTATTAGCCATAAATCTTTTCTGGAGTGCATGTCGTGAACCGTGGAATAGTATGTATATTCTCTCCTGTTGGGATTTAACGTTCTCCAAGCATCTTTTAGGTTTAGATCCGTCATGTGTGTGATTGTCTGTGCTGCTTTGGTTAGTGTTCTAGTCTGTGTGGATGTGCGATCAAGTTGTGCGATCAAGTTGTACATCTAAAATAGTATTAAAATCCCTGCCACATATTCTTCAGGAAATGTGAAAAAATATGATTTATTCTGATGTTGGATTGTAAGCCTGGCGGGGTAGAGCATTGCATACTGCACTTGTCGTTCGCAAAGCTTTTTCTTGACCCCTGTGAAGAGCTTCCTCTCCTGTTGCAACGCCAGTGTGAAGTCTGGGAAAATGCGTATAGTGTTAGCTTCCCATTTTAGCTCCTGTTTCTCTCTAGCGGTCTTTAGGATCAAGTCTCTGCCCCTGTAATTTATCATACGTGCTATGATGGGTCTTGGATAAGCCCCAGGTTTCGGCTTCGGGGCCAGTGATCTGTGTGCCCGCTCCGCTATGAACATCGGGGACCATCCCGGGTCACCCAATAGTGTACGCAAGAGGTCTTCCACTGCTTTCTCCATTGTTCCTTTCATGGCTTCTTCCGGAACCCCAATTATGCGAATATTGTTCCTTCGGGACCTTGCTTCCAAATCTTCACATTTGGATTTCACCGTTCCTAGTTCTATGGCCATTGTGGACACTGTTCTTCAGGGTTTCTAAGGCGTCTTCCATACCTGATATCCTTGTTTCTGATGTTTGTTAATCTGCTTAGAATCACATGCTGTGCATAGGTCCGACATCCAGTGGTCACTGCAGAGTATTGCATTTTGTTTTTCGTAGTCGAAAAGGGACGTCGACAAGGCGTGTCTGAAACACTATCCCTATAGTGACGTGCGTTGTACCCACAATCCCTCACGCGTCGAGGTCCCTCAGATTGTTTTTTTCCGCCCAGCTACTGGTCGCCTTTACGCGGAGCTCCTCGAGAGACATTGCAGATTTCATCTCCTCGACCTTTGGTCGTTTTCCTATATTAATATAGAACATATCGATCCCCCCCCCTCGACGCGGGATGTGGTTTTGTCGAGTTGTGTTTTTATAGTAGCAACACTAGTAGCAACACTTGCCGTGATTGGTGAGTGCTGCAAAGCCCTGCTGCATGGCTAGAAAGACCGCCTGAGGATCCATCGTTGAATTTGGGGGGGCTTGCTTTTCCTGTGTGGGCATTTCCTCATCCATCTCGGGCGCTGTGTCTTTCTGCATTGTGGTCGTATATTTATCAATAGCGCCTGTGTTCTTTTTAGAGCCAAAGTTTTTGGGCATCGTTCCTGTTCTGGGGGATTATCAGAAGGAGTAATGTCAGAGTTCCGCTTGCCAAATGTCTTGCGCCTAGGGTGTAGCACATGAGCTGAGATGTGGAGCGTGATAAACTGATCAGCCCGATGACCGGATTTCAGTTCATCTTGTACTGTGGTATTACATTGGCACGGGCCTAAGCCATGTCCGTGCAAACTTACTGTAGAGGGTGGACGTCCTTGGTTACCAGCTTAATGTCTTAATAGGGGTACAAGACGATCGCTGAGGTGGTTTGAATGAGGATGAATTGTCTTAAAGATTTATCACGTTGTGATCAAGTCTGGCAGTGCTTGCGTTGGCACCCTTAGGGAGAGTATGATTCTTCTTCTCTGTTTCGCTCTTCGCCCCGTTGCTCTCACCGCCTGGGTATGGTTGTGGATTAGCCCGTTGCCTCCTCCACGTGCTTTTAGGTGGGTACACGTTGTGGCTCTGGTATCCTAATCCCCCCCCTGGATTCGTAATGTCAGCACTGGAGCCCTTGCCAGCACTTTATTTGTAGCCTCTGCCGTGTCTTCCTGAGCCACTTATATGGGGGGACGAGTTGTCTGTACGTCTCATCTGGATGCAGGGGCTTTTTTGTCTAAGCATGGCCATCAAGCATTCTGATGATGGGCTTTGTTGTGTGCAGCCTGGGCAGTGATTGTCAATATTTCCTGTATCCTGGCTGGGTTGGCCGCCGTTTGCTCCTGTCCCAGCGAGAGGGCAGTAGAGTGAAGGGGGTGGAGGGGCGGTCGACAAGGTACCGCGCCAATGAGCGCACTTACATTGACTTAGTCGAGATGGGCTTATCCTGGAGGAGTTTTGGTGTTGTATCTCGAATGTCTCTACATTCAGCCTGTTTTCCTTAATTGTCCATTGGTGCGCTGTACCTGGTCCTAATCTTTTTCGTGCCTCCGTGATCCCCTACACTCACGGGGTTAATTGTCTTCAGCCTGTTGTAACCAGCTTAATTGTCGCATGCATGATCTCACTCCCCGTCCATCCAGCCAGGAGAACTCCAGCCCCGTCATGGTTCTCTGAGCGTGTTCAATTGCCTTTTCTTGCCGCCTTTGTGCGGCCTTGTGGCAGGACTCTAAATGTTGCGTGTCGATGCGTGTTCCCTTGATCTCCTGGGCTGCGCCTGATGTCACAGGCGGCGCTTCAAAGCCGCGCGCTGGAGGCGCAGGAAGGACGGCCCTCTGTGCACCGTTTCCTCACTACAATGGATGTTCTGTCCGGGGGTGGGGATTGCGGGTGGAGGGGGCGCGCGGCTAAGCACCTTAATGCCGTGGTAGATTTTAGGGCAATATAGCTCTTTACGTCGACGGGAGCGGGAGATCTTGAATGTTTGAGGGGCACTGTGCACCACACTCGACCCACCTCGCTGATCTCTCGGGCCTCGCCTTCTTCGCCGGGTCGCAGACGTGCACCCAGCGTGTCACATTACAGCGAGTCGCTATGGCAGCTTCAGGGTGTCAGGAGGGTCGGTTAGGGTGGGCAGGCGCTAGACGAGGAGCAGAGCGCCCGCAGCCCTTCCCCTGGTGCTGGCGAGCCGTCTGTCCCTCGGCCGTCTCCGGCGTTGCTTCACTCCGAGCTCCTCCCCTCTGGGCACGGCCTGTCCACTGGCTTTGCCACCGGCCGCGCGTGGTACTCGGCTGAGCTTATTCCTCGTGACTCCTAAAGTCTTCGGCCACAAAACTTCTCGTGCTTGGTCTGTGTGGATTGCCACACGTTCTGTGATGATTTCTTGCTGAACCGATTGCTATAAATGCTTATTTCGGCATTACGGCCCTGGTCCTTACCGGAGCTTACATGGGAGCGACCATCTGCTCTCGTGCGCAACAGCGCCCCCTCCACGCTGAGTGCAGTTAAACCTCTGTTCATCAAACCTAGACTAATTTGGTGTTTTTATAGTGTCCGACCAATACAGTTGAGGGTAAGTGGTTAATGCCTAAGAATGTTTGGCAGGTGAGTCAACAATCTTCTTTTTCTTTTTTTTTTTTCAGGATTCAGCCCAAGTACTTTTGTTGTCAGGCAGTGTTCAATAAGGGCAAACATGTTGAATTTGTTTCATATTGTCTACTGGATCCTGATCTAGCTGAAACACTAGCTGTGTATCAGCAGCATAACTTTGAAACATAGCCTGTGATCCGGAAAGAGGTCATGGAATGCTTTAAGATAGATGTTAAAAGGGTAGGAGATCTGCAAGAACCCTGGGGCACACCACGGTCAACTATCTGTTTGTGAGACATAATTGTTGATTTCATCCCACTCAGATCTATTGCAGAGAAATGAACAAATCTAGTTTATTGACTTTTCCGATACACAAGCCACATCCTTGACCCAATGTAATAGGATATCATGCGCAAAGGTCAAAAAGCACCAACTCTCCAACCTGACAGTCCAGAATCTGTAATGGTAAATCTTTAACATCTGTTAAAGCCATTTTAGTTCCTTTGCCTGGACGGAACCTGGATTGACAGTCTCTTAACAGTGAAGTTGTATGACTGCTACACGGTCCAAAATCTTTAAGATTGATCTGGTATTTATTATGCGCCTATACACAAGTGTTTCAAGGTGCAACCAGGCAAGGGAGGGGGAACAAGGGGGAAGACAAGACAAGACAATCTTACTAGTTCTGGTGTCATTTAGGTTGCGCAAGTGCGCAACAAGAGGTGCAGGGGAGAGGGTACATGGGAAGCAACCAGAGCAGCAGGGCTCCGAGTTAAGTGCAAGGAAGGCTGGGGATACAGGGAGCAACTCAGCCAGGTATTGCAAGGTAAGCCAGGCAGCAGTGCAAGGTGGGCCATGAGGCAAGTGCAGGGGGACTGGTCGGGCGGGGTAGCCTGGTGCCCTGTAAGACCCGGAGTACACCAAGCAGCCAATCGGCAGACCGATGAAGGAGCAAAGGTAGGTTAGCAGGGGAGAGGGGCGAGAAAGAGGAGGAGAAAAGGATGTTCTTGAAGAGCTTTCGGAACTTGAGATGCGGCTCAAGGCAGAGAGAGGCATGGAGGCCATTCCGGAGGGAGGCACCTGTAGAGGAGAGAGATCTCCCCCCTCACCCCCTGTCAGTCGTTTCTCCAAGCAATGATTTGGTGGTAGATCTTTCTTCGGCTGGGGCCTCCCTCTGTAAAAGCTCCCCTGTCTCTCTGAAACTTAAGGAGAACCATCTTCAGTTCCGGAAGCACCTCAAGACCTTCTTCTTTGCTTCTGCCTTCTCACTTCTCTCCCCTGCTGATCTGTCTCGGCACTGGGCTTCTGTCTACCCTCTGATTTTGGGTCCAGATTCCTGGCCACCTAGCTGCATACCTGCACTGCCTACTTGCAACCCTTGCACTTGGATATGTATCTGCAACCCTACAGTCCCCTTCCTGCACTTATTGAAACCTGTGTCTGCGCCTTTTCCTGCACTTACCACCTGCTGGCCGCACTACCTGTTGCTGTTTTGATCACATGTTTAGCACTTTCCACTCCTCCCCTGCTCCTTGCACTTCCCTCGGCCCTGCACTTGTGCGTTCTCAATGTCAATGGGCCTAGTAAGTTTGCTGTTTTGTCCTCCCTCTGACCCCTCCCTTTCCTCGTTGTGCCCTGAAACACTTGTGTATGGGCACAATATAAATAAAATATCATATTCTCTCCTTGGAGAAATGACTGAACCACAGAGAACTAGAGCTACAAGAGCAGAAGGCTCTAAAAGGAAAGCATCTAGGAAGAGAGGGCCACAGCCCCGTAAAATCTTGTGGGTGATGCAGAGGGTCTTTGTTCCTCACAGCCACAGGTAGCCATTGGAGGGATTTCAGGGCCATAGAGATTCGGTCCCTGTGCTTGAGGCCAAGGATACGTCTTGCGGTCCTGTTCTGGATGAGTTGAAGAGAGCTAAGAGTAGAGTTAGGCAGATTGAGAAAGAGGCTTTTGCAGTAGTCCAGCCTAAAGAAAACCAGTGCTCTGGAAACAGTGAGCTTCTGGGGGAAGGTGAGAAAATGGAGAATACCTCTGAGGAGGTGCAGGAAATTGGCCTTTTTGGCAAGGTCCGTGATGTGGGGAGAGAGTGGAGTCGAAGATGACCCCAAGGTTTTTTGCCTCTCAAGGGTAAGGCGAGAGGACCCAAGGAGGGCAGCAAGAGTGAGGGAGGAAAAGCAGGGGTCCCAATGAGATCTCGGTCTTACTGGCATTAAGGCAGAGATCATTGGAGGCGCACCATGCCTGAATAGGAGATACAGTCCAGGATGAACGAGGAGGCGGCCGAGGGTAGCCTGAAAGAGCTGCGTGTCATCCGCATAACACTGAAAGTTAGAGGAAAATGTAGAGATCAGGAGGGCCAAAAGGGCCAGATACATTGAAGAGCCAGGGTGAGAGGATAGGGCCCCGGGGGACACCACATGTGGAGAAGAGAGAGAGGTGGTGGAGAGAAAGGGTTGAAGCGAAACCTGGGCCGGTTAGTTCAAGAGGAAGGTGGTCAGCCACGCCAGGGCCTAATCCGTGATGACCAGGGTCTTGCGGAGACAATTAATCAGTTTGGCGTGGTTGAGGAAAGGTCAAGAAGAATGAGGACAGTGGGAGAGCTGGAATACAGGTTGGAGAGCAGGTCTTCACAGGTGTTCAGGAGAGCAGTTTCTGTGCCTCTGGCTGCTCAGAAGCCAGACTGATGGTCATGGAGATAACCAACAGATTCAGTGTGGAGGGTTAGCTGGCCAACTTCTCCAGGAGTTTGCCCATTGCCCAGAAAAGGGGTGATGGGATCGGAGGATAGGTTTCCAGAATGTAGGGGGCGGCAGAAGGCTTTTTTAGGAGAGGGTGCACAAGGGAGTGCTTGAGAAGAGGGGAAGGAACCAGTGGCGAAGGAGTGATTACCGAAATCGGCCCAGGATGGAGCGATAGAGACAGTGTTGTCCTTAATAGTTCTGGAGGAGCAGGGGGTCACCTGTTTGGATGGGACTTTCATAGACCGACTTGTCTAGAAACCTCAGGGGTTAGAGGAGAGCGTGAAGGAAGGAGGGGAACGGGGGGGCACATTCAAGGAGGGCCTGAGAGGTTAGAGGGCGAGAGGAAGAAGAGGAGTGCAGATAGGTAGTCCAGAGTTTTAGTGGTGAAATGAGAAGCCAGAGCTGTGCAGAGGGCATGGGTGGGTGTAGAAGAGGTAGATACCGCAGTAGGATTGGCAAGCACTTTGCAGATTTTGAAATGTTCAGCCGTGGTGTTAGATATATGGCATTTATAACGCGCCTATACACAAGTGTTTCAAGGCGCGACGAGGCAAGGGAGGGGAACAGAAGGAAGACAGACAACGATCCTACTAGGCCAGGTGTCATTCAGATTGCGCAAGTGCATGGGAAGGGGAGGGGGGAGAAGTGCAGGGCGGGAAGGGGGAGAGGACAGTGCAGTACATGGGATAAGAAAATAATAATAGGTAAGTACGGCCAGCAGGTGACAAGTGCAAGGGTAAGTGCAGACAACTAGTGCTGGTAGTGGGACTGTAGGGATAAGGAAACAGTCCCCAAGGGCGGCGTTGCTAGGAGGGCAGTGCAGGAGTGCGACTGGCGCGGGAGGGGACCTGGGCCCGAAATCAGAGGGCAGCCAGGCAACCAGTGCAAAGTCAGTGTCAGCCAGGAAGTCAGCAAGGGAGGGGAGGAGAAAAAGCAGAGTCAAAGAGAAAGGTTTTGAGGTGCTTCCAGAACCGAAAAGGATTCTCCTCAAGTTTCAGGGAGGCTGTTCCAGAGGGAGGCCCCAGCCGAAGAACGAGATCTACCACCAACTCGTTGCTTGTATAAGCGACTGACCCTGAGGGAGTTTGAGGCAGATGAGCGAAGCGCTCGAGAAGGAAGGTATTTAGGGAGAGAGTTGATGGTATTGAGGCCCCAGGCCGCAGAAGGCCTTGTGGGCGATGCATAGGGTTTTGAACTTAATCCTCGCAGCTACAGGGAGCCAGTGTAGAGATTTCATTTCTGGAGAGATACGGTCCCTGGGCTTGAGGCCAATGACAAGTCACGCAGTCCTGTTCTGGATAAGTTGCAGTGGGCGGAGAGTAGAAGCAGGCAGATTTAGAAAGAGGCTGTTGCAGTAGTCCAGCCTAGAGAGAACCAGAGCTCTGGAGGCAGTGAGCTTCTAGGGGAAGAAGGGGAAAGGAAGAATACCTCTGAGGTGCAGTTGGTAGTGTGACTTCTTAGAGACGTCAGAGATGTGAGGAGTGAAGGAGAGTGTAGAATCGAAGATGACCCCAAGGTTTTTAGCCACACAGGTGGGAGCAGGAAGAGGGCCAAGAGAGGCCGGCTAGAGAGCTGCAGGAAAGGAGGGAGCGGGTGTGCCAATGAGGAGAATCGTAGTTTTACTGGCATTAAGGCAGAGGTCATTGGCAGCACACCCCTTCTGGATAGTAGACAGACATTCAGAGATGAGGGAAGTAGAGGAGGAGGCCGAGGGTAGCATGAAAAGGAGCTGGATGTCATCCGCATAACACTGAAAGTTGGGGCAGAGAGCGGCAATGTGGTGTGCCAGGTATTGGTTGAACAGCCAAGGCGAGAGGTTAGACCCCTGGGGGACACCACAGGTAGAGAAAAGATAGCGGAGAGGAAGAACCCAAGTTGGACCTGAGGGGATCGGTCGCAGAGGAAAGAAGTCGGCCACACCCCAGCCTGACCGGTGATACCCAGGTTATCACGGTGACGGTTGAGCAGGATGGCATGGTTGACAGTGTCAAAGGCAGAAGAGAGATCAAGCAGGATGAGGACGCAGGGGGTGTTAGAGTCAAGATTGGAGAGCAGGTCTTCATCGATGTTCAGGAGAGCAGTTTCGAGGGGATTGGGTCCTCCGAAGTATTCCATATCTATGACAGGTAATGTCCACAGCTGTGCTGCTCCGGAAAATCTTTGGCGTCTGTGTCCTGCGTCGATGACGTCGTCCCCGAGGACCTCCTCCGGCGGCCATTGTACCCTGATGTGATAAGTAGGACGCACGATGCCCATAGCCTCAGTTCCGTTTTTTCCACAAACGTGTTTGCTTCGTGAATCTCGGTACGCCTCGACTCATTGGAGTTTGATGTTTTCGAATTCTCGGTTCGTTGAACCTGTTCGGTTTTTTGTGAAGACCTGTTCGTGGCGATGTCTACTTCGTCTTCAACCCCGCGTCAGGGCTTCAAGAAATGCGGGGACTGTGGGTCCCAAGATGTCGGTCACGGACTCGCACGACGCCTGCCTCTGGTGCCTCGGGGAGGCCCACGATACGGACGACTGCGTCGACTGCCAGTCGCTCACGGCAAATGCCTTGCGGGAACGCAAGAAGCTGCTGTCGGTAGGAGTCGAGGTCTGCGGGGCTTTCGACGGATGACTCGAGGGGCGACTCTCCTTGTCATCGTCGGAAGTCCAGTGGGTCTCCTTCCAGGAGTCGGTCTCGCCACTCCTCTGCCTCTTCAAGGCATTCCCGGAAGTGCCGGCATAGGTTGCCTTACCCGTCCTCTTCCGAGGACTCCGCCCGTCGGCGGGTCGCTTATCCCTCCATGCAAGCGACACCAGAGGAATGGGCTTCCTTTGGGAAGCAGATGCTAGCGATTCTTGAATCGCAGGGCACCGGTCCGTCTGCGCCTTAGAGTGGGGTCGGTCGGCACCGTTCGAGAGACACCACGCGTACGCCTTCGGGCTCGGGTGGTTGGCAAGGCTCGCGGGAGAGGTCCCGCTCGGACAAGGGTAGCCATTCTCGCCATGCCCGTTCCAGGTCCCGGTCCCGGTCCTCGACGCGCTCGAGACCGCGTGATCCTGTGCCGTCTTCGAAGAAGACGTCGACGCCTGTGGCGCAGAGGTCGTCGACGATTTCTCTCGAGGCTCCGCCTCCGAGGGGGTCGTCGTCGGCGCCTAGGTCGTCGAGAGACACGCTCGGAGCTCCAGCTTCGAGGCCTGTGTCGACGCCGCCGATGCTGGCAGCGCTGCAGCTGACGTCAACGCTGATTCGCTCGACGCCGACTTGTTCGGCGCCCTCGATGCCTTTCGAGGCGGTGGTGTCGGAGGGGCCCCGTGGCACGGGGTTTGCCCCTAGAAAGGCTCTGACTAAGGTCAGGCACTGCTTTGGTCCCCAGAGGTCTTCCTCTCCAGGCCTGGAGTACATTTCAGAGGGTGATGAAGGCTCTGATGTCGGCTTGGTTCCGGTTCCAGATGAGCTTATCTCGGGCCATAGCCAGTTTGATGACTCGAGGCAGTCACTGCATGATGCCAGTGGATTGGACACCTCTCCGGAGGTGGAGCTTTGTAGGCCGGAGCCTGGCTCTCATGCCGATTCTTCATATCAGCGCCTTATGTCTCGGGTCACTGAGTATTTGGGTTGGTCAGCTCCCCCAGGGGAGTTCTTTCAGGATGATCTCACGGACATCCTTGATCTCGGTCCCCCCCACTGACCCGGTTTTGCTGTTTCATATGGCTCAGCAGAGAAGGGTGGCGGCGGCTTGGACTGCTCCGGAGAGTCTCCCGGCAGTAGGCAAGTCTTTGAGCGAAAATATCGTCCAGCCAGTAGCGACCCCTGCTACTTGTCCAGGCACCCCACTCCGGAGACTTTGGTGGTGCAGGCGGCTACGGCCCCGGCAAAGCAGGCGTCGTATCCTATCATCCCTCCGGATAGGGACGACAGACGTTTTGATGGCTGGGCGAAGAAAGTGTATTCTTCGGGGGGTATGGTGCTTCAGGCGGCCAACTCCATATGTGCTTTTTCTTGTTTCACACACACTCTGTGGAACTGTGTTGCATTAGCGGCTGAATATATTCCCGAAGGGTACGAACAGGATGGTTTCCTTGCTATGGTACAGGATGGCAAGGATGCCATGTGTGAGGCCATTCAGTCGGGTTTGGACTTGGCAGATTGTGTCAGCCGGTCCATGGCGGCTAGCACCGTAATGCACAGGTTTGCGTGGTTGCGGAAGTCTGGGTTCGCGCCTGATGTGCAGTCCCGGCTCCTCAACATGCCCTTTGACGGTGAACCCCTTTTTGGCAGCAAGGCTGACGAGAGCCTTGAGAGGTTGCAGACCTCCAAAGCTGCAGCGAAGTCGTTGGGCGCTGGAGTTCGCCAACCTCTGCCTTTTCGTCCTAGGGGACAGCAATGGAGGGGAGGTTCCTTTCGCTATTACTCGTCCTTCAGTAAAGCGAGGGGAGCTAGCAGTCAAAGAGGCCATCGTAAGAGTGCCAGAGGTGGAAACAAAGGTACTCGAGGTGCCAAGGCCACTCGGGCAGTTGCCTCTTTGCCCTCAGGCAACGCTGCAGCCGCTACCACTCAGCCATGAGGCCAGGTCCCATGGTTCGCCAGTTGGGGGAAGGCTGGCACAGCATCTTGTAGAGTGGCAAGCCATTACTTCGGATGTGTGGGTTCTGGAGATCATAACCCACGGCTACTGTCTTCCTTTTCGGCAGAGGCCTCACAACAATCCACCAGGGAACATCTCTTTGAAGTGTCCGGATCTGCTCCTTGCGCAGGAAATTCAAGCCCTGCTGGAGAAAGGCGCCATAGAACTGGTGCCTGTAGCGGAGAGGGAAAAGGGATGGTATTCCCCTTATTTTTTGATTTCGAAGAAAGACTGGGGATTGAGACCCATCATGGACTTGCGCGGTTTGAACAAACTCCTCAGGAAGGACAAGTTCAAGATGGTGACTCTTTCTCAAGTCCTCCAGGCCATTCAACTTCAGGACTGGTTGGTGTCTCTCGACCTCAAGGATGCTTACTTCCAAGTGCCGATCCATCCCAAGCACAAGAAGTACCTGAGGTTCGCGGTTGGCGACTCGCACTTTCAGTTTCGGGTCCTGCCGTTCGGATTGACCTCCGCCCCGAGGGTTTTCACCAAGCTCATGGTGGTGGTGGCAGCGCATCTCAGGAAAGGGGGGATTCACGTCTACCCCTACCTGCACGATTGCTTGATCAGGGGGAGCTCTCCCGAGCAAGTCCTGGATCATCTGTCCGTCACCTGCCACTCCCTTCACAGGCTGGGCTTCTCCCTCAATTTCAAGAAGTCCCATTTGACACCAACGCAGCGGCTCCAGTACATCGGAGCAGTGCTCGACACGTCCCTGGGGCAGTCTTTTCTTCCTCAGGTGAGGGCTCTTCACATTCGACAGATGGTGAACAAGTTTCAATTTGCCCAGGATCTCCCAGCGTCTGAGTTCTTGAGACTGCTCGGCCTTATGGCATCCTGCATTCTTCTGGTGCCAGAGGCTCATCTGCGGATGAGATCTTTGCAGTGGGCACTCAAGCTCCTATGGTCTCAGTCCTCCGGCAGGCTGTCGGACCCTGTTCAGGTGCCGCCCTCAGTAGCCCGGGACCTTCTGTGGTGGACCGTCGAGGGCAATCTGATGAAGGGGGCCCCATTTTGGCTGCCCTGGCCAGAGGTGACGATCGTGACGGACGCATCCCTCACGGGATGGGGAGCTCATGCCAACGAGTTGACAGTCAGCGGTCGTTGGTCTCGGTCGGAGTCCAGACTCCATATCAATCTGTTGGAGCTGAGGGCCGTCAGGCTAGCCCTGAAGGCTTTTCTGCCGACTGTGCGTGGAAAGAGTGTCCTGATTCTAACGGACAACACGGTGGCCATGCACTACCTCAACAAAAAGGGGGGGCAGGGTCACTTCTGCTGTGCAGGGAGGCGATGCAGCTCGAATTCTCGGCCATCCAGCAGGAAGTTTTGATCTCAGCTGTTCATCTGGCCGGAGACGATAACGAGACGGCGGACGCTCTGAGCAGGCAGAGCACAATCTCTCACGAGTGTGAGCTGGCTCAGGAGATTCTCCTGGAGATCTTCTCCCTTTGTGGGACCTTTAAGTGGATCTCTTTGGCCAGTGTCAGCCGGAAGTGCGAAAAGTTTTTCTTGCGGGAATTTCCACCAAAAGGAGCCTTGGAAGACGCGTTCGTGGTGGAGTGGTCATTCACACTGCTGTACGCATTTCCTCCAGTCCCCGTCATCCCGCAAGTGCTGCGGAGGTTACGGAAGTTCGGTTCCTGGATGATCCTCATTGCTCCGGCGTGGGCTCGGAGGACGTGGTACCCGGACCTTCTCGACTTGTCCATCTGCCCTCCACGTCGTCTTCCCTACCGAGATGATCTGCTCTCACGGGAGGGGGGTCAGGTTCTCCATCCAGAGGTCAGATCCCTCAATCTTCACACTTGGCTTCTGAAAGGTTGAGGTATAAGGATTGGGACCTCCCTGAAGACGTGATGGAGGTGTTGCTCTCGGCCAGGCGGCCGGCAACAAAGTCTCTGTACCGTTGCCGTTGGTGAAAGTTCTGCGACTGGTGCAGAGTTAAGAATGTGGATCCTTTTGAATGTGACATTCCCATGGTTCTGTCTTTTTTGCTTTCTTTGGCCCACAGGGGCTTGCAAGTGGGGACCATTAAAGGTTACCTAGCGGCGCTGTCCATATTTAAGCGCTCGTCTGAAGAATGTTCCTATTTTAAGATTCATTTTAATTTTGCAGTTTTTGAAAGGGCTCACTAATGTGTTTCCTCCGTCACCTTTTCTGGTGCCCGGTTGGGATTTGAACTTTGTTTTTAAGTTTCTTATGGGTGCTCCGTTTGAACCTTTACATTCTTGCCCTTTGAGGCTGTTAACTCTGAAAACTGTTTTTGGTTGCGGTTACTTCCGCTCGCAGAGTGAGTGAGTTACAGGCACTTTCAGTTAAGCCACTCTTCACTGTGTTTCATAAGGACAGGGTTGTCCTTAGAGTTTGTCCTTATTTTCTTCCGAAGGTGGTTTCGGAATTTCATTTGAGCCAGAAGGTGGTTCTTCCGGCGTTCTATCCTCCTCCACATCCTGGTAAGGAAGAGGAGCGGCTCCATAGGCTTGATCCTAGGAGAGCGTTGAGCTTTTATATTTCGCGCATGTCCCGAGTCAGAGTGGACAATCAACTTTTCATTGGTTACGCTGGAAAGCGTTTGGGACAAGCTGTGACGAAACAGACTTTGTCTCGTTGGATTATTTTAGCTATCTCCGAGTGTTACCGCTTGGCGGGTAAGGATCCTCCGGCTGGCTTGCGTGCCCATTCTACCAGGGGAGTGGCTGCGTCTACTGCCCTGCAGAGGGGAGTTCCTATTCGTCACATCTGTGATGCAGCCACATGGGCTTCAGTACATACTTTTGCACGTCACTACTCCCTCGATTCCATCAGAGGGCAAGATCTGGCCTTTGGCAAGGCAGTTCTCTATTCCGCAATTTGATTGGGCATGCTAAATTTGTATTCTAAATTCTTTCCCACCTCCTTGTTTGGTACTGCTTTGGGAGTCTGTCATAGATATGGAATACGTCGGAGGACCCAATCCCTTCGAAGAACAAGTTACTTTCTTACCTGGTAACGTTCTTTCGATGGGATGGTCCAACGACGTATTCCATATCGCTCCCGCCCTGCCTTCCCCGCTGCAGAATTTATTTTGCAATTGCAGCTTGCGTGCCGCAAGGCCTTGTGTGTCTGACTGGCAGAAAACTGGTGGCACACGTTCTGGGAAAAAACTATAACTGAGGCTATGGGCGTTGTGCGTCCTACTTATCACATCGGATGACGTCGGCTGTGAAGGAGGTCCTCGGGGACGGCGTATCGACGTCATCGATGCAGGACGCAGACGCCAAAGATTTTCCGGAGCAGCACAGCTGTGGACATTACCTGTCATAGATATGGAATACGTCGTCGAACCATCCCATCGAAAGAACGTTGCCAGGTAAGAAAGTAACTTGTTCTTCCGTGCTTCTGGCATCTCTGAAGCCAGACCGATGGTCATGGAGACAACCAACGGATTCAGTGTGGAGATTAAGCTGGGAAATGGCCAGTTTCTCCAGGAGCTTGCCCAGGAAGGTAGTGATAGAAATTGGGCGATAGTTGGCCGGGCAAGAGGGGTCAGCAGTGGGTTTCTTAAGAAGAGGGTGCACAAGGGAGTGTTTCAGGGGTGATGGTACGACTCCAGTGGCGAAGGAGTGATTACAGAAATCAGCCAGGGAGTCGATGTGGTCCTTGATAGTTTTAGAGGAACAGGGGTGAACCTATTTCTACAACACTTTCATAGATCGGACTTGCCTAGAAACCTCGTCTGTGGAGAAGAGGGGAACGGCAGAGAAGGAGGGAGGACAGGTGGCTGGAGAATGGCCAGAGGAAGAGCAGGGAGTGGGGGGGAGGAAGGGGATAGGAGGAGAGAGAGGACAAGATGTCCTGAGTTTTAGAGAGGAAGTGAGACGCCAGTGCCGTGCAGAGGGCCTGGGAGGAGACAGGAGAGGTAGAGACTGCGGCAGGATTGGCCAGTTCCTTTCAGATTTTAAAGAGTTCAGCCGAGTTGTTAGATGCTGCAGAGATGCGGGCTTGGATATGTGCTCTCTGCGTGGTTAGGACAGAGAGCCGGTATTGCCTTTGCCGCAGGCGGCACGCCAGTTTGTCAGAAGATGTACATGAAGCACGCAATTTCCTCTCGGCCACCCTATACTTGCGTTTTAGGGTGACGAGGTCTGTATCGTACCAGGAGTTGCACTTGGCTTTGGGCTTCAGGCAGAATCTCATGACAGGGGCAAGGATATTAAGAGTATCAGAAATAGCAGAGTGGAGAGTGGAGAGGGCTGTGTCGGGATGAGTCAGCCAGGGCGGATGGGGGGAATGGGTGGCAGAGAAGGTGGCGGCAAAAGCCTCAGCTGGCACGAGCTACATGGGACGGATCACTGAGAAGGTGGGTGGCAGTGATCGATGTGGCTTGGCCTGGGGGGGTAGGGAGGGTGAGGTGGGAGGAGAGGAGAAAGTGATCACTCCAGGAGAGAGGAGTGGAGAGAGGGACAGCGAGGGAAAGGTCTGAGGAGATCAGAACATCAAGAGTGTGCCCTGCAGAATGAGTCGGGCCAGAGGGGAGAATAGTGAGTGAGGGAGAGTCGCAGAGGTTGCGAAAGAGTCCAGCGGACATCTAGGTGGATGTTTAAGTCTCCAAGAAGGAGGAGTTGAGTAGTTGAGGCCAGGAGTGAGGAGGAGAGGTCCACCCACTCAGAGAGGAAGGATGAAATCTGACCAGGTGGCTGATGGATAGTAGCCACAGTAAGTGAGTGGCTACGGGAGAGAGAGAGCCTGAAGACGAGGCATTCCAAAGAGGAGTAGGCCTGCGTAGGAGTGACGGAGGCAGGAATCCACTCAGGGAAGATCAGGGCTACTCCCCCACCTGAGCGGTTGGCCCTTGGCGCGGAGAGGATCTTGTAGCCGTCAGGTAAGAGCGAATCAAAGCTTGACAGAGCTGGCCGTGAACCATGTCTCGGTGAGACCGAGGACATCAAGGTCAAGTTCTTCCAGAAGGTGGCAGATGTCAGAGAAGTGTTTGACAGCAGGGCGAGAGTTTAGAGTGGCAAGATGGAGAAGCTTGCCATCCTTGAAGGACTTCCGGGGAGGGGTACACATCAGAGGTACGCCTTGCAGAGGTGTAGAAGGAGCCCGAGAAGGGGCAGAGAGGGAAGGGGACGGCAAGGTAGCCAGGGAGGAGGCAGAAGGGGGAGACGAGGTAGTCAAGGAAAAGGCAGAGGGGACAGCAGGAGAAGAAAGGAAGTTGTTGAGGCGCAGGAAGCGTCTATCAAAGAGGTGAAGGTTGGCCTGAGGGCCTTGGACCAGGACGGTCCCATTCGAGATGACATTAATGATGACTTTAGAGGAAAGGAAGGATGCCAGGAGGGCGTCACAGCGGATGCCAGGAGGGTGTCCCGGTGGGTGCCACCATTAATGGGAGAAGAGGAGAAAGGGGAGAGCACAGAGACCATAGGAAGGGTCCATAGGTCCGGCGAAGGCACGATATAGAGAATGTTGGTGAGCGTTTCCTTGTACTGGTATAGGTGTCGGCGATAGGGAGGCCTTGGCTGGAGACCAGGATATCCTTAAGCATTTTCCTACCAGATTTAGTGAGGAGAGCAGGATAGTCAATAGAGAAGCAGTTAGAAAAGATAGGAGAGACAGAGAGCACCATAGAGTAGGTGGGAGAGGGGGAGGGTGGAAGGGAAGACACTAGCGAAGGTCAGTGGCATAGGCAGACTAGACAGTGGGAGGCAGGCAGGTTGCGCAATAGGACAGAACAACACTCAGGAAAGGAGTTTACACAATGTGCCGGGTAGAGGCAGGTCGGAGGGCTCAACTAAGTTTGAGAATCCTAAAAGGGGATAAAGGCCTGGTATTTCACAATGCAATTTTTAAATACTGATACAGTGCATATTATAATAACACAGTGAAAAAACACCTAAGTTTGAGAATCCTAAAAGGGGATAAAGACCTGGTATTTCACAATGCAATTTTTAAATACTGATACAGTGCATATTATAATAAAACAGTGAAAAAACACCTAAGTTTGAGAATTCTTAAAAGGGGACAGGCTGCAGAGCTTCGGGCTTGAATATGGACCCTCTTCTTACAGAAGATGGTGAGTCTGTATTGCCTTTGGAACAGACGGCAGGCCAGTTTCTCAGAGGGTGCGCCCAATGCCCCCACATCCGCTCAGCTACTCTGCACTTGGATTTCAGAGCGGCCAGATCAGGGTTGTACCAAGAGTTGCACTTGGTGGCAGGCTTTAGGTGGATCCTCATGAGCGGGGCAAGGATGTCCAGAGTGTTAGAGATTAGAAACGTTAAGGATGTAAAGGGCTGTGTCATAGTGGGAATCAGCCGCAGGAGTAGGTGGGGGAGAGAAGGTGGAGGCAAAGGTGGCCACTGACACTCGCTTCATAGGGGGAATGGCCGCAAAGGAAGGTGGCAGTGCTGGGTGGGGCTTAGCCAAGGGGACAGGAAGCTTTAAGTGGGAAGAGAGCAGGAAGAGAGGAGGACCTGGTCAGTCCAGGAGGAAGGAGTAGTAAGAGGATAAGAGGGATGTCTGAAGAGATCAAAACATCCAAGCTGTGTCCAGCTGAGTGTCATACCAGAGGGCATAATGGAGAGGGAAAGAATCTCATAGGTTGCGGAAAAGGCCAGAGGAGGAGTTTGGGGGAGTAGTCCAGGCGGATGTTGAGATCTCTCAGGAGAAGTCGAGAGGTAGAGCAAAGGAGAGAGGAGGTGAGGTGAGGTAAGCCCATTCAGAGAGGAAGAGGGTGACTTGGCCGGGTGGCCTGTAGATGGTGGCCATGGTCAAAGAGATGAGAGAGAGAGAGAGGGGGAGGGAGGGAAAGAGAGAGAGCAAGAGAGAGAGCAAGAGAGAGAGCAAGAGAGAGAGCAAGAGAGAGAGCAAGAGAGAGAGCAAGAGAGAGAGCAAGAGAAGAGAGCAAGAGAAGAGAGCAAGAGAGAGAGCAAGAGAGAGAGAGAGAGAGAGAGAGAGAGACTGACTGACTCTGCGGACCAGGCATTCAAAGGAGAAATAGGTCTGAATGGGGATGATGGCAGCAGGGATCCACTCAGGAAAGACCAGGGCCACTCCACATCTGGGCCTGTTGGGCCTCGGCTCAGGGAGGATCTTATAGCCCTCTGGGAGGAGTGTCAAAACGTGTGACAGAGCTGGCCTTGGACCATTTCTCAGTAAGAGCAAGAACATCCAAGGAGGTGGCAGATGTCAGAGGAGTGTTTGACAGCAGAGCAAGTGTTCAGAGTAGCCACGTGGAGCAGGTTGCCACTTTTTAAAGACTTCTGTGGAGGGGGGTGCAAGAGAGATGTACCCATCAAAAAGTGGTAGAGGAGCCAGAGAGATGGAAGGCGGAGGAGGCGGCAGAGAAGCCATAGAGGTGGTAGATGGCAAGGAAGCCAGAGAGGTGTGGAGGCTGGAGGTGGCAACGGAGCCAAATGGGAGGCAGTAGATGGCAGGGAAGCCAGAGAGGTCAATGAGGGAGGTGGCAGAGGAGCCAGAGAAGTTGTAGGAGTAGCAGGATCAAATAGTAGGAGAGTGGGCTGAGGGCCCTGGACCATGACTGTGCCATAGACATTAATGATTACTCTGGAGGACTGGATGGAGGCCAAGAAGACCTCTCACCTGGTGCCCCATTAATGGGCGAAGAGGAAGGCGAGAAGTGCGACCATATGAAGGGTCCATAGGTCGGGAGAAGGAACGACAAAGAGGATGTCAGTGAGTCTGTCTGGAGGAGGCTCTGCCATAGGTGTCAGCGATGGGAAGGCCTGGATTGGAGGCCAGGGTATCCTCCTTCAGCGTGAGAGCAATAGGATGGGGGATAGAGAAGCAGTTGGAGAAGATGGGGCAGAGAGGAAAGGGCAAGGGAGAAGAGAGGGAAACACTGCAGAGCTACGCCACACAAGGTGCACAGGAGGGGGATTAGGGAACGAGGTTGGTGGGGGGGGACAGAGGAAACCGGCAACAGAATAGCGCAGACTGAGACAAGTAAACCAGGGCAACAAACGCACAAACAGTAAAAACAGCGGTAGGAGCCAACCAGTCTCAGCCTAGAGAGGAAAAGGCCCAGAGGACACAACAGTAAGTTGTACGTTCACCTAGAGGGATAGAGGAGAATAAATGCAGAAAAGGCAGGAGAAATGCACAGAAACAGTGATGGAGGCCAAAACATTGACCTAGAAGGAAACCATGCAGAAGAATGCAAGAGAAATACTGAGGAACAGTTGCAGAGATGGAAAAAAAAAAGTACGGCTACCTGGGGGAGGGGAAGCATATTTGGTGCATGGAGGCAGTGCAGAATGAGACATGCGTTGAAATTGAAGTAAGCACGAGGTAATGCAGTGTAATGGGATGCAGTAATGGCTGCGCCCCCCGCCCTCACCTTTCGTACCTTGTGACCGCTGCTGGTCGACGTCTGCGCTGTATGCTCGCACTCTGGGTTTGGATCCCACCAAACACCTGCATTGCACAACACTGCGCTCTTGGCCTGCCCATGCTTTAGAGGAAGGGAGTGTTTGTTGTTGGTTGATAACTGAACTGGTACTATCATCAATATCCAGGCCATGTTCCTTCAAAAATGGAGTAGCACAGGCTGGTTTCAGAACCTTGGGAACCTTCCCTTGCGTAAAAAAAAAATATTGGTGAACTTGCTGTTTAGAGGGCTAAAAAGTACAGCACATTCCTATACAAGTAAGGTAAGGTTTTTCGTAGCCGAGACCAAAGTGGCCTTTGAAGACATCTCTTATCTTGAAAACCTTTTCTGTGAAGAAAGTCTGAATCTTATTACATTAGAAGATGGGAAGGAAGCCTCATTAACTAGAGGGTTCTTAATATTAATATTTTAACATTTCTCTTAAAGAATGCTAAGCAGTGTCTATTCGAAATGCATTCTTTTATTTATTTATTTTTTGCCTCTAAAATAGTGCGTTAATAGAGAGTTCTGACATTTTTAAATTTCCTGCTCGTATCATGGGGGCGGATTTCACATTCAGTGCTCAAAGCAGATTGCTGTGAATCCTTTATTTCACACATTTTTAGCTTTAATAGATTTGACTCTAATAGGAGCAATAGAATCAATTTCAGAAAAAGTGGTATTCTAAAAGGAGACTAAATCTTCTACATTGGCTCCCTCCTCAGATCTTATCTCAATATTCATAAAATGTTCTGCGCTTAAGTTGTTTATCATGATAAGTAATGATGGTAAAGACCAACAATGCTACTGGAGATAACATGGTAGGCGAAAAATAACAGCCGCATGATCTGACCCGTCAATAGGTAATACGCAAGCATTCCAAGTAATAATCCATTTGGGCCCAGTACGAGGGGTATTAAGGAAAGAAAAAACAATATTAGTTAGCCAAAAGCGAGTAGCTCAGGCTTGCGAGTCATTGGGGTCATTAAAATCGAAGTTAAAATCTCCTAAAATCACTAAAGATGAGGACAGTTTTAAAACAAATAGCACCAGTTCCATAACGTGCTGCACAAAACCAGTGTCACACTGAGTCCGGTGACAAATAATGGGAATCGGCAGTCGGAGTGTTAAGGGAGTTTTGCAGTTTATGCCAAGGATTTCAAAACCAGACCGATCCATGCAAGGGAAAGGTGAGGACATAACAGAATATCTTAGTACAAGAGCCACAGCAACTTCTTTTTTAGATTTCATAAGGGTTGTGAAGATTTTATAATAGGCAGGAACTGTGGCTGATATAACGGGTCCAGAAAGTTCCTTAAACCAGGTTTCCGAAATGGCTAGGAAATCAAAATGTTGTAAAATAGTGTGGATCTCTATATGATTGCAAGGTACTGAGTGGGCATTTATTAAGGCCTAGCAAGAATGGACGGGACTGCCTTTGATTACTTGACTGGTGCAATTGAGTCCAGATGAATCCTTCCTGTAATTAATTATGAGAGTATAGATTCCAAGACCCAATGGAATTAAGTAGGATACTATATACCGTTCTATGTGTGGTCCGATTCGGTCAGGTCCAGTTATGCGGTCTTATAATGCTTTAAGATCCGTTTTGCAAATCTGTGGTCACAAGAGTATGACATTCGTTCTTATCCAGGCAATTAATGTCAGCATTGCAACTAGAGTGACCAATAGAAGTAACTTGAGGAGCCTGGCAGAAACACGCACTCTGAAAGGAGAGACTGGGAGAAGGAATGTCTTTCTTCAAATGAAACCTGCTTGGGTATAGGTGGTTCTCGACAAACAGTTTAGTGCAAGATGACATATTGACACAAAACAATACTGACCAGTGTCATAACAATACAAGTAATACTTATAAAACGCCAACAGAAAGTCGGTTATCAGTAGGGTGCGAAGGCGATGAGTATGAAAACTAGCAGCGTGCCATGCCCCAGTTGCTAGACAGAACAGACGCTGACATGAGTCTGAAACACTTGTGTATTAGCGTGTTATAAATACCATATCATATCATAAGCCTGCTGGTCCCTGTAAAGTGATGTCTGAAAGTGCGCAACAAGCCGTGACAGGTAGACCCTGGTACGTCTCTGGAGCATAGGTGCATGCAAGAAAAGAGTGAGCCTCTGCACCAAAGGCCACTTGCAAATAGTGCCGAGAGGCAGAAATCACACCAGGAAATCAATAGATAGTATGAATGTATTTCTAACAAAGCACAATTTATGTCAACACTTCATAAAAACTCTAACACATGAACTCAAAAAACGCAATTAAGGTGCAGTAAATGAAACATGTTGGGCAAAGAGCCTCATTGCTATCCCACCAATACAAAATTGAATGATTGGGACATAGAAAGGCTGGTGTGCATTTCATTTTGGTGTAGTATGTAAACTCATGGACCTGTACTTGAATAGTTTCAAGGTCTCTTGATAGGCCATAATAGTAAGTAAGCTGTTTACACCCGACTCTCTCTTCTGCTTTATGAAAAGGGGGGGGGGGGGTTTCAGTGCCCTTGTTCGGGTCACTGAATATCATGATCCTGGTCCACGCTTCAAAAACCTGCATACATCGTCACTCCAAAGCAGTTAACAAAGATAACCGACTCTTGCAACCATTTTCTTAAACGGGCATCTTAAACACTTTACAATAGATTTTCTGTGCCTGACCTTGTTTTGGATTTAGAGCAAGACCTCTGAGCCCAAATCATTAGTAACTTGCCTGGGAGTAATTGCGCTAATTCACAGAGTTCTCTTTTTACAAGGTTTATGTATTTCTCCTCTGCCACACCCTTGGAGAAATTGAAATACTCATCACTCTTGCCTCAATAACTTTTTCCAGATTGGAATATTTTAGATTAATCTTTTGAATATGGTCAATTATGGCATCAATTCATTTTCAAGTTTTTGACTGCAATCTTCAATATTTCCATAATTCTAAAAGCTAAACCGTACACTCAATCTCAGCCCTAACTTCTCTCCTCGTTTAGTTCTGTGGACAAGTTCGATATCTCTAGGAGAAATGTTGGGTTTGGTAGTCTGCAAAACGCAGGAGAGTGCGCACCGATTTTCTCTTCAAAGCATCTCTCCAGGCCTGGGAGAGCAGCCGCCCAGTGGTATGCTGCCATATCTGCCACTGGCAGTGCCGGAATCTGGTGGTCTCCCTTTCTAATAACTCTGACTTCTCATTTGTGCATATTGATTGGGACTTTGGCTATTTATCTTACAGCTGTAGCCAACCGCACAAAGGTTTCGACCCAGCAAGAGCACAGTGTAGAGATGGGCTTTTCCTCTAATGAGATTTGGATTCGTCCTTCATCTGGGCTAATTTCCTCTCACTACCAATATTGGGGCACAGTATGCACTAGGTTTCAAAGTTGAGCCACAATCATCTTAAGTTTGCTCTGATTTACCAGGTATGTCTGTTCAGCAATGCACAATATGATAATGTGAGTTGTTTGTTTCTCCGTTTTTAAACCGTGTTTGAAGGGATTATGAAGTTGTTTGGATGTTAGGTTGTACTGGCTATTTGTTTGGGCAGGGTGGCCTAAATCAACACTAGACCTTACGTAATTTAAAAAGCTAGCGTAGTTTTTCTTCTTAACCAGTTGATTGCTTTCAAATCTCACGCGTGTTTTTGTTTGTGTATTTTTCTTTAGCAATAAACATATTAACAAAATCACTGCGTTCAGTTATTGAAATCGCATTTTACTCTTGAACATATTTCTATATGCACAGTAGCTATCCCCTTTTGTACCCGTAAAGTTGACCACAGATAGTCGTAAAGCTGGCCCTCTTTTGCTATAACGTGCAGTGTAATTCATTGTCCTCTTCAAAAGATGTTGGCTTTGCTGGGTGCGTGTGAAACCTAGAGTGCTTTTATCTGCAGAAGTAGTTTCATGCATTTCAAATGTTCGTGCGTGTGTATTATGTGACCGTAGTCTATTCTTTCTGAATTTTAATTAAACGTATGTTCTGTGTTCCAGGTCCACTGTTGTACCACTTTGAAAATTTGGCGAATGAGCTTTCAATAGAACTGAGCTACGAAGATATAAAAAGTGTGATATTACAGTATGGATTTCACATAGAGGTAAGCACTTGTAATTTAAGATGCTGCATTTTCTCTGTCTTTAATAATTTGCCAAATTTAGGCACCCAGGCAGTTATTCTCGTTTGTACACATACACCAATCTCATGCTGCAAAGTGGCTCTATAATAATTGTCTCGCTCAGGCAGATCGAACGCCATACTTTTGAAGTTAATTTGACGTGAGTCGTACTTGTAACACAAGGTGTCTTCGGTACTAGCCAAGCCTGTTCTGTTTCCGTCGCTGTTAAATGGTGAAATCCAATTGTGCTGTCCAATTCTGCTGGTGTATCCGGTCTCCATACCCCATTAATAGCTGTATTAATAATGACATCAGGGCATTTCTTTGAAACACTTTGAAAAGTAATGGAAGACTGTGCTCAAAGCGTTGTGCTGCTTGCATGGAAGCCTGACTCCTCTCTGCCCTGCCCGTCCACACACTTCTATACCACAATTCCTTTTCTATTGGACCAAAAAACATCATGCAGCACTGTAGGTCTTCAGATAGCAATGTGTGCATTTCAACATTTTGGGGCTGTTATCCTGGGTGACTTAGGGCCTCATTCCGAGTATGTTGGTAGCCATGGAGCAATTGGCTCCATGGCTGCCTCCCATGCTGGTTCCGCCTCTGGGTTGGTTCAATGGGGACTTACCGGTCCCTCTAAGGTCGGAATGGACCGGTAAGTCCCCATTGGAAAAAACCATTCCCCAGTCGCATTTGATCCCCCATAGGGCTCAATGGGAATGGGGAAGTAGCTAATAACGGTACCGCAATTATTATTAGCTCTGAAGTCCTTTAACGGGTCCCGTCCATAATGCCTGGTCAGATCGAGGCTAAGCGACCTCGGAATAGGGTGCTTAGGGATTACCGGCACCGGTGTCCTTACCGGTGCCGGTAATCCCTTACCACCCACCTCGTAATGACCCCCTTAATCTCTCCTTTTCTTCTGGCTTCTTCCCAGGCCCCTTTTTTAAAAGCATTTTATGCCTTGGCAGACTGGTTTCCAACCGTTCTGGAAGTGCCCTGTGCATTCTGACTCTTCCTGCACCCATGTAATCGTTGGCATTTAAGTACAATTCTTAGGACGACTTTTCAGTTTCTGTGCCAATTCCCTTTAACCTGAGATACCCCCAGCACCTTTTGCTGGACCCTGGGATTTTTTTATTTATCCTCCTGAGTGGAACTTTTTACCACTCGCATATTCTTTAGCTCTGACTGGGAATCTTATTTTACTCCTTTTGTGGAGTATGCTTTCCTTCATGTATTTCAATACAGGCATCTGCCATTGACTTTTGTTACACACCGCACCTCCCCTTTTTATTTGTCATTTTATTCAATTGTGTGAATACTGGTTTCAAGAGTAGTAAGGTAACGTATCTTACCTTTCTTTTGTGGGATCAACACACACCTTATGTGGGGTGCTGGGGGGTTACATTGTAACTCCCTTCCCACTGCTCCTGTAACTTTTTGTTACAGTATCTAACACACCTAAATGGCTGGTGGCAGTGGATACTTTTTCTACCTTTTTGTCCAGGTAACTAGCAGGCTGATTTCTTAGCTGCAGTACAGAACCCCTGGGTAACCATTTTCTCAAAATGGCCCGGTCTTATTTTTTCACTGTTTTTCATTTGTAAGTTCCTTCTGGCTCTATCATTCTAGGTGGGGGTGGGTCCTTTTTGAGTTTTCTTTGGAGGACTTGTGTGAAGCCCGCCCAGGCTCCAGTGTGTCTGTAAAGGCAGGAAATGAGGGAGGATCCCGAAACCTCACTGTCCTTTGTCCGTGTACCTGACTAAAACCAGTTTAACTGGGTGGCTGGCTGCCCTGCAGGACAGTCAACCGCCAGGTGATTGACCGCTCCATAGGAGTGAATGAATGGGTTCCAGCATATTAGGCAAGGTTTTTTTGGACCACAGGCACTCGACCACTGGAACTGGAAATCCGAAGCAATCATGGGTATCCCCATTACTGAAAAAACTGGGCCTACCAACGGTAGACCCACTAAATGATAGGCCTATTACTAATGCAGCATTCCTTAAGAAGACTTTGGATTGGGTAGCGTATCGGCAAATTGCCCAACATCTAAACATTTTCCCTGTATTGAATTGCCGACAATCCAGTTTTAGAGTAGGCCATAGCACAGAGACTGCGCTATTGGAATTAAAATCTAGGCTGCTTGAGCGAATGGATAAGGGACTTTCTTCCATGCTTATGCTCTTGGCTCTCACAGCCGTGTTTGACATGGTAGACCATCCCTTAATGGTCTCCAGGCTAGAGGAAGTGGCAAACTTCTCCCCAGCTGCTACTCACTGGATTGCATCTTCTCAATAACAGAGAAAGTAGAGTCTGCTCCGAGATAGCAGAGGCCGTAGCAGTACCGATCGAATTTGGTGTCCCACAGGGGGCGAGTATTTCCCCCTGCTTGTACAATATTTTTATGGCTCCTTTTTTCGCATTGTTGGAACAGGAAGGGATTTGGTTTACTAACTTTGCTGACGAAGCGCAGTGAGTCGTCCCCCTGTCGGGATCTCACGACCAAGACGAAGAAGAATTGAATAAAGCTTATGGCAGCATTGAAAGCTGGATGATCTGGAACGGCTTTGCTTAGGTCCATGACCGAACTACTGATGGTTGGCTCGCAGCTGACATTGTCTAAATTTGGTTCGGCCTATGATGTTTTTCACTTAGGCGATGTGAGGATTATCCCCCTTAAAGTCAAATCATTAGGGGTTACTTTTGACCAGCATCTTACTATGAAGGCCCATGTAGGGAGCTTGGTCTCGGCCGCTTCGTACTATATCAAGCCTTTTGCTCACCTGCGTCCCCTTCTAACACAGGCTAATGCTGAGATTAAAGCAAGAGCCATTGCTGGTTCTAAATTAGTTTATTGCTATAGTCTCTTGGCTGGTCTTGGCAAAGCAGAAGTCCATGGACTTCAAGTATTACAGAATGGTGCCATGAGGATTGTCATGGGCCTGTCCAGACATGATCATGTCAGAGGCTAGAAGAACTTTGCATTGGCTGCCAGTGGAGGCGCAAATACATTTTCGCCTCCCTGTGATCACATTAAAGTGCATTTTGGGCATTATGCCATTTTATCTGTAGGAATTCATTGTGCATAAGGCCTCCAGCAGAGCTTGCAGATCTAATAATCAGAAGTTACTAGTGATCCCTAGATGCAGAACTAGAAAGAGAGAAAAGGGGGCTTTTTCAGTGGCCGCCTCTATGGCTTGAAACAATCTCCCTTTCAATCTTAGATTCGAGAACAAGCTAGAGCCATTAAAAAAAATGCTAAAAACATGGCTGTTCGACTGATTTATCCTCCTGGCTTCTATCGGAGTCCTCCATTTGAGTTCTCCCCATTAGTTTCTTGCTTCTTTGACCGCCTGCTTCTTTGTTTGTCAGCGCCCTCATGCCCATGGGTCCATTGTTGCGCTATACAAATAATTAAAGAAGACTAGCAGAGATGCCTGCAGCACCTTCAAGAACCGAAGAAGTACAGGTGAAGCCCTGCTGCTGTCCTGGCCCTGGTTTCAATTTGACGGGGTAGCTCTGCCAAGGACGAGTTCCTCCTTTGGGCTTGTCAGAACAATCTGCCTCAAGGCCTTCTTCAAATTGGGCCATCCCCTGACGTCCTGAGACTTTCCCTGGCTCCAGAACACCAATACCCCTGGGTACCTGGACCCTTTTCGAGTGCATCATCTTGCAATCAACGAATCTCACAAACTTCGGAGGCATACTTGTGGACCTCCAGAAGCTGCAATTCTTTTCCATGTCCCCTCACCAGAGTTCAGGACAAGGAGAGTCTGACCAGCGATATCCGTTCACTCTTGGCGCTAAGAAAAAGGCGCCAAAACCACAATTGGAGCAAGCGGAATCCTTTGTTGATGACCCTTTCTCTCGAGTGTTGCCGCAGAAGCCCCCCAAAGGAGCCCCCCTTTCATCACCACGACCAACAAGCAGGAATTGGGGACTTCATCGCTGCTTCAGTAAGACGACCAGCTACATTGTCAACTTCACTCTTCAGGTACTATGGGGCTTGGCTTTCACTTGCCATAGGACATTTTCGTTCCTCCTTTGCTTTGGGAGAGCGGTTTTCCACATTTGGGAGTTCACCTCCACTCCACTGTGCAGTTCTTGCAACCTGTATACCTACAGGACGGCTCATCTTGAGCTTCTTTACTTTCTACATGAACTGACTGGTTACTTAACTTTTCTCTGAAGATTGTCATCAGAACTGGTGCTGTCCATTTGACTGTGGCTTTGCTGGTTTCCCAAAGTCCTTATTAAACCTATTGGCTTGGGCAATGCTTGTTCCTCACATATTGACTTGTGAACACTTTTGTAGTTAGGAAACACACTGCCCGAATCACTCTTGGAGAGTGTTACATTGTTGCTTACCAGTTTCTGGCTGTATTCTGTCTAACCTTTACTTAAACTGAATTTTGCAAAGGTGATATAAGTGCTTTTACTGACCTTAACTGAAGTCACTGAGTGTTCGATGTTAAAGGTTATTCACCTGCATTATTGTTCCTTTTCCAATCTTATTTCATTTTGACAAAATTACATTTTCCATACATTCACATGCGCCACAAAAGGTAAGTTTGACCCACTAGCATCATAATTGTACCAAAACCATGTCATGAGTTGAATCACGATAGTTATGCCAATGTAGATCAGAGTTAAAGTCACAATTGGCCCAAACATAAAGAAAGAGGGAGGGGCAGCGGGACGTATATGCTCTACTTGTCGGTATAATCTCAGTTCAATCTTGCCCAATAATTTCTATGCATTCGAAAATAGTGTATTTCGTAATACATGTGCTAATAACATTATCTCAATAACGACAGATTCTCAATAAATACGTATATTGCCTTGCTGTTTAGTTTCTATTAATGCTCTCCTTTGCTTACATCGAGTCTCTAAGGCTGTTCTGTTCAACTTTTTACATGCAATATTATTTAGAGTATTTGGTGACATGTGCCTCGCAAGACTGAATCTTACCTTGGATATTTTCATTGCTGTCTGACTCGCTTCCGTGTGTAACCGCGAGAGAGCGGCTTCATCGTGTTAAGAAAATTTTTGCCGTGTATTACCATGACAACACATGGTAGTCCTGCTAAATCCGCCATTTTTTGGGCTCACCTACGTGTTGCTCCATACATTACGCGTTGTTTAGAAAAAAACAACAAAGGGGCTTAACATTAGTTTGAATGTTTCTATATTATTTTCTGACATATTCTTTTGCCTGCAAGGTGCCCAGTATGGATCATACTTGCCTAATTATTATTTAATTAAAATAAATTGAAAAATAAATGTTTCTTTTTTTCTTGCACATAAATGGCCTTCGATGTGATGTTGTGTGTATGTAATAATTGTACCACGGCAGTCATAAAGCCTAATGTGTTAATGGACGTGTGTACTGTGTGTGGGTACATAAGTAAGCTGTATGCATTAGCATTGCTTGTAATAAACCTAGATGGCTAGCTCAGCGTGAGTGGACTTATATCCGCTTGTGCACGTGGGCATGTGAGTGCAATTTGGTGATTTCTAGTTGTTATATTATGGGACAATTGTACAGGGCCAGCATGCTGCCTAGTATACCCACGATCACGTATGCTCACTAAATGGACACTGTATGAGTACATGATTGCACTATGTGCTTGAAAATTGCTTTCTGATTCAAATGATGGTCGGTCTTAATATTCTATGGTCAATTATCCAATATAACACAAATAGTATACTTTTGAACACAGTTAGTAAATAAAACTGGTTTGTTAAGCCATTCTTTTACATTCGAAATAGATCATTTCTGAGCAACATACATTGTATATAATACATTATGAAAAAATACATCATAGAAATGCAGACATCTCATTATCAGAATTAAGCCCCTTCACCACCAATCTGAATATACTGATTAGTTTGGCTTCTTGTCTTAAAGTTCCTGGTTGCCTCCTCTGGGTCCCAGCTTGATTGTTCAATCCAATAAATTTGACATCCTGTTTATCACACAATTGATGGTTTTGCTACCAGTCAGCGGCTAAGGGTAAGGTTGTTATTTGACTCCCAATGGAAGAAAGATGCTCTCGGATTCTGACCCTGAGCTCTCTGATTGTGCTGCCAATGTACACTAGCCCGCATTTACACTTGATGGCATAAATTACGAATTTGGATTTACAGTTAATGTTATCCGTAATTTTGAGCTGAATTCCATGCGTCTTTGAAGATTTTTGTATTGTCCAGTGCATATCTGCACATGGAACATGTTCCACATTTTCTAAAGTCTGATGTTCCCTCTTGAATCCATGTTCTTTCGTGAACTGGTTTGGTTTCTTTAAAAAAAAAGATGGACTTAAAGTTGTTTTCAGAGTTCTGGCCCGTCTGAAAGTTAGAGTTGGAGAATCATCAATAAAGTCTTTAATGTGTTGATCTAGTTTAAGCAAATGCCAATTTCTTTTCAAGGTTTTACGTAATTGTATGTTAGCACAGTATGTTGTGATAAATATGACTTTGGCAATGTCCTTGTTGGTCTTGATTTTTGGAATCCGAGTCTGTTCCCTGTTAAGTCTTTGAGCTTTGTCTTGTGCTGTTTTAAAACATTTTTCTGTGTATCCCCTAGCCTTGAACCTGGTCGATAGTAAAGCACATTCTTCCATGAAAACATCTTGATTCATACAGTTCCTCCGTGCCCTGATGAACTCCCCTTTGGGAATGTTTCTTATTACCATGTTAATGTGACAACTGCTCGCGAAGAGTTTACCTCAGTCTCTTTCCTGTATGTTTTGGTCAATAAGTTGATGTTGGTATTACTGCTTGTTCCAACACATTCTATGCCTAGAGGATTGTTATTAGCTCTTGACATAAATTGTTCCATTTCTTCTTGAGACCCCTGCCAAATCATAAGCACATCATCTATATATCTAGACCATAGTATGATATTCGTTGGGTATGCTGGGTCTGTATATATGAATCGAGCACTAGGAGAACAGAAAGATCTTATTATCATGTTCCATTAAACCAACAGGAGGGATTTAATCCATGAAATGAAACTGAACATGGATTTGGGTAAGAGTGAGTGGCATCACTCGGAGTCAAATATAATGTACTTACTCAAAGATATCCAATCAAGTGTTCTTGTGGAACTTTTTCATATTATAAATTATTTCTTTTTCTCTCCCCATTTATTTTGTTCAATTTACTGTGTGGCATGTTTTTTCAAAATTTCCCACTTATCTGTCCAGCTCCCCATCCCTCTTTCTGTGTTTGGGCCAAAAGTGACTTAGAACTCTGATCTACATTGGCATGACATGGTTTTGGTACAATTATGTGTACTATGATGCTATAATGTAACCAATACCTCGTACTCTCAATCTGTTGTGGTCGTATGGGTGACACCACTGCAACTACTGTCACTGTTTTTGCTGAATTATATGTGCAATGTAATACTTTACTTTAATACATTTATATAGCGCGTCCATAGACCCGAAGGCGTGAGGGCGCTACATGACATATACAACAAGCAACAGGAAGGCTGAGAAACCAGTAGGTAACACCACAGGAGATGGTAGTTTAAAAGAGGGCTCAGGATAGTTTAGTTAAAGAGAAAGGTCTTCAATCTTTTCTTAAATATTTCTAGTGAATCAATGGATACAAATGGATTCATTTCTTAATTGGCCAGACGTTTGAATAAGATTTGAAACTTTAAATAACAGCCCTGATTTGAAAAAGGCGCAAAGATGCCGAAACACGCGTCATCTAAAAGGGCAATGTTTTGAAAATTGACCAATAAAATCCTTTTTGGGTCAAACTTACCTTTTGTGGCTCATGTGAATATATGGAAAATTTAATTTTGACTGTTGCCTAACGGAGTAGAGGAATTCATTTCTGTTTCACTTCATATCCACGCAACACCTCTTGTAGAACTACAAATTAATGCAAGGCGCTGAGGCTCACTTGTTGGTCTCCTACAAAAGTTCCTTGTACCCTTTAAACTTATTTCATTTTGAACTGAATGTTAATAGTTGCTGCATTTTAGAATTGCTTGTGTGCCTTGTGTATATATAAATAAATAACTATTTCGATATAACTTGAGTGAGCGTTTCCTTGGGACTCTGTATGTACTGACTTCTTTGTACTGCTCTTCAGCTCACATTACTCCCTCCTAAAATGAGCCTGGCTGCTCAGCCATTCGTCCGACTTGTGTAGTACAGGCCTATATTAGAAGTTGCGGCTCTAAAACCAAGAGATAAGTCTTCTAAAGTCTAACCCCAGTTGGACTTTAGAAAAACTTACCTAACAATCTTTAACAGTACATGTAGGTATTTCACATTGAATCTCAATTGTCCTTCAAGGTGAATCCATATTTTTGAAAATCCACCAAGATCAGCGACTTATTTTACACAGATAAGCTACTAGTAATTTCCACTATAGTCTTCTCAAGAGTGTTCCAGGAATCAAGCCATACTTCTCTGAGTTCCTCTCGGGGCCTATAACTTCCAGAATGAGCTCCAAAATCCTCTGTGCTTACTGCAGGCATTTTTCCAAACCCTTGTGGTTCCCTGAGCACCAGTCCCAGGTCTTTAAGGGCTTAATTTACTTTCCTTCGTCTCATGAGTCTAGGAAGGCCCTATGTGTGCCACAGTCCTCTTCCGTTACATGTACCAAAGACTCATGCTCTGATTCCTGTGTTTGTCTGGGGCCTGTCTTTGCTTTTACTTCATCTTTGTGACCTCACTTCCCCACCCCTCTATCGCCTCTGACCTGGCCATCTGCTACAAGTTACGGGGGTTGGATAAAGCGGTCCGTGTTATGGGTGGTCTGAGGTGGATGCTGCTGTACACAAACACTAAGCAAATAAGCACACATATAGGAAGCACATAATACTTACCTCCGAGTCCTCCAAAGCATCGTCTTATTCGCTAATGGCTGATAGCATTGCTATCCTTGTGACATTGTCATGGGAGCTTGTGTAAAGCGATTATGTGAGCAAAAACCTGCTGGCATTAAAATTGTGAGATTGCGGCCACTTGCAATGCATTACTAACATATAAAATATAGCCTCTTACCTTCTCAAATATCGCTCCTTGCATTACAGTGTAGTGCAGCCATAGTGAAGCATCAAAACATAAATTAGATTTCCCGAGTGTTGGATATTACATAGATACATTCTGTTGATTATTCCTAGTCATCATTCTGGGAATGCCTGGTACCTTTTTAACAAAGCAGTTCCAATTATAAACATAAGACACTGCACTCACTTTAGTGTTCTATCAGATTCATTTGGGGCCATTTGCCCTCTAGCCAATAGGCACTCCTAACCCTTAGTGCCACCTCTCGAGGCCATTTTCAGATTCTTTACCCACGTGTCCGGAGTACTCATGAAAACAAAGTTTCTGATGCTTGTGAATCTGCTTAGAATCACATGCTGTGCATAAAGTCTGCCATCTAGTGGTAATCGCAGAGTATTGAATCTTTTTTTCGAAGATTGAAAAGATGCGTCGACATGGGCATGACTGTAACACTATCCCTAACGTGACATGTAGTGTACCCAAAATCTTTCACGTGTCGAGGTCCCACCAGATTGTTTTTTTCCACCGATCAAGTCACTCGCACAAATGCAGATCTCATAAGAGTTAATATTGCTCATCCATTCTTTTTTTTTTCAACAAAACATTTTTTATTGGGCATTTTCACAGTGTAAACATCAACATATTCCATAGACACATACATATGCACATGGGACAAAGGTGCAGGGCTTCTTTGGCAGTGGTATGAGACACCAGTTTGGGGTAATGATGGGGCTTGCAACAGTTAGGGTCTGGCCACTGTCTGTTAGTTGTTCGCCAAGGTTTAAGTGTGAGCTCCCCGTGCCCTCGCAGGGATTGGTGTATTACTGAGCGATTGCTTGGCCGACGGTCTGGACTCGACGCTCTGGTAGGATTAAGTCATCCACCTGGTAATAGGGGGCCGATGCGTCAGGCCTGGGAATTTATCCGAGTAATCCAGAAAGGCGGCCCAGTTTCTGTTGAATTTGTTATCGTTTTCCAGCTAGGTGGCTGTGAACTTTTCGGCCACAATTGTGTCCCAACACTTCACCCACCACATTGGGAGGGCAGGGCGTCAGGATTCTTCCTTAGGCGCTCTGTCGTTATTTTGGCCGCTGTCAATAATTGAGTGCATAGGTAGGCCATGTGGCCCGTGAGCCGGTAGACTCCTCCCTGCATGTCTCTCAGCAAGACCACTCCAGGGTCCCATGGGATGCTCAAAACCGTAATCAGCCGGACATGTTCCAACACCTCTCACAAGAAGAGCGAAACCTTCGGGCAGTCCCAGAGAAGATGAAATAAGGATGCTGTAGTTGGGCAACCCCTCCAGCATTGTGAAGGGAGCTTCAGGTTATATTTGTTTAGCAGTTCCGGGGTTAGGTACCAGTTAAAAACATACCTTCAGCACCCCTTCCTTATTAGTGACACATTTCGAGCTTTTATGCAGCCGGGCCCAGATCTGCCCGAGTCCTCTGGCTCTAATACCCGACCCAGGTCCCGTTCACAGATGAGCATGTATTTCTCTTTTATCGGGATCCGCCCTATCCAGAAGGCGTTATAAAGTTGAGACCCTGCACCTGTGTTTTGGTGCTGTGAGCGTGAGCTCCAACGCTGTGAGATCCCTCCCTCTGTTGGCCCTGATAGAGCCCTGCGACAGCCAATGCCTAATTTGTGTATAGCTAAACCTTTCGGCCTCCGTTACTTTGAATTTCTCTTTACATTTGAGGAATGATGAGGGAGCTCCGTTGGTCAAAAAGTCTGATACCCGTGTTAGGCCCCCTTCCCTCCATCTGGCGAAGCTATGCGTGTGCAGGCCAGGGGAGAGGTCAGGGTTGTTCCATATTGGGGTTAAGGCCACAGTGTGCCTCGGCAGCCCCACTTGCGGGCGGCGTCCCACCAACTTTTGATCATATTTTTGGTAACGGATAGTGGGGCTAAGTTCTGAGAGACCCGATGTGCTGGGAGGTGTGGAAGTACTGCTAGCAGAGCAGAGCTCCAAGCCTCCTCTATCTGTTTCCAACGAGGTTGGTTAGTAGTGGCTACCCAAGAGAAGGCTTGGAAGAGTTGCACCGCCTTGTGGTATGTGGTATTTAAGTGCTCCCGTACTAGTGCTGCGCATCATAATTCTTTTCGCTATGCATGGTCATTCTCCCCTCCTCTCACCCCTCTAGATGAACTTAAATATTTTCCTCTGCAATTTGTGGAGGTCCCTCTCCGGGACGTGGACGGGTAGGGCTGTGCAGTGGTAAATCAACCTTGGCACGATGTTCATTTTCACTGCTGTTACCCTCCCCAGCCAGAAGACCTCCTGACAATACCAGCATTCCAAGTCTTTGGATTTGGACCTCCCAGATAGCCAATGCCCAAATTTTCCCAAGGCACCGGGTGCTTGAGAGCCAGGGCTGCTCTGTTTACGTGGGATGTTCTTGCCAGATCTGCATATTTTGAGTAATTGACCCTAAAGCCAGATGTGCTACCAAAAGCCTCAATTTCCCGCCACAGGGCTTCCATTGAGCTGTTGACCTGCGTTATGGTGAGAAGGACGTATTCCGCATACATTGCGGCCTTATAAGTATGCCCCCCCACTTTTAGGCCTTGTATGTCTGCATTCTCCCAGAGTCTTATGGCGAACAGCTCCATAGAAAGGGCAAAAATCAGTGTTGAAAGTGGGCACCCTTGGCGGGTGCCCCAGGAGATTGCTATTTTGGCTAAGCTAGTGCCGTTTAACCTGAGGGAGGTAGATGGATGTTGATAATTTGCCATTGTCCATTTTGTAAAGTTGGGACCGAATCCGAAGTGGGCCTAACTCTGGTTAATGTACCCCCAGTCTAGAAGATCAAAGGCTTTATGCGCATCGAGGGAAATAACTTCAAGTTCCGCCTTAAGCCTGGAGGCACTTTCGATTAAGTTAATGGTGCGTCGAATACTATCTTGGGTGTTGCTTCTGGGGATAAAGCCTGTTTTATTGGGGTGCATAAGGTCGGGGAGAACCCTGCATAGCCTGGCCACCAAGATCTTAAAGAAGATCTTGGGGTCTATTCATTAGGGTGATTGGCCTATACGAGGCGCATTAGTTGGGGTCCTTGCCTGGCCTCTGGATAAGTGCTGTTACTGTTTCGTTCATGGATGGGGTGATTCTGCCTCCTACAAAAGGAGTTGAATAATGTGGATAGCTGGGGAGGGAGCATGTGTGTGAATACTTTATAGAACCGCGCCAAGAACCCATCGGGTCCCGGAGCGGTCGACTTCAGTGATTTGATTACATCCACCGTTTCCTCTGTGGTGTTTGGTAGCTCCAGCGTCTCCAATTGAAGGAGGAGCGCTGCAAATGGATCCCAGGTAGTGTTTGGGCTGCCGGTGCTTTGGGGAGCCCTGCTATGATCCAGTAATATACCCATTTTCTCTTCCTCCCCATATCTGGGATCCCTGTCCGTCCCCATGAGTTTTGGGATATAGTTTCTCATATGTATCCTTTTTAATTTATAGGCTAGCAGGCGGTTCGCTTTATTGCCGTTTACATAATACTGCTTGGTATATGCCATTTGTTAAGACGGATTTCTGAACTCTGACCTGGTGGGCAGAGGTTCAGAAGGCCAGCCTAGTTTCTTGGAACAGGGTAACCTTCTGGACAAGCCAGACAAATCAAGGTAGCTATGGTAGGCGGTCAAGACTAGGTCTCA
The DNA here is from genome assembly GCF_040938575.1 of Ambystoma mexicanum. NCBI lineage: Eukaryota > Metazoa > Chordata > Amphibia > Caudata > Ambystomatidae > Ambystoma > Ambystoma mexicanum. The sequence goes on along the minus strand of NC_090935.1, from coordinate 1,192,568,877 downwards.
GGAGGGGTGAGGGTGACTGAAGGACCTCAATCAGCACACAGAGTAAAGGATCACTCCCAGTCAGGTGTATATATAGTAAAAATACAAATACATGTATTCAAGGCCTTTGTGTTTCAAAACAATAGTTATTAACAGTAATTCTTCTAAACCAACACAATCCTACCAAAATACATTTATACGAGACCAAGGGGCCTGAAAGGTTAATGCACGAAATAGATTCACGTCCTAGAAAGGGAAGGAAGCAGGTAGTGCAGATAGTCTTTAGGCAATTCTAAGAAGCCGAGTCGAGGAACCGCTGGTGACCCCCTGGAAGGTTTAGCACCCTGAGCCCGCTGTCGTCCCGCTGGACCCCTCTGCATCTGGTCGTCCTAGAAGGTCTGCGAAGACGCTTCGACCCATAGGAATAGTGGGACCAACTATTCTCGGCACCTTCATCAAAACCTGAAAGTAAGCCTTCTCGGAAGTGTCGCTGGGCCAACCACTGGGCTGACAAGCTTGCGCAGGACTGCCGTCGTTTCAAGGAGGCCCTTGAAACTTGGTACATCACAAGCTCTTGTTCCTGGCACTCTTGCACCGAATTCCATACACTTGGCGATCCTAGGTCTGGCGTAAAGAGAGAGCGCCTGAACCAGAGTACATGCGGTTACCGTGTCGCCCATCTGTGGTGACGAGCTTTGCAAGTGCATTGCAGCTGTGCTCCTCTGTGCCCTGAAGCCTTCTACAGCGGAACTGGCCTGATCCATACACCAGGAGTGGAGAAATTGCCACTGTCCTGTTTGGGAATCAACGCTGTGGGCCTCATTACGAGGCTGGCGGTAAGGGGTTAACGGCGCCGGTAAGGATGCCAGTGCCGTTAACCCCTTACCGCCACATTACGAGGTCCCTTAGCGGGTCCCACTGAGGCCGACTGGTAAAACCAGCCGTCCTTAGCGGGAGCCGCTAAGGGACCAGGGAGCTAAGAACAGGCCCGTAACGGGCCCGTTCTTAGCTCCCTCCCCATTCCCATTGAGCCCTGTGAGGGCTCAAATGGGAATGGGGATGGATATTTTGAATGGGAACTTACCGGGTCCTCCAAGGTTGGAATGACCCGGTAAGTCCCCATTCAAGGGACCCGGACATGAGTTTGGAGGCAGCCATGGCGCTAATAGCACCATGGCTACCTCCAAACTCGTAATGACCCCCTGTAACTTTGTCGCTAAAAGCTGCAGGACCGCGCGATTGCTGTATTTGAACCGGCAACCGAAATGGACTCGACTTCCGAAGTTTGGTCCGGAGTGTGCTGGGGACGGCTAGTAATTGCAACCCTAACCGGTGGCCCCTAGCGAATCCATCAATTTTTACGCATGAGTGGCCCCTGAGGGCCCCTATCCATTCCACTGCTAGTGCGAACTATACCCAACTCTTGGAACCTGCTCTGCCCTGTTGGGGAGACCCTCCACGAATGGTGGGAACTTATTCTACATCACCTCACCACCTTCCTGAGCTGCTACAGCCCCTACAAAAGACCCTGTTTGCACCATTTGCACTACCGTGTACTCCAGCATTGAAAGTACATTTGAGCAATAGGCTCCTCTCATCTTAGGGACTGGACTGCCTTTCAGTTAGGCTTGTGATTTCTGCAGAATTGCCTAAAGACTATTTGCACTACCTGCTTCCTTCCCTTTCTAGGTTGTGGACCCATTTCGTGCATTAACCCTTTAGGCCCCTTGGTCTTGTATATATGTATTTTAGTAGGATTGTGTTGGTTTAGAAGTGTTACTGTTAATAACTATTGTGTTGAAACTCAAAGGCCTTGAATACACGTATTTGTATTTTTAATATATATACACCTGACTGGCATTGATTTGTAAGTGTCCTTTACTCTGTGTGCTCATTGCGGTCACCCTCACCCCTCCTGAGACCTAGTCTTGACCACCGCCATTGCTACCTTGATTGGTCTGGCTTGTCCAGAAGGTTACCCTGTTCCAAGAAACTAGGCTCGCCTTCTGAACCTCTGCCCACCAGGTCAGAGTTCAGAAATCCGTCTTAACACCATTGCCGACTTGTCTGCTAAGTGCATTTCCAATGCAACTTTGGCCTTTTTCAGGTCCCTACCCCCATTGACTGTTAGGCAGCTTTTTAAAGTTACTTTCTAGCTCCTCTACCCTTTTTTCTAATATCGATTGTTGGAGTTGGCTGCAGCGCTAATTAGGAACCCTCGCACCACTGGCTTCATGGCATCCCAGACGATGGGTAATGGGCATTCCCCCTTCCCATTCTCCATGAAGTAGTGCATAAGCACATCAGCTACCTCCTGCTTGATCACAAGGTTTGATAATATGGAGTCCTGAAGCTTCCATGGCCTTCGGGAAGGAGGGGGGCGAGATCCTGGATTTGCAAGACTGCCGACACGGGGGCATGATCTGATAACACCCTTGGGAGAATTGCCACCTTTTCGCGACGGGAAGAGGACGCTCGGCATACGCAGAAGGTCAATCCTCAAAGCCTTTGTGTATGTGTGAATAAGAGGTGTAATCTTGGGACCCCCCCTATTGTCCAACCCCAGATGTCAACCGTACCAGTCTCCCTCAGAAACTCAGCCAACCCAAGGGCTCGGGCAAAGTCCGCTCTTGTTGGGGGGAGGGATTTATCTACTTGTGGATCTGGGACCAAAGTTGAAATGTTCCCCAATCATGAGGTGTTCCTCCAAGGATCGGCGGAATCATGCTATGGAGGAACCGATCCTGCGCTGTGTTCGGACAGTAAATGGACACCAGGGTTAGTATCTGCTCCCAGAGATACCCCATCACCATCAAGAATCTGCCCAAGGAGTCCCGCTTCACAGTGATTTGCATCAGGGGGGCATTCTCACTCAACAAGAGAGCCACGCCTCCCTTTTCTTTCCCCTGCCGAAGCAAAAAAAAAGTTTTTATATCTGACGAAGTTGACACATTTCTCGTCTACCTCCATGAGGTGGGTCTCTTGGAGGAACACCACATCAGTGGACAACTGTGCCAATCTCCGCTCCACTGACCACCTCTTCCCCGGGAAATTGAGACCCTGCACATTCAATGTTAGAAACCAAAGTTCCCTGCTCCCGTCGGCTGTCATGAGTCCCCTTGTGATCCTGCCCCAAGCTAGCACCTGCCCTGTGCCCCGTGAAGCCCCTTGAATTGAGGTAGACACCTGCCCGCCCGGTGAGGTTGATATTTTGTTGTCTGTTCGCCTTTGATCTCCAAACCCCTTTTAACCCTCCCCCTCACCCACAACTATTTGTGTTGAGTCCAGCCCTCCACCAACTGGGTATCTGGCTGTGACTCGCCACTGACCCTGTTGGTGGCCAACGGGCCCAGGCTTAACTTTTGGCCATAATTGTAAGGCAGTGTATTGATGCTTCAACTACGGTGGGCCAACCCGCCCAATGTGTGACCTCGAACGAGAACTTGTGAAAAGTGTAACTTGGCTCTTAACTTGCGCAGCGTGTATGCTGACCCCCTGTCATTCCAGTAGTGGCATTTGCAGCACAGGGCCCAGAACCGCAAAGGAGCTTGGTGTCGGGCATCCGGGCTACTGTGGGCTGTCGGACTACCAGTGGTTTGGTGCTGCAGTTCAGTCTGGTTTTCTGGCCTTCCCAGTGGGGCCGCAGATGCTGCGCCTCTGTTCCACTCGCGCCCAGCCCGTCGAGGTGGAGACCCCGGCGGGCGACCACTCTGCTGCTCCATTTGCGGCTTCCTCTCCTTCCTCCTCTGGGCCTAATAGTTTTTTGGCCTCCGTTAGATTATGAACTTGCCATTGCTTGCCCTCCCAGGTAAAGTTCAGAGACCTGGGGAATCCCCAGCGGTATGGGATCTTCCGTTCCCTCAGCCAGTCTGTCATGCGCTTTAAGGCTTTCCTTTTCAGCAGAGTACTGTTTATAAAGTCTTGATAAAGCAGGATGGTTGCGTCTCTGAACTGGATATGCTTAGAGTTCCTTGCCTTTTGCATGATTTCCTCTTCCACCTTGTAAAAAAGCACCCCTGTGCAGTCCACTCTGTCGATCTAAGGGAGCGCTGTCTGGGAGCGTTAAAATGGTGAAGTCCGCTAGTTCTGCATCCGGGATCGAGGTTGGGATACCCCTCAGGCAGATGTTATTCCATCTCGAGCGGTTTTCAGTGTCTTCTTGCTTCATCTCGAGTGCCTTACACCGAGCTTCGAGGGCCATTAGTCTGCGTGCCCTTTCTCCGTCCTCGAAAGCCTGTTCGCAGAAGTTGTTCTCCTGCTCCTCTCTCTTGCTTTCTACTTCCTCAATACGTCTATGCAGGGTGGATATTATCTTCATCACTTCCTCTGCATCTTTCTGGTACTCCCTGGTCATTGCAGTCAGCAGCTCCTGGAAGTCTGTTTTCGAACTGCTTGTGAGGAGTTTCAGGCACTAGTGGACGCCACCCCTTCAGCTAGCTGTGTCTCCATTTGCTCACCCTTTTTTGCTTTGTCGGGGTGTGGGTGGGCCAGCAGTGTCGAAATATTGGTCTGCTTTGTGCCTTTCGGCTTCTTTGCCATGGTTTCACCCTGGGTCCCTGCTGAGCGGCGCTGCGGAGGTGCCCCCGGGCTCTCCCTGGTTCCGAATTGGGGGCGCACAAGTTGCAGGATGCTGTGATGGGTCCCGGTGTGCCCCCCAGGCGGAGCCACTGATGTGGCCTGGCTTCTTGGCCTGCTCCCTTCTGTGCTAGCGTGAGTGAGGCTATATACTGGGCACCTAAGCGGTGCTGCCGCTTTGTGCGCCTGTGGCTCGGCTGTGGCCGCCTCCAGGGAGGATAGGTCCTCCCTGGAGATTCAAGATCGTTGGAAACCTGCTTAACACCCCTGGTACCAGTGATATTGGCTTCTCCACCAGTCGGGTTAAGGCTATTGCATCGGTGCGTAATTCCTGTAGGTAGGGATCTTTGATCTTTGTTGCTGCTGCTGCTAAGCGCTGAACTGTGTGGTTACCTTATTTTACCGGATCTAGAGGCGGTGCACACAGAAGATGACAGCAGAGCCCAATCTGTTCCGGGGTGCGTGCCGCGTGGTCCCCCGTGCCTCAGGCCTGCCTCCGTTACTGTCTCAGGGGGGTGGGGGGGACTCCCCCTGGATGTGCTCATCGACTTTGCCACATTTCCTCGCAGCTGAGGGGGGGCCATGGGCAGAGGCCTTGTTAATAGGAGGCGTTCTGCGGCACCACCCGTGTCACTTCAGGAGAGATCTGTTTGAGCAGGCATGTTGTGGGTGGCCGATGGCACACGGGCCCATACCCTCAGCCCCCGGGCTGCAGCTCCTTATTGGTTGCTGGTTTTTGGGTATGCAGTGGTCCCCTGCGTTCACCCCTGTCCAGTGCCCAGGCTGTAGGGAGCTCACCAGGTTATGCTGTCTGCTTCAGGGCGGGAGGCAGCGCTTCGTTCCTCTCGCTGCTCTGTCACGCCCCCCTGCGCGCACTCCATGAGGCAGGTCTCTGTGCTCCTCCCGTGGTCCGGGGTTGCGCTGGTTGCCAGCCTGCTAGGGGTCCGGAGCCCACCCCCGGTCACCTTCTGCCTGGGCACTCCTCCGTAGGGGAGCACAGCATAGCTTCTTCGCTGCTGTCACTTGCCTCTTTCTAATGAGCGGGCCCCTTCAGCGTGCAGTCCCTCTCACCTTGGGACGCTGGGGGTCCGGCTTCCCTCATCACCTCTTTCTCTGCCCCTGTGTCTGAACCAGGGGCAGATGCAGCGGCGGGGGCTACCAGCTCGCGGCGGGGTCCACAGGATCCGTGGGGCATGATGCCCCAGCTGGCTTCACCTTGTCCCTTGAAGCTGCTGCATCGGCAGACTCAGTGCGTCCGCCATTTTGGAGTCCGGTGCATTACTCCGGGGCTGCCTTTCTGCTCCTTCGTCCTCTGAATCAGGGCTATCTTAGCACCCTATCTGACAGCAGAATGCGCCCTGTCCCTTCTCCTTCACGGTACACTGCTTGAGATCTTCGCTGCTTTTTGTACTGCCGGTGTATATGCGGCCGATGGCGTGTCGATGCCAGGAGCTCTTACGGAGCCATGCTGCTCGCTAGGGCTCCAAGCCACGCCCCTCCTGATCCATTCTTTAGTGGTTCACACTTATCTTCTTGACGGCTGCTTCGATGACTACTCAACGTTTGATCCTGCCTCAGCGACTATCCTTCTGCCAATGGCTCGGCGACTGATTTCCTTAAGGCCTTGGCCCTCCAGCCCACAGTAGGGAGAGTGGGGCACCATTATTACTGACTTTCTCTCATGAATTCCTCTTCTTTGCCCCTTCTCCTTCTCTTTTCTTCGGTCTGGCTGCCGTTTCCCTCTGCTATGGAGTGGACACCTTTTTAAATTCCTTGGAAAGATATCCATCGCCAATTCAATCAGTGATCATGATGAGTGGTTTTGCAAGGCCTGCAAACGTTTTCGGTCGAAGACCTTAAGACCGGTGCGAGAAGCGGTGGGTGGTCTAAGCCATGCAGGCCAAGAGTCACCCACCGGTGCCTTGGACAAGGAGTCTGTCGGCAGCCGTGGCACCTAACAGTGGAAGCCTTGCGTTCCCACATGTCTGTCCCTGGCAAACATGCCACCGGCAGTGCAATGAGTCGCACCGCAGGTACAAGAGCGCACACGCAAGACCTGCCCCTAAGCACACAAGTCCTACGCTTTCCTCAATGGATCCGTTGAGAAAGCTGTTGATGCCTGCGAGCCCTCCAAACTTCTGCGGGACCCTCTGAATCTCGAGGTTCAACCTCTTCTGTGCACCTTCCATCGCAGCCTACGCATGACGATGAGTCTTCTGTTTCAGCAGTCGCTCATACTAATTTCCTAGCCCTCGTGGTAGCGTGGAAAGATGCGCAGAAACTTGTCTATTCGTCAAACAATCCCAAAGATTTGGGAGAAGCTTTCTAAATCCTGTTTGCACGCATGCCTCTGGCCCCGAGAAGGCCTCCCGTTGGCCTGAAGGCTATTGTCCGGCCTCCTCTCCTCTTACCAGGGCCCTGCAGCAGGACCCAGCTCCAACTACCCAGCCCTTTCCTCCTGATTCAGGCTCCTCTGGGTGGACTATACATTTGAGGCATGTATGGGCAAAATGCCTTGCGTTTTTATTAATTTGACAGGCCAGTTTGATATTCTCAAATGCCACAGGGCTGTTGATGCCTGTCCTGTCCCTCAGCAGTCTGAGACTCCATTCACCAGGTGCACAGTTTGCATCCTTGGAAGAGCACTGTCCTCACGATCCCCAGGTGGATGCATTTCTGACAACCAAGATGACCCCAACCAGGACTTCTGTCCCTGACCCTAGCCATACTGTTCAGGACTCTGCCCCTCAAGACCCAGACTGGGACCCTTCGGATGATCAGGGCACATTGCACTCTACGTCTCCCTATGACCCCATGAAAACATTTTTGGACACTCAACCTGTCGCTCCATCCAGGGACTCGTCCATTGACGATCAGATGTTTATCCCCCCTCTTAAACCCTGTGAAGAAACGCATGGCTCCCTCTTTGTTGACATCCTCGCTCACTCGTGCGGTCAACCCTCGAGTGGAGATGATGTTCCGCACAGCCCATCCGAGCCTGTGGATATCAGGGGTCACTCCATCCTGGATTCCCTAGTCGTCGCAACAACACGGAAAAGGGCAGGAGTGCCGCTATCCTTGTCGAGTCTCCTCCAGCCAAGGATTGCAAAAAATGGTATGCTCTCGGCAAATGTGTAACCACCTCTGCCGCCCTCTGTACCCAGATTGCCAACAACACCACGCTCCTAGCGAGCTACATTGACATACAATGGGTACTCACGAGGGCCTTCAGAGTGTCCCAGAACCTGCCTGCACCCAACTTCTAGCCGTAGTTTTGGAAGGATGGCAGGCCACGCAAAATATTCTTAAATTATTCTGACTCTGCTGAGACAGCGGGACGCGTCCTTGCATAAGGGATTCTTCTAAAATGCCATGCCTGGCTGAAGAACTCTGGACTTATGCCAGAAACCCGTCTTCCTTCAATAAACTGGTGGAGGATGGCGCCCTTTATGTTAAGGCGGGTGATGAGATGTTGCAAACCGCTAAAAAGGAGAACGAGACCTTAAAATCACTTAATCCGATCTCAGCCAAACCCTTTGTCCAGCGAGGAGTTTTTACTAACCTCTGGCCCTTTTGCATGCAATCTTTCTCCCGCTCCCCACAGGGACAGTACGGTTCAGGAGGAACCCATTTGTCTTCCGGGCCGGGTACCTCCAGTGGACTTCAGTCCCCACAACAGCAGGGGTTTTGACTAGGTAAAGGCAGAGGAAGGAACTCTGCTTCCAGAGGCTCGCCAGCCTAAACCACCAAATTACTCGGCAGTACAAGCCCCTCTCACGTTTCCCCGGTCGGGGGACGTTAAACATTTTTTACCCATGCATGTGTTCTCACCTAGTCTCTGTGGAAGCGTTGGGGCATGGTTGTAGCCCTCCCTGGAGTTAGATTTCCCCCTTCTGGTTTCGATCCCTGCGGATCAGCTATGGGCAGCGACAATTGGTGGCACTGCTCCTGCGTGGATATGGGAATACTTGAATGTGCTGATAGGTGACTGTGGTATCTCCCAAACCCTTCGACCCGAGGTGCGATTTCTGTGGGCACGTACCGCCCCATAAGGCTCACCTGGTTAATGCAAATGATGAGCTCTTCGTCCTGCTACTTCTGGCAGGGGCGCTTGTTGATGGAATCTAGTTCCTTCACTGATTCCTGATAATAGTCCAGTCCAGCTGCGACTAAGTTCCTCTTTCTGCTTTCTCCCAATGTCTTGATGTTATTGCTCTCAATGTTGTTGCTTTGCACTGAATAACATTCCTCTGTTTTCTCCTAAATAGGTGGAAATGCGGCCTAACAACGGCTGTGGAGGCGCGGAACGCGGCTGAGCGGAAGATGGATGCGACCGCGATGTCCAGCAGCAAGTGAGTGATGGAAGGCGCAAGGTTTTAATGGCAGAGTGCCCTTAACATAATGTCTGTTAAGTGTCTAACCTTGTAATTTGCCTTTCTTTTGCAGGTGCTCCGAGTTCGGATGGAGTGCGTCGTGCCGCGGTGCCTAGATGATGCTGTATGCGTTCCGAGGTGTTTGCTGGTGAGCCGCGGTGCCAGGAAGAAGATGCCTGCGCTCCGAGATGTTTGCAGGTGAACCGCTGTGCCAGGAAGATGTCTGCGCTCCAAGATGTTTGCAGGTGAGCCGTAGTGCCAGGAGGAAGCGTATAGGTGAGAGCAGGATTCTGCAATGGTAAGTACGGATTAAGATGGCAGGATCTCTCCAGGTAAGATGAAACCCAGGCGACGGTGAGCGTTACGCTGCACGGAGGTGCAGAATAACGTGAAGCATGTGCCATGGGGTTGGGCTGGCTTTTATAGCTGAGCTCTTAAGGCCACGCCCGCAGAACAGTACTGCATGCCACACCCTGCCACTCCTAGAAGTTGCACGTGCAGATGGAGACCACACCCGGACTAGTTGCACACAAATGAGTATTCCTGCCCATAAGAGTTTCCGTTCCATTCTAAGCACGTCTGCCCATAATGAAAATGTCTTGTTTAAGTTCTTCCATGAGCCTGGCGCCAAGGCGCCCAGGACTGTGTCCAACCAGGCCGCCCATGTATGAACGTCTCAAAGGGACGTGCGTGTCCCATGATGCCCCCTGCTCCAGGTCCTTCTAGAAAAGGGAGCCATCAAAGGAGGAAGGATGGCTCAGGGTGAACACATTTGTCTTGGAAGCAAGACTATGCAGCGCAACACAGGTTTGAATCCCAATCCCGTGCTTATTAACCACTCGCTGGTATTTAGCGCGTCATAAAAGAACAATTAAAATGATAAAATCGTCCCTCACCTCCAGGTAAACCAGGGTATTTATTCACATATAGTTCCTTGTACCAAAAAATTGAACTAACCATGTGTCTTGTTTTAGATCTGTGTCCTGCAAACAAATATGTCAAACCTCAAAAGTTCTGGATGACACTGCAGCAAGTAATCCCACTGTTGCAACGTGGGATTACATGGCCACATTGAACATGAAAGATGCATACTTTTAGATTTCAATGTTGCCAGTGCACAGAAAGTACCTGTGGTTCAAGATGGAGGACACTCCCTACCAGTTCAAGGTTCTCTCCTTCGGCATTGCCTCAGCTCCAAGGGTGTTTACAAAGGTACTAGCGGTAGCCTGCACGGGCAGTCCATCCCAGTGTTTCCTTTTCTTGACGAATGGCCCATAACCGGAGACTCGTACCAAACGTGTCTGCATAACACCCAGAAGCCCGAGAACCCCAGATTGAAAAGGAGAACTATCAGCGAAAAGAAATTGTCTGGTCCCCAGCCAAGTAAAACCGTTTCATGGGGCTCTAATTCAGACAGAAGACTGGCTTGTCTTCCTCTCAAATGAGGGTCCAAAACATGTTGTTCCAAATTCCTCACTATGTAGCCAGTCGCCAGGTAACCATATGCACGGCCATGCGGCTGCTGGGAATGATGACATCCTGCATCTTCCTAGTTCCACACGCCCATCTGTGCATGTGCCCCATGCAGGAGTGGCTCTCAAGCCAATGGTGTCAGGCCAGCTGCCAGTGGGATGATCTAGTGGTTGTCTCGCCAGCCCTTGTTCAGTCTCTGCAGTGGTGGTCAAAGGGAAACCTTCTGCGGGGGAAAGCCTTATCCACCCCGTAGAATACCACTCTCACCACAGACTCATCTGTCTGAGTAGGGAGCTCACCTCCTTCAACAGACAGCGCACGGCATGTGGTCCCCATCAGTAGCATCCAATCATATCAACCCTTTTGAACTAAAGGCAGTGTTCAAAGCCCTAAAAGCCTTCCAAGCACACCTACAGGAGAAGACAGTTATTGAGACAGAACCACGGCCATGTACTATCTGAACGAACTGGGCACTCACTCTCCAGGGCTATCCCTAATGTTCTGGGACAGTTTGAAGTGGGCATTCAAACACATGTTTCAGGGCAAGGCAATCTTCTGGCAGACATGCTGAGCAGAGACTTGCACCTACCCATAGAACACAAGTGGTGCTTGCAAGAGCACATTCTACTCAATGTCTTTGCAGAATTGTGTTCCGGACATCGACTTCCCAATACCCAGATTACGCCTGCATGTAACCATAGAGGCGGTCCAAAGGGAAGGGTCTCTAGATAACATGTTCCAGGAGATTTGCCTATGCTCAATATTATCCTGGTGACTCCAATGTGGTCTCGACAGCCATGGTTCTTTCATCTCATGAGAATGTCAGTCTCTCCTCTCAGGAAACTGCCCTGCCTGTACAACATGCTGCCACAAGACCTAGAGAAAACCCTACATTCATGCCCCCAAACACTCATCTGAGCAGCTTTGCTCCTGAAGTCGTAAAGTTTGGGCATCTCCAACTACCTCAAAGATGTATGGACATACTTAGAGAGGCACGGAAACCTAACACCAGGCATTGTTTTTCCAATAAATGGAAACGCTTTGTCATTTGGTGCAATACTAAAGACATCAACACTATTGACTGTTCACCTAAAGATGTATTCCTTTTTATAACAACTTTTAGGCTCAGGACTTGTTTTTAATTCCCTAAAGCCATCTTGCCACCCTCTGTGTATACCACATCTCAGAGTAAGGTTTCGTGGTGGAAGATTCCTGTGATTAAGGCTTTCATGCAAGGAGTAAAAAAACGTCACCCTTCTTATTCCCAACCCAACTCCCGGATGGGACTTTAATGTTGTTTTCACAAGATTAATGGGACCTCCTTTTGAGCCTAGACATGAGGCTAGTTTTAAGACCCTTACCTATAGGACTGCTTCTTGGTGGCCATTACCTCTATAAGGAGAGTTAGTGAACTGCGGGCTCTCTCAGTTCAGGACCCATTTGTGACTATTCACAAAGATAAGGTGGTTTTGCGCACAGACCTTCGTTTTGGCACCTACATTCTTTTGGAGGTTCCAGGCGAACCAATCAATCGAACTTCCTACTTTCTTTCAGAACCCCACTAACCACTGAAAGAAGCCTCCATACACTAGATGTTAGGAGAGAGGTTCTATACTTCCTTCAAAAGACTAAACCTCTGACAAAAACAAAACAATTCTTTGTCTCTGTGGCAGGTGGTAGAGCAGGGGATCCTGGCTCTAGATCTGCTATTTCCAAATGGATTGTTAAATGCATTAGACTGTTACTCTTTGGCCAAGAGAGACTTACCCTTTATGCCCAGAGCTCACTCTACTTGGGGCATAGGAGCTACCATAGCATTTTCCGTGCCTTTGAAAAATGGCTGCATGCTTTGTTTCTGTTCGGGTGGCCTGGCCAGCTCTCATTCCTGCCTCCCATTGATTGCCATTGGTCAATCCCTGCAACTGCGAGGCGTGAGCCGGCCCAATCCACCAAGGCCCACGACGAATGACCCTGTCTGCTCCCTGTCCGCTAACAGGACGCTCCAGTGCGAGATGCCGTACCCCTGCTATAAGTCTGAAGCCGCCCTGCAACATGGGGTCAGGCCCCATGTATTTGCCCTCCTAATTGACTTTTGCATTTGTGTGCTGCTGCCGCCGCCCTGCAACATAGGGTCAGGCTCCATGTATTTGCCCTCCTAATTGTCTTTTGCATTTGTGTGCTGCTGCAGCCCCGCAATTGGGTTAGGTTCTATGAATGTGCTCACCCTGCGTATGATGTATTATCTCTGTGTGTACCTCGATGATGTAATCACCTCCTGTGCTTCCTTTCTGTAACCAGAAGCACTGTTACCAATCTCTTATGGATAAGCGCCTAGATACCTCTGGGTTTTGCGCGCTATATAAATAGAAAATGTTCCTCTAGATTCTATTTGCAAAGCAGCAACTTTGAGTTCGGTTCATACATTCACCCAACACTACTGCTTAGAAACACACTTAAGTCGGATTCTCAGGTGGTACAAGTGGTGCCAAGGCCCCTTTTTGCTACTGTTCCTTCACACATCCCACCAGCATCTCCTGGTACTGCTCGCCACTCTATGCACAGCATGTGATTCTAAGCAGATTCACAAGTATCAGAAGACCTACATTGCTCACCGTAATCGGCTGATTGTATCTGCTTAGATTCACATGCGCCCACTCTTACTCCCTTCTTGGAGTAAAAGGAACATGGACATCTTGCACCACCTTGTTCTGTACTCACTCAAACTTTACGAAGGCTCCCTCACAGCAGAACAAAAACAACCGGTGGGACCTTGACGCGTGAAGGATTTGGGGTACACTACATGTCATGATGGGGATGGTGTTAGTCACAGCCATTTCGAGGTCCCTTTCTGATATTTGAAAAAAAAATCCAATACTCCACGATTACCACTCGATGTCAGACTATATGCACAGCATGTGAATCTTACTCACCGTAATCATATTTCTGATGATTGTATGTCTTATTTACTGCAATAGGAAACTGAAAGTAACATACAACATGACTGTTCTCTCTTTTTAAGCATGCCTTCACATGATTTATTTGCATTTGAAAAGATTGTAAATAATCTTGAATGCAAGCATGTTTATTTTTCTGGGTCAATGTTTAGCATTCTGAATCTATAGGATTATAGTTTGTTTTTGAAATTTTGTAAACCGGGCAGAAGAAAATAAAATGCAACAGATCCTCGGATCACCCATTACACAGTGTACAATTGGTATCATTGGCTGATTCTCCTACCCATTTAGCTGTAACTGTCCTTCATAGAATGGCATCAAATTGCTCTTGTAATTATGGAGCGATCATAGATATTTCTTGACATATTTTAAATAATTTTGCATAGTATTGCAAAGATTGTCTGCCAATAATTAAACGTTTTCATCAGTTCTCTGGTTTCATGCTCCCAGCAAGAACCTCGATCGACCTTTCCTTATAAACTTTGAATAAGCTTTTGACAATGAATCTAGGCTGGTTAAAGATCAAGCTGGTTCATCACATAGCACGTTTAATTTGCTTAAGTCAAGAAATTGCCATGTTTTCCTCAGCAGACAATTTATGATATAGAGAGTTAATCATGCCCTCATTAAACCACACTCTTAGCCAAAGTAACAAAGTTTCTACCAATAACTCATCCAGGAATCCAGCATCCAGCTCTTGGTGAACAGCATAATTTGGTGGTGAAATGGGGTGATCCAAGATCTTTTTAAAGAAGTTATTCTCCTGCATTTGGAATATAGTTGCATTAGCGTGCCCCCAGATTCCTGCACTTTACTTTGCAATTGCCTTAGCCTTTACATTATAACATTTAACATCTCCAACAGATTTGCTTTGTACATTTTACCACATCTAAACCCCCTCCTATGGCACGTAACTTATTTATTTGCTTAGTACAATGCATGAAGTCTGTTGGTCAATGAAAAGGTAATGCTCGAATAGTTATATGAATCTATCATTGTCAAAGGCACTCCGTTGGCATGAAAATATATGGGATTTGCAATGCTTTTTCCTGTTGCCAGACTGACTGATCATCACTGAAGAGATGGACACATTTATCACAAAGTTTAAGTTGTTCATAAACCAGGCATAAGTGTCAATCGAGGTCTGTAATATGCATGGGGTCTCATTACTTGGTAGGAGGTAGCCATGGTGTTATTAGCACCATGGCTACCCCCTTACCGCATTCGGGTCCGGGTTCCCGAAATAGGGACTTACCGGGTCATTCCAACCTTGGAGGACCCGGTAAGTCCCCACTCCGGGAACCATTCCCCATTCCCATTCGAGCCCCCATAGGGCTAAATGGGGATGGAGCTAATAACGGTACTGCAATTTGCGGTACCGTTATTAGCTCTGTACTCCCTTAACGGGTCCCATCCTTAACGCCTGGTAAAACCAGTCGTTGAGGAAGGGACCCGCTAAGGGACCTCGGAATAGGGTGGTAAGGGATTACCGGCACCGGCGACCTTACCGGTGCCGGTAATCCCTTACCACCTACCTCGTAATGAGGCCCATGGTGTTCTTGCAGAGAGGTCCTGCATCTTCCACATATGCTAAGATTGGAATCGGTCAGAACCCTCAATGAATCATTAACACAAAGAGAAAACAATAATGGGGCTAATACACGGCCCTGTCAAACACCTGCTTCGACTGGGAAACGGGATGTGCGCTTTCCTTTCTTGCTTTACCAGCAGCACACATGCCCTTCCATGTTGGATTTTCCAATTGTAAATGCAGTGATCCAGTATGTGTTTTGTCGGAGTATGTGCCATGGGCCGTTCCCTTACACATGCTTACAACATGTTTGATGGCCGTAAAATGGAAGACTGCAAGATTGCAAATGAACACTGGTGCCATTGCACGTTCAACCAGATAATAGCGGCCTACTTGAGAAAAACTCCAAAACACAGTGTACTTTCTACAGACAAAATGGTTGACCGCTTAGGTCGAACTCTTGGCACAGAAAAATCTCACCTTGAATTCCATGTCTGCCTCAAACCCCTCACCTCCCTGTCCACCATAGGCTTTCTCTCGCATTTCCTCCCCCGTGCTAAAAGCTCTCCACTTGTTTAAATCAGCACGCAAGCATCACCTCCTAGACCTCTAAAGTCCACCTTGTTCTAACTCCCACATTACTCTTCCTTTCTCCCCCGAGTAACCTGTTCCTATCTCCATTGTAAATGCCTCACTTGATCTCATCCCCTCATACTGCTTGTATATTGTGTATTCTGTATATCATGCCTTGTCCCATTCTTTGTGTCTGTACCACATACTCTTCCTCATCCCCTTTAAAATGCCCCCTGTGTGTCCCTTTTTTCGTATGGAATCGGATCCAGAACTTCCTTGGTGACTGTTATGGCCTATGCTTATTTGGAAGCGTTTCTGGTCCAACGCCTTAATAAATACATGCAACACCTTGATTGGGGATAACTGCGCATTAAGCTAATTTGTCTATTTCTGATGCCCCCATTGATGGCAGATAGTGAAATATGATTTATATTGGATAGATTTACCATATGATTGTGGAAACTATATCAAGAACATCTTATTGCCACGGCTTATGATTAAGCATGGTGAAGATGATTTAAAAGGATGCTCTAGTCGGCAGGTACAGACAGAGAACCCTAGAAAGATATAAAGTGTCTGAATTTTAATCTGTTTGACTACAGTAGAAAGTTGGCACTGTTCTGCATTGTAGGGGAGTGAGGGAGGAGAGGGCTGGGTTGCTTGTTCTTGGATAAAACAACTGGAGCTCGCTCTGCCGTTTACTACTACAGATTTCCTGCTTAGCTTGGCCTTTTTTTTTTTTTTAAATGTGGCCATGTTCTGTGATTTATTTATTTTTTTGTCAAAGACTTAAAGGTGGACACTTTAATATGTAAGCAGGGTACGTTGCCATATATTCTGTTACTATTCACCTTCAGTGCATTCTTCCTGGCCTATGGGGAACCGGCAGTCCAAAGCTGGCACGCACCCGAAGGCTCCTGTCTGAGCCTGTCCGGGACTGGCTGGACCAGATCCCTCCTCCTCCACCCGCACTTTCACCCCCCCCAGCACATCATGATGAAGTCTCCTGGACTTTGAAGACAGACTGTGACCCCTCGTTCCTGGCCCACCAGAACTTCATGCACCCATG
The DNA here is from genome assembly GCF_040938575.1 of Ambystoma mexicanum. Taxonomy (NCBI): domain Eukaryota; kingdom Metazoa; phylum Chordata; class Amphibia; order Caudata; family Ambystomatidae; genus Ambystoma; species Ambystoma mexicanum. The sequence continues at coordinate 1,192,552,350 of NC_090935.1, read as the reverse complement.
CAGATTTACTTGTGAGTTGGCAGCTCACCTAAGTAGGACTCGCGACGCCCGTAGCCTCAGTTCTGTTTTTTCCACGAACGTGTTCGCTCCGGGAATCTCGGCGCACCTCGACTCTTTGGAGTTTCTGTTGCTTTCTCGGTTCTTCGAACCTGTTTGTGAAATATTTCTTCGTGAAGATGTCTACCTCGTCTTCCACACCGCGTCCGGGCTTTAAAAAGGGCGGGGACTGTGGGTCCAAGATGTCAGTCACGGACTCGCACAACGCCTGCCTCTGGTGCCTCGGGGAGGCCCATGACACGGATGACTGTGTCGACTGCCAGTCGCTCACGTTGAAAGCCTTGCGGGAGCGCAAGAAGAAGTTATCGGTAGGTAAGGTGTCCAAGCCCCGGAAGTCTAGGTCTGCGGGGCTTTCGACAGACGACTCGAGGGCGACTCTCCGCGTCGTCATCGGAAGTCCAGTGGGTCTCGGTCCCGGAGTCGGTCTCGCCACTCCTCTGCCTCTTCAAGGCACTCCCGGAAGCGCCGTCATCGGTCGCATTCCCCGTCCTCATCCGAGGACTCTGCCCGTCGGCGGGTAGCTTACCCCACCAAGCATGCGACACCGGAGGAATGGGCTTCCTTCGGGAAGAAAATGTTGGTGATTATCGAATCGCAGGGCACTGGTCCGTCCGCGCCTCCGAGTGGGGTCGGTCGTGATCAGCCGAAAGACGCTGCTCGCACGCCTTCGGTCTTGGGTGGTCGTCATGATTCGCGGGAAAGGTCCCGCTCGGACAAGGGGAATCGTTCTCGGCATGCACGGTCCAGGTCCTCGACACGCTCGAGACCGCGTGAACCTGTGAAGTCTTCGAGGAAGACATCGACGCATGTGGCGCCGAGGTCGTCGACGGACTCTCTCGAGGCTCCGCCTCTGAGGAAGTCGTCAATGCCTTCGGCGCCCAGGATGTCGAGGGACACGCTCGAGGCTCCGCCTTCGAGGCCTGTGTCGACGCCATCGATGCTGTCGGCGCCGCGTCTGTCATCGACGCCGCGTCTGTCATCGACGCCGATTCTCTAGACGCCTTTCGGGGCTGTGTCGACGGGGGGTACCCTGTGGCTCGGGGGAACCACCTAGAAAGGCTCTGGCCAAGGTCAAGCATGGCTTTGGTTCCAGTTCTGTGCCTTCTTACCGCCATCTCAAGTTCATTTCAAAGGTGGATGAGGGCTCTGATGATGGCATGGTGCCTGACACGGTACCTGACGAGATTCTCTCGGGCCATAGCCAGTTTGAGGACCTGAGGCAGTCCCTGCATGATGCTAGTGGGCTGGACACCTCTCCGGAGGTGGAGTTTTGTAGGCTTGAGCCTGGCACTCATGCCGATTCTTCGTACCGGCGCCTTATGTCACGGGTCACCGAGTACTTAGGATGGTCTGCTCCCCCAGGGGAGTTTGTTCAGGATGACCTTACGGATATCCTCGACATTGGTCCACCAACTGACCCGGTACTGCCGTTTCATATGGCTCTACAGAGGAGGGTGGTGGCGGCTTGGACTGCTCCGGAGAGTCTCCCGGCAGTGAGCAAGTCTTTGCTGCGAAAATACCGCCCAGCCAGTAGTGACCCCTGCTACTTGTCTAAGCACCCTACGCCGGAGAGTTTGGTGGTGCAGGCGGCTACGGCCCCGGCAAAGCAGGAGTCGTAACCTACCTTCCCTCCTGATAGGGACGACAAGCGTTTTGACGGCTGGGCGAAGAAAGTGATTTCTGCAGGGGGTATGGCGCTTCAGGCGGCCAACTCCGTTTGTGCCTTGTCTCGTTTCACGCACACTCTGTGGAACTGCGTTTCCTTGGCGGCTGAACATATTCCTGAAGGGGATGAACGGGATGGTTTTCTGGCCATGGTTCAGGATGGCAAAGATGCCATGTGTGAGGCCGTTCAGTCGGGTTTGGACATGGCAGATTGCGTCAGCCGGTCCGTGGCGGCGAGCACCGTGATACGCAGGTTTGCGTGGGTCGGGGTTTGCTCCTGATGTGCAGGCCCTGCTCCTCAACATGCCCTTTGACGGGGAACATCTTTTTGGCAGCAAGCCTGACGAGAGCCTTGAGAGGTTGCAGACCTCAAAAGCTGCAGCGAAGTCATTGGGTGCTGCAGTTCGACAACCTCCGCCTTTTCGTCGTAGGGGACAGCAATGGAGGGGAGGTTCCTTTCGTTATTACTCATCCTTTGGTAAAGCGAGAGGAGCTGCCAGTCAAAGGGGCCACCGTAGGAGTGCCAGAGGTGGTAAACAAGGTACTTGAGGTGCCAAGGCCACTCAGGCTGTTGCCTCTTTGCCCTCGGGCAACGCCACAGCCGCTTCAGCTCAGTCATGAGGCCATGTCCCATTGTTCGCCGGTTGTGGGAAGGCTGGCGCAGCATCTTGCAGAGTGGCGCGCCATTACTTTAGATGTGTGGGTTCTGGAGATCATAACCCACGGCTACTGTCTTCCTTTCTGGCAGAGGCCTCAAGACAATCCACCGGGGAATCGCTCTTTGAAGAGTCCGCTCCTTGTGCAGTAAATTCAATCCCTGCTGGAGAAAGGCGCCATAGAACTGGTGCCTGTAGCGGAGAGGGACAAGGGATGGTATTCCCCTTATTTTTTTATTTCCAAGAAAGACGGGGGATTGAGACCCATCATGGACTTGCGCGGTTTGAACAAACTCCTCAGGAAGGACAAGTTCAAGATGGTTACTCTTTCTCAAGTCCTCCAGGCCCTTCAACTTCAGGACTGGTTGGTGTCTCTCGACCTCAAGGACGCTTATTTTCATGTGCCGATCCATTCGAAGCACAAGAAGTACCTGAGGTTTGCGGTTGGCGACTCGCACTTTCAGTTTCGGGTCCTGCCGTTCGGATTGACCTCCGCCCCGAGAGTCTTCACCAAGCTCATGGTGGTGGTGGCAGCGCACCTCAGGAAAGGGGGGGATTCACGTCTACCCCTACCTGGACGATTGGTTGATCAGGGCGCACTCTCCCGAGCAAGTCCTGGATCATCTGTCAGTCACCTGCCGCTCCCTTCACAAGCTGGGCTTCTCCTCCCTCAACTTAAAGAAGTCCCATTTGACACCGACTCGGAGGCTCCAGTACATCGGAGCGGTGCTCGACACGTCCCTGGGGTCAGTGTTTTCCTCCCCAGGTGAGGGCTCTTCACATTCTGCAGATGGTGCACAAGTTTCAACTTGCCCAGACTCTCCTAGCGTTCGAGTTCTTGAGACTGCTCGGCCTCATGGCATCCTGCATTCTTCTGGTGCCAGAGGCCAGGTTGCGGATGAGATCTTTGCAATGGGCACTCAAGCTCCAGTGGTCTGTTTTCTGGCAGGATGTCGGACCCTGTTCAGGTGCCGTCTTCGGTCGCCCGGGACCTTCTGTGGTGGGCCGACGAAGGCAATCTGATGAGGGGGGCTCCATTTTGGCTGCCCTGGCCAGAGGTGACGATCGTGACGGACGCATCCCTCACGGGATGGCGAGCTCATGCCAACGAGTTGACAGTCAGCGGTCGTTGGTCTCTGTCGGAGTCCAGACTCTATATCAACCTGTTGGAGCTGAGGGCCGTCAGGCTAGCCCTGAAGGCTTTTCTGCCGACTGTGCCAGGAAAAAATGTCCTGATCCTGACGGACAACACAGTGGCCATGCACTACCTCAACAAAAAGTGGGGGCAGGGTCCCTTCCTCTGTGCAGGGAGGCGATGCAGCTCTGGTTCTGGGCAATCCAGCAGGAAGTTTTGATCTCGGCAGTTCATCTGGCAGGAGACGAAAACGAGATGGCGGACGCTCTGAGCAGGCAGAGCGCGATCTCTCACGAGTGGGAGTTGGCTCAGGAGATTCTCCTGGAGATCTTCGCCCTTTGGGGACCCCTCAAATGGATCTCTTTGCCTCCAGTGTCAACTGGAAGTGAGAGAGGTTCTGCTCGCGGGAGTTTCCTCCATTCCTCGTGGTGGATTGGTCATTCCCACTGCTGTATGCGTTTCCTCCAGTCTCCGTCATCCCGCAAGTACTACAGAGGTTCGGTTCCCGGATGATCCTCATTGCTCCGGCGTGGGCCCGGAGGACGTGGTACCCGGACGTTCTCAACTTGTCCAGCTGTCCTCCACGTCGTCTTCCCTACCGGGACAATCTGCTCTCACAGGAGGGGGGCCAGGTTCTCCATCCAGAGGTCAGATCCCTCAACCTTCATGCTTGGTTTCTGAAAGGTTGAGGTATAAGGATTGGGACCTCCCTGAACACGTGATGGAGGTAGAAAGAAAGCCTGCAACAAAGTCTCTGTACCGTTGGAGAAAGTTCTGCGACTGGTGCAGAGTTAAGAATGTGGATCCTTTTGCATGTGAAATTCCCATGGTTCTGTCTTTTTTGCTTTCTTTGGCCCACAAGGGCCTTCAAGTGGGTACCATTAAAGGTTACCATATTTAAGCGCTTGTCTGAAGAGTGTTCCTATTTTAAAATTCCTTTAATTTCTCAGTTTCGGAAAGGGCTCACTAATGTGTTCCCTCCGTCGCCTTTCCAGGTGCCCGGTTGGGATTTGTACCTTGTTCTCAAGTTTCTGATGCGTGCTCCGTTTGAGCTTTTGCATACATGCCCTTTGAGACTGTTAACTCTTAAAACTGTATTTTTGGTTGCGGTCACTTCCGCTCGCAGAGTGAGTGAGTTACAGGCACTTTCAGTTAAGCCACCCTTCACTGTGTTTCATAAGGGCAGGGTTGAGTTCGCCCTTCTTTTCTTCCAAAGGTGGTATCGGAATTTCATTTAGGCCAGCAGGTTGTTCTTCCGGCATTTTATCCTCCTCCACATCCTGGTAAGGAACAGGAGAGGCTCCATAGGCTTGATCCTAGGAGAGCGTTAAGCTTTTATATTTCACGCATGTCCCGGGTCAGAGTGGACGATCAGCTCTTCATTGGTTACGCTGGAAAGCGTTTGGGACAGGCTGTGACGAAACAGACTTTGTCTCGCTGGATTATTTTGGCTATCTGAGTGTTACCGCTTGGCGGGTAAGGACCCACCGGTCGGCTTACGGGCCCATTCTACCAGGGGTATGGCTGCCTCTACTGACCTGCAGAGGGGTGTTCCTATTCGAAACATCTGTGATGCAGCCACCTGGGCTTCGGTATATACTTTTGTACGTCACTACTTCCTCGATTCCATCCGGGGGCAGGATCTGGCCTTTGGCAAGGAGGTCCTTTACTCCGCAATTTGATTGGGCATGCTAAATTTCTGTTTTCTAAATTCTTTTCTCACCTCCTTGCATTGGGACTGCTTTGGGAGTCTGTCATAGCTATGGAATATGTCAGAGGACCCAATCCCATCGAACAAGTTACTCTCTTACCTGGTAACGTTCTTTCGATGGGATGGTCCGACGACGTATTCCATATCGGTCCCTTCCTACCTTCCCCGCTACAGAATTTCTTATGCGATTGCAGCTTACGTTTCCGCAAGGCTTTGTGTGGTCAGACTGGCAGAAGACCGGTGCCACACGTTCTGGGAAAAAACTACAACTGAGGCTACGGGTGTCGTGCGTCCTACTTATAACATCCAGTGACGTTGGCCGTCGGAGGAGGTCCTCGAGGGCGGCTCATCGATGCAGGACGCAGACACCGAAAGATTTTCCGAAGCAGCACAGCTGTGGTGATTACTGTCATAGATATGGAATACGTCGTCGGACCATCCCATCGAAAGAACGTTACCAGGTAAGAGAGTAACTTGTTCTCCTTTATGTATAGATCTTGCATTATTCGAACGACCGCCAGGCACGTACAATGTTATATGTTGTAAACAGTTTGTATTCCTCCTTGTTCTATATTGTATCTCTAAATGCATAGCACTTGCTCATTCTGATTGTTCCAATGCCTATTAAGAATGTCAATGTTGCTTAACTACTTACCCTCCCTGAATTGGATCGCTTTGAAACGCTTGTTAAGTTTATAGGCGCTATACAGATGACCAATAAATAAGAAGTACAATTGAGGCCAGCGTTTGTTATGCTACACTATGCGTGGCCACAAAAACAGTTAAACTTGTAATGATGTGTAAATAATGCTTTCATTTGAAGTTCATGCATGAATCGGTTTGATATTTTAAGATTCATCAAATAGTGCAGACCTGTTTTTTGAACTTTTGAAATGCTCTTATATGAACAAAATGTAGATGGCTTGAAGAGGAGGGGTGGTAGAGTGAGTCTTTGAGGGAGAGAGTGAGGGTGACCATTGTGATCAGAGTCATAGCGAGATGAAGAGATCGTGTGAATAAACAGTGTGCATTGGTTGGGGCATAGCTATACATAGCCAAAACGGTAGAGTCACACATGTATGGCTGTGAAAACAGGTACACATGATACTGAATTACTAAGAAATATGGAGTTACTCATTCTTGTAAGTAATACCTGTGAATATCTAAGTGAGTACTTTATATTGAAACAGAATTTGCGGGGGACATATATGATGAAGTATGTAAACGGGGACCACGGTTGATATATATTCCAGGAATTCAATAAAAATATATCCAAGTAAAACAAAAAAAATCTGATGACATAATTGGTCCATGTATATTCTGACAAAGCAACAAACAGGGAAGAGAAGACCTAATGAAACATACAAATTATATTAAAAAATACTTGCATAGAACTTTTAACATGGTGATTTTGATGTATATTTGAAATGATAGTCTATATACACTCAGCTACTAAATGGGAGTACTTGAGAAATGTTAAGGACACTCTTGCCTTGTTCGTACATCCCCTACTTCTATTCCACAGCTCTATATAGACTGCTTATTTACTATATATTTTATTCAAATCCATTCTACGAAAACCATTTCTCTCGTCCGTTTAGATACGCAACAACAAATACTACACAATACGTTTGTAAGAAACATGTAAACACTCCATAGGGGGATTAGTAGGTGAGGTAATATTTTACTTGCGCCCATTCGCCACATTTTATTCTGGGCATCTCAAATAAATCCATTGTATGTGTTTAAGGTCTTTCGCATAGTTATTTAGCCTAAAGAAAAACTGTTCACTTGCTGTTTCCCAACAATTGCTGATCTAAGACTTATTATTAATAGTCGTCTTGCTACATTTGCATTTTACCTAACTGGAATACTTTTTTTTATCAACCTAATCCATAGAGGACTAGTATGCACTTCGGACAGTTGAACATTTCAACTTACTGTTCAGTGTCCAGTGCATATTAATACTCTTCTTTCTCTGTGTTTACCCACAGGCTTCACAGCTAACACCGTCTTCCTCAGTGACAGTCCACTTTTCTCTCGTCCTCCTGTGGATAATCTAAATCACTATTTCAAATTTGTGTTTAACACAAACTTCCCAGTGTTACTAATCGCAATTTCTAGTTATACCCAGAGCATCTTAGTAACTCTGCTCTTACCTACGGTACGATTATGCTCGTCGATTCCTGCCTGCGAGAGCCTGCTGACTCTCACGCTTGCGCTGGACTGATTTCAGAAATGTGTTTGCCGCACAGCGTCTACATCACCTTATTAACAGTTAGCAAAGTTGTAATGCTAGCTGTTCTCAAGCTGCATGCTTATGCGGCAGCCATCTTGGTGGAGTTGTCTAGCATCCATCTGTGTGTACCATAAGTACTAACAAACTGGATGCAATGAGATGTAATGTACACTGTTCCGCAGTAATGATTTGTATATGACCTTTGTTGGTTTAAGAAACAAGGTTAGTCCACAACCATCAAGTTGTACTGTAAGCACTGCAGAAGGGTGCCGGGTTGGCCAAGATGTGTGTGTAGTATGTTCGCAAAAAGAGGTGTAGCTTTGACACGCCATAAGCACTAACCGAAAAAATGGTTTTCACAGGGCTATGAAGTGATGACTAGCACAAGTGGAGCTCTACGGAGTGGCGACAGTCCGAGAAAAGTCATTGTGAAATTTAGCTAAATTGTCATTTGCTGGGGGATTAGTCTGTTACTGCTACTTAGACACCACGAGTACAAATTAGGCTGTCAAGTGTGAAGTTAAAACTAAAAACCCATTGAGTCAAATAGCTCTATGTGAGCTAATGAGGTGTGTTAATAAGCCAGATCAGCAATAAGCACACCAAGATAACACCCCCAAGATGGTTGCAGCATACGAGCGCAGCTTGAGAACTGCTAGCATGATCAATACCTGCAGAAAGAATGAGCGATACATTCAGACAACATGAATTGATTTTATGATGGTCTTTCAGCAATGGGTATATGCAGAGGTGGTCTCCTCACCGTATCTGTCTTTGGTGTCTGGGCTCAGACCATCGAACCGGCGACTGTGGCTCCTGTCAGTCAATGACGGAGAAGGCCCTCCGTGAGAGGAAAAGTAAGTTAGCGGTGGGGCGGGAGGCGTCGAAGGGCTCTTCGAAAGCCTTGTCTAAAAAACATAAGAAATCGTCTGATTCAAAGGAATCGGAACGTCATAAAAAACATTCGAAGAGATCCGATCTCGTAGCAGGTCGAGACGATCTTCTTCTTCTAAAAAGCTCAAAAGGAGACATAGATCTCCATCTTCATCGTCCGATTCATCGACGGAATTGGTTCGATGTCCGACTAGATCGGATTCACCTTCAAAATGGGAAAGCTTTAGGAGAAAAATTATGCAGGTCTTTGAGAACGCGGCCTCGACCCCCTGAAAGAAACCTCAGAAAAGCCAGACCCCGGTTGCTCTATTGGACGACGCAGGGAAGTCAGGAACTGCAACGGTTAAGCCTAGTAGTACCCATAAATCTCGAGTCGACAAATCGTCGAGAGGTCCTCGAGGATCGAGTTTCTCCGATCCCCTATAAAAAACAAAAGTTGTCGAAGTCGAGCGCAATTATGTCGACGCCTTCGGCGCCAACAGCTCCGGCGACGAAGCCTATATTATCCTCAACGCCTTTGTCAAAGGCTTCGTCGAGTACGTCGAAGGTTCCTTCAAGCCCCTCGAAGAAAACACTGATTCCTTCGACAAAAAATCAGGAGGAAGAGAGAAAGTTTACACCTTTACCAAAATCAGATTTTTTTAAGTCCATGTCTTCAATTTTTGAAGAATCTGGCTCAGATGATGAGGAGGTCACGCCTTTTGGAGTAAAATATGGCACTAGACAAGTTCCAGAGGAACCGATAAATCCTGAGACAAAAATGAGACCTATCTAAAACTCTGCATTCTGCTAGTGGTGTGGACACATCACCCGAATTGGAGTTTGCTGCACCTGATCCTGCAGAACATGCATACTCAGTGTATAGGAATTTGATGAGTAGGGTGATTGAATATATGGATTGGGGAAGAGCCTCCCCTACGTTTGAACAAGACGATTTGACAGACATTATAGTCCGGGGACCCCCGAAAGACCCAGTTCTCCCTTTCCATAGGGCGCTCCAAAGGACAGTTGAAAAGAACTGGGAAAAACCTGATAGCATTGCTGCAGTAGACCGCAATCTCCCAAAGAAGTACAGAACTTCTACTTCTGATCCCCTACACCAGAAAGTCTGGTTATTCAGGCCGCTACTACTTCCAGGCAGACAGCATACCCAACCATACCTCCGGACAGGGAGGACAAAAAGGTTGATACCTGGGCTCGTAAAGTGTTTACTTCGGGTAGCATGGTCTTGAAATCAACCAATGTCACCTGTACCCTGGCCAGATTCACACATACCCTGTGGGAATGCATCTCAGTGGCGGCTGAACATATTCCAGAAGGCGAGGAAAGGGAAGACTTCCTGAATATAGTCCATGACGGGAAGGAGGCAATGGGGGAATGTCTCCAGTCTGGACTGGATACTGCTGATAGTATTAGCAGATCCATGGCATCAAGCACAGTGCTATGCAGATTTGCGTGGTTGAGAAAGTCAGGGTTTGCACCAAATGTACAGACCAGACTTCTCAACATGCCCTTTTATGGCTCGAGGCTGTTTAGTAGTAAGGCTGATGAGAGCCTAGAAAAACTACAGACCTCGAAAGCGGCAGCCAAATCTCTTAGTGCCTCGATGCGACAGCCTCAAAAACCCTATTCGGGCTCATTTTCCTGGAGGGGTCGTCCTTTTCGATACTACTCCTTTGTTGGTAGAGGAAGAGGACAGGCTTTTAAAGGGGCAAGAGGAATGTCACTCGTGGTGGACGAGCAGAGACTACAAAGCCATCTTCAGGAACGGCATCTATGCCCTCAGCCGCTCCTGCAACCACCTCCAAATCTCTCTGAGGTCTTATCATACAAAACACCAGTGGGAGGCAGAATCTCTCAGCATCTGAAAGAATGGCAGTGCATTACTTCAGATGCTTGGGCACTGGAAACAGTAGCTCAACGTTACTGCCTTCCCTTCCTAAAAAGACCTCACGATCATCCACCAGGAGCCAGCTCTACCAAAATTCCAGATCCGCTCCTTTGGCAGGAAATTATAACCCTGCTAGAGAATTATAACCCTGCTAGAGAAAGAGCATGTACCTGTAGCGGAGAAGAACAAGGGCTGGTACTCCCCCTATTTTCTCATCCCCAAAAAGGACAGAGGATTGAGACCCATCTTAGACTTGAGAAAATTAAACAAATTCCCAGGAAAGACAAGTTCAAGATGGTATCCCTTTCTCAGATCCTTCAGGCTCTCCAACTCCAAGACTGGTTGGTATCATTGGACCTTTAGGATGCTTATTTTCATTTGCCAATCCATCCCAAGCACAGAAAATGCCTGAGGTTTGCAGTTAGCGGTTCTCACTATCAGTTTCGAGTTCTGCCTTTCGGGCTGACCTCCACTCCGAGGGTTTTCACCAAACTGATGGCGGTAGTGGCAGCGAGTCTCAGGAGAGGGGGATTCACGTCTACCCCTACCTGGATGACTGGCTAATCAGAGCACGTTCTCCAGAACAAGCTCAGGAACACCTGTCGATCACCTGCCATTTTCTCCACAACCTGGGCTTCTCCCACAATTTCAAGAAGTCCCACATGATACCATCACAACAACTCCAGTTTATCAGAGCATTCTTGGACACTTCCTCGGGCAAAGCCTCGCCGCCCGAGGTGAGAGCTCTCCACATCCAGCAGATGGTAACAAGATTCCAGAAAGCCCAGCATCTGTCAGCCTTTGATTTCCTGAGGTTGTTTGGCCTCATGGCATCCTGCATTTTTCTGGTGCCAGAGGCCAGACTGAGAATGAGATCCCTCCAATGGGCCCTCAGAACTCAGTGGTCCCAATTCTCGGGGAATATGTCAGATCTTCTGCAAGTCCCGAGCGCAGTTGCTCAGGGTCTATCATGGTGGGCTTGCAACGACAACATCCTCAAGGGAGAATCTTTTTGGCAACCATGGCCGGTGATAACAGTAGTGATGGACGCCTCACTCACGGGGTGGGGCGCTCTCACCAACGATCTGACAATCAGCAGACGTTGGTCTCCATCAGAGTCCAAACTACACATCAACCTATTGGAGCTGAGGGCAATCAGGCTAGCGCTGAAGGCCTTCCTGCCCTTTGTACAGAGAAAGAATGTACTGACAATGACGGACAACACAGTTGCCATGTATTACCTCAACAAAAGAAGAGGCGTAGGATCACTTCCTCTGTGCAGAGAGGCAATGCAGCTCTGGTTCTCGGCAATACAAGAAGGAATCTCTCTATCGGCAGTTCACTTAGCCGGAGAGCAGAACACGGCGGCAGGCGCTCTGAGCAGGCAGTGCACACTCTCCCACGAGTGGGAGTTAGCTCAGGAAGTCCTTCTGGAGATCTTCGCCGTTTGGGGAACCCCTCAAGTGGATCTGTTCACAACCACGGTAAACCGGAAGTGCGATCAGCATTACTCAAGGGAATTCCCACTGAGAGGAGCTCCAGGAGACGCGTTCCTAGTGGATTGGGATTTTCCCCTGCTGTACGCATTTCCTACAGTCCCTGTGATTCCTCAAGTAATGAGAACATTCAGGAAAACCATGATCCCAATTGGGCCAGTAGGACGTGGTACCCGGACCTTCTGGGAATGCTTATCTGCCCTCCAGTACGTCTTCCACAAAGAGAGGATCTTCTCTCGCAAGAGGAAGGTTGCGTTCTCCATCCAGAGGTCAACACACTCGACTTTCATGCATGGTTTGAGAGGTTGAGATACAAGGATTGGGATCTTCCGGATGACATAATGGAGATTTTGCTTTCGGCCAGGAGGCCAGCAACAAAATCCTTGTACCGGTGTCGTTGGAATAAGTTCAGTAACTGGTGCAAAGATAGGGATGTGGACCCTTTTCAATGTAGCACACCAATGGCGCTTTCTTTTCTATTACATTTAGCCAATCTGGGGCTCCTGATCGGAACAATCAAAGGATATCTTGCTGCGCTGTCCAGTTTTAAGCGCTCCTCGGAAGAGGTTTCTTACTTTAAAATATCATTAATAATACAGTTCCTGAAAGGACTTAAAAATGTATATCCACCAATACCATTTCATGTTCCAATTTGGGATTTAAATTTGGTTCTTAAATTCCTAACATGTATACAATTTGAGCCTCTGCACTCCTGTCCATTGAGGCTTTTAACACTAAAGACCGTTCTTGTGGCACTAACATCAGCCCGCAGGGTTGGTGAACTACAGGCTCCCTCATGTAAACCTCCGTAGACTACTTTTTACAAGGACAAGGTAGTTCTGAAAGTTAAACCATCTTTCTTACCGAAAGTAGTTTCCGACTTCCATTTGTCGCAGAAAATTGTTTTACCAACATTCTATCCTCCTCCTCATTTGGGAGAGATTACATAGGCTGGACCCCAAGAGGTCTCTCAGCTTTTACATTGCAAGAATGACAAAATTACGTCAAGACAACCAACTTTTTGTGGGCTACACAGGTTGTAAATTGGGGTTAGCGCTGACGAGACAAACCATATCCCGCTGGATTATTCTAGCTATATTGGAATGCTACAGATTAGCAGGAAAAGACCCACCGGATGGGCTCGTGCTCACTCCACAAGGGGAATGGCTACTTATGCGGCTTTGAAGAGGGGAGTCCTTGCAAAAGATATTTGCTCGGCTGCAACATGGGCATCAATGCATACTTTTATCAAGCATTACTGCTTAGATGCCTCCTCCTCCAATGAGGGGCTATTTGCCATAGTGGTACTTGACTCTGTACATGAAAACAAGAACTAGCACTCCCACCTCCAAATTGGTTACTGCTATGGGAGTCTATCACAAGATAAGGAATATGTGGGAGGGCACAATCCATTCGAAGAACAAGTTACTTACCAACTGTAACGTTCTTTCGACTGGATATTCCTCCCACGTATTCCTCATCGACCCTCCCGGCCTACCCCACAGTACAGTTTATGTTCTCTTACAATTTCCTCTCACGATAGGCTTATCAGTCGCAGCATACGCCTGGATGTTCCATGAGTATTTCCTCAAAAAAACAGAACTGAAGCCAACGGGCGCGGCTCAAGCTACTTATACCATCAGTGACGTCGACACGGGACGGAACCCGTCGAGGGACATTCGACGCCACAACCTCGAGCAAAGCGCCATCTGCTGTTTTTTTTTTTCCGAAGCAGCAAAGCTGGCGAAACAAATTATCACAAGATGAGGAATATGTGGGAGTAACATCCTGTCGAAAGAACGTTACAGTTGGTAAGTAACTTGTTCTTTTTTTTTATATATTAATGGTAACTTCCTGCAAAAGCAATTACGGCAATTTGGATTCCACCTACTCTCGGATGTAGTGAAACTCTCAGACAGTAAAATCTCTGCCGTTTGTCAAATTCCAATAATTTTAGCATTACCACCCAACCTGTAAGGGGACAGAAGGGGGAGACGGACACACAGGTGGCATGATGATTGCTATAGACATTTATTTGTCAAGACAATAAAGAGAACGCCTAGCTTTCCCTAACTCGAAGAGGGGTTTCCCTGCCTCAACTACAACACAATGGGTTCAGTCAGAATGTCAGTGAAAATCAATAGTCCCCCTGTTCTGTGTCAAAAGCCCTACTTCTGTCCCTTACACTTAAAACTAAACTAGAGATCAAGTGGACCACTTTGTTCCAGAAGAATGACTCCCTTCTTCTGGACTGGCGATAAAAGTTTGTTTCCCAGTGTTGGCTTCTTCTTGGGGAAGGGCTCCCCCCCACCCCGAGTCAAAATTGCCCTCCAACACAAAAGGCAGAGATCAAGCACTTTTCCCTGGCAGGCACACAGCCCATCTTTTAACACTTTATCAAAGTCTTTACAACTTTGGTTACTCCTGGTATCTTGATTTCACAGTATAACACAACCTGGGGGAATGACTCCCTTCCCTGGTCTTCGTCACCGAGAAAAGGACTCCCTTCTCCTGGTGTCTTGTTTTGAGAGTTCCATAACACAACCAGGGCAATGACTCCCCTCCCCTGGCCTCTTTTAATTTGGTATTACAGTTCACTTTCAGTCTTTCAGTTTGGGGGTCGCAGATCCGTACTTCCCAGTATTCAGATTTGGTTCACTCTCTTGCCAAGTACTGCCATGATGAAGATGGTTTTTAACTCTTTTCTCTTGCGGGTGCAGGTCCCAGACCCGTATTTCTCTATTGCTTAGATTTTGCAGATCTGGTTCACTTCCCTGCCAAGTACTGCCACAACGAAGATGACTTGTATGGATCTACTTTTTTGAGTGCAGGTCTCATGCCCAACCTCTTATTCTGCTTTCTTTCCCCCAGGGGCTTCCCCCTCACCCTTGCTCTCTGGGTTAAGAGTATTCCATAACTCTGCTCTGCCGCCACCAACCTTCCCAGCAACCCTTGTACATTTAGGGTTGTTGCCAGTGTGCTCCGGTCAGTGTCTTTCTCCTCTGCTTTCTGCTTTGGGTTTCTCGTGGCTTCCTACGATCTTCATTGTGCTGCAGAGTCTCTGCAGCATTTGGTCCCTAGCAGAATGCGCGTCATCACTCGACCGCATGGTCTCACTGCATTGCATGTTTGCTTCTCCTTTCCGGTTGGTCCGACCCCGGCGGACTCGTAGGCACGGTTTCACCTGCCTGCTAGAGTCTTGGTCAGCAGCCTCTTCTGTTCTCCCCGCCGAACGACTCCTGTGCTCATGGTTCCTCCAGGGAGGGCTTGACAGCCTGCTTGACAAAATGGTAAATCCTTCCTTATTGCAAATTGACATAGAAAACTAGAATGTTCATTCAAGTTCTTACCATTACTGTTCCTTGTCTCTGTACTTGTTGGTATGTTTTCAGACTTACAGGCATACATGGAAGTATGGGATAGGGAGTTGGGCTTTATGGGATAGGGAGTTGGGCTTTATGGGATAAGGAGTTGGGCTTTATGGGATAGGAATGTGTGTAGGGTGTGGTTGGAGAGTTGGCATACGCGTTCTCCCAAGATGTTCTCCCTTGTCTTCAGAGGTGAAGTCTCTTCCCATGAGATCCTCCCACAGTGCACCACCCCCGGGGGAAGCATTGCTACCAGCCTCACCTTCCTGGCCTGATAGGAAGGGGCTTCCCATCAGGGAGAAGTGACATCTCGGGATTAATCGCACACCCCAAGCATTACGTTTAATGTCTCGTACAGAACAGTCCTATGTGACCAAGAAAAGACACATATTCAAATATAAAAATACATCACCACAGGAACACAGATGCATCTACTTTGCCCGTTCACATATACTCTCAAGCGCATTACCACAGTTGGGCAAACCTAAAATACGCAAACAGACACACACTCCACCTTCCTCCAAATATGATGGGTCGCTCTTAATCCCTCTCCATTAACAGGTCCTTTGTGTACTCCACTCGCAGTTGGACCTGCTTCCGTGAACTGCAGTCTGCATCCTACTTTCCAATAAAGTGCATATTTGCATAATAAAAGTCCTGTTGCGTTCCTTTTTCTTTCAGGTTCCCTTGTTCGTTCTTGCTTTAACTGGTTTGTTACTCACAGCTACATGACTGCTCTTCTTTTTTGTCTCAGCAAGCCCATCGTGAATTTAAATGTATTTGTTCTTGTTCTAGTCTCGTCAGCTTGTGCCCACCCCTAGTGTCTGCTCCCCTCTTCTTGTTTCCGCACCCCTCACTAACCCCTTTTCCCCCTATCTCCCTTTCCTCTGCATCCTCTATGGGGTTCTGTCTCTCTTATGTTCTCAAACCGCTTCTCTATTGACTATCCTGTCCTTCTTACTAAGTCTGGTAGGAAGAAGTTCAAAGGGATATCCTGGTCTCCAACCCAGGCCTCCCTATCGCTGATACCTAAACCAGTGCTTCCTCCAGACAGACCCTCACTGACATCCTCTTTGTCCTTCCTTCGCCAGACCTATGGACTCCACATATGGTCTCTGTGCGCTCTCCTTTTTCCTCCTCTCCCATTAATGGTGGCACCCGGTGGGAGGCCCTCCTGGCCCCCTTCCCACTCCTCTAAGATTGTTTACCTAAATTTCAGTCTTGGTTGGCCTGAGGGCCTTGGACCACCTCCTTTTTGATAGATGCTTCCCGCGCATCATCGATTTCCTTTCTTCTCATGCTGTCCCTGCTGTCCCTACTTTCCCTTCTCCGGCTCCTCTGCCACCTCTTTGCCTTCCTCTACTTCTCTGGCTGCCCTGTTGCCTCTGCCACCTCTCTGGCGTCTTTATCCTCCTCCTTGGCTACCTTGCCCTCTCCTCCTTCCTATTCTGCCCACCCTTGGGCTCCTTCTACACTTCCACAGGATTTACCTCTGACCTGTACCCCTCCACGGAAGTCTTTCAAGGGTGGCAACCTTCTCTGCATTGCCACTCTCAACTCTCGCTCAGCTGTCAAACACTAATCTGACATCTGCCATCTCCTGGAAGAACTCGACCTTGAGGTTCTCCGTCTGACCGAGGCGTGGTTCACGGCTAGATATGTCACAAGTTTTGACACACTCCTCGCTGATGGCTACAAGATCCTCTCTGCACCCAGATCCAACCATCCCGGTGGGGGTGTAGCCTTGATCTTCCTAGAGTGGATCCCTGCCTCTATCATTCCTATGCAGGGCTACTCCTGCTTTGAATGCCTGGTCTGCAGGCTCTCTCTCCTGGCCGCTATCTTCCGGTGGCTGCTATCTACCGGCTGCCTGGCCAGGTAACCTCCTTCCTCACCGGACCCCCTCCTTCTTTCCTTGCCTTTACCACTCAACTACTGCTCCTCGGAGACCTCAACATCCACTTAGATGCTTCTTGTCCTTCCTCTAGACTCTTTTGCAACCTCTGCGATTCTCTGGCTCTCTATTCTTCACTCTGGCCTGACTCACTCTGCAGGACACACGTTGGATAACTGGTCTCCTCAGACCTCCCCCTCTCTAACCCTCTTACCACTCCTCTCTCCTGGGGTGACCACTTTCTCCTCTCATCTCTCTCGACTCTCTACTCCTCAGGCCGAGCCAACTCCAGCACTGCCTCCCACCTTCTTGGTCATCCGACCTAAGAAGCGTGTGTCAGGTGAGGCTTTCGCTGCCACTTTCTCTCCCCCTCCTGCGACTCTGGTTGACTCACATCCTGACACAGCCCTTTCCAACCTCCATTCTTCTATCTATGACACTCTTGATGTACTTGCCCCTGTCATGAGGATCCGCTTGAAGCCCAAAGCCAAGTGAATCTCTTGGTACGACTCTGACCTTGTCACTCTTAAACGCAAGTGTTGGGTGGCTGAGCGGAAATGGCTGGCATCGTGTGCACCCTCTGATGAACTGGCCTGCTGCCTGCTTCAAAGGCAGCACAGACTCTCTGTCCACACTAAGAAGAGAGCTCACATCCAATCCTGCGTCTCTGTGGCATCTAACAACTCGGCCGACCTCTTTAAAATCTGCAAGGAGCTAGCCAATCCTGCTGCAGTCTCTATCTCTCCTTTTCCCTCCCATGCCATCTGCACGGCCTTGGCTTCTCATTTCATCTCAAAAACCCTCTCTTCCTCTCATCCTTCTTCCTCTGCTTCTGGCCTTCCTGTGGCCACCCCTCCTCCTCCCTTCTCTTCCTTTCCTTTGTTCACCCCCGACGATGTTTCTAGACAAGTCCGATGTATGAAAGTCCCGTCAAAACAGGTTCTTCCCTGTTCATCCAAAACCATCTAGGACCATATTGACACCCTCGCTCCTGCCTTGGCCGACTTCTGCAATTACTTTCACCACTGGAACCTTCCCTTCCTCTTAGAAAAGTTGTCCATCTCCCAGCTTAACCTTTACACTGAATCTGTCTCCATGACCATCAGTCTGGCTTCAGAGCGACCAGAAGCACAGAAGCCTCTCTCAAACCTTGACACTAACTATCCTTCTGTCCTCATCCTCCTCGGGCTTTGTTCTGCTTTTGGTACTGGCAAACATGCCATCCTGCTCAACAGGCTCTGTGATAACCCTGGGTATCACTGATCAGGCCCTGGCCTGGCTGAGCTCCTTTCTCTCTGACTGACCCTCCGAGGTCCAACTTGGGTCCTTCCTCTCCTCTATCTCCATCTCTCTCTCGCTGCCTGTGGTGTTCCCCAGGGCTCTAATCTTTCTCTTTGGCTGTTCAACCAATACCTGGCACCTCTCGTCCACCACATAGCTGTACTCTGCTCCAACTTTCAGTGCTATGCAGATGACACTTGGCTCGCTTTCAGGCTTCCCTCAGCTGCCTCTTCTCCCTCTCTCATCCTGGATTGTCTGTCGACAATCCAGGAGTGGTGTGCTGCCAATGATCTCTGCCTTAATGTCAGTAAGATGGCGATCCTCCTCATTGGCTCACCTGCACCATCCTTTCCTCTCACTCTCTGGTTGCCCACTCTGGGCCCTCTTCCTGCTCCTACCTATGAAGCTAAGAAACTTGGGGTTATCTTCGACTCCACACTCTCCTTCTCGCCTCACATTTCTGAAGTCTCTAAGAAGTCAAACTACCAGCTGCACCTCCTCAGAGGTATTCTTCCTTTCCTCACTTTCCCCGAGAAGCTCACTGTCTCCAGAGCTCTGGTTCTCTCAAGGCTGGACTATTGCAGCAGCCTCTTTCTAAATCTACCCACCTCTAATCTCCATCCTGTACAACTCGTGCATTACAGGACTGCGAACTTGTCCTTGGCCTCAAGCCCAGGGATCGTGTCTCTCCAGCACTGAAATCGCTTCATTGGCTCCCAATGGCGTCAAGGGTCAAGTTCAAGACCCTCTGCATCGTCCACAAGGCTTTCTAGGGCCTTAGACTGCAATACCTCCAACTGTCTCTACCGAAATATCTTCCTAATCTAGCTCTTCGCTCTGCCAACTCCTTGAGGGTCAGGCGCTTCTCCAAGCAACAAGTTTGGGGCAGATCTTTCTTCGGCTGGTGCCTCCCTCTGGAAAAGCCTCTCTGAAACTTGAGCAGAACCATCTCCGGTTCTCAAGACCTTCCTGTTTGCTTTTGCCTTCTCTTCCTCTCCCCTGCTGATCTCCTGTCTGATGCGCACACTGATCACCTGGCAACCCTCTGAATTTGGGCCCAGGTCCCTGCCTGTCTGGCTCCTAACCTGCACTGCCTCTCGGCACCCCCTTGCACTTGTGGTCTATATCCGTCACCCTACAGTCCCCTCTCCTGCACGTATTAGACACTTGTCTGCACTTCTTGCACTTGCCACCCATTGGCTGCACTACTTGTTTTTTCCTGATTCCTTGTCCTGCACTTGTCCATCCTCCCTCCCCCTAACCCTCACCCCCCCCGGCACTTCTCCCCTCCCTGCTGCCCTGCACTTGCGTTGTGTTTGTCCTCCCTCTGTTTCCCCTCCCTTGCCTTGCCGCACCTTGAAACACAGTTGTATAGGCGCGTTATAAATTCCATATCATATCAAGTACCCTCAGTCTCTTACAGAGCCATAATTACTAGTAGCACTAGGACTGCTTCTTGTCCTGTATGGCAGTGGGTCACTGTCAAGGTGGTATCTTTTACATTTCAGCCACGGTAATGTGTTTATAATTTATAGTTTAAATCATCAAATTGATATTTAACATTTATGTAATGGGTCCTAGTGTGGAGGCAGAATGGCAAGTGAATCTTATGTTGTTGGGAGAGTTGCATTGACTGGGGGCCAGGTATGGGTTTTGGGTTGTATGGGGTGGCGGCAGGAAGCAACAGAATGGGTTTTTTGACTCTGCTGCACGTGTTTGACTCTTTGAGCGAAGCCTGACTCGCCTCTATCAATCAACTTCTCCAGCTTCTCCAACTCTTTCCAATAGTCCAAGTAAAGATTTAACGGTATGTAGTCAGATGGGAGGACATCCAGCCTGGTGTGAAATCGCAAAATGGGTCAGGTGTCCTCATGTGTCCATTTTCAAATGTTTCCATAATGTAATGTCATGGTGAAATATGTTTACTACTTTTGCTATGTGTAGAATGCGGTTTTGTACGATCGGACCAAAAAAAAGTCAGACCGCACAAAAAGCCCGAAAAATGCTACCACCAAAGGCTCGAACACCAAACGTTCGAACCTTTGGTGGTAGCATTGCAAGTAAGTAAAAAAGGAAAAGGCTGCAGGGGTTTCCCCGCAACACCCCGCTCACTATACTTTATAGTATAGTGAGCGGAGGTTGCAGGGAAAACCCTTGCAGCCCCTGTAGTATGTAAGTGTGTTCGCAAGAGAAAGGTGCAAACTTTTGGTAGTTCGTCCCTTTCTCATGCGAACTTGCTGGCCGCTGCAAAATCAGCCGCGGTCGGATCACTTAGAATCTAGAATGCTCCCTGGGACCATGGTTTCTAAAAATAAACTAATGTAGCTGAATGATGATGTTTAAAAAGAAAGTAATGTCAATAATATTGACTATATAATTTGTAATGTGAGTGTGTAGAGGTTATTGAGTTTAGTGGAGGTTGGGAATGCTGCATTGTTTTCCTTGGGCCACTGCACCATGTTCCAGGTTATTGTACTAGCCCCCCAGGGCAAACGTTTCCTGTTCTAACTTGTGTATATGGTGTAAGATTTTCAGATTTATATTTTGAGGTGG
Source organism: Ambystoma mexicanum (assembly GCF_040938575.1). Lineage (NCBI taxonomy): Eukaryota > Metazoa > Chordata > Amphibia > Caudata > Ambystomatidae > Ambystoma > Ambystoma mexicanum. The sequence continues at coordinate 1,192,531,510 of NC_090935.1, read as the reverse complement.
GAAACTGGTTTTATGGCGTTTTTTACACATGCCTTTTGAGAAAAAAAAAGAAAGTCGCTTCTGTCACGTGTGAGTCTAGTGCTTCAAATGCTGTCCTTGGCCCATATGTTCTTTTTCTCACGTTTTGACTAATGAAGAGAAACAATTACATTTTTAAATAAAGTAATACACAAATGTATGTTTCATTTTAAAAATCGGTATACTCTATAAATGTGTGACCAAAAAATACAGAAACCTATATTAAGGTTTCTTTAAAGGTATTTATTTGTGCTGAGTATAATCTATTAGAACATTTTATTATGAAGCTCGAATATTAGAAATACTTACGGCGGAGTCTGGCAGAGTCTGAGGAGTCTGAGGAGTACGAGGAGGTCCGTGGACTGTGATTGTGACCTTCCCCAGACTGCCCCGACTGTCTGCCTGCCTTGCCTCCTGTCTTTGCTGCTTTTGCCGTGAAGCCGCTGCCGCGAAGCAGTACCTCGCTGAATCATGCGTGACGGCATGAAACTTGCCTCATTCTCAAAGACTTGCGCACAGCGAAGGCTGGAATTGGCTGTTTCCAAGGATGTGGAAGCGCCTACTGTGGCGTCACCTTCGCCTCAAGTAAGTGTTAGCACGGTGGGTTAAACTGCCGTGCTGGAGCAATCATTAACACTTGAAGTCACTACAGCAAATGCAGATAAAGACTGCAATAAAACTTTAGAAGTTAAACTTGTCAATGTACGTGGGCGTAGGGTGTGTCCCACTGTGTTGGTTGACGATGTGAAAGTGGCTAACAAAGCTAATGAGGCTATCGACAGTATATTGAAGCAAGTGTGCCGCACCTCTGACAGCGTTCTCTTCCAGCGAGGTCCCTCCTTTGCGAGCCTTGGTGTGGCGCTCGCTTAACGATCCAATATAACACCAATGAGTGGCAATGAGGAGGATTCCTCTGAAACTGTACCCGGTGCAAACAGTCATCTACTTGTGTCAAATTGCCCCATACTGTCCTTTGAAGGAAGCGCGAGAGCAAATCCGAGGCCTTTGCGCTCCCGCTTCTATAGTGCCTTTGAACGCAGGAGATTAGACTCTAGTATTTCACCTAGTATTAGTTGCTCAAAGAGAAAAAAAGTTAAAATGGCTAACAACTCCCCAAAAAGTTCCTAAAATTTCTCAAATGAGGAGTGGTATTCGGCGTGTTGGCAAGTACGAGGACGTACTGGAAAATGCACAGCAAGTGAAAGACTTACAAGTGACTATAATGTCCTCTGTGGCAATAACAATTGCCCCATTTATTAAAATGTACGAGCACCTCAACCATAACATTAAAAACCTATCAACCATGGTCTCTCTAATGAACACAAAATTCTTGTCTCTTGAAAATGAGAACATCTACTGTAAGGAGGTGCTCCATGGGATGAATAAGAAGACGGAGTGGGCACTCAATACAATGGCTGAGCAAACCAAAAATGGCAATTTAGACAAAAAGCTTTTGGCAGAGGTAGCAAAAGAAGCATTGAACCTCTTTAAACATAAAAATGACGTTCCTTACTTTGCTGTTAAAAACAATTGTGTGAAGTGCCAGCCTATCCCGTGCACCAATGGAGCACAGACAAATGACAACCCCTCATTGTTGGTTACGCTCGACACAATCCACTACAACCCAGTTGAAGCGTGCTGCGTCAACCGCGTCTAAAGAGAAAGTAGTGGTCTGTAGAGAAACAGCGAAAACACCCGAATGGTCAGAGGCTCCTCCTCATGATATGACGACCGTCTATTTGGACTCAACATCTACAGTGGTGCTAAACCAGTTGGAAGTTGCGTCTAACGCCACAAGCACAAAAAAATGAAGATCAGGCCTTTCTACAACCTCAATTGAATGACATAATCTCACAAGATAATTTGTCAACCAGTCCGTTTACAGCTATGTTAAAGAATAGCCAATCCATAGGAAACTTGGCATTACAAAATCCCCAAAAGGCGTCAACGTCTAGTGAAATCCTCAACCAACGGCCTGTGACTCATAAGTCTCTGTCTAGACCTGACGACCATGCCAACCATCCTGAACTGTTAGCAAAGGGCTGAAATCATGTAAGCCCCAACTTTCGAGTGTAATCTCGAAAAAAAAACTAAAAATCACCAACAAAGAAAATGAGACGGGCAAACGATTCATGGAAGTTCCTACGCAATATAAAAACAATCAATGTAACTGTAAACAGTACTATTGTAAAGGATAAAAACCGTGAAATAAAGCTAAATCTGGAAGTCCCAAAGTCCACGTCAGTTGAAGCAGCGTCAGAACAAATCTGTATTAGTGATGGATCTGCTGATCTGATGAATGTGTCAACATATGAAGATGATGAAGGCTCTGATGTGGGTGAGCCTGCTGCACCAATGCAGGCGGTGCGTAAGGAGATAGAGACCGAGTCCCCCAGTGTGGCCTCAGGTGACGCGACAGACGTGACTTGCCCCAATAAAGCTCTAAGAACTTGTCAACTGATTCAACCAACCTCTACGGCTCAAAATGAAAAAGTACAATCAGGGTTAACTTTTATGACCCTTGATGAAAAACGAGCGAAGTTGGTTGCAAAACATCAATCGGCATGTTTTTATACAAGTGTAAAGGATACTATACTCAGAATTCCTATCTGTAAGCCGGTTCAAGATGACTGTAGTCCTTTACGCAATGTTCAGAATGTCGCACTCAATGTTCATAAATTAACCTCAGAGCCGGATTTTGTTCAATGTGATTCCTCAAATAATCACTTAACTGTGCTAGAAACGGGACAAATCCAACCTCAAATAAAAAATGGTAAAAGAAAAAATTTACCAATGCAAAAAAACGCAAGCTCCACATCGACTGTTAATGAAACGTATAGGGTCTTCTGACTACTTAATTCTAAATCGTCATAATATTTTATGGCTTTGTCATCTTGTTCCAAGTCTTAGAGCTATTGAATCAGAGGATCTGAAAACCGTCCAATTATTCGACGAAAGGAAAAATGATGCAGTGATCCTTCACCTACAATCTAAACTAATAGTTGACACTCTGCTAGAAACTGGGCCGGTGTTGATGTCCCTTGGGTTTGACATTTCAAAAGCTGCAGAAAGTATTGTGCCCAGGATCTTTGGAAATGGCGTATCTAGACCAGTGTTCCCTCTAAGCTGTGCGCATGTGCGCTTGCCCGGCTTCCTTCTGGGTGCCGCTCAGATTTTTAGCAGCGCACACAGACATTTCTCACCTATTCAAAAATATTTAATAATGCACAAGCCACAGCAATTAATTGAAATTTGCTTTCTCTTAAAATAAACTAGTCTTGATATTCTGATAATTTGCATTACACTGCTGTACAAGGGTGACCGTAAACACCCAACACCCCTAACAGAAAAATACACACGAGGTTAAAAACTAATATGAAAAACTGGCTCCATAAACAGAAGATTCTAACCAAGATATGCCTGCACACATTAACCAAATATTGTTCCCTCCCCACCCATGGCTCCTAAGCTTGATTCTACCACACTTTCACATACATGCCAACATTCTGTGACCAAAAATCTGTAGGAATCTTAAAGTTTCGAAAATAGTCAGGCAAGGAGGTAATGATAGGAATAGGGCGCGTCAGCAGCCTATTGTCATTGAATGAGCCCGCCGCCAAGGGTGCATTCAATGACAATGAGACGCCTGCCACGCCTTCTGCAACCACGCCAGCTCAGAGGAGCCCTTGAAAGACTCCCCCGAGTTCGCGTTGTGGGGGGGGCTAATGGGGGCTTTTGTGAAAGGCACCCGCAGCGGCAGGGTGCATTAAGCCCACCGCCGTGGGCGCCTTTAACATCAAAAGCCAGCATGCCGTGCCTTCTCCCACTACGCCAGCTCGGGGGAGCCCTTGAAAGACTCCCCCGAGCTGGCATGGTGGGGGGCTAATGGCGCCTTTTGTGAAAGGCACCCGCGGCTGAGGGGCACATTTAGCCCACTGCCGTGGGCGCCTTTAACATCAAAAGCCAGCATGCCGCGCCTTCTCCCGCTATGCCATCTTAGGGGAGCCCTTGAAAGACTCCCCCCGAGCTGGCATGGGCAAAATAAATAAATAAAACAACATTTTAAAAAAAAATGTTTACAAAATAAATCGGTATTTGGTGCCAATAAATCGGTAGGCGGTAGGACTGCTTAAAAAGCGGTATCCTACCGCCTAAATCGGTAGGGTTGGCAAGTATGCTTTCAGGGTCAGATTGGACCCTCTGCCTTTTGGCCCGTGGCTGGGCCGAAATCATACCTGGGAAGTGGGGACCGGTTTCTGCCCACGCCTGGGCCAGTTTTGAAAAAGAAATAAAAATGTGGAAAAAAAGTAGAAAAAAACAATTTGAAAAATAAATTACACCTGCAACGGCATAATTCATCAAAGCAAGGTAACACATGTAACCTTGCTTTGATGATTTATTTACATACATGGTGTGCATCATAAATTATGATGCATGCATCATTCACATGCTGCTGCAGCATGCAAAGTTGAGGGGCCGCGGCCGCCGCCAGGCTGGTGGCTGTCACTGTGCCGCCACTCCAGGGGGCACCGTGCCCCCTGGAGTTGCTGTGCTGTTTTGTTACTGATAAATATGTATTAGTGATATTAGTGATAAACTACCAATTTTACAGTAGAATAAGCATCCATTTCAGGCTATGTATTTTGCCTTTCGCAAGTTGCAGTAATAGCATGTTTTTTTTTTATGCCGTTGTCTCTTACGATTCTCACAAGACATTCCATCTCGGTGTCCTCAGTCACTTGACAAAGTCCTTGTGCCTAAAAGCTTCTGCACAGTGTAGAAATATTTGACCATAGCACATCAAGTGGCCATTGACTTCCTTGTGCCACAATGAATGTTTTGTTGTAATGGGCCTCATTTCAAGTTTGCTGGTACAGTAACAACGGTACCGGTAAGCCTGCTAGTACCGTTGTTACCGTACCAGCAAACTGAGTTCTGCTCGCGGGTGCCTTTTTGCGCGGACCGGCACCCGCGAGCAGAGCATGTCAGATGCACCTGCACAATTCACGAAAGGTGCCGGTGCATCGCACCTCCCCATTCCCATTGAGCTCTATCGGGCTCAAATGGGAATGGGGAAGAATATTTTCTGGCGCCTGGGAATGAGCGCCGGGAAAATTTGAAGGCTCGGCGGCAGCCTGCCAGGTTTACCAGCAAGGCTACTGCCGAACTTGTAATGAGGCCCATCTTTCTTCTCTGGCATGCTGTTCCGGGTGTTTGCATGTATGAGATAATGAGTGCTCAGAGTATGGGATGTCCTGTGAGTGCGCTGCTTTCCCTATTTTGCCAACCTCTGAAGCCTGAAAGTAGATGCATGTAGACTTGACATGCAACCAACTTTGCACCAGACCTACAGATGAACTTAACTGGTTTGCTGTTAAATCGCAGTTACCAGTTTAGTGGTATCCACTACAGAATAATTGATGATCTTACTGTAGCCGATATGATAGCTCAGTGGGTTGAGCGCTCACTGCATACAATATCACCCAGCCTGTGTTGGTACTCATTTATCGACCTAAGAAGGATGAAAGGCTGAGATGGCCTTGCTGGAATTCGAGCTTGCAGATCTCACACGTGTTACATTGCTTTGATGAATTATGCCGTTGAAGGTGTTATTTTTTTTTTGTTTTTTCTACTTTTTTTCCACATTTTTTTTTCTTTTTCAAAACTGGCCCAGGCGTGGGCAGAAACCGGTCCCCACTTCCCAGGTATGATTTCGGCCCAGCCACGGGCCAAAAGGCAGAGGGTCCAATATGACCCTGAAAGTGTGGTAGAATCAGGCTTAGGAGCCATGGGTGGGGAGGGAACATTATTTGGTTAATGTGTGCAGGCATATCTTGGTTAGAATCTTCTGTTTATGGAGGCAGTTTTTCATATTCATTTTTAACCTCGTGTGTATTTTTCTGTTAGGGATGTCCGGTGTTTACGGTCACCCTTGCACAGTAGTGTAATGCAAATTATCAGAATATCAAGACTAGTTTATTTTAAGAGAAAGCAAATTTCAATTAATTGGTCTGGCTTGTGCATTATTAAATAGTTTTGAATAGGTGAGAAATGTCTGTGCGCTGCTAAAAATCTTCTGAGCGGCACTCAGAAGGAAGCTGGGCAAGAGCACATGCGCACAGCTTAGAGGGAACACTGCACGTAAGTGCTATAAAATAACTCATCATTTGGTCTTGGACGTCTGCTTGCATTCACAGTAATTTGACAATATGGATCTATACACAGATACTAATGATGCATATGGTGATCCATTCTTGTATGAAATGTATATCACATTAGTGAAATCATAACCATATTTTTCGTAGTGTACTTAGGAACAATGCCATTTGATGCCACTTCCTTTTTTTTCAAGGGGTGAAAGGTCATGTTTCATCGCTTCCCGGGATGTCACTTTAGGGTGGAGTCAAATTGCATCACTTCCGGTGATGTCATCAGAGAGCAAGGGTTGTGAGGCAAGGGGTAGACAACTTTTTTGAGGCAAGGGGTGG